>NC_030678.2:125975269-126646103 GCF_000004195.4 Xenopus tropicalis | reverse complement strand
CAAACTACGCCATAAAAATCATGACGATACCACTCAAAGCTACTGAAAAACAGCTGACTCTTCCAGAGGGTTAGGAACTTGCCAGTGAGCATTACAACTGATGACATGCACATTTCTATGCACCCAACTGTTATCCCTTAAAGGAGAATGCAAGTCAAAATTTAAAAAGCATACTGCCCAATAGTCCTCCTATTGTTTAGTAAAAACACCACACTTTTGGCTCACCTAATCAAATATTTACTCGGTCACACTTACTTCACATTTTCTAGAACAGGCAGCCATCCCTAAAAAGGCATTCTCCCTTCCTTTCCCTCCTTGCTTCATACTGCAGGTGTGTTTAATTCCCTCCCCCTCCTACCCTCTGCCAGATCTGCTTCTGATTGGCTGGTGGGCATGTGTAGCTCAGAACAGCAGACAGGATCAAGTTACACACATGCTCAGAGAATAGGAAGGCTGCCGCTGGCAGCCTACAGGAAGGACTGAGAGATATCAGTGATGTCACTGTAGTCTTCACACTGCTGTAGGCTTCCAGCACCATATCTCAGAGAAGCAAGCAGGGATCTGGGAATTTAGATATGCAGTAGGTACTTTAAAAGAATGCCTTTAGACTTTTCATTGTCCTTTTAACATTTACACTTCAAAACCACTTGAAGTTGATTGGGGCTGTTCTAGCAGGGCAGAAACCTGACAGACATGTTGATTAGGTGGCTTCCTATGACTCATAGAATGTCATTGACGTTTTTTATTAGCTCTTTTGGACCAGGCTGTCTTTCCCTTCTATACTGGTTGTTTTTTGTATGTTTAATGTAAACACCTATTTATTAGACGATGCTGTGAAATGTGTTGGCGGTTTACGAATATATGTTTGTTATAATAATAGTAATAATGTATTATGAGTATCCTATGGATATCTGCCGAATGTGCTATATTGGATTCTTTTGACTGTGCACTTGGCTGTAAGCAGTCATATTTGCTTGAGAGTTGCCAGAGGTTTTTAATGCTAGAACACTTAACTTCCTTCTAGAATTTCCATAGTATGAAGCTGTAATTTTTAGATGGTTTAATATTTGTTTTAACTAAAGCATTTTAACCAAATCTGGATGCTAATGATTTACCGGCAAGGCTGTTAAAACAGCATTCCAGAATCTTAAATATGCCCCCTGCAACGCTCAAGTACACATAGCTGAAATAAAAAAAAAAGCTTGTTCTGAAGGTCCCAATCTATTCTTTCAAATAAACAAACAAGATTTTATGCTCAGTGGTAACCAAATATACAAGGTCACAGCAATATAACAACTGAGTTTCATATGTGTCAGACATAAATCCTGCCTTCCCCTTCACTGTCCAACTGCTGCATCGTGCTGCCACAAATACAGTGCTCTTACTTAACTGATAGCATGGTAGAAACTTGGGATGGTAAGATTGTCCTGGACTAATATTATAAAAACTTTGAGAGAAAAAAAAAAAAAACAATTGTCAGGACATAGTAGTCCCTCTCCTATTCAAATTACAGTCTCTCATTCAAACCACTGCCTTGTTGCTAAGGTAAACAAGACCCTAGCAACCAGTTGCTAATATTCCAAGCAGAAGCTCTGCTTAACAAAATGCTAAATAACTGAAAAAACAAAAAAAAAAAATGAAATAAAATTGCATAAAGGTGAAAAAACCCTTTAGAGTAAGAGGTGGTTTTGTACTTTAGTACCTGTACAAGTGATAATGGTAGTAATGTGGTGGGCTTTATTCTTATTTACCTGTGTTTCTGTGGACCGGAAAAACAATATGAAACTAAGCAACCTTGACGCATCTTTTTTTTTTAAAAATAGACATCAAACTAGTGAAATACCCTTTTTTAGTTTTTACTTTTTTTTTTAAATTACTTACTAGTTTTGTGTGAGCGACTTTATGTACCTCATTAGACCAGGCCCGCAGCCAAACATTAGCAAAGAGTTAAACCTATAACTCCCATTAACTCAGATTTCTTTTTCAGCTTCTTCATACAGTCTGGGATCATGTCTGGGTTAAGGGTTTAGTGAAGCAAGTTTATACTAATTATTATATATATTTTTTTAGTATTATCATTATAATGTATCTATTATTTTTTTATTTCTTATCATTGTCTTGCTTCTGTCCTTGCCACAAAGGACTTGTTCTGAGTTTATGAACTCTCCTAATACTCTGTGTTCTTATAGGTATAATATTCTGTAGAAGTTTTATATCGGTGTATCAGCAATATAGCCCTCTATTTATTGAGGGAGTAGTAACTGAGGGCTCAGCTTGATGGGTGATTGCTTGGAGAAAAGGGCACCATCTAGTATAGCACTGGATGCAATACACAAATGAGGAAAAGCTTGTAGAGACTCCTCATATCTTACAGTGCAGCTCTCTGGCATTTATTCTCTGGATTTTACTGTAGGCGTAGTGTTTATTGCCAGTTTAAAGTCTTAATATCATTTAATGTAATGGCTTTACCAACTTTATGATGTTTTTGAAGTTTTTAGAAAATCACCTTAAACTTAGATGTGTTATCATTCTGGGACATTCTTTTTATTTGTGGTAAAATCTCACTTAAAATAATTCCATTTAAGGCAATAATTTATTGTACAAGGTTTTTAGGAATGTTGAAGACTTTTTGTTCAAAGTAATGCTTTTTTAAGTAAAGGTTATGAAGGTTATTTCTGTCACTTTACCAGTATTATCCTCCTGCAAAGTGTAACTATTCAGATTGAAGGTGCAATTCAATCCAGTCATTTCCTAAACAAACCAGCAGGGGTCAGGATATCTCAACATATATATATAATTCAGGAGCTTGGTATACTAATCACACTTACATTTTTTTAAACGTAATCTCGAACCAAAAAGTGTATATTTTTTTCTGATAATGAAACATTGTAGTACTGTACTATATTTCCAATCTACTTCCATTAAATGTATTAAGTGGTTTTACAGTTGTTTGTAAATGTAACCGAAAGCAGTAATTCTGTATTCCTTTCTGTTCTGACCTTTAAAACAATGTAACAGAAGAAATTTCCTCTACAGGTTCATGGCTTATACCACATTTCTTCAGGAGTCAGACCCAGCAGTGCAGAGAATATAAACAGCTACAGATACTATTTTCTGAAATAATTACATTTACAAATAATAAAACCAAAACATTTTTTATTTTGTGTCCTACCTTGAGGAAATGCAGGCTCTGAGCTGATTGTTTAGATGATGTATTGCTTCTTCTTCAGGGTTTCATGTGTAATTTCACTTCTACAGCTCCACCTTTGACAGTCGGCTTACTGACAAATATTAAACGTCTTGTCATAATTTCTGCTGGTGTTCTCCCTTCTATGTTTCTTATGTCATTGTTTGAATGGTGTGGCATGTAGTATCCGTTTCCATGCAAACAATGGGCCCACCTAGGCATTCTACATTCCATTTTGTAGTTGATCATAGAGCCTGTCATTTCATACATCACCTCAGGCACCTCTCTAAGCAAACACAAAAATAGGTGAAACCGATGAATTAATGATGATTCATAACATGCTAAACCCACGTTTGGAATGCACACTTCCTTCTAAATACTTTGCAACATCACCAGAAAGATTTCTCACTACAGATCTTATCATTCTTTAAATCATAAAAAATTGCTTTGTTATAATGAGTATTGGGCACTGAAATTGGTAACCAAATTCTACGAATACTCTTGTTAGCCCTGATTAAGCAGATTACAAAGGGGCTGGATTCAGCTTGTGGGCTAGCTGGCGACCACCCTGTCTTGTCTGTTAAGGTGACTAGCAAACAGTTTGTGGTACAGTGGATTAGAAGTGTGGACCAACAAACAAAACAGTTTTTCCTAAACACATGATGAAAACCTTGAAATGTATGTGTTGTAAAATGGTCCTTTCTTAAAGGAATACTGTCATGGGAAAACACAGGCACAATGCACTGAGATGGCTTCCTACACACCTATATTACAACAACAAAAAAAATAAATTTGTTGGTTTAAGAATAAAATTTTAAATGGTAGAGTGATTTATTTGCTATGTAAACTGTAAATTAGAAATAAAAAGTATACCATAAAAATCATGACAGAATCCCTTTAACTACTAAAAGACACCTCAAATGATATTTAAATATAATTACTTTGTCAGTTCTTCAGAGGTCACATTTTACATATTACCTGTATATTTATTGAATGATTTTAAGTGGCACTACACTTGTATTTTCCTAGCATCTTTAAAAGTGTTACAGCCATGAATATTATTTAATTTTTTTTTAAATGGTGCATAGTGATATGATAAGTTAAAATTACCTTGGAGCTTCATGACCTGTATAAATAATCTTTGCCTTATGCCTTCTTAGAATGCAAAGGGGACTTCTGGTATCCTTGTATAAAATATGTATTGCATATTGCACAATAAAAGTTATTCTCTGGATCTTAAACTAGTGGTTGTGTTTAGTTTTTTACCTATACTTTTAACTGGCACTAGTGAGCCAATGGTTCAGAATACTGAGATTGTCAGAAATCATGTAAAATACTAGTTAAACAGCATTCCCAATTATGTAAATGTTTATGTTAACAAAACACTGTTAATGTGAAAGGTGTCCCTCACACCATAGCACAGTGGTAGAATTCTGTCATCTGAGCGTTGTGTGTGTGTGTGTGAGTGAAAATTTGTTTTTCTAAGGCTGGAATCAAATTATTTACTATATCTTGTTAGAATTAAATTACCATTATTTATACTGTATCAATAATGGCGTATGTTTTAGAGCAGCCGCCCTGTGTTCCTTCACTTAGTAAACATATATGCCCATAGTCAGTGCTAAAAAAGCTGGCAGAGGTGGCAACCCTACCTTGCACTTCCATATATTTGTGATCGATGCTGCTTGGTCTGTCCTATCTCCTTTTCAGAATTTAGTGCTTTGGGCCTAATAAAGCAGGTGAACCCTGGAGCTATCACCACCTCTAAAGGTCTGGTGCATCACTCTCTCACAAATTTTTACCCTGAAATTATCGGAAAAATGTTGCACAATGGGTAAAAAAATATGGCAAGTGCACTTGGTACACTGCAATCCCAGCAAAAAAGCATGATGAGATTGCTGTTCATTTTTATCCCCACATGGCTTTAGGGCTCTGGCACACAGGGAGATTAGTCGCCCGCGACAAAACTCCCTGTTCGCGGGCGACTAATCTCCCCGAGTTGCCTTCACCTGCCATCCCACCGGCGACAATGTAAGGGAAATCGCAGAAAAAGACTTGCGATGGCTGTATTTACATTGACCTTTCTGATAAAGCTTACTTAGTTTTTACCTTTCCTTCTCGTTTAAAAAGATACTGTCTGTTTTCCCATTTACATTATTAAACAATGTACATTGGTTGCTGTTACGGTTGCCACTTTTTCTGGGGAAAAAAAACAACCGTTTTATATATTTATCTTTTTTTCCATATTAAAAACATTGGGATAAAACATAAGCATAGGGTTAGTGGTAAACTTAGTTGTAGTCACCAGTACACACATTTCATTTTGAAGATTGTCTCTTTAGCAAATAACATTTACAGTATTTCTGTACTTTGACTCTATATTTTATTAGCCTTACAACCATTTCAGGTATTTTTATGATGGCTTTTTTTTTTTAGCTTCTCATAAATAAAGACCTATGATTTCCCTCTATTTTATTGCTCAAATTGTTTTCACCTTCAGACTTACTTATTGTGTGAAATGTCATGGATTTGATTTACTGTTTTTAAGTGCACCTAATCTAATGTCACAATGGTGTAATCATTCTGTATAGGTTAATGGTTAGACCCCAGTGAATGTTATGAATGACTGAATGTTGATTTTAGTGAAATAAAACAAGAACTTTTTGGCCCATCTAGTCACCCTTTCAGATAACTATTCGCCTTATTTAGATTTATTTTATCCTCTGGGCAGTCCGGTACCTTTCTCTTATAATCTGCTATGCACACACAGGTGCTGGAACCTGCAGCAATTCAAACAATACAAATGAATTGGTGCATTTGCATGCATATTTTGTGTTTTTAAGAAAAAGACTTCTTGACTTTTGTGTCTCAGAATTCCTTGAGGTTTGCACTTTATTGCTGTAAACAAATGCTGTAAAACTGTAAAATAAAAAATTCAGATTTATGCATTCACTTGAGTGCATAAGACTCATAACCATATAATGTGATTCATTTTAGAAAAATGTAGTGAAGGCCAAGCTTTATCCCATTCTGATTGCTAGAAATGGGATTAATTACTTCATTAGCTTAAGGTGCCCATACGCCTTCAGATCCGCTTGCTTGGCGATGTCGCCAAGCGAGCGGATCTTCTCCCGATAACCTCCACCTACGGGTGGGTGATATTAGGAGAATCCAGGCTAATTCAATCGTTTTGCCCCAGCGTATAGGCAAAGTCGGTCCGGGGAACGGATCAACGAGCCGATGCGGACTCCGATCCAACTAGATTTTTTAACCTGCCCGATCGATATCTGGCTGATTTCAGGCCAGATATCTGTCGGGCAGGCCCATCAGTAGTGCCTATACGCGGCCGATTAGCTGCCGAATCGGTCTAAGGGACCGATATCGGCAGCTAGAATCGGCCCGTGTATGGGGACCTTTAGAGGCATCCAAATTCTCAGACACACAACAGATTAAAAGAGTTCTTGTCTTCACTTACAGCACTCCACGACTACTGGTGGAATGGCATTTAAGGAGATTAGTTGCCCGCGGTGGTGAAGATTTATCATGGGCAACTAATCTCCATGTGTGCCACTGCCCTTAAGCTGGCCATATATGCACCGATAATATCATACGATATTCGGTGCGTGTATGGCAAGTCGGCGAGTCGACCGATATCGCAAGAGTCTGCTGATATCGGTCGACTCGTCGATCGGCCAGGTTAAAAGATTTTGATCAGGCGCCTGAGTAAAATCTGCCTTCAGGGCTGAATCGGCTGAAGGAGGTAGAAATACTATTGTTTCTACCTCCTTATCTGCCATTTCAGCCCTGAACGGTTAGTGGCTGATTGAACGATCTTTCGTACGACCGATGGTTGCACGAAAGATCGCAAATTGCTACGTGTGTGGCCACCTTTAGAGACATGGTCACTACTCAAACAAACTAGCTGCATACTAAAAGGTTAATGTGCCATAAGTTTTAAATAATGATGTATAATTAAAAACTCGCAAGTATACTAGTTTGTTTCAGTACTTACACTGCATTTGTTCTCAAAGGAGAATTTTTCCAATGTCATCTTTGAAAGATTGGAAGGGATATTTCCTCTAGTTTTTGAATAGCTTGTTTTCTGTAGAGGTGCAAAACATTTGGCATTTGTTCAGGGGGTATATAAGTGCTAATTTTGGATTGTTTTACTGCTTCTTAACAAATTGGGAATTGGAGATCAATGCATGGCTCCTATTAAAGCATTGTATGTATCACATCCTATCCCAGTATGTACAGATACAAAGCAAGGCTCATTCTTTCTGTTATTATGCTTATCTCTTCTAGTTTCAAACATCACCTACTTGGCTAGTTTTCTTCATGGTTTTGATTTGCTCAAGATCGGCTGCTTAAAATCCAGAGCTCTTTTTATATCCCTCTGACTCCCACAATTAAATTCTAAAATTAAATTTTCTTCCACTTGGCAGACCTCACGCTTTAGAATGATTTTGTTATCTGCATTTCTCAATCAATGCCAAATTTGTATGAGTGTAAATACCTTTGGAAACAAGCCTAAATAATTGAATCTGAATGGTCCAGATGCAGCCTGTCTTGGTTTGCACAGATGAATCCTAAATGCATGACTCTGCATGCTAAGCTTCTACATAGTTTTTGTGTTCAGGTATGGGACCTGTTATCCAGAATGCTCGGGTCCAGGGGTTTTCTGGATAAGAGATCCGTAATTTGGATATTCATAACTTAAGTCTGCTAAAAATCATTTAAATATTGAATAAACCCAATAGGATTGTTTTGCCTCCAATAAGGATTAATTATATCTTAGTTGGGATCAAGTACAAGGTACTGTTTTATAATTACAGAGAAAAAGGAAATCATTTTTAAAAATTAGAATTATTTGCTTATAATGGAGTCTATGGGAGATGGCCTTTCCGTAATTTCGAACTTTCTGGATAACAGGTTTCCGGATAAGGGATCCCATACCTGTATCCTCAAATAAAGATTAAAAGTCCTGCCGTAGCTTCCAGTGTTCTCAATAGGTACTCATCAACAGGTAACAGACCCGTGCTGGCTGTACAGATTTCTAAATTCAAGTATAAATAACCCGGAGAGTACACATGTTCTCAGTGAATCTGTGTAATTTTATTGAGACATCACAGCACTACGTGTTTCGGCTAACAGCCTTCCTCAGGTGCATACATTATTATTATTTATTTAGAAAGCGCCAACATATTCCGCAGTGCTGTACAATAAGTCATTATAGAAAACATTTAAAGGTCAAAACTTCATTCATACCCAGTGGCTCAAGGGTTTCCATTATGTGTATCCATTTTGCTTCATTTTGCAGTAGCAGGCGTGTTCTGTCACCCCATCTCTTTGGGACAGCCACATCCTCTAAAACTAGCCAACGTAATGAGGCCGGACTGTGTTTATTTAAATAAGAGTGTTTGCCCACGGGTGTCTGTGTTTTCTTTTTCTCAGGATCATATGCTGTTATAGAGTATTTATGTTCCCGTATTCTTGTTTTGACAGGTCTAGCAGTTTGACCTATGTACATTTTAATGCATACACCACAGATTCAGAGTTACATGTGTGGTACCCTCTAATAGTTATTTTATGTCCATTATAGGGGTGTGTTATAAAGTCACCTTTGCTAATGGAATTACGGTTACCGCAACCTAGGCAGGGGAAGGTCCCATGTTTTGGAGGGCCAAGAAAGCGGGTCCGTTTTTCTGTACCCAGTAGGGTCTGATTTAACCAATGTATCTGCCAGGTTACTGCCCCTCTTATAGGAGAACAATGGTGGGGACTTACAAAGCCTACCCAGTGTTGGATCTTTTTATAAAATAGACCAATGGAGTAGGACCAATTTTTCTAGTCGTTTGCTTAGAGGGCCATATTGACTGACAAATGGTATTCTTGATTCTAATGGGTTTTTAACAGTTTTTTTTGTAAGTAGACTGTTTCTATTGATTTTCTGTACATCATCTCTCAATTTACATAACATCATCATATCAAATCCTTTTTCCACAAACCTTTTTTTATAAATTTATTTGCACTCTGTAAGAACCTTTGGTCATCAGATGCAATGCGCCTGATGCGCAAAAATTAGCCTTTAGTTATCCCCTTCTTTCTGTGGGTTTGGTAAATAGGTCATTTACAATGTACCCTTCCTTATTGAACACCTGCACATCAAGATAGTGTACCTGTATCGCCAAACCATGCAGGGACAAATGTATGTGTTGCAGTGGTTAGTACTGCTGCCTAGCTGCACTGGGGACGTAGTTTAGAGTCAAGCCAGGGCAGTATCGGAAAGGCATATGGGTGTTCACCCCATGTCAGCCTGGATTCCCTCTGGTTACTCCAGTTTCCTTCTACTCCCCAAAAAAGTCTTTGTCTTCTAAGTACATAGACAGTAGTATATATTTAATAGGTACTTTAGACTGTAAGCATGTGTTGGTGCTATATAAGTAAAATATTATAATTTGTCACATAAACCTTAATCTGTTCTTTGCAGGACTGCATATGTCCTTGCTGGGGATCTGTCACCTAGACATTGTATAATAAATTTAATTTCCAAATTAAACTGTGCTGTGTTAAATGTCCTGATGAATCCTTCTTAACAGATCTGTTTCTCAAATATTTGTTAGTGTTTTATGATATATATTTTAGGTTCTTAACTATCTTTATCCAACTGAAAGTAAGAAACTGATAATGTCAGTGACAGATTTCTCCTGCTATAACTGGCTTTCCAGCAGTTTCGATGACAAATTGCATAGTTTGAAGTCTTAATATTTAGTTGCCAGTCTTGATAATAAACTGTTTATATCTAAAAAAAAAAAAAAAAAATGGTAAGCAACAAGTAGTAAAACCTATTTGTGAAAAATACTTATAAGCATATATATGCAAAAACTTGGGTAGAGGCTTAATATCACTATTCTTTAGTATAATTAAAGGGCAATCAAAATTTGCTTCAATAGGACCTTTATCTATTTGAAGAAAATATTGAGAAACATTATAAAGCTGATACCCTGGAGTCTTATATACCCTGGACTCTAGGTTATAAAAATGCAGCTAAACTGGAAGCAGCATTTCTTCATGTGCACACCCTACTGAAAATATTTGTGAATACATTATGAATCATACAATACGCAAAAGCTGCACATAATCATTTGTGGCCTGAGCTCCAAAGCAGTGTATAGCCAATGTTTGTATTCAGTGGGAAAGCACTAACATTCTGAGAGCATAGGGTCATGATATGTACATACATGTACATGGTTGAATGCGTCAGAATCTAATCTGGGCTATTTGGTATGCCTTAGCCTTGAAGCCTTGCTGATGTCTTTGGGTCCTCACTCTTCTGTTTATAGTTGTTCTGCTGTATTGCTTTGCAGAAACTGAAGCCGTTCCTAGTATTAGATGAGGAAGAACTTCTCTACGCCCCAACTGTTTGTATTGCCCACAAGTCATTACACCATTGATAAATCACTGCTTTTTGATCACTTGGTTAACAAAGGCAACTCCTTGTTTAGTAAGGGCACTTATAAGCAGAATGGGCTTCCTGTAATGACATTTCAGCATTTAATCAATGAGCCTTTCGATTTAAAAAAAAAAAAAAATGCCATTGTAAGAACTTTTTTTTTTTAATTGTATATTTATTATATTGAATGTGAGTTTCTGTGTGGCAGTAATCCTGTTGTGATTTTGTTCATTTGTGGGTAGATCTTTGTTTCAGTCATACAGTATGTGATTGAACTGCTAATTCCTGGGGTGACAAATTAAAATATAGCTGTTCTTTGGTCTAAGTACAGAAATGTAATTTAAAAAAAAGTCTTTCTGTTAAATTAATGAATAATGGTATTCATCTGCTCTAATAAGTACCCAATGATTCTGATATATTATACTTTTATTACATATGATGTCATTGTGTTTTCAGTTGTGTAAGTAAGGTGCCAAGGCTAAACTATAGTGATGTGAAAAAGTTAATTAAATGTGTTTTTAATATTATATAAACTGTTTTTTAAATTAGTTTAGGAGGAATCAATAATGTGTTTTTTTTGTTTTGTTTTTTTTTAATCAGGAAGTCACTGGTAAAAACTTTGGAAACAAGGATTTTCGCTCAGCTCTTGAAAATGGGGTTCTGTTTTGTGAGTAAGTACTTTCTTTTCATGTGGAATTAGGTAGTACCAATTGTTATATCAAAGTGTGAATCATTAGCATTAAAGTGATACTGACACCAAAAAATTTCTTTTAAAAATATGAACCTACTTCCAAACCTACCTATAGGTCATGTTGACTGTTTTTTCCTAAAAGTCCTGTTTCTCTACATAAATCCTACTGAAGATCCTGAACCCGACTGTCTGGCAACCCGACTGTAGCTTCTCAATCTGTCAAAAGAACTACGTCATAAACTGGGAGGATTCAGCTTGCCGTTTGCTTCAAAGAGTCCCCCCCCCTCCCTTGTTCCTCGCATTGTGAACTAGATAGCAGGCAGGCTTGATCTTTCCATTGCCTGCCTGCTTCAAAGGGCTGCCCCCCCCTTTCTGCTCTTCGCACTAAGAATTTAAATAGCTTTCCCGTGCCTGCCTGCTTCTAAGGCTCTCCCTCCCCATTACACATAGACAACGGAGCTAAGCTTGTCACACACCGGCTGAAAGCAGAAGGGGCGTTGCAGGTTTGTGATTGGGCATATTTATTCACTTGGGGGGCATTTAAATTAAAGCCCGGAAAAGGGAAACAAACATGGCTGCTCCGTGGGTCTGTAATTCGTGCTACCAAAATTATGAAGCAAAAAAACTTTGCAGATTTAGTTTATAAGGAATTTAAAGCTGATACAAATTAAAACATAACAGCAGGTGTAAAAAAAATTTTTAATTGGCTGTCGGTATCACTTTAAGGCCATTGGCAGACCAGTTATTTCCTCCACTGTGTATGTATTTACACCAGTGGAGAAAAGCCAGTCTGCTGCCTTCCACACCACCTACATATGTACACAAGCAGGCATGGAATTGGCTTGTTATATTTGCACAAAAATGCATACTTTCGTGTTTCTGCACCAGTATCCGCTTTGTGTGTTCATTAACAGACCAATCTTGTGTTTTAGTGAACATATATAGGTGGTGTGGAAGGCAGCATATCGGCTTTTATCCACTGGTGTAGAAAGCATCCCATCTGCTATTGGCTTAAGATTACTATGTTGCAAAAAGGTAGAAAAGATCTAACATTAGAATGGTAGGCAAAAGGAGCATCCAAAGGCCATATTAGACCTATCTGTTTTTCAAATTCAGACTCCCAACTCCTGCATGAAGAAAGAATTATGAAATGTAGGGGCTAAGAGTGGAAAGTAAAGAGTATCTTATTTCTGAAATGGGTCAGAATTTGTTCAGAATCAGCTGAATTTCGAAAATTTCTTATTTCAGTATAATAAAGCTTATATTACATTTTCATGATAGTTCCCCTTTAAATATTTCCCATTTTGAAGAAAGTAGATAAAGTACTTTTGTACTTGTGTAAAGTAAACATCTTGCCCCACATGCTCTTTCAATCAAAAAAGAAGACAACGTTACATTCATATTATTAGGACACAGTATCTTTTTTTTTTTTTTTTTTTTTTTTTTTCCCCTCTTATTACAGCACATTTTAAAGTGGACCTGTCTGCTACAAATGCCTTTTTAGCATGTTAGTTGAGCAAAATAAACTCTACTTACACTATATAAATTATATAAATCTTGTATCCCTCAGTCTTGCAAGTACACAATCACTTTCCATTCAGAAAGTGCTGAATGGAAAGTGAAAGTAATTACCTGCCCTGCTACAATGAGGCAAAATAACTTTATTTTGTAATAAAGTTTTTGTTTGTGGGTGGCAGGTCCCCTTTAATGAATAAGACCATGCGGGATATTAAAGGAATACTGTCAGAGGGAAAACATGTTTTTTTCAAAACGCATCAGTTAATAGAGCTTCTCCAGCATTTTGAAATTTCACATGGGGCTAGCTCAGGGGTAGGGAACCTATGGCTCGAGAGCCAGATGTGGCTCTTTTGATGGCTGCATCTGGCTCGCTGCTAAATTTTTAACAAAAAAAATAAGGGGGGGCGTGGCCTGCGCTCGGCGGATAGAAGAAGTGTTCTAAGCTTTAGAACATGTCTTCTATTCGCAGAGCGCAGGCCACGTCCTCCTCCACATTGCATCCGGCATCCTTGGGACACACCCTACCTTGCCACTGCGCTCGGCGGATAGAAGACGTGTTATAAGCCTTAGAACACGTCTTCTATTCGCCGAGCGCAGGCCACGCCCTCCTCTGCATCACATCCGGCATCCTTGGCACTCACCCTACCTTGCCCCGCAGCATCCGCGGCCAGACATATTGTATGGCTCTCATGGAATTACATTTTAAAATATGTGGTGTTTATGGCTCTCTCAGCCAAAAAGGTTCCCGACCCCTGGGCTAGCTATATTGTTGATTTCCCAGGGTGCCACAGCCATGTGACCGGTGCTTTGATAAACTTCATTCAGATATTGGGCCTTTAGACCAATCGGGGACCCCATTGGCTTATTGATGCGGTGCCCGAACCGATGGCACCTATTCCCGCCAGTTTAATATGATCGTTTGGCCCTAGGGTAAGTAGAACAGTGGGAAGGTAGCAAGATAGCAGCTCCCAGCAGATATCAGAGTAGCACTCAATAGTAAGAAATCCAGTTCTGTTACATGGGAGTAGGAGAAACAATAGGTTACCTGAAAGCAGTTCTAATGTGTAGTGCTGGCTCCTTCTGAAAGCTCAGACTCAGGCACAATGCACTGAGATGGCTGCCAACACACCAATTACAACTAAACTAAAAAAAAAAAAAAATTTGTTGGTTCAAGAATAAAATGTTAAATTCTAGTGAATTTAATTTTTTTTTTTAATTGAGTTACGGTAATTATTTGCTATGTAAACAGTGTAGTTTAGTACACCATAAAAATCATGACAGAATCCCTTAAATCACAACTAATATACAATATTTTTTTAACCTATAGCCTGATTAACAAGATTAAACCTGGAATCATCAAAAAAATCAATCGCTTATCCACACCCATCGCTGGCCTGGTAAGTAAACTTTTTACAGAAAAAAGATCACCTATTAATCAAGTAGGTATTTATAAATTAAGCACTGCATAACTTGCTGGCACCATATAAATAATTGATGATGATGGATAGATGACACCTACACATTTGTTGGATAAAAACCCTATATACCAAATATGACTGTTACCTTCAAATGTAATAGAAGGCACTAAATTTGTCCAGGCTACTCAACAGCTTATTTATATAAACTATAGTAGGGTTCTGGATGTAAATACACCAGTTTTACCAGTGAGGGCAACAGTACACTATATTTTTATTACATTTAAAACACTTTCATTTCAGTGTGTGCTGCATCTTTGCTTTGATATCATTAGTGATGAAATTATTTTCACCATTCCGTTGGATTTCTCACATTCTTTACAGAGCGATACTAGAGATGTATGTCACCATATATATTTCTTCTTTACAAAGCACAAAAAACTATATCAACTAGTGTGTTTTAGACTGGTTGTTAGAGGACTGTTTTTCCCGTGAAGTACATGCTTAACTCGGAATGTCTGAACTGTGAGCAGGGCTGCCATTCGGGAGAAAGAGGGGAGTATTGTTGTGCTGGCCCAGTGAAAATGGATAGGGACCTAGCCACATTTCTGAGGTTACTCTAATTGCGTAAGTTTAGGTTACATCAAAACTTACGCAACTTATGTAACTTTTGCAGAAAGTGGCTAGAAACTGACGTAAATTTGCTGAGAAACTTGACTGGCTAATTCCACTGCCCCCTGTAAACTGACTGCCTTATTAGCACATTCATAAACTAACTATTTTATTAACTTTCTATGTGAACTGCTTCTTTTAGAGTAACATCAGCTGTTTATAATGGGAGCTATTTACTGAATGTAATGAGCATCTTCTGCATGAACATTACAGCAGTGGAATGACCGGGCCCCACAGCAACTTCATTGTGCCTTCTATGCTCACGCAATTTACTGAACTTATGCACAAACTTAGGTTACTTTCAAAGAAACTTACATACTGTATATCAGGGGTAGGGAACCTATGGCTCGGGAGCCAGATGTGGCTCTTTTGATGGCTGCATCTGGCTCGCTGCTAAATTTTTAACAAAAAAAATAAGGGGGGGGCGTGGCCTGCGCTCAGCGGATAGAAGAAGTGTTCTAAGCTTTAGAGGCCACGTCCTCCTCCACATTGCATCCGCATCCGGCATCCTTGGGACACACCCTACCTTGCCACTGCGCTCGGCGGATAGAAGACGTGTTATAAGCCTTAGAACACGTCTTCTATTCGCCGAGCGCAGGCCACGCCCTCCTCTGCATCGCATCCGGCATCCTTGGCACTCACCCTACCTTGCCCCGCAGCATCTGCGGCCAGACATATTGTATGGCTCTCATGGAATTACATTTTAAAATATGTGGTGTTTATGGCTCTCTCAGCCAAAAAGGTTCCCGACCCCTGCTGTATATACTCCACTGACCCCTATTTATTATACTGATTATTAGCATATTAATTATTTTTATGAACTACTACTGACTATTTATTGGATCCCACAGCAAGGCTGTTGAGCCTCTAAACATATGCAGTTTACATAACTTATGGAAAAACTTAAATTACTTTCATAGAATCTGTAACTATATAAAGCAATTATTTCAAAAAGAGTTGGACTCTGTCCTTTTTGCCTACTAACTGGGGGGTATTGGGAATTTTTTAACTTACTTTTTTATGGAATATCCTTTTTGAGGTTGTAAATATGGGTCAGATTAATGAATTCCATTTTTAAACAAATTGACTTCTGTTGGGAGAAGGATATTTATTAATCGGTAATTCAAGGGTAAATTATCTGTAGGTGCTATCTGTTTCCCTTCTTTGTATTAAATGAATTTCTGCTTATTGTGATATTCTCCTGTATATAGAATTTATTGGATATTTTTATTTAGTGATTTGTGTGAATTTAATATTGTACAAAACTGATTTTTACTATGTTGTAATATATTGATTTATTTAAATAAATATAAATCGATTTTTTTGACTTATTGGGTGGTTATTAAGCGCCAACTCTTTTTGAAATAATTTCTAAGCACTTTATGGATTAGTCTGGAGGAGGGCAGCTAATATAAACACGATCACTATACATTGATATTATATGTAGGTTTTTTGTATTTACTCACTAGTGTGTTTTGGTTTTTTTTTTGTTTTTTTTTGAGCGCAGATAAGGTTTATATTTATATAAAGCAATGACAGGCAGAGCAGTGTGATGGGCAGGAAGGTGGGTTAGGGTTTAAAGCAGAAGGAAAGTTAAAATCACTGGGATGTGGCAAATGTTAAGGTGCAGCTTTTCCCTCTACTGCGCATCCACAGTTTGTGCGAAAACGGAAGAGGATCATTTACTTGCAGGTACCCCAGGCTGGTGTGATTTTTTGCTAAGAGGAGCACCAGCCCAGGGTATCAGGTAAGTGGATATAATCCTTCCCTTCTCCTTTAAATTTAGGCCAAACTCCACTGGCCCCCAATGAACTGACTGTTAATTAGCACATTAATTAATGGAACTCTTTATATGAACTGCTTATTATAGAGTAACACCAACTGTTTATAGTGAACATACAAGGGGAGTGGACAAAATTTTGGTACTGTGCACTTGTGTTTATGGGGGACCCATATTAATAACTTGTATGGGTTTCCAGAGTCTATGATGGCAGCCTTGACTGTGAAGCAGTTAAAGTTTCCAGGCATCCGGTAATTCTCAGAAGTTTGTAGCTGTCTACAACATGTGTTTTTTCCACTTGTGTCACCACAGAAAACATTAACTGTACAAACATATTTCCTTAACTTATGAAACTGGTAAGTGAATGCCTTCTTAACCATAGTTACACCCTGGCCTTTTTATTTTGCCTTCCCTGCCAATATCTGTTTAACAGCATCTGAGTTAGTGACATTAGTAGGTGTGTACTACAATAATGTCTTGGGAACACTGTGAAATGTACAGGTAATGTACTTATCTGCTTATAAAGGAAAGTTCAGCCAAGTGGTGTTTTTGTTAAAAACTGAAATATACAGAGCCATTTTAATGATATAAAGGGTATGGAGCTTTTATTTTATAGGTGTTTAAAAAAGAAAAAAAATTTTCTTGTATTGTGATGTCACACTAGTCTTTTATGCGGGTAAAAAACAGCTGAGGGGAACAGATCCGCACCATCCACACTGTGTTTAGTGGACTGACAGTCACTGTGTCGTTCTGTGTGCACACATGGATGGAGCTTGGCACAAAAACGTAAAGGTCCACATTGTAGCAGCAATATCCTCTTTGTGTTCACACAGACTAAAGCAATGACTCCTAGTGCACTTAGTACATTGAGCAGATGGGTGCACAGGGTGCAGGTCGTTTCTACACAGGCAGAGAAACTGGGCACTATGGCCTTGGCCTTAATTTTTTTCTCACAATCTGTTTGTTAATGAGACAAATTCATTTTTGGCACATACATCACAATGTTTTTTCTCTGGTCCTGATATATGCCAGATTTAATCCATTTTTAGGACTTTTACTGGTTAATTGCTTTCAATTATTTCCACTTAACAGACCACTAGGTTGTTTTATATATGGTATCTTACAATGCCATATGTGGCATTTTGACTACCTCAAGATAATGCTTATGACTCTCATGAAGTAATGAAATAATGGTAGAAATATTCCAAGGCTTAGTAAGCCTTCGCAAACCAACACATGCTTGCTTCTAACTGATGACCGGTAAATGCTATCAGCTGACTGTTTGCTATGGGTTACTATTCTTGTCTAAAAATGTTTTTTTTGAACCCAGCCATTGGCTTGGGGCTCTCATATAGTTACATAGGGTTGAAAAAAGACCAGTATCCATCAAGTTCAACCCTTCCAATTAAGCCCAGCACACACAAACTTATTCTGACCTATCTGTGCACTCACATACATAAACCATATATGCCAACATCAATACTAACTGTAGATTTTAGTATCACAATAGCCTTGGATACTATAATTATTTAAGAAATCATCCAATCCCCTCTTAAAGGCATTAACAGAATCTGCCATTACAACATCACTAGGAAGGGCATTCCCCAACCTCACTGTCCTCACCGTGAAAACCCACCTACATTGCTTCAAAGGAAAGTTCTGTTCCTCTAATCTAAAGGGGGGCCTCTGATGCTCTGATCCTTTTTATGGGAGAAAACAACCCCAACCATGACAGTCTGACCTCATAGTTTAAATCTTCCATCCCCTTTACCAGTTTAGTTGCGCGTCTCTGCACTCTCTCCAGCTCATTAGTATCCTTTTTAAGGACTGGAGCCCAAAACTGCACTGCACACTCAAGGTGAGGCCTTACCAGAGACCTATAAATGTTTATAAATGAGCCCCACTGTGTAATTTTTTTGGTCCTAAGGCAAAATGAATATAGATTGTAACTTTTGATACAAACAGAAACATTTGTGCTGTATTCATGTGTATGCCTTATTTTATCAGAATCATTTGTAAGTAATACACAATGCAAGTAATAGGAAGCCTGGGAGAGCAACAGCATAACTGTGCAGGGTGTGTACTAGGGCTGTGATAAATGACAGTCCTTTTTTTCCTAATATGGTTGTGTTGCTATGATTCTCTATATATATATAACAGGTGATTGCTTAATTTACTGTATACAGGTACATTTATCAAGATCTGTTGCTAGGAGATCAGGTAAAGCAGGCGCTGCAATAAATTTTCAGATATTTAATCATAACCAGGTAAGGCTTAGAGTAGTAAAGAGCAGCTGTCAAGCTGTTTTCCTTCACAGAGTGTGCAAAAGGTATTTTACTTGCTTGCATGAATCAGCTTTGCAAAAGTAGTTTGAAAAATGTACCCCCCAGATGTTTCATAACCGTGAACAAGTGTACTTTATATTCTCTAGTTACACTTACACTTAAAATTGTTTATTATATGTAGATATGAACATAGTTTTGAACTTGTGGGACTACTGTGCACTAAAATGAACAAGGGGAGGTATGGACTGTGTTTCTAAAAGTGGGGTTAGAATGTTTTACTCAAGGCTGGTCACCTGGCAAAGAAGTACATGCATACCAGGTAATCCTAACATTCATGCATTTTCTATACTAGTTCCTATGTATAGGCACAAACAGCCTTAGCATAATGTACCTTTTTTATCATGACATTTTTGACCAAGAAGCGCAGTTTCAGATTTCTTTCCGCAAGAGAAAGGTAACGCCATGTAGTTGGTAAAGTAATTATGGCAAATTATTCCTGTGTTATGTCCTCTGTTCCTAGGTGAATGCCAGGCTGTAGTTCTCCACTTCTGCACATCATACAGTAGTACAACGTGCCACTTTCATTAGCTAGCTAATTGGGGCTGTCTTATTGTGAAAATTGTGTTTTTACCTCATTAACTTTAGGTTACTAGCATGTTTATAGAAATACAAAATAATTATTATTAAAAGTAGTTAATATCAGTTGCGGAAACAAGGTATTATTTTTGTTTTATGCAATTTTTCTCCTTTTCCCAAATCATTTCCAAGTATTGATGCTTTGGCCTTTCCAATAATGGGCAACCGCTTACAAAGCCTTGGACAACACTTGCGTACGTATTTATTTAAAACCTCTTCACACCAAACTTTAAACCCTTAGTGTAAAATGAAATGCATATTTAAAAACCTGTGGTTTTTGTACTAACACATTTTAAAGTAAGGGCTCTGGTATGTACTAAATATGCAAACAAAAGATTTTCAAAAGTTACTAATCAAAGTGTTTCTAATTTTTTTGGCCACACCTATGTCACACCCAGATTATTTCCTGGTCACAAACTGTTGCCCCTTGCCCATACCCTATTAAATCCCAACCATGCATTTTTGCTCTGCTTACATCAGGGTATAAATCGGTGAAACTCCCAAAAATACCAGAGGATTGACAAACCTACACTCCCCCAAGTTTGATGGTTCTGTTTATTAGCATGACTGACAATGTTCAAAACACAATTGTAGTAAAACAGAATATACCGAACTTCATTTGCCAACTTTTCTAGAAAAATTACTTGTTTTTTTAAAAAAAAAACCCAATTCTTCCCTATTACTAACACTGGCATCATGGATCATTTTACCATTCGATGGAAAACCCAAGTTCATACAGATACATACTGGCTAAATCGGACAACGATCATTCACGTATCATGTACAGAATTTTTATATCTTGTCTCTCGTTGCCATATATTACTTGGGGCTTCACTAAAATTTAGAACTCATCAGCCAAGGTGGCATGGTAACACTTACTCTTAGGGGCAGATATACTAAAACTCATGAACTTTTCTCACTTTTTTGTAAAAAAATTTGAATAAACTCATTTCCATGAATGTCTTTACATTTTTTAAATTCTCACAAAAACCAGCAATCCGAAAACTAACAATCCTGTTTTGAAGCAAAGAAAGAACTTCCAGGGAAGGGAAGGGACATCTCTCATTGACTTCTACATGATTTTAACAAATTTTAGATGGCATATTGTCTGATTCGGTATTGTCACAGTATTGTTGCAAAATAAATCTCAAAGTTGCAACTTTTTTGTTAGTGCTAAAAAAATCTTCAAGTAAATGCCCACCTTACAAGTGTATTTGCATAGAGAGAGTCTTTGTCTGCCCACACAATTTACTCCACATTATTTACTTAACATTATTTCTGTATTTTTTGTTTTGTTTAACCTTCAGTATTCCCATATGTATTCAAAACTTTCTAACATTTTAGAAGCTATGGAAACCTATAATTGAACTGTGGATTGCAAATATAATATTAAGGCAATGATTAAGATTTGTTTTTTTTCTCTAGTGATTGGCTGATATACAGTACAAACCAGTCTGACCACATTTGTTCCCAAAGAGCAGTTAGTTACTCATAAAATTGAAGCTAGCAGCAAATTGAGTCCTGGTTTTATTCCAGGTTGTAACAAATCATAGAAAAACTGCTTCTTTGCTGGTGTAGGTTAAGCTCTGTCTTACATTGTGACTGGTTATCCAATATATGAGCAACAATTGTTGGGTTAAAATATTCTCTCTGGACAGCTCTAGCAAGGCTTAATGATATATAACACTACCTAAATTATGGGTTAAGAAAGCATGAGTAAACACATTCCCTTGTAAAACCAAATAAGCACTACATTTCCCATGATATTGTAGCCACTGGTGGGTACAGTTAAAGTGATACTGACATGAAAAAAAAACAACCTTTTGAAAATAATAATGTACATAAATAATTACCTATAAGTCATATTGATCGATTTCTACTGATAGATTTGCTTCTTTAAGTAATTGTTACTTGAAGTTACTAAAGATGGGGCAGTCACTTTGGCAAAACAGCCTTTTCAACCTGTTAGCTATAGTGTCTGTTGCTAACGCACTCCTGCTGCGCAAATATGACAGCCCCGCTCATAGAGGAACATGGGGGAATCTGATGGGTAATGTAAATGCACCAGGTAATACCTGTATGACAGAATTATAAAGCTCACTCAAAGACAATGTTATGATATATTTTTAAAAAAAGTTTCATTTTAGCTGTCAGTATCACTTTAACTTAGTCTCTAGATGAGGTTTTCTTATCAGAACAATGACGACTGTTCCTACTGAGATCTAAAAGGAACTTGGTATCCTAGTGTGTTTTACATTTACAGAATAAAGTGAATCTTTGTAAATAGGTTAGACTGTATAAAGTAGGGATGGGTCTTCTGAAACAAAAGCAGAGTAAGAAAAACAAACAAAACTCTGCGCCTTTCCTTTCTTGTTACTTCTGTTGCCTAAATCTATGTGAACAGATTCAGTTCCTATCGATCATCATAGGTTGCCAGTTTTTGCCAATGGAGAAAATGCCTTATCTGTCATTAATGTAAGAGAAAACTAGGGGCCCACTCTGTGTCATGAAATGCTAGGGGCTAGCTTGTGATTGACCTACAATTTTGTCGTGAAATGCTGAGGGCTACGCGTATTTTGAACGCCAGATTGTGTCATGAAATGCTGGTGCTGGTGATAATTCTGTGAACCTGACCTTGCCTAGAAATATGATGAGGCCATATCCTCATTCCGGGTATTTTTTTTTTTTTTTTGGCTGTCGAAGTAGGTGAACTAATGTGTGTGAGTGGGCATGGTCTTTATTTGCAGAAAGGGATGGGATTATTTTAAACTGTCACACCTGCATTTGCATTTCTATCTCATACCACCTTTCAAATTGCCTATATGTTATGCTAGTAAAAAGAGAAAACTAGTAAAGATAAGAGAAAGGAAAAGCAAAGATGGAAGAACAGAAGTATAGAAGGCCTATTAAAATGTTGGATCCCAGCTTTACATAAATATGTTGAGACCAAGGTATATGTAGGTATAGTATTAAGCCATCATATTTATCTAATGCTTTTTAATCCTTGGTGTGAAGAGGTTTTATACGGACATATACATATAGTTACATAGAGTTGAAAAAAGACAGTCCATCAAATTCAACCCTTCCAAGTAAAACCAGCACCCATAAACCTATACTGATCTATCTATACACTAACCTACATAAACTATATATACCAACATCAATACTAACTGTAGATTTTAGTATCACAATAGCCTTGGATACTATGCTTGTTCAAGAACTCATCCAAGCCCCCTTAAAGGCATTAACAGAATCTGCCATCACAACATCACTAGAAAGGGCATTCCCCAACCTCACTGCCGTCACCGTGTGGGGAGCTGTAAAAAAAAAGATGGTGTGGTACTATGGCAGAAGTAAAATTATTGGCCTTGATATAGGGGATGATATATACATATATTGGACTATTTTCAGTAAAGCATTCAATAGAAAGTTCTAGTGTCAATATACTATGAGTTCAATCTGTGATCAGGCGGCCACAGAGGAATGCTCATGAATAGTGCAAGCAGCTGAGGGAGTGTCCGGTATTGCATTTGTGTGTCCTGAATTGTTAGCTTGGGTTTGGACGGTAACCTGGTCCAAAAATTACTCAGGCTAATTTGGTATATGATTCATTTAATGTTTTTTATTCAGTTGGTTAATTTAGGTATTTTTTAGGTCTTTCACCGAGGGAATGTAGTTATGTTCAAACCCGAGTCAAAGAAATAGGGCTTGCATTTAAACTGAGTTCACATCTGTACAGAAAGCAACAAAGGGTGACTAAGGTGATTTCTACTGCCACTTTTTTTATGCTTTAGCACAGTGGCAGTTAGAACCCCATGTGTACCATTAGTGTAAAACCTAAATATAGCAGGTGTATAGTATTATAGCTGCTATAGATCCCAAAATGTTAACTTTCATTGTTTCTGAGAGTAAAAAGCCAGGTTTACTCTAGGAAACTCACAATACTTATTTAAAGGGAGCGACAAATAGACAGCCCAATTTTTGATGTGATATGATCCTTAACCTAGTATGCAAAGTAGACTATTATTTTCACTTAGTGAGCTGGCCCATTTTCTTTAATACTTGCTATACTTGGCAACTTCTGACTGCTTTATTTGCACACTGTGCCTAAGGCATTATGCAACAGGTCTAAATGAGCATTTGATTTCATTACGCATGGCACATATTATTAGCAACAGTGACTATTCTACGGTATAATTAGAAGCATATACCCAAAGATGCCATTGTTACCAGTTTCATCACAGGTTACATAGTTACATAGTTACATAGGGTTGAAAAAAGACCAGTGTCCATCAAGTTCAACCCATCCAAGTAAACCCAGCACACCTAACCCACACCTACCAATCTATACACTCACATACATAAACTATAAATACAACCACTAGTACTAACTGTAGATATTAGTATCACAATAGCCTTGGATATTCTGATTGATCAAGAACTCATCCAGGCCCCTCTTAAAGGCATTAACAGAATCTGCCATTACCACATCACTAGGAAGGGCATTCCACAACCTCACTGCCCTCACCGTGAAAAACCACCTACGCTGCTTCAAATGGAAGCTCCGTTCCTCTAATCTAAAGGGGTGATCTCTGGTGCGTTGATTGTTTTTATGGGAAAAAAGAACATCCCCCAACTGCCTATAATCCCCTCTAATGTACTTGTACAGAGTAATCATGTCCCCTCGCAAGCGCCTCTTTTCCAGAGAAAACAACCTCAACCTCGACAGTCTCACCTCATAGTTTAAATCTTCCATCCCCTTAACCAGTTTAGTTGCACGTCTCTGCACTTTCTCCAGCTCATTAATATCCCTCTTAAGGACTGGAGCCCAAAACTGCACCGCATACTCCAGGTGAGGCCTTACCAGGGACCTATAAAGGGGCAAAATTATGTTCTCATCCCTTGAGTCAATGCCCTTTTTTATACAAGACAGCACTTTATTTGCTTTAGTAGCCACAGAATGACACTGCCTGGCATTAGACAACTTGTTATCAACAAAAACCCCTAGATCCTTCTCCATTGAGGATACCCCCAACACACTACCATTCAGTAGATAGTTTGCGTTTATATTATTTCTACCAAAGTGCATAACTTTGCACTTATCAACATTGAACCTCATTTTCCAGTTTGCTGCCCAGTTATCTAATTTTGTCAAATCGCTCTGCAAAGTGGCAGCATCCTGCATGGAACTTATAGTTTTGCACAATTTTGTGTCATCAGCAAAAATAGAAACAGTACTCTCTATGCCCACCTCCAGGTGACCAAAGGTTAGATTGCACTGGTAACCTGTAAAACCTATCTGCCCATTATTGCCCACAAACTGCTTTATTCAATCAATATTCTAGGAAGGTGCTTCTCATATAGAACTTTTTTTTTTTTTAATGAAGATGCTGATCCATATACTGCAATTTAAAAAACATTTTTTTTTACTTGCCTGGTGCAAGAAAGAATGAGTAACACCAAAATATGTCATTTGACTTGACGTATCATTTATTTATATGCTTTTCATGTAAAATCTTTTCTTTATTGTGTTGACTTTGCTTTTAGTTCTGTGTTTTTTTTTTTATCATAAACTGGCCTGTATAGTGTATTGATAAATCAAATTTTCTAACCTGCCCAATATCCATAGCATATAGATGTCTGCCAAGCTCGGAGGGGTTCCATGCACATACTAAGGACATTATTGAAATGTATATGGCTAGATTAACTTGCCATTGTATATAAATGCTTCTAAAGCATTTGAATTTTCTATTGCTACTGCGCCTATAAATCCGGTCCAACTCTGTGCGTCTTTTGCTACTGCAGCCCTTGTTTATAAGTTTGCCTGAAAATGACAGTGTCCAATATACCCACAACATATTTATTAAAAAAAAAGTTTTTATTGCAAAACATTAGCATGTCTTTTTTTTTTTTTTCTTTCATAAATATATATAGCTGTTTAGCTGTCTATCCCCTACACTTGTGTGAAATTCTTTGCAGTACATGTACTTCATACTTGGAATGCATGTTATGTTAGAGGCTTATAGAGGATCTGCCCCTTTCTGTTCATTTTATATTTATTCATATGTCTATTGCTATTAGACAAAATAGCAACATGATCGGTTTGGCTCTAGGTGAATAATATTCATATGTATTATAGTTTATTTCTTAACTTCTTGGTACTTTGGGGCTTAAAAGTGCTCATTCATAATATGATTTATTATTATTAACACCCCATTATTCCTATATTATTTATCATTGTCATGATACCTATATATATTACAGCGATCAAGCAAACACACTATTTTATGTGACATAAACTAAAGGTATGAAAAGAGCTGGATGGGTTGGGAAGCACTTTTGGACTGGAGTAAAGATAAGAAATTAGCATGATTTGCAGTGCAGGTGGCTAATTCAGTGGCAAATTGAGTTACAGGGACATGGATAGGATCTCCTGAAGAAAAGCATTGGCTTCCTTTTATATAAACACTGTAGTGGCATTGGTTGGAGTATTTTGTGAAATCATTGGTTGGAGTATTTTGAGAATCATTACACGGCTTTTTTTACTTGGCTCTAAAAGAAGGGCACCAGTGAAATCTTCTCTTGATCATTTTATGAAATAAGTTACTATAGTGGATAAACACATACGTGAGGAGCCCAAAAGAAATAACTTCCTCCTGTCTCCTTAAAAGTACATATCAAGTTCTGCCTATAATTTGCAACACAAATTACAAATTATTTGTATTACATATTGGGTAATGTTGCATAATGTTTTTATAATGGTAACTTTGGCTTCAATGTTACCTTATTTTTAACTCAAACAGTTGCTGTGGGCTCCCTTAGATTCTCTTGGCTAAAGTAAGAAAGGTTTGAAGAGAATTACTTGGAGTTTTCAAGCTCAGGTGACAATAAATAAGTGGAATTTGTAATGGGAAACCATTTATTGTGCTAGTGAAAACATTTGCTGATGGGGTGATTGAATAGTGTGGTATGCCTGTTATTGACAATCTTTGGGGAGGGCCATTTGATTGCACCAGATAATGTAGAGCATTGCTCTCTAAAGGTGTACTATGTAGTAGGCCAGTAATACGAACAGGTCACAAATATTTGTTTGTGGAACTCTTGAAAAGGGTGTGGGGCATATAACTTCCTTGGGCAATGTCCATGGTAAATTCTAGTAGAACCTACCTCCCATAGGCTGTCTCTGTAGGATGTGAAAGTTGTAGTTGTGCTCCAAAATAAGTGACGTTTATATTCTTTAAATGTTTAATCCCCTAAGGGGGACAATTTATTAACCTCACCTCCTCCCAGTGCTTAAATGTCCCTGCTCCAATTAAAATCAATCCTGCGTGCACAATAGACACCTCTTTTGAGGTCTTCATAGTTGGAGAGAGAAGGAGTGCTCAGAGGGGGTGGAGCTTCACAATAGACTAGGAAGTCTGTAAAAGAGCTGTAGCTCAGCTGATTGTTGAAATAAATCTGCATACAGGCTGAAAGGTATGTTATTCTGGGGCTGTACAGAGTAAAAGTGAGATTAAAAAAACTTTACTTATTCTATATGGTTCCCATTAGTACTGCTTCAGGACCTTGGTCCCTGGAGAATACTGTTCCCAGGAAACCCCACCATCATGACTTTATTATAAAATGTTCCTATGTAGTATGTTTTGCTGAAGTAGGGGAGATGCACCATTGATGAACTTGATTTGCAACATTTTCTACTCTGGTACAATATGAAGATAATAGGTTACTGTCTGGGGACTGGAAAAGAAATTGAGAGAAATATGCACAAAACGAAGTAGATGAAAAGTAGGTGTGTCCTATATACATGTTTGTTTTTTTAGCTCATTTTTGTGTCCCTGAATCGCATGCATTGTAGGAAGTTAGTCTGTCCCTACTTTTTGGGCAGCCAGCAGCTTGAGGGACCTCACATGGGAGTGCAGTTTTTTTCACTGTTAAAGGAGAACTAAAGTCAAATAACAAATAAAGTAGGGTAGAAATGTTGTGCATTATGTTTTGGGCCTCTGTATAAGCCCAAAGCAACCACAGCCCTTTAGCAGGGAAGATCTGTGCCTCCAAAGATACCCATCTTCTTTTCTGCTGATTCACTACACATGCTCTGTGCTGCTGTCACTTACCTGAGCTTAGGGACTGACAATATAAGCCTGATTAGTAATTAATACAGATAATTACTACATGGCTGCTCAGAAGGCAATGCAATTATTTTTAGAATTTAATGCTTGATAATTTGTGACAACCCCTAAGCTTGACTTCTCAGCAGCTGTTCAGAGCACACTGAGCATGTGAGTGTCACAGACACTTGTAACAGAATTCAGTATAGAGATGGTGACCCCCTGTGACAAGTTTGAAGTCCTGCTGTTGAGATGCTGAAACTTTAGGCTGGTGCAATAAGTTCAGTATATAAAACATGGCATTTTTAGCCATTCATTTTAAGGGTTTAGTTCTCCCATGTGGAGCTTCAGTTAAGCTGTATCAATTGTTAATCTTTTTTTATTGCATAGGCAAAGGTAAAAATATGTAATATTTTAAAGGCCACATACTATGGGCTTTAGGCTATTGTCCCATGGGGAGATTAGTTGCCCGCGATAAATCTCTGTTACCACAGGCTACTAATCTCCCCAAAAAGCCTTTCCACCGGAAATAAAAGGAATCACCAGTGGAAAGACCTATAAATTGCTTCAATTTTCCGAAGTTACAGGAAATTTCCTTTGGTAGGCGACTTAGCATGACTTCGGAAAACCGAAACGACACGCAGGCCTTTCCATCGCCGATTCCCTTTATTGCTGGTGGAAAGGCTTTTTGGGGACATTATTCGCCTGCGGTAGAAGGAATGAGCATTAAAATGTTGAATATTTTTAACTTTAAAAATGAGTAAGCCTTTTTATTTTAATATCCCTAAAAAATTCTAAACAACTCCTTTTTAAAAAAGAAGCTAAAACATGTGGCTAAAACCAGTCACCTTCTTATCTACTGTGAAGCTAGAATAGGAAGCTGGTCAAAGAACTATCTATTAAGCATGCCTGATTGATATCTATTAGAGCAGGAGGCAGCAAGCATCCACAGTAGATACCTCTTTGACCAACTTCCTATTGAAAGGAGAGGAAAGGTTCAGTATACTAAAGGGGATAGAGATTTATGCTAGATAAAGAAGTGACTGGTTTCTGCAGTATAGTTTAGCATCTGTCTTAGAAAGGATGTCAGACTTAGGGGGTCCATTTATCAAAGTCTGAATTTCGATAATTTCTGATGTGCGTTAAAAGCGCTAAAATTTTGCATTGTGGTCATACGAAAATATTGTGGTAAGATCCAAAATTTTTGCATCCGAACAATTGTAAACGGCGCAAAAATCTTTCTGACTTTGATCCTTCAGTGCATGATTTTGGAAGCCTCCCATAGGACTCAATGGCACTCTGCAGCTCCAACCTGGCCAAAGGAAAGTCACGATACCGAAGCATTAATGAATTCTGAAACTTTCGTACTCGTCGCACAAATTGTCGCTAAGTACAAAAACAAAATTTACGAAAAAAATCGCAGAAAAAACTCAGGTCTAGAAGTTAGAAAAAAAAATTAAATTTTTTTGTAATTGGACCCAATCGTACATTGATAAATGGGCCCCTTGGTATAGGGAGACAGATATATTCTTTTGGGGGCTGTTTAGGGATTTAAAATGAAAAAAAAAATTTGTTATTCTTTAAGGATTAACCTTTTTAGTGCCATAGGACGTAGATTCTACGTCCTAGGTACCAAGGGACCAAAGTGCCATAGAACGTAGAATCTACGTCCTACAGCACTAACGGGTTTACAAGCGCTGCGCTCGCTTTTAAAGCAGCGCTTGTAAAGCCTGCACAACCCCCTAGGCAACGAGCATAAGAGGTCATACTTACCGATCCGGGTCCCCCAGCGCCGCCGATCCGGGTCCTCAGCCAATGACAGCAGTGGACACGCATTGATGACGTGTCCACTGCTGTCCCTTTAATTGTCGCCGCCCCCGCCGTCGCCTCTTCACTCTGCTGCCACGTGAGACTGCTGGAGCCCCCCTGCTGCCTTCCTGCTGCCTTCCTGCCAGATTGGTCGCCCTGATCGCCTGCCTGCATTGTGTAAGCTGAACTACAACTCTCTAACCACTGTTTATTTTGCTTATTTCTATCTCAACTGTCTAAAATTTTTTTTTTTTTTTTTTCCATTTGTTCTTCTATCTTTGTCATTATTACACTTTTGTACACATACACACTTATTTACAACTTTCCCAAGCACACACAGACACTTACACACACACTTACACTTACACTTTTTTTTTTTTTTTTTTTTTTTTTTTTCTTTCTTTTCTTTTCTTTCTTTCTTTGCTTTCTCTGGCAGTCTTTTTTTTTTTACTAAAACTTTATTTCTGATCTTGCTCTATAATTATCTGATTTATTTGGTTGCATTTTAGTGTTTTTTTTGCATTTTCATAATTGATTTCTGTTTTTGAATTATTCTATTGCACTATAACTTTTGTATTGCTATTGGGTGCTGAATTTGCAGTGACGTTGGTGGATCCAGGGCTCTGACCACCGATTTCATTGCAATAATTGTTCTTCTGTTGGTTTGAGCGGTTTTTATTTGAATTTACTGATTTTATGGTGTTTTATCTTTGCATTGTTCTTTATTGTGTATTTAGTGCCCCCAAAAGGTTGCTTTTGCAGTGACATTGGTGGATCCAGGGCTCTGACCACCGATTTCATTGCAATTATTGTTCTTTGATTGCTTTTAGTGGTTTTATTCCATTTTAACTTCATTTGATTTCAGTTGTTCTAGAAAGGTCCAGAGGTGCTAAGATTGTTCTGGTAGTTTCTATTGCCAAGGGTTAGGCTGATGCCACACATGGCGTAGGGCTGATTTTTTCAGCAAGTGGAAAAACGCTTGCCGAAAATTCAGCCCTACGCCTGCTACTTGTTCCTGCACCCGAATGAATGGGATACGCTCGGGTGCAGGCACATGTAGCCGATATACGCATGAAAACGCGAGACTTTGCATTCTCACGCGTTTTCATGCGTATGTCGGCTACATGTGCCTGCACCCGAGCGTATTCCATTCATTCGGGTGCAGGCAAAAAAAAAAAGGGGTGCATAGAGTGCAGCCCCAATATTATGCATTTTCAGGTTTGGCGGCCATGTACTTATGTGCACCCATACATATGGGGTATCGTTTTATTCAGGGGAACTTGCAGATTTATGGTTAGTAAGTTTTTGGTAGTTGCCATGGAGATTTTGGGGAGAAATCTAGGTTTGTATCTGGTTTTTCCTTGATTTCTGACCAAAGCGTGACTTCTGCAAGGGACTGCGGCCACAATTTTCCATGTAGAAAGAGAAGAGTGGTGTCTCTGAATAGCTGAAGGTGTGCACTTTTTGGAAATATATAGTTTGCGGGGGTTATTTCATCAGGTATGGGGGTGTTTAGACTAAATAACTGCAGGTAGAGCAAAGCCCCCCGTTATGCATTGCCCCTGTTAGGGGGCATTTGGTGGCCACGTCTTTATGTGCACCCATACATATGGGGTATCGTTTTATTCAGGGGAACTTGCAAATTGAGGTTTAGTAAGTTTTTGGTAGTTGCCATGGAGATTTTGGGGAGAAATCTAGGTTTTTTATCTGGTTTTTCCTTGATTTCTGACCAAAATCTAGGTTTGTATCTGGTTTTTCCTTGATTTCTGACCAAAGCGCTGACTTCTGCAAGGGACTGCGGCCACAATTTTCCATGTAGAAAGAGAAGAGTGGTGTCTCTGAATAGCTGAAGGTGTGCACTTTTCGTAAATATATAGATTGTGGGGGTTATTTCACAGGTGGGGGGTTAACACTGAAAAACTGCAGGTAGTGCACATAGAGCGCAGCCCCCAAAATTTCAACTGAAATTGCCCTTATGCATTGCCCCTGTTTTGGGGCATTTGGTGGCCACGTCTTTATGTGCACCCATACATATGGGGTATCGTTTTATTCAGGGGAACTTGCAGATTAATGGTTAGTAAGTTTTTGGTAGTTGCCATGGAGATTTTGGGGAGAAATCTAGGTTTGTATCTGGTTTTTCCTTGATTTCTGACCAAAGCGCTGACTTCTGCAAGGGACTGTGGCCACAATTTTCCATGTAGAAAGAGAAGAGTGGTGTCTCTGAATAGCTGAAGGTGTGCACTTTTTGGAAATATATAGTTTGTGGGGGTTATTTCACAGGTATGGGGGTGTTTAGACTAAATAACTGCAGGTAGAGCACAGCCCCCCCCTTATGCATTGCCCCTGTTTGGGGGCATTTGGTGGACACGTCTTTATGTGTACCCATACATATGGGGTATCGTTTTATTCAGGGGAACTTGCAGATTGATGTTTAGTAAGTTTTTGGTAGTTGCCATGGAGATTTTGGGGAGAAATCTAGGTTTGTATCTGGTTTTTCCTTGATTTCTGACCGATGCGCTTACTTCTGCAAGGGACTGCGGCCACAATTTTCCATGTAGAAAGAGGAGAGTGGTGTCTCTGAATAGCTGAAGGTGTGCACTTTTCAGAAATATATAGTTTGTGGGGGTTATTTTACAGGTAGGGGGGGTTAACACTGAAAAACTGCAGGAAGTGCACATAGAGCACAGCCCCCAAAATTTCAACTGAAATTGCCCTTATGCATTGCCCCTGTTTTGGGGCATTTGGTGGCCACGTCTTTATGTGTACCCATACATATGGGGTATCGTTTTATTCAGGGGAACTTGCAGATTGATGTTTAGTAAGTTTTTGGTAGTTGCCATGGAGATTTTGGGGAGAAATCTAGGTTTGTATCTGGTTTTTCCTTGATTTCTGACCAATGCGCTGACTTCTGCAAGGGACTGTGGCCACAATTTTCCATGTAGAAAGAGAAGAGTGGTGTCTCTGAATAGCTGAAGGTGTGCACTTTTTGGAAATATATAGTTTGCGGGGGTTATTTTACAGGTAGGGGGGGTTAACACTGAAAAACTGCAGGAAGTGCACATAGAGCGCAGCCCCCAAAATTTCAACTGAAATTGCCCTTATGCATTGCCCCTGTTTTGGGGCATTTGGTGGCCACGTCTTTATGTGTACCCATACATATGGGGTATCGTTTTATTCAGGGGAACTTGCAGATTGATGTTTAGTAAGTTTTTGGTAGTTGCCATGGAGATTTTGGGGAGAAATCTAGGTTTGTGTCTGTTTTTTCCTTGATTTCTGACCAATGCGCTGACTTCTGCAAGGGACTGCGGCCACAATTTTCCATGTAGAAAGAGGAGAGTGGTGTCTCTGAATAGCTGAAGGTGTACACTTTTCAGAAATATATAGTTTGTGGGGGTTATTTTACAGGTAGGGGGGGTTAACACTGAAAAACTGCAGGAAGTGCACATAGAGCGCAGCCCCCAAAATATCAACTGAAATTGCCCTTATGCATTGCCCCTGTTTTGGGGCATTTGGTGGCCACGTCTTTATGTGTACCCATACATATGGGGTATTGTTTTATTCAGGGGAACTTGCAGATTGATGTTTAGTAAGTTTTTGGTAGTTGCCATGGAGATTTTGGGGAGAAATCTAGGTTTTTTATCAGTTTTTTCCTCGATTTCTGACCAAAGCGCTGACTTCTGCAAGGGACTGCGGCCACAATTTTCTATGTAGAAAGAGAAGAGTGGTGTCTCTGAATAGCTGAAGGTGTGCACTTTTCAGAAATATATAGTTTGTGGGGGTTATTTCACAAGTAGGGGGGGTTAACACTGAAAAACTGCAGGTAGTGCACATAGAGCACAGCACCCACATTTTTAGCTGTAATTGCCCTTGTGCATTGCCCCTGCTTTGGAGTGTTTGGTGCCCATGTCTTTATGTGCACCCATACATATGGGGCATCATTTTATTCAGTAGAAATTTGTCTTTCAAATTTGCCTTTGTTAGAAAATTTTTATGAGATTTTTTTTTGTCAAATCCACATTTGATCATGCGTCCAAGTTTACGTTTTAGAAAAAAAAAAAAATGTCAAAAAAACTTCCAAATTTCACAATGCACTGACAAAAGGTATTTGGCTTTTTAGTGAAAACTACATTGCACCTAGAAACCTGAAGGTCTGTAGTTTCTAAAGATACCAAACATGAGGGGATATTTTAGATTTACATATAAGTTATGCTGCATCAACTGTTACAAGCGCTTTTCCGCTTTGTTCTGGTGTGATATTGTACTAAGTATTGCTTTAGTTTGGGGGTTACTTCTGGACAGGAACTGTGGGGTACCACCACATATTTGGTATCGTTGGACTTGGGAGTATCAGGGCTTTTACAAACAACAAAAAAAAGTTTGTAAAATTAACTTTTCTATGGAAAAAAAACTCAAAATATACAGAAATTTTTCATAATTTTATTTTTTTTTTACATAATTCACCCAAAATACACATCATATCTCCAGAAAAGTTATAAAATTTGGTATGTATGTCGAAGCCCAATTAGTGACGAAAAAAACGATATATAATTTCCCTAGTTTCATGGAGGTTTTCCTACCAAAAAACATTGTTAAAGCGAATGAGTACAAAATGCTTAAAAAACGTCTGGCACTGGGGGGAACCGAAATGACGAATTCGGCTGGCACTTAAAGGGTTAAATTAGACATATGCATTTGTATTCAACATAAAGCCAATAAACAGAGCTTACGTTAAAATCCAGCCTTTGGTCAAAACAAAAAGAAGCATGTTTCCACTCAGAATAACCTACTGTAGCAACATTCCAAAGCAGTGTATGTGACTGTCTCCAGTTATTGAGCTTATGTTGAATTTACAGAAATATAATAAACATGCTGAACATAGCAGTTTTTATACCAATGTTTTACCTAACAATGAAGTGCCAGTGAGATCTATAAATATCTGCAAGTGTTTTTTTCCATTTTCATTTGCTTTGTCCTATAATGATATTTACTGCATTTCTCCCTTAGTATTGCTCTTAAAGGAACTGTATACCATACAGTAGCTGGAATGTTACAGTATTGAAAAAAAAAAAATTAACCTAAACCAATGATTGACTGGGGCTATTGTTGTTTAAAGGCATTCTTTGCATAGTATGGTGAAGACAGGAAATTCTTGGATAGTTTGCTATTGGTCTTCATTTTTAATTGTTTGTGGTTTTACAGTTATTTAGGATTTTTCTGCATGCCTCCCTTGGAATTGTAACTTAAACGGTTCTTCAACAACTAGAGAAAACTTTTAATTGCAGTCTGAAGAGAACAAATATCTATAACATATTAAAAGTTAATGTAAAGTTTAACTTTAACAACTAATAGTTATTGGTTGCTATATAATTAGCCCTCAGTGCAGGATTATTTGCCAAAGCTGACTGTTAATAGTAGCAAAATAAAGCTGAAATGCAGCAATTATATATAACTCTTGTTTATACGATTAAATATCTCGTCAACCAACCAACCAGTCAGTATATTGAATTGTCACCATAAATAATTACTTTCTTGTGACTGATGCTACTTTTAATTCAGGCATTCAGCAAATTTATCTGCTAACCAGGTTTATAGTATAGTTTGAGAAATAAATAGGATTTAGTAAATCTTAGCATTCATCCAATAATTTAGTTCAATATTAACTTTGCCATACACAAGACCAATCCACCCTGGGGGGTGGTTTGGGGAAGAGAGAACCTCCTTATGTGGATACATACCTGTCTGTAACTGAGATGTTTAGATGTTGCCTTTGGGGATTTGTCAAAATAGGAATCGTCAGTAAGCTGATTGATGCCATTTTAGGAGATTTGGGCAAACCTGCTGTGGGAGATAGAGACTGGAGTAGAACAAACCAGACCAAATGTATGAACAGTTTTAGCATAGTCTCTGTGTGCACCCAAGGGAACTGAATTCTACTAAATTTGTCACAGGACATTGCTGTCACTGCTGGACCATAGCAGATTAGATAGGGAGCTTCAATAAAGGGGCTAATTTTAAAGGAGAATGCAAGTCAAAATTTAAAAAGCATACTGCCCAATAGTCCTCCTATTGTTTAGTTAAAAAACGCCACACTTTTGGCTCACCTAATCAAATATTTACTCAGTAACACTTACTTCACATTTTCTAGAACAGGCAGCCATCTCTAAAAAGGTATTCTCCCTTCCTTTCCCTCCTTGCTTCATACTGCACATGTGTTTCATTCCCTCCCCCCCTCCCCTCTGCCAGATCCGCTTCTGATTGGCTGGTGGGCATGTGTAGCTCAGAACAGCAGACAGGATCAAGTTACACACATGCTCAGAGAATAGGAAGGCTGCCGCTGGCAGCCTACAGGAAGGACAGAGATATTTCAGTGATGTCACTGTAGTCTTCACACTGCTGTAGGCTTCCAGCACCATATCTCAGAGAAACAAGCAGGGATCTGGGAATTTAGATATGCAGTAAGTACTTAAAAAGAATGCCTTTAGACTTACTTTTAATTTATATTAACCTTTCATTGTCCTTTAAAGATAATAATTTTTAGCCCAAAGTGAAAGCTGATAAATATACTTTTTATTATTGCGTGCAAGATTATTGGGGTTTCCAAGTATGATATATGTCTCCTTTTAAGTGCCACATCCAAACATGTTGACCTATCCAGTCTGCATGTGGGTTGTTACAGGTCATTGCAATTTAGCAAGTTTCACTAACATCTATCCTATTTCCCTGTAGAATGATAATGAGAAGTCTGATTTAAGGACCTCCCCGTTATTTTGTTACACAGGTATGGGACCCATTATCCAAAATGCTTGGGACCAGGGGTTTTTTCCGGATAAGGGGGTCTTTCCATAATTCAGATCTCCTACCTTAAGTCTGCTAAAAAAAATATTTAAACAGTAATTAAATCGAATAGGATTGTTTTGGCTCCAATAAGGATTAATTATATCTTAGTTGGGATCAAGTACAAGGTACAGTTTTATTATTACAGAGAAAAAGGAAACCATTTCTAAAAATGTGAATTATTTGATGAAAATTGAGTCAATGAGAGATGAACTTTCTGGCTAATGGGTTTCCGGATAAGGGGTCTGATACCTGCACTGTATTCTAGTGGGATGATTGGTGGCTTGGGCCGCTTTTTTATGTATTGAATTTCTGTTGGACAATTAGCATATTTGTGTAGTGGTATAATTAGAAGTAGAACTAGACTGGAAAGATGAACAGTTTTACTAACATTTATTTTGGTAATGTATTTTCATACATTTTATAAACAAGCATTTTTTTACAGATATGCTTTTCTCTGTAAATACATGTTTAGCTTGTTCTTGCTGAGCAAGGTCAATTTAATATATGAAGGAATGGTGCATCAAATTACAGGGAACCCCCATATCCAGTAAACAGTCCCAAGCATTTAGGATTTTGGATCTGAACATTTGCAGATAAGTGGAGAAAAAAAAGAAAAGATCTGTATAATTCTTTTACAGTGCAAGTTACCAAAGGCTCGTGTGAGTTAAGTGCCTTGTCTTTTTATAGGCTGAGCAGTTTTCAACAGGTGCAACCAGAATAATATACCACTCCTAAATTCTTTTGCTGTATAGAATTTTTTTTTTGCATTTTACATGCTGTCAGAACTCTGCTCGGCATCTAGATTCCAGGTGCAATATCCCCCATCAGCCCATAATCATAGAACACAGAATGTTCCTCCTCTTTCTCCTCACCCTCCTATGTCTGAACTGCCAACAGTTTCTGGGTGGGTCAATGTCATTAGCTGTAGTTATTTTTAAAGAGCCAAGAGGTGAGGTTTGTTCGTGCAAAGGCAGAAAGAGGGCGTTTGTTTGCAGAGCTGACATCAAAGTGTACCTTTCTGCCTACTGACTAAAGCAGGTAACCTTTCCAGCCACACACAGGCACATAGTTTTGTTCATGCAATATTGCTTTTTTACAGTATACTCTCAGGGCTTTCTGCAGATTTTATGTGATTTCTGTTGGACTTTGGAGTTTTGGACTTAGATAAACACTTTTTTATAGCAGCACAAAGCAATCATATTTTTTACTTGCTGTTGTAGGATAATATCAACGTCTTTCTGCGAGCCTGTGAGACACTTGGATTAAAAGAAGCGCAACTTTTTCACCCTGGGGATCTTCAGGATTTATCGTCTCGAGTCACAGTTCGGTAAGTCTTCCGGCTTTGCTTGGAATGGAAAACTGAGCGTTTTGGATCCTAAATATGCACTTGCTGAGAATAGAGAAAGCTGTCATTTCCTAATGTAGAAACACAAGTTTGACTTGTATGGCCTTCATTCTACAGGACAGCGTGACAGCTCTGATTTATATATTTGCACACCAAGGGCATTGAACGCTTGCAGAACCAGAACGGTTTAGTTATGCACAGACTCGGGGAATATGGTGTGTGGTTATCTGTGCTTTTTGCTATTTTTACCTTTTCACTTATAGTATTATATTGGAGCCTATTAACAGACAGGACTCCCACAGGGGCTATTGTAGGCAGATCTCTTATTCTATGTCTCCAGTGCAACACCAGACAGCTTAGGGTTAATTGCCCCATATGTAAATTCAACTGAAATGTGTACAAAGTCAGAATCGTGTTTGGCTTTGTAACATCTATGTAGAGTAGCGAATAAGGGAAGGTGCTTGTCTCAGAGTTCTTTTTTTTTTTTTTTTTTTTTTTAAATGTATGACCTGCATGGAAAGTGCCTGTCTTAACAAGTCCTATATTAGTGTGCATTTAATGATTTTGGTGTGAGCCTTAAATTGTTGTGAAGCCAGTGTCTGTGTAAGCCCAGGGAAGCTATTAAAATGTGTTTATGTTGCAAGAAACATGTTGAATGTTTTATGATTTCAAGGGATGTTGTGTAAGAAAAAATATATATAATCCCTTTTGTAGGAGAGACAAGAATATAGAGACGAGAACAGCTATTTGTAATGAGACTAAGCTCAAGAATTCCAGCTCGGTGTACTACAACACCCAGCATCCCTCACCCTGTCACTGATTGAAACAAGCAGCTGGTAATTGAAGTTCATGCCAGCTTCTGAGATAGCTAGTATGCCTACACACACATATTGGGCTTTTAGCTGTAACCTAAAGCTCATATATAGCAATGCTACAGACTAAATATCTGTGTTTGCCTTTGCCATGCTAAATAGTAGCATTACTGTTTGTGGTGGTAAAAATTATAAATTACTATTTTGTTTAACTGTAAATAGGGTTTTGTTTCTCATACTCTGGTCAATTTAAACAGCATCACATGCTGTGTGTTAAAAGCTATGTACAGTTTTTTGTATGCAAACATGCAGGGTGTTTAAGCCGTTACTTTATAGATTAAGGAAAAAATAAACAACGTTTACAATCTGGTTGTACATTTTTAGTGCCTTTTTGGGGTGAAGACACACAGAGCTACTAGTAGCAGCTACTTGCCGTGGCTACTAAAATAGACAATGCTGATAAATTACTGATTATTGTCTCTGTGTGTGTTTTAGCAGAGGCAATTCTCAATATTCTCTATTGCAGAGTATTTTCTGCAGTTTAGTAGCCTTGACAAGTAGCTGCTACTAAGTAGCTCCTTGTATCTTCGCCCTAATTCCCCCATTTGCCTATGTAAATGTGCCTTGCTATTGTGAGTTTTGTTTAGCAATAATCAAATATATATGGTTATTAAAGCATAATACAGGTTTCCCTCCTTCAGGCAGTTGTGCCAGTGATTTCACTTGTTTATAGTTTGCTAGGCCTAATGCTTTAATGACAAGCTGTAAACTGTGTGGTATTATGGCTCTGGAACTTGGGAGTTTTTAAGTGCACTTTAGGTGTGTCAGGCACGATGATGGCCAATAAAAAGCTACATGTAGTGACAACTCAATGACAGCACTAAAGATGCAGCATACTTCATTTCATACATCTGATAAAGGGCTAAACTGTGTGTGGGGTGCAAGTATCTAGCACAATTCCCCATGTTTTATATAGTTATTATTTTTACCCACGGTACATTATTTATCCCCAGCATTCCAAGTAGTGCAATGTTTTGCATCACATGCAACTTGCACCAAATTTATCAACATGCACCTTTGGTAAATATGGTACTACAGCAGTGGCGTTGAGAGTGACATGCTAGTAGTGCACACTGTGTTTGTGCATGCAAAAGGAACCCAGGATTATGCCTTGTTTAAAGTGTTAACAAGTGAAATACATTATTGAGTGGCGCACATTAGCACCAATATTTGTATCTAGTGCTGTAATCATAAAAGATCCTATAAGACTGTGGGTACATTATATTTGTATGTACATTATATTTTCAGTGCACCTCTGCAACTAGTCATATCCATAGCCATGTAAAGACATACTGCATTCATGTCCCTCTGTCTTGTATCCACGTGTATACACAAACATGCTTGATTAAAGAACACCCTTTGTTCAAATAGTATTATGGATTTTTGGGACTAAGACATCACATGGGAATGCTGTGTTTATAGTTCCGGTAGTGCTACGGATAAATATAGATAAGTCACTGGACACTTTTAGAAGTGACTCCAAAGGATTGTTGCCTTGCTGACGGATCATCCACTTGGTACTGTCTGTCACTCATTCTTTCGCTCTTGGGATGTTTTGTGGTTATGACAAGTCAAAGTATCAGTGTACAGAATTACATTCAATTATATTTTGCATGTATTAAGGCCTATTTCTCCCATTCAGTGCTTTATTTAATGTTTGAAATTCCTTAAACTGAGGGATTGCCACTCCCCCATTTTTCCATTGAATTCATCTTTTTCTGACTAATTTGTGGATTACTCTACACAAAGCTAGTCTTGGCAATAAAATGATTTGTTATGGAGGCTTATATAAGGACACTGGGCATATATGGCCTAGTAACTTATAGCAACTAGTCAGATGTCTTTTATTAGCTTTCCTTCATTAAACAGAACATAGCTAATTGCGTATGGGTTACCATGAAATACTATAGCAGGACAACTTTTCCCAGTTTTAGTTAACAAAAATAGGAAAGCAAAGAATACAGTATGTACACAGGAAAAACAATTTGCATTCATAATGTATGCTTAGCATTGTATGAGGGTGGTAGATGGTCATATAGACATATAGATACTACATCTGGAAATGACAGACCAGCCCACTAAATGCCATTCTTTTGCAATTTTCTCATAATTCTATGTTTTTTTTCCTCAGCCCAATGGCTGAAAAAAGCTAATGACTAGTTGATTGCAATGGGTTACTGCCCAGTTGCAAATTTGGCAGTGTTTATAAATGAGGCCCACTGTCTTAAACTCCTGTTTACTGGTCCAGGACTGTCCTACAAAAATAGGGGCACATTGGGAGGTATAATATTGAAGACATTTCATGTATGAAAGGGTTTCAGAGAGGCTCACCATAAACATCATGTAGGATTTTCTAATCACAAACCATAGCTTAAGAAATCATATTTTCATTTATTCATGTTAAAGGGGATCTGTCATTCTAAGAAATAATTCCAATTTCTTTTCTATTGTGTTTTTTAAGCAAAATTAACTTCACATACTATATAAATGATATAAATCTTCAGTCTTGGGAATATACAATCACAGCCAGCAGGCAGCTGCCATTTTGTGGGCACTGTTATTAAGGCAAGCTTTCTATCATCCCAAAATCTTGTGTATGTGCCAGAATGGGGGACCTGATGCCCTTGCCCATTCACTGGCTACACAATTAGATGGTGAGAAGGTAGGGGGAATGTAAATGCTGAATGAAAATTTTAAGTAATTGTCTGCCCCGCCTCTATGCCTAAGGCATAGAGGCGGGGCAGGCAGTATATGATTGACAGCTGGGATTTTTAAATGCATTTATAATGGGTTTGAATGTGTTAATATAAATATTAATTTTGGTTTTATGTTTAATTTGAAAAGGACTTTTATTATACAGCTTTTTATGTCTGGGTGATAGGTCCACTTTAAGATTTAATGCTAGTATTCACTGAGGCACACACAATACAAGTATACCTGTAAGCGGAAATCTGCATTTGATTTAAATTACCTTGTTCCCATTTTGATTGTTGCTGAGCATTTCACAGTCCCATCCGTATCAGAAAGCTGTGAGAACTTCCATTGTTATGAAACCTTTCTTTTATCTAGAAATGTTTCACTTTACGAAGTGTAAGATGAAACCTGTAGGAGCTCTGGGAATTCAAAGTAAACCATAGTATAATGTTTTGCACCCTGAGTTAAGGTGTGGTTTGCGCCCTCAGAGCCTGTGCATTTGTATTTTGTTCATATATTATTTCTGGTACCTGCTATTGTTAGCAAAACGGCAAAATTGGAACATATTCTTTTAAGAAGGTATACTGTACTTGTTGTTGCTAATCAATCATTGTGCTCTGACTCTAATCAGATTTAATGACATAAATGTTAAAACTTGTACACTGCCCTAAACACTTTCATGCCAAGCTGCATTCATTTCAGTTGAGTTCATTGGCAATGAACTGCAAGAGGGGGGTGTCTAGAACATTAGAAGTGTGTGCATGTTCCTAACTGAACAGCACCAGCCTCTGTCAAAGGCAGAACACAGGTTGGCAAATGCATTTTAGCAGTCTGAGTTCTCCCTAAGAGTATTATAGCAGTCAGTCTGCAAAGTGTGAAATAGGTATGTATTTTCCTTTCTACATGCACCTTACATTTGATTGTCTTTCAGTCTTCAAGCCTTAAGACTTTGTTCCAGAAACTCTGGTCTTTCTATTTTAGCTGCTGGACTTTCACACTTTGCAGTATAGCTGCAAATTATAGATGTTTAGGAGTAAGGAGTCATCACAGCTCTGATATGGGCTTTTTAAAACAGCGGTGTTGTCCTTTTAATTGTATTGCAGCTTGATAATTTTGTCAATCATCTGTGCTATTGTTTTTCAGCACCCAAATGAAGCTTTATGGCCTCTTGACAGAAAAAGCCACCTACCAAGGGAAAAGCAAAGGCTTACATAGATACTTTTATTCCTTATAATAATTAAGAAAAACAGTTACAAATATTGCTTAGAAACACAAATAAATTAAATGTGCAAATCCAGGGCCCATATTAGGGGAATGTAATAAAAAGTACAAAGTTTGCTAATCTATAGCAGCATATCAACAGAAAGGATTTACTGGTCACTCGTTTAAAAGCAAACATCTAATTGCCTGCTATGGGTTACTCACCTTGAAAAACTATTTTATGGGGGTTAGTAAAAATATTGCATATTGCAGAGAATTTCAACAATTTGATGTTCCTAGTAAAAGAAATGTCTAAAGTGTGCAGTAAACCACTGGTGATAAATATTACTTGTAAAATTCCACACACTCCATTAGGTAAAGTAGCACGTTCAATAATAAGAAATATTTTCTCACTTGCATAAAACTTTCACGTAGCTATAATGGCAGAGTTATCTGCCTGTGTGAGTAGATGAACCTGGGACAAGCTGTGGAGGGATTCCTTCACGCTTACTGCTACTAGTTACAGAATCTTAGTTCTAGGACAACAACGTGTTAGCCCCCCAATTTATCCTAAAGTTAAAGATTCTTTGTTAACTTCCTTTGTTGGGGGGTATATTAGAATGTTTAGAAACCATCAGTAGATGCTGTTACCTATGTTCTTGCGAGACACCATTGGATTATTACAGTACGCTCTCACATACATCCCTACCTAGACTGTGTGAAACTGTGACCCACTTATGCTGTAATTGAGTGACAATTTTATGTTTATTGCTGGAAGTCTTTGTTTTATTTGCTTTATCTACGTAATCTACTAAGTCTATGTGCTGAAGTTCATCCAGCTTTTTGTTCTATCTAATTCACATGTATTAAGAGGAACTTACTGGTTTAGAAGCTGCAACTAAATCATTATTTTGGACACAATTTATCCTTTTAAAAGTGTTATGCATTCAGCTTTCTTGTTGAGAGCCTGCAAATACTTAGTTCTAAGCTGCTGTTGAAGCCAAGTTCTAAGTGTCTGCATAGCTTCTATTGAAAATGCTGAGCTCTCGTCAGTTTCTCTTTCTTCCAAGTGGCACTCCTAGTTATTTTGAGCAACTGAGTTGCCCTTTTGGGTTTGGAATAGTTTTTGTGTTATGCAACACTTGGGTAACCCTTAAGCTGCCATTGGAGATCTTGATTTGTGGTTGCTGTAAATAAACTGCTCTTTCAACATCTGTGATCACAGGTGTTGACTAATAGTTGTTTTATGTAATTATTGCACAATCTTTTATAAATAAACATATGGGGTTTTGTTTGAAATTTACATGGGTGGACTCTACGTTCCATTGTCATTGTGGTGCAAAATCTCAAAACATACTTATTTTTCAAATAGATTTGTACTTCCTAAACCCATCTGGCAACATCGCCATCAGAATGCTAAACTTCCCCTTAAAGATTTTATCCAAAGATTTATCTGAGCCCTATTTTGTATATTCTGGAAAACCAATAGCCAGAAACTTTAAATGACAGGAAGGCCATCTCTTATAGAGCTTATTTTAAGCAAATAATTTTAATTTCTGAAAACTATTTCATTTTTTTCTGTACAGGTATGGGATCCATTATCCAGAAACCCGTTATCCAGAAAGTTCCCAATTACAGAAAGGCTATATCCCATAAACTCCATTATAAGCAAATAATTTTTGATAATTATTTCCTTTTTCTTTGTAATTATAAAACAGTACCGTTTACTTGATCCCAACTTAGATATAATTAATCCTTTTGGGGGCAGACCAATCCTATTGGTTTTTTTTAATGTTTAAATCTTTTTTAGCAAACTTAAGGTATGGTGATCCAAATTACAGAAGCATCCTGTATCCAGAAAACCACAGGTCCCAAGCGTTCTGGATAACAGGTGCCATACATGTACTAATAAAACCGTACCTTGTACTTGATCCTAAGTAAGCTGCATGAATCCATATTGGTAACAAAACAATCTTATTGGGTTTATTTAATTTTCAAATGTTTTAGCAGACTTAAGGTGTTATTAAAAAACAAAAAAACCCAAAAACAAACGCAGGTTCCAAGCATTCTGGATAACATATACCATACCCATACCTGCATTTCATAAGTGCTATAATTGTATAATATGGCGCTCATTATAGCTGAATTCCACATCAGTCATCCAGTATTGTGTGACTGCACATTATAATTCACCATGAGCATGTAATGCAAATCTGTTTCCTGTGGCAACACAAATGATTTACATTTTCCAAATGCATATAAATAGTGTATTCTTTTTATTTTTAGCCTAGTCAGTGAATTACATACAGGGTTAGTGGTAGGAATAAGACATCCTTCTAGATAGAACTTGTACTTAAATAGTTTTGTCACACCCAAGGCAACTCCTGAGATAATGAGATTTGTCAGAAAATTATAGTCTAGGGAAGAAATAACTTGGCAGCTAAACGTTTTGTCATCACGTCTATTAACATATTTGATAGTAAATGAGAAACTAATAAGGTCTATATTAAATATTAACTTGCCAAGGCTAGAGTGCATGTTGAATTTTTTACTCTGAACAACCTAGATAAATATCCCTGTGTTTCTGCATCAGAATACAAATACTCCTATACCTAAATGTCTGTCTGTATGGCAAGCCTGAAAGTGGATGCAATGTCAAGTTGTTAAGCTTGTGATCATACCATACATACTGGGCAGCATAATCCCCCGACATGCTTCCATTTTATTGTGGCCTGAAATTCTCTTAGAGAAACTAGCATGAATGATGCATTAATTGATTTACTCTGATGCAAGGTATTATGACATTTAGGGCACATCAGAATTCCTGGACAGGTGTGTCTCCTAAAAATACAAAGCAAAAATAAACAGCAAAACCAAGCAATTACTGAGCATGGACTACATAAAGCCACAAGTTAAAGGGGATGAGCGTCACATCTAAAGAAGAAGAATTTTCTACAGTGGCTTAGAAACTCAAACAGAAAATTGGCTAATTGGCTGATTTTCTATGGCATGCTAAGGAGTGCATGTTGCATCCCTTAGGGTCCATACTTGGACTATTTTTGCCTCTGCATTCATACATTTCCTGATGATGGTGTGAGGGCTCTGCTGCGATTGCCAGTGTAGGGCTGCACCAAACTCCTACCATAAGAAAAGCACAAAGTGCACAAAAGCTAATCTAGTGCATACCAATGTGATTTTTGCTCTTTACCCTGCAATGAGGGGTAAAGAGCAAAAAATAGTACAATGAGTATCTTGGCACTCCCTAACTTGGACGTTTTGAATGACCACCTCTTGACCACAACCTGGATTCAGTGTAAAATGCAAGGTGCCTCTGGGTTCAGTGAGTAGACAAAGTGCAAAAATAAGACTTTATAGGGTTGATTCACTAAGGTGCGTTAAAATGAGCGCTATTAGCATGCATTAAAAATTTTATCGCGTCTTATTTTTTCGTGACTTAACGCACGATTCACTAAAAGGATACTTTAGGTAATTTAGACGCGATGCTGTTTGCGGTATTTAAGTCGCAAAGGCTATTTTCGTGCAGTATTTGACACAACACACGCTAATTAACGCAGCGGCACAAATTCTCACCGCATGCGAAAAAACGCATGCCATATTAACCATACACGCCATTACTTTCAGAAAACTACTGTCACACTGCAAAGTCCATATTGTGTTGCCAAAAGCTCATGAACTGTACTTTTCTATAATTACCGCCTGCCCCAAGTAGGTGTTAATTTTAGCACAGACTAATGCGATATTTAGCGCGTCTATGTGTTTGTGAATCATGCGTTAGTATTATTTCTGCGTGAGAATTAATGCGTGATCATGTGTTATTTAGCACATGCGATATGCGACTTAACGCATGCGACAATACTTTAGCGAATCGCGCCGGTTTTTTTTTTCGTCAATTTTTGCCCAAAAAAGCATGCGTTAAGCGTTATTGCACTTTAGTGAATCAACCCTTATATCTGTTAAAAATGTGTATCGGACATTTCCCAGCTAAAGGATGATGGCCAGGGCCGCCATCAGGGGGGCACAGGGGGTACAGCCGTCCCGGGCCTGGACAATTTTAATCTTAAAAGGGGGCCCGGCTGTGCTCAAGTTTTCTTAATAGCTCAGGCCCCCTTAAATTAATTCCGGGCCCTGTCATTGGTGGTCAGCGGGTGATCCTATTGGTCACGCCCCGTGCGTACATGCACGCCGGTACGCACGGGGCGCAACCTTATAAAAGGGCCTGTCTTCTGCCGGCACTCAGAAGTGCAGAGGCTTCGCCAAGGAACTACCTCACCGGAGGAACGCGAAGCTGGCGCTGAAGACGCCGGGTGCTGTGCTGTGCTGTTCCGTGCTGTGCTGTTCCTGCTGGCTACCAATGTACTTGGGGGGGGGGGGGGCCTGCTGGCTACCAATGTACTAGGGGGGGGCTGCTGGCTACCAATGTACTTGGGGGGGGCCCTGCTGGCTACCAATGTACTAGGGGGGGCACTGCTGGCTACCAGTGTACTTGGGGGGGGGGGGGGCTGCTGGCTACCAATGTACTTGGGGGGGGGGGGCCTGCTGGCTACCAATGTACTTGGGGGGGGGGCCCTGCTGGCTACCAATGTACTTGGGGAGGGGGCCCTGCTGGCTTCCAGTGTACTTGGGGGGGGCCTGCTGGCTACCAATGTACTTGGGGGGGGCCTGCTGGCTACCAATGTACTTGGGGGGGGGGGGGGGCTGCTGGCTACCAATGTACTAGGGGGGGCACTGCTGGCTACCAATGTACTTGGGGAGGGGGCCCTGCTGGCTACCAGTGTACTTGGGGAGGGGGCCCTGCTGGCTGCCAATGTACTTGGAGGGGGCCCTGCTGGCTGCCAATGTACTTGGGGGGGGGCTGCTGGCTACCAATGTACTTGGGGGGGGGGCCCTGCTGGCTACCAATGTACTTGGGGAGGGGGCCCTGCTGGCTACCAGTGTACTTGGGGGAGGGGGCCCTGCTGGCTACCAGTGTACTTTGGGGGGGGGGCCTGCTGGCTACCAATGTACTTGGGGGGGGGCCCTGCTGGCTACCAATGTACTTGGGGAGGGGGCCCTGCTGGCTACCAGTGTACTTGGGGGGGGGGGGGCTGCTGGCTACCAATGTACTTGGGGGGGGGGGCCTGCTGGCTACCAATGTACTTGGGGGGGGCCTGCTGGCTACCAATGTACTTGGGGGGGGGGGCCCTGCTTGCTACCAATGTACTTGGGGGGGCTGCTGGCTACCAATGTACTTGGGGGGGGGGCCCTGCTGGCTACCAATGTACTTGGGGGGGGCCCTGCTGGCTACCAATGTACTGGGGGGGGCACTGCTGGCTACCAATGTACTGGGGGGGGGCACTGCTGGCTACCAATGTACTGGGGGGGGCACTGCTGGCTACCAATGTACTAGGGGGGGGGCACTGCTGGCTACCATGTATTGGGGGGGGGGCCTGCTGGCTGTGAGTCTTTTGTACTGGTGGGAGGGGGGCCCAGAAAATTTTCTTATGAGGGGCCCCATGATTTCTGATGGCGGCCCTGATGATGGCACAAATAATTCTAAGAAGTCTGGCAAGGGGCTAAGCACAGTACAGTGATGCAATAATACCCACAAATCGCAAGGGCTCCTCCTCTACAGAAGATGCAACACTAACTTTCTATATGACTTGCACTGGAGTTGTGTGTTTTTTCCACTGATTGTTTGGGAATGTCATTTTACAAAGAATAATTAGAGATGGAAAAAAATCATTATTTAAACATATACACACACAATCCTCTTTTTCTGTACACCCAGAACAACTTAATTCAAAAATGAATTTGCTGCACAACAATCATTCTTGTGTCTTTAGAGTACCTGGCCATTTTAGCAGCCTGTAAATAGCAATGTGTAACTTCAGGGTGTTGTCATTTCTATTTTTGCAACAGCAGACGTACAGTTGTCTGTAGATTTCTGTGAGCTGCATAGCTTTGCTGAAGGTGTGCTCGTATTTGTCAGCCTTGCGCAGGGCAGGTTTGTTGAGCTGCAAGGGAATCTTTATATAATGGGAGATTTTGCTTAGTCCCTGTGTGCCCCCTTCCTTTAGGAGTCTTCTAGCTGCTGTCTTTGGCACTTGCACCAAATACATATTGGAAAGTAACAACTATCATGTCTGTACTGACGCACCCAAATTGTAGTGGATGTTTGATAATATTTTCTCTTTTTGATGTTAATCCAAAATAACTTTTTGCCTCATGAAAGAAAATGTAATTCTAAGTAACTTCCCAATATACGTTAGCAATTAAACTGCAGTTGCACTAATTAAAAACCAGTTAAACGCAGTTAGTTGCCTGGTTCTTTCTGCACTCCAGGGTTTGATTCTTGAAACAATGTGGCAGAATCTGTTCTCCCCTACCCAGACTCCGCCTCCCACAGTGCCAAGTCTTGTCTGTTGGCTTCTGCTACCTTAAATGCTGCCTGCTGATTGGTTGCTATAGGTTATTAGACCAGTAGGAGACTTACAGTAGCATGTATTCAGTTCTGATCAAAGTAAAGAATAAACAAACTAAAAAGAATATTTAGTAATAGTAAAATGTGTAGGTGAACTGTTTGCCCCTGCATTCACAAGTTCTCAAGGGTTATCTCAGACAGGGCATTTCAAAGTCTGCAAGTGTCCAGTCCAGCAAGAGGTGCTATAATCAACACATCACACATTTTTAAGTAAATGTAGAGTTTTATACTGTATTTTTAATACTGACATTGTGGATTTACTGATTTTCTTTGTGCCATTGGACTTTAGCACTGCTGGAAAAATACAGCATGGGTATAGCAATACCTGTGCAGAATGTATACACGTTACAGATTTTCCCAAATTGCAACTGATTTAACAATTAATTGATTTTCTTACCCCAAAACTAGTTCCATTGAACTATTTGTGTCTATTCTGTCGATGTTAGACTTGTCATTAAAGTTGCACATAAGCATGTATTGGTGAACTTTTTACATTTATCTGGGTCCCACTGTGACAAAAGCCAGTCTATAAAGTATTATCACTGACACTTGATTAAAAATATCATGTCTGCTGAGCAATAGAAACTTCTCTAGAAACCGGTGGAGAAATTCCATTCGGGACATAGTTATCCTGCGCTTGGTGTACTTGTTTATCTCAGCTGTTGTGTTACTATGTAACTTAATAGTAATTTACCCACTGCTATGTGGATTTAATACTGTAGATTGTACTTGCTTATGACATATATTTTGCTTGGCCTCTTCCAGGTATGTAGGTCTTTTATCAAGTCTGTAATAAGTATAGGCTGTGCAATGTATCATTTAAACCCACTGCTGATGCTGATGCAAAGTATTAGCTATTGGACTAACCATATGCACTTAACCCTTCAGTGATGCACTGCTTATTAACCTTGTGTTGGCTGATGGTTTGGCTGAAAACTGGGCATTATCCTAAACAGAGAAAGAACTAAGGTAGTGTTGCCAGAGTAGGACTAAAATAGAACATGGAGCATGATCTGCTGTTACCAGCTACTAAAGTAGATAATAGGCTGTGCTGTCAAGTCACCAGTACAGTAACCATGAGGGGAGATTATAAGATGTGCATTGACGTGTGAAGCAGGCATCTTGAATAGTGTTAGGGTAATGGCATATTTGCCTTTTGAGTCAATAATCTGTTGCAATAGCAGGGTCAGTGCAATTACCATGATTATCTATTCAAGGGAAGTTTGTGCATTTTGCTGCCCGCTTGTTATCAGGCAGGCAGTACCTCTGCCTAGACTACCATGGTGATTGCTGGAAAACACTTGCTAATGTGCTGTGTACCTTTTACTGCTGCATGAAACTTTTATCAACAAGCAGATAGTGCTTAACCCTTTTACTGCCAGCTGTTTTGGTCAAAGTGGAACTTGTATTGCCAGACAGTTTTTGAACATTTTGCACTGTTTCACTTTAGGGGCCTTTCCTTGGGGGGACTTTTAGTTTACCCAGGAAAACAATATATCGTTTTTTTCAGAACAACCTAAGCTTTCAAAATATGGTAGAATTTTTGTGTAATTCCAATTTTGTAACATGATATAGGCTGCTAAATGTCTAAAAATGCAAAAAAAATCAAATTTTCCATAATATAATCACACATACTAGAAACAAAAATTATTTTATGCACGAATATACAACTGATTTGGAAAGTCCCATGTCTCCTGAACGTGCCAATACCAAATATATATAGTTTTATGGAGATTTCTCACTTGTATAGGTCAAAAACTCCCAGCAGTACACTACCAAATTTCCAAAGCACTGCTCCAGAAAGCTGCATACTTTAGATTTCAAGGCCAAAAATTCCACTAACAGAAGGTTTATCTCAGAAAATTGTACATTTTTGGAACAGATTCTGGGGAATACAGAATAGGCACAACTTATCAAGTCGCAATGCTTTCCTAAAGTTATTGGTTTTTATCAAAATTTGTGATTTTTTTTTAAAAATCGCTTCAAAGCTTCCAGTCTATAGTATCTTATCTCCTACAGGTCATAAAGTAACCAAATAAAACACCCTAAATATGAATGCCAGGGGTCCACCGAACAGTTTGATGCCCAATATGTATAGGTTTACTTAAGTATGTGGCATGTAGGGGCCCCAATGTGAACATACCCCATATGTACTGTCATTTCTGTAATTTCAACTCCTGCAAAATCAACACATTTACATCATTATATGTGGGATAAAGCTAGTAAAAAGTATGCTCACCCCAGAAAGTCATATATTTTTGGAAAGTACACATTCCCCCGAATCTAAAATGGGTACCCATGTCTTTCTACTCCAAAGTACCAAGCCGCACAGCTTTTGTAAAGTTAGCAATTTTGATGACATTTCCAAAAATCCCCTCAAAGCTTCCACTTTGCAGCATCTTATCTCCCACATAGCATTAGGTACCAAGATAAAACACCCTAAATATGAACACCAGGGGTCCACTGAACAGGTAAACCTATACATATTGGGCATCAAACTAAGTATGTGGCCCCAATGGGAACATACCCCCATATGATCTATCATTTCAGCTCCTGCAAAATCAACACATTTATATCCTTTATGTGGGATAATGCTACAAAAAAAGTATGCTCACCCCAGAAAGCCATATATTTTTTAAAAGTACACATCCCCCCCGAATCTATGATGGGTAAACATTTCTTCTTGCTTCAAAGTACCAAGCTGTAAAGCTTTCCTAAGTTTGCAGATTTATATGACATTTCGAAAATCGCATAAAAATGTTGCAATTTGCCGCATTTATCTCTCACAATTTCTTGATAAAGATCAGATAAAGACAAATCACCCCCAATAGGAACACCTATGGTCTACTGAACAGTTTGATGCCCAATATGCATAGATATACCAAAGTCTGTGGTATGTACTGAACCCAAAATGGAAATAGCGCATAAGGATTTCTCGCCTGCCAGCTCAGCTTTTGCACACAGAGCCCCCTGTCAGTGTATTATGTGCCGAAACTTCCCTTAACTATACAGTGACCCCCACAAAACCATATATTTTTGGAAAGTACAAATTCTGACAAATCCAACAAGGGTAAAGAGTCCTTTCTACACCAAAGTACCAATCTGCAGAGCTTTCCTAAAGTTATTGGTTTTTATGACATTTCAGAAAATCGCCTAAAAATGTTGCAAAAGTAAGTAGAAAGTACACATTCTGATGAATTCAAAATAGGTAAAGTTATTTTTGTACACCAAAGTTACACCTGGCAAAGCTACGCTAAAAACAGATTAGGAACACTTATACAGGGATACAATGCGATAAAACCACAAAAATTGTGCAAATCAGTGAAACAACAAAATAAGTCACATGACAGTGTAATTAGTGGTCAGAATATCTGATCCAATAGTCACGCTGTCAAAATAAACAGTTTTTAGGTAAAAGAAACTAAAAACAAAGTGGTAAAATGAAAAAAAAAACCCAAAGTGTTTGTGTATACATGTGTGTACATGTGTAAAAGTTGTGTGATAGTGTGTAAGTGTGTATATGAGTGTAAATAAGTGTATAAAAGTGTGAAAAATGAAAAGAAAAAAAAAACTGCTAAAATGTGTGCTGTAAGTGTGTGTAAATGTATGTAAGTGTGTATAAATGTGTATAAATGTATGTAAGTGTGTGTGTAAGTGTGTAAATGAAAAAAATAAAAAAACTCCTTACCTGTCCTGAAGACCCGATCGCCTCCTCCTCAGTGGGCCGGCCGGCAGGGGGTGGAAGTAGGAAGCAGGAAGCAGCAGATGCGATGCGATCGCGTCTGCTGCTTCCTGGAGGGTCCTGCGAGCGATCGTCTCGCAGGACCCTCATGACAGCCCCCCTGGCACATTGCCCAGGGGGGCTGTCATGTATAGAAGCTCTCTGCAGCGGCGGCACATGCCGCCGCTGCAGAGAGCAGCGCTTAAATGCCAACGATGTATGGAACACGTCGTTGGCAGTTAAGCCCTTTTACTGCCACAACGTATCCCATACGTCGTTGGCAGTAAAAGAGTTAAAGGGGTTGTTCACCTTTTGGTATTATGTAGTGCAGGGGTCCCCAACCTTTCTTACTCGTGAGCCACATTCAAATGTAAAAAGACTTGGAGAGCAACACAAGCACCTTTAAGAGTTCATGGAGGAGCCAAATAAGGGCTAAGATTGGCTATTAGGCAGCCTCTATGCACACTATCAGCTTACAGGGGGCTTTATTTGGTAATAAATCTTGTTTTTATTCAACCAAAACTTGCCACCAAGTCAGGAATTAAAGAAAAAAAAAATCTACCTGGTTTGGGGGCACTCAGAGCAACGTCCAAGGGGTTGGGGAGCAACATGTTGCTCACGAGTCACTGGTTGGGGATCACTGATGTAGAGAGTGCTGATCTGAGACAATTTGTAAGTAGTCTTCGTTCTCCAGTTTGTAATTTCAGCAGTTATATTGTTGCTAGGGTCCACTTTACCATAGTAACCAGGGAGTGGTTTGAGAGAGTGACTGATATATGAATAGTAGAGGGGCTGAATAGAAAGATAAGCAGTAAAAAGTAACAGGAACATTACAGTCATAGCCTCAGAGAGCAATAGTTTTTCGCTTTCTGGGTTCAGTGACCCCCATTTGAAAGCTGGAAAGAGGCAGAAGTAGGAGGCAAATAATTCAAAAAGTATAAAAGATAAATGAAGATCAATTGAAAAGTTGCTTAGAATTGACCATTCTATAACTTAAGAGTCAACAACCCTTTTAATAAGCAGTATTGTATTTACTATGCAAAAACTATGCTTAATGGGGCAGCCCTTGTGTGTATGTACAGACACTGTCACCTTAGTCTTCCTAATCTTGTGCCAAAATCTGTTATATTGTTATACTGTATAGTGTTATATTGTATTTGTATAATCCCAAAACAGTTAAATTATTTGGGTGAGTCCTAACAGATAGTACTATGGTCTCATGGACTTGGGGAAATATCAAAGCAACCATTTATGGCAGAGCAGAACAAAATGACATATTTCCCTTGTTAGCTTAAACAGTGATAGAAAAGATAACTTCTGTTTTTTTAATTCTCTTCTCTACAGGCTGAGTAAAGAAGATCCGCTCCCTTCCGCATCTCTGTGTACCTGCGCTGAAAAGTACAGCTTCCGGCTGAGTGCAGGTACATGGAGCGGAGATTGGCTTGAAAATCACTAAAAGCAGGCAGGCTGCGTGTGTCTGCACTCTGGCATAAGCTGTGCTTTTTACTAGAGATAAATAGGGATGTGGAAGTGGGTGGATCCGCTCTTCTCAGCCTGTAGAAAAACACAGGCTGAGAGCAACAGAACCAATGCTCTGCACTCATGGACATAAGTTGGCCAAGATAAATATTCTCTGCCACAGGCTAATAACCTAAAAATGTTTTCCAGCTGGTAGTAATGTAGATTGCTGGTGGGAAAACATATGCGTTGCTTAACCTAAGTGATAGTTATGTTTTCCCACCGACAATTATGTAAATTGCCAGTGGGAAAACATACAGCACTTCAGTTTTCAGGAGAGGTAGAGGAGATTTAGCATGAACAGCTAATCTGTCAGTGCCCTAAAGCAATTGCACATGAAAGATATTCAAATGCAACTTATCAGTTTTTATTTGTAAAAAATAAATTTTTTTTGGTCGATGAATGCCCTAGTGCTATAATTTCCCTGTGCATATTGCCAAGCTTTTTACATGTTAGCAGTAATTTATGGTTAACTGTATATTATCATATCATTCTTTTTCAGAAGGTTTTAGAGTAATGATGTTCGAGTACTATTGACCTTAGTTTATCGGTGGTAACTGATAATAGAAAGAGAAAAAAAAAGGATAAAGACGGCAGAAATCCAAAGACAGAAAAGTCCATATTTTGCATTTAAGATGTTGTAGAGATAGTAGTAGAAAGGATATGGCAGGAAGGCATCCAGAGACATTTTCTATAATATTTTCAATAATGAAATCACAGTGGTGTAAATGTAGTTTAGATGAGATCATTGCATTTTTAAAGTATGAAGTATATAAAACATCTAGCACAGAGACTAAAGTTTTTCATCTTAGCATCAGCAGCACATAAAAGAGGCAAAGGCAACATATAAAGACAAGGAGACGTTACCCTTGAATTTAGCTTTCTGTAGATCATACAGATCATAAGATGGATAGTTTTGGTGATGACTGGGATGGTCTTTAACTGCTCTAGATATCTATGCAATGATTATTTTAAACCATGGATGGTTTGATGTGACTTTGGTGACAAAATTTTCAAATTGTTTTCAGGTAAAGTCCATTAGTAACATGTACACAGAGTCTTCCTTTAAATTGGAAATAATGGTTTTGTTTATTAGGCCTTTTTTTCCCCTTCTTTTAAATACTAGTGAGTACTACACCCCGATTTTCCTATGTTTTGATGTAAATAATTCTACTTATCACCTTGATTTGGTTTGTCTTATACTTCCAGGTGTGGCAGCATCTGGCAGTTGCAATTTTGTAGTTGTAACAGCTGTAGCACCAAAAGATTACCTAGAATAGTATGATGATGAGAAGGAGAAGGTCTTTAGTGGAAGAAGTTGCTCTGATAGCTTACATAAGACATAACAACAAGTATGTTTTCAGTTTCAGGTGCTGGAATGTGCCCCATGGTAACTAGACTTCATACAGACCATAACAAACTGGGCTCTCTCAGCATGGGACATTGTGTTAATCTGTGCAGTTTTGCATGGTGCTGTTAAAAGGAAGGAGTGGCATGTTTCAGCTAACTTTAGTTAAAGCAAATACATGAGCCCTGTCAGCTGGGAGAGTGAAAACAAGGACCGTAGTCTTACCCATCAAATTATATTTACTTTGTAAATTAGGTGAAAAAATGTTTCACATTCATAGTTTACAAAACCCTCTGTGAGATTATCCAAGAATGTTGAGATCTACAAAGGCTAAAACTGCTGTCTCTCATGCTGGCTGTCTCAGAATATTGTGATTTTAAAATGTTGATCTACATCTAGAAATGCTCCCACGCTTTATATGAACCTAAAAGGGAAAGGAACGCTCCATGTCAGCTGTTGACTTGTTTTTAACAGCTTTTGTTCTATTTTCTATGTACAGTAAATAGAAAAATAAATGGCAAAATGTTTTAGTTGGGCACCAGTTCTATTATAAATTTCATGTGGCAAAAAATAGCTTAACAGATCTGAATACTATCCAGCTACTTAATAACAGAGGGCCATATTTTCAAAGGTTATTGTTTGGATCAGTATCTTGCCCAGCCCTAGCCAGATATAAGTTGGCATGGTAGTGATTCTAACCCTATACACAAGGGCCAGTAAGCTGCCAAATCATTGAGACCATGCACAATATTCCAAAAACTAAATTTATTGTTCAAAGCAACCAAAAAGGCATCCATATAAGCCACTAAACAATTGTAACTTAAAATTTAAAGGCCCGAAAATTCTTTCACTTTTTCGAAACGATCCCCGCTCGGGTCTGCTTTGTGATAATGTCACTTCTGGTTTCTAGCAGCAGCACTTCCTATTTAATGGTGGTCTGCGGTACATCAATTGACTTGCGGATGAGGCAGTTGTGGGTCGGGTTGGGTAGTGGGTAAAGCAGGTTTCAGATCGGATCTGGGTTTGAATTATTAGTTTTGCGCAGAACTTGTATCAGAAGGGGTTTTGTACTGGAACAAGATACTTTACTACTAAACATTATTATTATTATTAACATTTATTTATAAAGCGCCAACATATTCCGCAGCGCTGTACAATAAGTGGGTTTCATACATTGGACATACAGAGTAACATATAAAGCAATCAATAACCAATACAAGAGGTGAAGAGGGCCCTGCCCAAAAGAGCTTACAATCTAAACATCTATAGCACTATTTCAATTAGATAATGTCTGCATGTATATTTCAAAACTATGTCTTGAGAGGTACTGTGGGAATAATGGGCGTGCACCTTTAATTAGATCTGCTTGTTCCAAACCAACAAAATCATAGTTTAATTTGGTTGTGTTTCTTATGGGACTATGCCATCCTTTTCTTTTATAACGCATTTTTTATTATTCTGTAGCACAGCATTTCTTTATTATCTTTTTTTTTATTTATTTATTCTTGTTTTTCAGGCCAGAAGAGACTGACAGAAGATTAAAAAATGTATGTATATGGTTTATTAGTTACTTTTCTGCAGTAAATCCAAATATTTTTTGTGTGTAAACATGCACAAAGAAATGCAAAAAAACCCCAAACATTATATAATATAATATAATGTCCCCTGGAGGGACCATGACAAAAGAGCATGAAATGTCATTTCTGCTAGAATAGAGGATTGTAACTTGAAATCATTGGTAGAGGTCACAGGAAGCAAGGCAACAGCCCCTTGCCATAAATTGTAAAAAAAAAAAAAAAAGTATGCGCTCACATTTAACTCAGGATTTAGCAACCTAATAAGTTACCTGTCAAAGCAGAATGATGTTCAAGGCCATAGAGTTATGGTGTCGGAACTAACTGTTGCCTATCTGCATATGAAATGTATGAATGTTGCCTATCTGCATATGAAATGTATGAAATTATAGAACAGGTATGGAACTTGTTATACAGAATGCTCAGGACCTACATTTTTTGTTTTCCGAGTCTACTGAAAAATCATTTCAACATTAAATAAACCCAATAGGATTGTTTTGCCTCTTCATTATATCGTAGTTCGGATCAAGTGCAAGTTACTGTTTTATTATCACAGAAAAAAAGGAAAATTTTTTTTCAAAATTAGAATTATTTTTTTATACTGGAGTCTGAGAGATGGCCTTCTGTTATTCGAACTTTCTGGATAACAAGTTTCCGGATAATGGGTCCCATCTGTATTGTTCATTTTGGAATATAAGGTACCTCTCTGAATATTAATTAAGGATTAGTGTGGGTCATATATAGAATGACTTATTTTACACCAATGCAAAACCTATAGTCTCTGCATTTGTCTGAAAAGGCATTGTGAATGATATTGTAAATAGACCCTTAGGGGCAGATTTATCAAAATGTGATATTAGAGTTTAATAAAAAAAAAAAACTCACCCACTTTCTATTCATTCCCATGGTATTTTAAGAAGCCTATTTTTCAATTGGTGATATCAATCTGATATCGCCACCTCATTGGTGTATGACCACCTTAACAGTGGGAAGTGTTATAAGTAGCTCTTGTCAGCCAGTTCCTTGGAAACTTGTGCCAGCACATTCAATTGATATTTGTAATGTAAATAATGTATAATCATTGTAAAGAGCCGCAGGGTATGTCATTTTAGTTGATGAGGGAATTGGTAAAATCTTCAAATTTGGCAAATAACCTGCTATTTAGTAATTATTGTTGCATTTGTTTTTTTTCTTCAGGTTCTGATTACTTTGTATTGGCTTGGAAGGAAAGCACAAAGTGATTCATATTATAATGGTCCTTACCTGAATCTAAAGGCTTTTGAAGGATTATTGGGGCAAACATTGATTAAGGTATAAACATCTATGCTTGTCCCATAAAAGAATTCAATGTTAGTTGAAGGCAAATAATCATAAAAAGTTTTACCATTTGAGCTCTCCAGAGAAATTATTTAAGGGTGGGCAGTGCTCCATTTGTGGCTAATAAAATCTGTCAGACTGACCTGTAACTTTTATGTTATAACTATATAATTGTTATCTTAACATCAGAGTTTCTTGATCCTAACCCATGATCCACAGTTTAAGAGCGTTAGTTACTTATTAAAAAATAGTTTTGCAGAAAAAAAGTGCATGCTTTCTTACAGTTTCTAAAAAGTAACCTTTTTTTAATTTAAAATGACTGTCTAATTTTAGCCTTTTCTAATCAGTCATGCTACATTGCACTTGGTTAGGAATTTTGGGTTAAATTTCTGGTCTTGCAGCTTTGCATTAAAGTTGAAAACAAAAATAGGCCGTAAAGAAAGGTGTGCCAGAGAAATGAAACTGTGTTACCTAATCCTGTATGTTAGGGCTGATATGCATGCAGACTGGTTTCATACACACCTTACCAAACAGACACTCGGTGCTAGTTGAAGGGCTTTCAGATTGCTATGCCTGTGAGTCATAGTTTAGTTCCAGAAAACAATATGTGCAAAAGAATTCTTGATTTGATTGATTTCTTAAGCTATTGTGTCATCCCTTTATTTGCTATTATGTCATCCCTTTATTTGTGTGGGTTTTGGATTTGCATAGGAGGAGAGGCTTGTTAGTGCTAGGAAAGGTAAAAGTATTTTGTAGGCAACCGAAGTCATTTAAAGGACAATTTGCTTAAAATTCACTTAATTGTAGATATTTAATTCTTTTTGTCATTTAGCATTTAATATTTTTTGTAATGTTTTTGAACTATAAATGGTGCTTCCTCAACGTAACATTTTTTCCTGCTGCAGACTAACTCATGCTGTTTGTCTTCGCATATTCTGTGAAGAATCTGAAAATCAATACTGACGTTCACACTTGTTCTGTAATTTAGGCACTTGAGGAATCCACCAGCTCCAAACGAAGTGGCAGAGATAGTGGTTGTAGTGATTTGTGGTACAGTGAACAAAGAGACAGTCTTACGTCACCCCCTATACATAAAAGAGACGACTCCTGGGACAGTTTGGACTCTTTTGGTTCCAAGTCTTATACAAGTTTCTCATCAGACACAACCATTAAAGGGAGCAGTGAAGGTATGTTCCTGAGCTTACTGTACAGTATTGTTTTTTCTGGTATTGGAAGTATACTTCATAATACTCGAGTATCTTTCATTCCTTTCTACTATAAAAATGAATTTGTTATACAATGGCTTGGATTCTGATTACAAACACCAGTATCATGGCAACAGTCATGAAAGGCTTTTTCATATACACTGCTAGTTTAGAAGGTATGTGATATTGTTTTGAGAGCAGATGATTTTCTTCTGTGATTGCTAAAACATGTTTTTTTTAACCTGTTTACAGGTGGAGAAAGTGAGACAGAATCTGAACTTACCGACAAAATGCAGGACAGCAGCAAAGACGACATGTCCTACCGTAGGTTGTCAGCGATGGAGCCTAAAGCGACCACAACTTTTAATAAGTTTCTACCAAATAAAGTCAAACAGTTCAATTACATGCCAGCACCGCTCAGAAAAAAGCGTATAGACAAAAATGAGGACAACAGGAGGAGCTGGGCAAGCCCAGTTTTCACTGAGCCAGATGGAACATTTTCCAGGTAGTGTAATGCAGTCCTTTGGCCTACTAACGTCTTTATTTGCAGACAATACTTTGCATTTTGTTTCTGATGCATTTTTCTTTCAGGTAGAAGCTAAGAATAATTTATGCTCACAGATTATTTGTATATTGCTATAGCTTAACTCTATTCAGGGATACATGTTTATGTTAAGCTATTCATTTTTCATGTCTGTAAAAGTCATCATGACCCTTTTTTCTTTTTTTTTTTTTTTAATCTGTGTGGAACATATTGCTATAACGTTAAGTCCTTTCAGCTATACATGTGCATGGTAAGCCATCATGTAAGTCATCATGTTTGTAAAACTTCATCATGGACTTCCTCTTTTTCAAGCAATTCGGACTCTGAGGATGATGGGCCACTGCCGGATTTGGTGCTTGATGATTTTGCACAGAGAAAATTTCATTTAAACAACAAGTCACCTATTTCTACCACCTCTGGTCATTTTTTAAAATGTCAAAATCACCTTTTAAGTAAGGTTATGCCACCCACCTCTCAGACACTGCCACACAGGTTAGAAACTGCAACATTTGCTTTGCTAGGTATGAATTGATACGAACCTTTGCCAGCTATAAATTGATAGAAATCTTTCCATTAAATACTTTCAAATTAATCTAACAAGCAAATATCCCACTAACATGTTTGTTCTTGGCAAATTAACCATGTACAGCATCAAGAGGAACTAATTATTGGACAGCTCTTATGGGCATCTGCATTTAAGCATGCTGAGAATGCTATTTAATGTAGACAGGGGAAATATGCTAACTGGATGGGTGTTTTGTATATTAGCCAAGACCAGAAAACTGATGGACAGAAGCAAACTAAAACTGTGTTAAAGGATTCCTTTGAATACTCCAGTCTGACATCAGATGAAGATGACGACTTTACAAGAGATGTTCCAAATATTGTGAATGATGATTTATATGTAAGAAAAGTTGGCGTGCCTGCTCCTCAGTCCAAGACTTCATTTGATATGTTTTTGCCCAATTTCTCTGCACAAGAGGATGATCAACTTAGAAAGCAAATTCGAAAAGGAATGTGTTCAAGACCCTGGTACAATGAGTTTCAGGGTTTCAGGTTTGTCCTGCATGGCTTGTTTAATTCATTGAAGAAATGCTTCTAATGGGAGAGCTGAGAATTTGAGCCAGTCAATATTTATAAAAACATGTTAATAATTCTACTCACATCTTGTAGTGTTCAGTGTGACATACTGTTCTCCACTGAACTTTATTCTCTCATTGAGGCAACGTAGAGGCATACATTTATTGTAATTGTATTTAACTCTTTGTGTGCTCATTTTAAGTTTGGCTTAAGTGATTACAAAAATTGTCAAACACGGCACACAATTCATAAACAGATATTTTATTTTACCAGCATTAATTGGTTTCCTCGCACTTTAAAGTTTTTTTCCTTTTCCTAATTCCCTTAATTTCGTATAATTAAAATACAGTAAGAATTCTGCGCAGAATTTCAGCTTTCTGTTGACATCTGGCCATGGGTCAGCTTTGACGGAAAATGTTGATTCAGCATTGAACAGAGATCCTGTTTCACAGTCCTCCTCATGCACAAAAAAGGACATGGATGACACAGATGCATCCGAAAAACCAAGGTGCATAAATTGCATGATTTGCATGGTTGACCTATTTTACCTTTGGGAATTTCGGTCATTTTATAAAATGTATTTTATTTTTGCACCATTCTGCCCAATCAGAAAGATGCTAGATTTTATTACAATTTTCAGCATGCTTTTCTGTTTAAATATCCTTTATTTTAAAAGAATTTATCAATAGTTTTCATGATTAACTGTCCATGTAACTGCTTCTCATGGGTTCCTTTCCATTTTATCTCCATATTTTTGGCTACTTCAGTCAATTTTTATTACTTCAGGCGCTACAAAAGATGTCATATGATGCCTTGACATCTAAAACAAAAAGTGACCCTACATCTGGTCCTAGAGTTGTTACTTCCTGTCAGAAGCCAAGCAATCAGAATGAAGACACCATGGAAATGTTGCCCAATCTACAAAATGATGATTTTTTTACACGGAAAACCAGAACCTTTCATCTCAATCAAGTTATCAACCTTGGGACTCCTTTAGTTCGTGTCTGTGAGATAGAAAAAGATATTATATGTCAATCAAAGCTGGAGGATTCAGAACTTCCAGATTTAGTGAAGGATGATATGACGATACGCAGAGTTCAGAATGAACCAAAGGAAATACATTTATCAGGTGCTCCGGACAATTACCACCCTGTGCCTTTTCCAGAGCCATGGACTCTACCAGAAAATATACAATCCAAATTCCTTTGCACTGTGACTAAAAAGCAAGAATCTGCTAAAGAGGATAAGTGTGGCGGTGTGATAAAAATGTCTGACAAACTGAAGAAAGATGATATGTTGACTAGGAAAGTAAACTTGTGTCAGACTTCCAATTCTTTAACACCAAAAAGTTTTATTCCTGGGCCCTGCAATGACAAGGACTTCAAAAAGTGGGAATGGATTAGGGAGGCCAGCAAAGCAAGGCATAAGAAAAGACTGCTGGTTGAAAGGTCAGATAGCACTTTGATGTGCTCCTGGATGTTTGCAAGTTATTAGCAGCATGCTTTTTGTTTTTTTTTTTTGTTTTTTTTAATAATTAAAACTTCCTTACCATGCTTATGAATCAGCAATTCTTAGTGGTTTTCTAGTTTTAGTAAAGAAAAAAAAAACTTTTGCTTGAATAACAAAGAGAAATATGTGAAACATGTTTGCTATTTTCTTTTAGTACACAATATGTAATCATTTCTTATGCAAATTCCACTTCTGCGTGAATGTGGCACCTATGTATGCTTTATTTGGCTATACAAAGATTAGAAAGCCATTCAGGGCTGCGCAGGTGGAGGAGGGAAGGGAGGTGGCACAGTACAAACCCTCTTGCTTTTGTACAATCGTCAGATGTTATGTTTCAGTCTGGCACATGTGTTGCCGTCAGAGAGAGCTGTTTTGGCCTAGAATGTCTTTTGATTAAACAGAACTAGGCAAACATTGCATGTCCATGGTGTGTGTTTGTTTTGTATATTTGAATCGTGTGATTGTGGTTTTTTAAGTTTTTGTTAAGACTGCAGTATTTTGGTTTGCATCCTGACTTGGCTTTTTATAACAAACTGAATTTGTTTGTATTATATATTGAGTATTGTAAATGTTTTATTCAATTTGAATTGAATGTCTATAACTATTTTGTTTCTCAGACTTAAGGAAAAGCTATCCATTAACTCAGGGTAAGTCCATACTCCATTTTTACAAGCATTATGTTGCTTCAGCTGTTTGGGCTGCGTCACATTTTGTTTGCTTTGTATAGCAAAATGGAGTCTGTGGAGGTTAAAACAGGGCAGGACAATATGTGCATGCTGCTTATAAATGCTGGGTAGGGTGGTTTTTTAATGATTTAGGAATAGAATTCTTGCTTTGCTTTAGCCAGCTTTTACTCACTTTAACAATAAAAAGTTCCAAAAAAGGCTGCTATTGACACGGTAGAAAGCAACTTTTGCTTGCGTTGTATCCAAGGGACATAATAGGCGATTCTTTTCTATGAGCAGTAACCTTGCCAGGAGAGCTTTATATTCTAACATCTGCAGCATGGCACCTATTGCTCTTTATTCACTGCTTCGGAGCTTTTAGTGTTATGCCTTTATATTTTAAACCACCATGGGTAGGCATTGTCAGATTATCTTGCCCAATTAAACAAGAGATGCATTCAAAGGTGTTTCTTGGCACAGGTTAGGGATCTATTAACTGGAAACACATTAGTCAGAAAACTGCAAAATACAGCTATGCCATTTTCCATCTTTTTTAACCAAACAATTCTAGCAATTCTAATGTTTTGAATCATTTCATTTTTTCCCTATAATAATTAAACATTACTTAAGTACTTCACTTGATTTTTAATAGTTTTTTTAAGTAGCTTTAAAGAGCCATGTAGCAAATTACAGAGAGACTTTTAGCTGGAATACCCTAGGTCCCAAGTATTCCATATCGTAGATGCCATACGTATATTGAAGTAAACCAGTGCTCATGATAATTTTTGTCATGCAAGCTTGACTTTATCAGACTTCTTACTGGCTAATTTCCTGCAAGCAGGATCCAAATTCCCCACTGAATAAAGAGGAACACAGAAATGTAGGCACTAGGTCTTTGTAACTTGTCTGTCTTCCCTATACATTCTATCATCTATTGTACTAAGAGTGAAGAATGCACAGAATTACATCAAATTCATACAGCATTCCAGCATTTTTGCCGTACTAGAAATATATTTTTACAATATAGCATTTTTAATATTTTATAATAAATTCAATCCCAGAATGTTAAAACACTTCAGACAGTTTCTATTGTCTGTTTAGAAATGTACATAATTTTCATGAAGCTATATCAATCCCAGTGTAATAACACACCACACCTTGTTAATTGTTATTGGTTTTAGCCATGCAATAATAGTTTGCAGCACAGCTCTCTTTGAAAGTCAAGTGACTTTCTTGGGAATTGAAATCCTGAATAACCTCAAACAGAACATGTTTAGTAGCGATGCAGCTGCAAAATGATAACCCTTTTATTGTATTCATACTAGAAAAATCTTTTAAATCTGTTTTGTTCTGCTTGCCCATCCATGAACACATACCCTGCCCAATAAAAACACGTAAAGTGACACCTAGACACATGTATCTAACATTATGTTGTATTTATGTCTGTTATGTAAGTGAATGATTACTGAGCAACATTCCTGGGGATGAGTTTAACAGGTTCATTCCTAAGCCCGCTCCATATTACACCTTCTCTATAAACCTCTTTACCAAAACTGCTAGTTTTGCTATTATTACTGTAGTAGCAGTCCAAATGTTTTTTTTCTTTACTCCCACCTTGCCATTTCCCAATTTGTGTTGTTTCTTTTTCTTTTGGTGGATTTGTTACCTTCATACTGGACTACTATCCAGTATACGTACCGGCTGCATTGACTGTATAATATATAATATTAATAATATATATAATATTTATTCTATGTGGTGTACTCAAGCTAAGAAAGTAAAAACAGCCAAGTGCTAAAGATATCAGAGTGATAAAAAAAAATGTCAACTTCAGCTCTCCACCACAAGCTTTTTAGTTTCACTGCGGTGCTGCTATCAGATTATTTGACAGGATATGATCCAGACTATTACATAATCAGCATATTGGCAATTTTACAGGCAGTTCACTTGTTTCCACACCCTTAGATTTTGAACATTAACATTAGGATAGCTTGTTGTGTAATGATTGTGGCAGTAATTTTTTGCTGGGGTACCTTGAAAACTTTACACAACACTGTGTTTAACCCAAGGGCTCCATTGGATCTCTCTGTATAGCTCTATATGAGGCGGTGGGGGAATATGGAAGAGTTAAAAAAAAAAAAAGTGGAGTCTGGGTCTGTACCCAGGTGGGGACCATGCATTAACCTTGATTCTTTAGTTTTGCTAATTGAAATTAATGGTTGTGTCAGCTTGCAAGGGAAAGGGTTTTCAGGAATTAAAACCTAACTAGGATTACCAAATTAATTTCATTCTTATAGTAACAGAAGACAGGCTGATGGATTTTTAATATATTATACCTATTTTCTTGCACATTTTACCTGAGGCTATATTGTATAAAGTGGCCTGCAAAGATGACCTTGTTTCTGGGCTTTTATCTACAGTCTAAGCAGTTCTAATAGCTCACACTTAAGAAAAAGTAGCGTGACAAGTGGTGCTCTGGTTCTACAGTGTTTAGATTGTTCACATTCTTTTGTACTTGAGTATTTGGTACATTATCTTAGCTAGAGGCATATATACACCTTATAACTTTTACAAGAAAAATGTTCTCTGTGTATTTGAATGACTACACTAACTTACTTGCTTACTTCACTGGAAAATATCACTGGATATATGAATTATTGTTTATATTTGTGACCTAGAAAAAGACCGTATGCTTCCATTTTCAACATGAGCTCAATGAATAAGGCTTGTGTTGAACCTGCTTTTTGACTGTTGTGACTATTGTTTTCGACTCTTGTTATATATACACAAAAATGAAAAATGAAACCAGTTTCACTATAGTACTTCCTGTCGCTTCCTGGTCCTGAAGAGCACAAGAGAAGCAGATAAAACAAACTACTAGTCCACTGAGACTGTTTGTCCCAAGGTAGAAAGGAAGGGGGGGGGGGGGGGGTGCAGTGTAAATAACCAACTTTCATAGAAGTACTTGGCAAAAAGTTTAGGAATTTTTTTTTTTTTTTTTTTAGTTTAACCCACTTATATTAGAGGCTTAAAATATCTACGTTTAGGGCTGAATCGGCAGGGAGAGGTAGCATTCCTATTGTTTCTACCTCCATATCTGACGATTCAGCCCTGAACATTAATGGAGGGAACGAACGATCTTTCCTGCGACCAGTGGTCACAGGTACACACGTGTAAGGGAAACTTGGGGATAGGACATTCCATCTTCAGGGGGGCTTTTAAACTGTGTTGCCTTTGATTTCATTAATATCTCTTTTACCATGAAAGCAGTTTATTCAGTATGCAGTAGCATACAGGAATAGGGTATATATCTTTTAAACAATTATTAAAAATATACGTTGATAAGAAGCTATGAACAAAAAGTCATAAATATGCAAAGGCCCCCATTTTAAATCATAGGGAAGGCAAATAAATAGTATACAGCGGACACACATACATGCTACAGAGGTGACCATAAACCAAAGAGATCACAATTGTCAAGATAATTTGAGTGTGGCTTGTCCTGATTAAGGTTTATTATGAAAGATAAGCCTGCCTAGCAGTATAAAGCTGTATAAAACTGCAAACATCACAGAAACCACTAGGAACAGAAAATGAATGTGAATTGCAAAAGTGCTTAGAATCCCATCCCAAGCAATTTAAATTTTTGGCATTTTTAGATACCTTTTAACTGTATGGACTATTATTATTTTTCTACAGCCTAAACATGTTAAAATGGTATTATGTTTTGCTTTTGTAGCATTACGTAGGGTGTTATCGGCACTGATTTTATACCATGCCAGAAGTTCTTTGCTGCCATAATTTGTCCCTTATGTTTTTCTCATTTAGGGACAGACTACACTTAAAAAGTGATATATTGCTTGAAATGAATATTTGCATCTAAATAAACCCGTTGCTCTGGCACACGGGGGAGATTAGTCGCCCGCGATAAAACTCCCTGTTCGCGGGCGACTAATCTCCCCGAGTTGCCTACCCCTGCCATCCCACTGGCGAACATGTAAGTCGCCGGCGGGATGGCAGACGCGGCGGGGCAATTTCAGGGATTCGCCGAAAAAGACTCGCGAGTCTTTTTCGGCGATTTGCGCGAAATCGCGCCGCCGCGTCTGCCATCCCGCCGGCGACTTACATGTTCACTGGTGGGATGGCAGGGGTAGGCAACCCGGGGAGATTAGTCGCCCGCGAACAGGGAGTTTTATCGTGGGCGACTAATCTCCCCCGTGTGCCAGAGCCCTAACTCTTTTCCTAGTACACTATTTGTTAGTCAGTGGCAGCTTGGGTAGTGTGTGAAACCCCTCCTGTTATCACAGACACAGCAGATAATGGCATTGAGAAATTCACTTGGGTTTTGATAGCACTTAAAATGCTATTTTTAATCTTTCTAATTAAAGGAGCAAGTCATTGGAAGCAATCACCGCAGATGAGCTGATTAGCAACAGACAAGTTCGCTTTGAAGAATTGCAGAAGATAAGAACTCAGCTACAGGACCAGGATCAGAAGTGGCAGGATGTGAGTGTTTAAAAATACGCATGAAGGCAGTTAATGGAACATTAGACATACTGCATAATTACATGGTGGTCTATACAGAAGGGTCAGCAAAACTTGACACCATTCCTTTTTTACTATTATGAACTCTGCTAATAATTATATAGGATAGCTGCAATATATTTTTCACATTATTTTATGGTGACAATTTCCATTTAAATGGTCTCAGGGGATTTTGTAATTCACATCCTGTTATATTACCTAAATATGATGGTACGCTGCTATGATGGCATTGACTGGTCTTTCAGTATGAAATCTGCATATTTGATGATTTGATTTGCACACAGTCTTCACTTACCATAGGCCTACCATATCACCTCTCCTGCTTACTACCCATTCCCTAACTAGCACATCTACACGATATGGTTGCAGAAGTAGGCTGCAATGTGACTCTATATTTACCATTTTTCCTATAGCAGGCGATAAAGACATGCAAAGTTATATTAATGGGGCCCTAGGCACGGTAGTGCCTCAGACATACCTGGTAGAGCTGGAGCTGTATACAGTGCAACCAGTAGGTGGAGCCTCTGAAATCAGAATTAAGTGATGCAATTGGATTCACGATCCCAATGCATCTGCAGCATTCATTTTACAGCTTCTGGGTCCAGCCCCTGACATTAGGCTGGCCCTAGGCTAGAACTTAGGGCCCTAATGGGTAATCCAACCCCTGAGGACAAGGCTGGCCTGTGCTCAGAACTTTGGTGAAATGTTTCTCTTCAGATTAAATTACTATACCATGCACTAAGTGGTTCCTTTTATATATAACCTTCTCTCTGACCCCTATTAAAGCTAAATGAAAAATAGTGTTGATAATATCAAGTATTGCATGTAAAACTAATGACCAAGTCTAGTTGTTAAAGCTCTTGCAATAAAACATCTAATTGCTGTAATATTATTTTTAGAATTAACATTTATAAACCTTTTATGCATACTTGTGACTAAATAGTTTCATAGCTGGTGACATTATGTGAATAAGTCTGTCTTTGTATTCTAAAACCAAATTATTTTGGTTTATTTGTGTAATATAATTCCCAGGATTTAGCAAAATGGAAGAGTCGACGGAAAAGCTTCACTTCAGATATGCAGAAGAAGAAAGAAGAGAGAGAAGAGTTGGAAAAGATATCATATGAAAGTCCAGAGCGAACATACAAAACATTCCGAGAGATGCAACAGGAGAGGTAGGCACAGGAGTTTTGGGAAGGATTGAAAAAGCAGTGTATGTCTGGACCAAACAAAAAAAATTGAAGTGCGGCAATAAGTTGAGAGATACAATTTTTCAAATCTTATATATACCCATAGCCTTTTTTTGTTCCCCTTGCTTCAGTTGTTCATTTAATTTAAATACATTCTTGTAAAGCACTTGGCACACATGACAGTGCTCTTGGTTGTGGATAATCATCTTAGAACATGTCAATATTCTGTTTGCCATGCCAAATACTATGGTGTGCCTGGCACTTCTATTACTAGTAATCTATACTGTGTGATGCCACATAGTGCCAAATTACATTGATAGAATAGCATGGGATCAAAGCAATAATAGAATATGTGATAAATACAAAAATACATTTACATTTAAGATTAAAGGGGCGGTATACACCCCTTTTCAACATTAGCTGAATGTTAGCTTGTTCTGAACATACTTTTTGCCTATTGTTTCATTAATGAATATCTATGCTTTCTGGTAGTTCTGGAACTAAACAGGAATAGGAAGCCAATTTCACTTTAGTACTTCCTGTCACTTTCTGATTCCGCAGAACTTTAAAATAGCTGGTAAAACTAATTACCAAAACAGAAGGTAAAATGTTATTTTAACACAAGACCTATTTATTGTGATCACTTTAAATAAAGGTGTTTTTAGGCCTATACTGTCCATTTAAGTGTTGAGACAAGAGGAAGGAGGTCACTGCCTTATAGAGTTGACAGTCTAGGTCAGGGGTCCCCAGCATTTTTTAGCTGTGTGCAACATTTAAATATAAAAAATGTTAGAGAGCAACAAAGCATGAAAACCTTACTAGGGGTGGCCAGTAAGTGCAGCGATTGGTTATGTTGTAGCCCCAGGTGGACTGGCAGACTACAGGAGGCTCTGTGTGGCATTATACATGGGTTTATGCCTCGAAAACTTGCCTCTAAGTCAGAAATTCAAAACTGAGCACCTGCTCTGAGGCCACTGGGGGCAACATCAAAGGGGTTGGTGAGCAACATGTTGCTCGTAAGCCTCTAGTTGGATGTGTAACATACAGACACAAATAGGAGGCTATACAGCATCTCTGTATAGGAAAAACCCTAATCTAAACTCTGAAATGTTTATATGAGAATGTCCAGTTACGAATGTAGAATATCAGGAAAAGTTACTGTTGCCTATTCAAGAAATGATATGATACTGACTTATTGTGTCTTTTATATACAGTTGTATAAAATTAACTGTGATTCACTAGTTAGGGAAACGCTAGTTTAAAATTAATTTTTTCCCCAGAACTTATTAAATATAAATATTCTGCTTTCTGAATTCCAGGTAAATCAATTTATATTGTAATATATATTAGTATTCACCTTTCATTATTTTGTGCAAAGGGAAACCCGAAATCAAGATAATTATTACATGAGCAAAGAAAGTTCAGAAGACAGGAAAATGTACTCTTCCAATGATGATGTTTTTGGTGATGCACCTTCAAAGCGTATGCTGGAAAGAAGCTATACTGTTGCAGTAGAAGCCCCCTATTCCATGGGTAAGGGCACATCCAGTGTCCAAAACAAGGAAAACGACAGAGGTGTAATATCCGAACTGCTTCCAACATCTAATTCTACATTTGAAACAGATGGAACTTACTCTTCAAAGGCAAATACCAGTTACGTCGAGCAGGGCCCAGAAAATTCTAATACCAAAACATCCAGATCGCTATTTGAAAGAACTTACACAGTGGAATCCGGCGCACCTTACAGCAATAAGAAAGAAACAATTCATTCCATCACAAGTTATGAAAAGCAAGACAATGGCCCACCTATGAATTCCAGTAGCCTGCTAGGCGAGCAGCATTCTTACAGCTCCTTTGTTACAGAAAGTAAACCTATTCCAGGTTTAGCTTCTTTGCCAAGGAGTTACCAGAAAAATGATACTTCAAGAATAACGTCAGTAGTTACCCCCAGGCCATTTGGAATCCAGTCAAAGGGAATCACGTCACTTCCTAGATCTTTCACAGTAAGGAAAACCAGTTTGTTTGTTTTTTTTTATGTAAAATATTGGTTGGAAACTGATATTAATTTGATATTAATGGTTTATATAGCTAAGAGTATTGGCCTGAAAATCTAAGCTTCAAAATGGTTAAACTTAATATCGACAGTTGTATATATTTGCTAACGTTAACTCTGCTTTTTCTTTGTTGAATCATTTAGCATTCATTTCAAACCATTTAAAAAATAATTGTTTTACATAACTCACACCTTATCTCAGTAAAGGACAACACTGAGCCTCCAATTGTTGTTGAAGTACAGCTTTTTTAACTGGTATATATTCATGAAAGTATTCCTTCCTAGAAGTTGTTAAAACTGTGTACTTCATTGGCCAAAATATTATAGAAGAATGTTCTGAATCCATTATACAGCCCTTTGTTTAACATATCATAAAATCATGGATGTGTGAACCAAATCTCATAAAAGGACATGTTTCACATTATTTGCTGCTCAAATAGATTTCTGCTCCAACCTAACTCCTCCCTGGAAGAGGGAGGGTTTATTAGATGTATATGGACACCTAGAAATGAAAGGTCTTTTATAAAGTATTTAAGGTGCAGTGATACAGAATAAGCTTCTACCGGGACCTAGTTGCTTTGTATGTTGAGTTCCCTACATATACACCTTTTGTTTGCCTCTCACACAAAGGAACCCACCCTCCTAATAGCTGGTAGATACAGGTATGGGACCTGTTATTTGAAGTTCTCAGCACACGGGCTTTTTTGGATAAGGGACCTTTCTGTAATTTAGAACTCAATACCTTAAGTCTGCGAAAAAAAGTCATTTAAACATTACATTTACCCAATAGAATTGTTTTGTCCCCAATAAGAATTTATTATATCTTTAGTGAGGACCAAGTCCAAGGTATTGTTTAATATTACCGAGAGAGATCATTTAAAATGTTTTTAATTATTTGATTAAAATAAATTCTATGGGAGATGGCCTTCCTGTAACTCAACGCTTTCTGGATAACAAGTTTCCAAATAACAATTCCAATACCTGTATTTTGAATAAAACTGGTTTAATTTGACAAGAGTATCTTTGAGTGTTGTCTTTTAATAATAGTAATGATTCCTCATACATTTTTTGTATATATTTTTGGCTTCACTGAAAAAATGACTGAAAGGGGTTTTTTTTTTTTAGGTAGACGATTCTTTTAAGTACAATGGGGATCTTGGTTCAACAAAGAATAATTCAGCATTTAACTCCTACATTAAAGTTGAGGAGAAACCCAACAGAATTAAACGGAGTGAAGAGAATGATGAGCCAGATGAAAAGGAAAGCATTAGAAGAAGTCATTCACCTAAACCATTCCCTGGGGTCAGTGCCGCTCCAGAGAAACGTATTATTTCAGAATCCGTTAATGTCACATCTTCTGCAAGAGGGGTAGATCAAACCAAGGTTCCAGGGCCTCTGGTAGGTTCAGTTTTGCTTTCTTGTGTTGTGTTAGCTAGATCTAACCTTTTATGTTCATACACAACTGAATGGTAGTGTGTTGGGGGTATCCTTAATGGAGAAGGATCTAGGGGTTTTTGTTGATAACAAGTTGTCTAATGCCAGGCAGTGTCATTCTGTGGCTACTAAAGCAAATAAGTGCTGTCTTGTATAAAAAAGGGCATTGACTCAAGGGATGAGAACATAATTTTGCCCCTTTATAGGTCCCTGGTAAGGCCTCACCTTGAGTATGCAGTGCAGTTTTGGGCTCCAGTCCTTAAGAAGGATATTAATGAGCTGGAGAAAGTGCAGAGACGTGCAACTAAACTGGTTAAGGGGATGGAAGATTTAAACTATGAGGTGAGACTGTCGAGGTTGGGGTTGTTTTCTCTGGAAAAGAGGCGCTTGCGAGGGGACATGATTACTCTGTACAAGTACATTAGAGGGGATTATAGGCAGATGGGGGATGTTCTTTTTTCCCATAAAAACAATCAACGCACCAGAGGTCACCCCTTTAGATTAGAGGAAAGGAGCTTCCATTTGAAGCAGCGTAGGTGGTTTTTCACGGTGAGGGCAGTGAGGTTATGGAATGCCCTTCCTAGTGATGTGGTAATGGCAGATTCTGTTAATGCCTTTAAGAGGGGCCTGGATGAGTTCTTGATCAATCAGAATATCCAAGGCTATTGTGATACTAATATCTACAGTTAGTACTAGTGGTTGTATTTATAGTTTATGTATGTGAGTGTATAGATTGGTAGGTGTGGGTTAGGTGTGCTGGGTTTACTTGGATGGGTTGAACTTGATGGACACTGGTCTTTTTTCAACCCTATGTAACTATGTAACAACTGTTTGTTAATGTTTGACTTTTGGGCCCCTTTAATGAGTAGAAACCATTCACTTGTCTGATTTCTGATAAATTCCTTCAGTTAGGTGGCAGGGCAATTTCAATAGCTGACATATCTTCCTTTATTGTAAATACACTTGTATACAGGTATAGTAAAGGTTATCCATCTGACTGACTTGCAGTCATATTACTTAGGTGGCAAAGTAGAGGACCATATTATTTGCCGCTTGCCTTCCAGCTGCTGAGCAAAGGTGACACAAAGGTTACACATGGTTATACGGAGTTAAAAAGTATAAATGGGATTTGTGCAACTCCAGCCATGGTTCCCTGAATGATGGATTTTCTGGTTTTGTGTTGCACTCCTACTTATATATAGCAGGAAATCACATATATTGCTGCAAACTCACATAATCATGTCAGTTCCCTTTGTTGTAAGTAGGCTTTAGTTGTGTTCATTTTACAATGGAAGGCTGTGTAATTATTGTCAATGAATTATACTCATCATCAAGTATTGAAAGAATGTGCTTTAAAATATAGTGTTTAGTTCTGATTTATTGAAAATATAAAAAAAAACATTAGTCCTGCCCATCTGTTCCACTTCCTGCTGCCTACTTTCCTAGGCTGTGCAGGGGGGCCAGCGGCACTTAGCACCCTGCACTGTAGGATAGGAACCAATCAGCTTGGCTTTTTTTTCCAAACTGGAAAGAGTACAGGTATGGGACCCGTTATCCAGAATGCTTGGGACCTGGGGTTTTCCGAATATAGGGTCTTTCCGTAATTCGAATATCCTACTTTAGGTCTACTAAAACAAAAATTATTTAAACAGTAATTAAACCCAATAGGATTGATTTGGCTCCAATAAGGATTAATTATATCTCAGTTGGGATCAAGTACAAGGTACAGTTTTATTATTACAGAGAGAAAGGAAACCATTTTTAAAAATGTGAATTATTTGATTACAATGGAGTCTATGGGAGATGGCCTTTCCGTAATTCAGAACTTCCTGGATAAGGGGTTTCCGGATAAGGTGTCCGATACCTGTATTACCTATTTTAATAGACTAAATGGAAGTATATGGCTTTTACTCGTGCGTTTCTCATGTCAGGAGATAATTATATTGCTCCCAACCTCCCTTTGTCTGTGGATAAGCTTTCCTCTCGCTGGAGTGCAGTGACACAAGATACCCAAGTGTTTTTTTTTTTTTTCTTTTAGGACCAGTACAGCGACCTGCGAATCAGCATTAACCAGAAACCTGGAAGCAGCCTTGACTTTGGGTTTAAAACAAGCTGGAACAGTTCTGGGGTCTTTGTAAAGTCTGTTGATATAGGTAGGTAAATCTCCTCTTGTCCAGGAAGTCATATTCTTTCTAATTAGCTCTCAAAATGCGCATGAATTGGATTGGTAAATGGGCCAGTATTTATCTGGAAAATCTGACGGTCAGGGTCGGCAACAGGCAGATGATCAGATGCTGTTAAACTGTACCTCTGACCATGTCATATGAGGTCGAATCAGATCTGGATTGCTACCAGTTCCTCTTCTTTAGTAGAGATACCGTAACACCTGTATAGATGGACTACTTGTACACATCTTTTCTGGCTTTATATAACCACAGTTAGTGTTTTATCATTTTCATAATTCATTTATACTTAAAGTTGATGATATGTTTACCATGATTACCCTCCCTTCCGTTCCAGAGCCCAACTGAATGATTATTTTGTTTTATAGGGAGTCCAGCAGAATTTTGTCAGCTACATGTAGACGATGAAATTCTATCTGTCAACGGAACAAAGGTTTCATCAATGGACTACAACCAGTGGGTGGAAGCAATGGATCATGCTGTAGAAACTGGAAACCTAGCTATGGATGTCAGGCGATATGGCAAGAATGGTAGGTTCACTAACGCTAATCTTTCTACAGATGTGCTGGCTCCAGCTGCACAAATGGGAGAATTCTGCTATTGTCTACTCTATTGTTAGTTAAGCTGCTGCAAATAATAGTAAGGCAGAATTTTCTTATGTGAAATGTTCATATGATAGTAATTGTAAAGTAAACACACAAAAAATTTGGGCCCAGCTAATATAGTGAACAAATGTAGCTATGCTGCTATTTTAAAACATTATTGTATAGCCTTACACACATTACTCATGAACAGAGCTGAATTTCCTTGTCAATTTTCTGCATGCCACCAAGGCCTTTGTGTTTGAAGGTGACTTGTTAACCCAAAGAGCACTACACTGTTAGCCAAATAACTCTCTCCCATAGCAAAATAGATTTCAAATCTAAGTTCTGCAAACACTGGAAATTATCAAGTGAATATTAAGTAGTAGCAATATTTTTAAATAATACTTTTCGTATGTGGGGTGAGCAGTGGAAGTCTGCAACCTAAAGTATTTACATCTAAAGATATTCTGGTGTAGTTCTGCAACATGTTTATTAGCATATTTTATGAAAACATTTTGTTTGCAAATGACTTGACTTGAATTAAAAAATAGATATTTTTGTGTTGTATTTTTGCAAAATGCAGAAAGACTAGGGATTGGCTGCTCAACTGCCTTTAGTGGTTCACTGATTAAAATATATGCTGGCAGTAAATGCTTCAAACATAATAATGTCTAGAAAAACAGGACTTTGTGAGTAACATTATGAAGCCTAACCTTTTTGTGTGTACTTTTCCATAGACTTGTTTACTAAAGGTGCTAAGGCTGTGGTGTATTGCACTCAAATGCATGGCCTTCGTAATAAAACCTCTAACACATCTGGTGTTTTAAGTTTCGCGTTCATTTAGGTGCTGAATGAAACACGTTGGAAATAGGAGACCTTTCCCCTACGCACCATCAGTTTGCCATTGTTAATGAGTACAGTCACACATTATTTTATTTACTGTTGCACCCCATTTATATTCCCCTGTTACACTGGTGACCACTGCTCTTTCCTTCCTTTCCCAACTTATATTTTGTCCTGCCCACAATCCTTCCCAAACAATTCTGCCTTCCTTCTAGTTTTGCAAGTGTGGAAGACAGCCACTACAGTTAGATCACCTTTAATACTCACTATATTTTTGAGCCACATATTTGTACTGTGTAAACTTACTTAACTGTAATATCCCATTACATAACATGTGTGCCTATTTGTAGTTGCACCCATACATACATTAAATAAGAAGTATAACAATTCACATTTTTAGAGCAGGCAAAGGGACTACAGAAACATACATTCTGTATGTACAAATACACAATTTTACCCATGTTCTCAGTCTGTGTGAACTACTGTATTGTGAGAATGCAATATTGTGCTATTGTGTGAGTGCCATAGTTCACCCGATGATGCAGTTAATTGCATGACCAAGGGACAGACTTACTTATAACTCACTAACAAATGTTTACATGCATGTCTGGGAAGGTGGTCTTTCTGCAAAAATCTATCCCTTTCTCTTACTCTGCTCATAACTGCTTGCTTCATCACTTTTTTGTTTTTGTTTGTTTGTTCTCATATATTTGTATTTTCATTAACTTTCATACTTGATGTTTGTTGCCGCATTCATTACTTACCAATCAGACTGGGGCAGAGACCCACCTTCCCTGCCATACAAAAGCCATAAAACCCTCAATCTGACCAGTATGGATACAAAACTTATAGGTTCTCCTGAAAATAAATGGATTGATGCAAGCAGATCACAAAGCACTTCTTTGAAAAAAGATGTCCCCGACTCTGGAAATGTAAGTACTTTGAAATTTTATTTGCAAAAACTGTAAGTTTATATGGTTTGTAGAGCAGTTTATATATTGCCAGTCCTTTATACTAGGGATGCACCGAATCAAGGATTCAGTTCAGGACTTTTTCAGGAATATGATGTTAGTTTTCACATAAAACCTTACAACACATTCTGTATTGACAAATTACATTTTGTTTGTTTTGTTTATTATAGCCAAACTGTTATCAGAGCAGAAATCTTATGATTCCCCAGTATCATGCAATATTCTACTATGCTGCCTTGTTTAATCAGGGATGCAACCACACACTATTTATTTATTTATTAATTTCCTGTTTATATAGCACTGAGACATTTCCACAGCACTTTACAGAGATTATTCATCATTCACATCAGTCTCGGCCCCCCGAGGATCTTACAATCTGTGGTCCCCATTGCATTCACATACACTATGGTCCGTTTAGTCAGAAGCCAATTAACCTCCTTGAATATTTTTGAAGTGTGGGAGGAAACCAGAGAAAACGCACGCAGACACTGGGAGAACAAACAACCTCCTGGTTGTTTTGGATATAACTTTACTGTTCACCCCAAATCCTGCCATATGTCGGCATTTGGAACTAGCCTTATGGCGTCCCACCCCCCAGTGCTCTAGGGTGCAAAACTCAAAAACCCTATAGTTGCACATTCTTGCCCAGGGTAACAGCAAGGAATGTGTGGGCCAAAATGATTGAATTGAAACAGAAACACTGCTCTGGCAGGCTTTGGATAGCCAATCACGCTATTCTTTTGTTTGGGGTTTCAATGTTGTAATATACTGAAACCTTTGTTTATTCTTCAGTCCAGCCAAGGTATAAATTCATAAAGTGAATTTTCCAAGGTATTATGTGTATTTCATACAATCATCCATGATTTCAACAAGAAAATACCATCTAAATGCACTGTGAATTTCAGGAAGCTGTGTGTGCTTAGGTTTATGAGAATGAGTTTTTAATTGGCTTTTGTGAGTTTATAATTATTACAATACAATTATGGAGGTAGCTAATGTGTTTCTGTTGAAAGAAGCTTTGCAGCCTCATTATCATTTTTTCTTTAAGGCAAGGAGTCAGTTAAATGGCATCCAGGATTCTACACCGAAAGGTATTTACACAACTATGTACATTTTCCATGTTACAGTACTCTTTTCCTTATTTCAGTATATGTTGCATTCATGCTGAATCCGTGATGGGTGACCACATCCCTAGCTTGTTTCTGCCTGTGTGAATATGCTGTAATTGTTAATATTTCTTTCCCCTGTATCCATATTATAGAGAAACAGAGAAACAATCACTGCTGAACTCTCACTGCCTGTTGAATGGTGCTTGGGATTGTAAGCAGTACTTAGAGAGAAATTCACCTACACTGTTCTCTATGTACCACTTTATTAGCAACCATGTATCTTTGGTGGTGTTCTGTGTTAAGCTGATATCATATGAAAATTTGGTAGGTCTCTATATATGCTATTTAGTCAAAAGGATTGCAAATAAGAGCATTTTTTGGCAATCCCTAAAAATGCTAAGCATCACCATATAAAAGGGGTGGTTCATCTATGAAATTAACTTTGTACTATGATAATGGTTTTCTGAGGCAATTTACTAATTGGTCTTTACTTTTTGTGGTTTTTTAATTAATTAGCTTTTTTTGTTCAGCAGCTCTCCATTTTTACATTTTAGAAGCTATTTGGTTGCTATGGTCCAGATTACCCTAACAACCAGGCAGTGCTTTGAATGTGTAGGATGAATAGGAGAGGGCCTGAATGTAAAAATAAAAAAGTAAAAAACTATTTCTCTGTGAAGTTACAAATATTATTTTTTTAGATGCTGGGGTCAGCATATTTCATGTTGGCTTTGTATAAGAGTAGTTAGCATTAAGAAAAAAACATGAGAAAAACAAGGTTCAGTGCCAACACTTTTTAGTATTGTATTATATTGGGTTATGGCAGGACTGAGGTACTACAAAAATAATTGGCATAAATTACAGCATTTGTGTCATATTTTAAAGAAATACACCAGTAAGCTGTTTGCAGTTTGCAATCATTGTGGCATTAAGTCAGTCATAAGAATACATGACCTTTATTAATATGCCATTTATTTTACACCACACTTTAATCATTGTTGGTGTATCTTACTGCAGTTATGGGATCCCTTATCCAGAAACCCATCCAGAAAATTCAGCCATGCTAATTGTATTTTGTGCACGAAAACCTGAGGATCTTCATTATCTGGCACCCTTTATTCTATGTAAAATTTATGTTGCCTGGTTATTAACTCTCTAAAAGTAGTTTTCTCCAGAGCAGGAATGATAAACAGAGGACAGGCATTCCTAGCTGTGTACAGATAATAATAATATAAAAGTCCTGAGTAGGCAGTACAACTTGTAACTGAGCCTGTGGCAGCTGCTGGGGCTTTATCCCTAATAGGGATAGTGCCAGTTCATAAAAGGAGGGCCACAATTATACCGTTAAGTACACGATTTGTTATCCAGATTGCTCAAGGGGGGTTCTGGATAAGGGATCTTTCCATAATTTTAATCCTTATACCTGAAAAATTATTTAAACATTACATAAACCCAAAATGATTATTTTACCAACAATAAAGATGAATAATACCTTTGTTGGGATCAAGTACAAGGTACTGTTTTATTATCACAGAGAAAAAGAAAATATAAGTCATGGGGAGATGGCCTTCTCGTAATATGGAGCTTTCTGGATAATGGGTTTTGGAACTGGCTGCTTCTTCTGGGAAATTTTAATGAACTGCAATTGCTTTATACGTGTTTTTGTTTCATGGCGTGTTCTTAAAATAGGTCTTGCTTGTACCCAAGCAGTTTTTGCTGCCTTTATGCCTCTATTGCCTGGAGACAGAAATCCTCTACCTGGCCACCTTACTTAAATATCTCATGAATGTAAAGTGCAGCCAGCTGATACTTGGAAGAGTTCTCAGATGACACTGCACACAGGCAGCTAGAAGTAGGGTAAAGCAACAACAGTGTTTTGGTGGTACATGCTGCAATCTGTCTGCTGAGGGAAACATTCACATTTGTGGCAAAGCTCTAGATTAATTATTTGTCACTATACATTTCTAAGTAAGTGGTTAATTATATCTGGGCGATTTTTGGCCGCCTTACACATTTACATTCTAGGCATATTTTAGGGATATTATAGATTCAGGGCTTGGTCTGGGATTTAGATTTAGGTTAAGACAGTCTAAAACATGACCCTTAGGTCACATGACCAAGTGAAAGCAATTATTATTATTTTTAACAAATTATGCTTTTTTCCCCTTAAAGTTTTAATATGCAAATTAGGATTCACATTCAGTTTGGTTAAAAAAAAAAAGAAAAAAAAATGTAGAATCCAAACTTCTTTCCAGTTTTGTAATGTTACAAGAGGGACAACAGGTTTGAGGTGACTGTTCTGTAGCCAGCTGACTGCCTGTCATGTTAACAGTAACTTTGATCCACATATGTGTACATTGTAAAAATATTTTCTTGTAGTGTCCCATTTCATACCCATGTCAAATTAATGTGTAGGTGTATTAATGAATAGAAGTGTATTTTGACCCTTTAATCAAGACTCATAATAAGAGATAAGTTAGATAAGAGACTTTACTGTCTGCAGCCTTTCAGACAAAATAGGTGATAAAAATGAACAGGAACAGTAACGCCAAAAAATAAAAGTGCTTAAAGTAACTAAAATATAATGCATTGTCACCCTGCACTGGAAAACTGTTTGCTTCAGGAACACTACTAAAGTTTATATAAATAAGCGGCTGTGTTGCCATGGGGGCAACCATTCAAGCTGGAAAAAAGGCACAGGTTACATAGCAGATAACAGATAAACTCTGCAGAATACAATGATGTTTTATCTGTTATGTGCTATGGAACCTGTTCCTTTCCTCCTGTTGAATGACTGCCCCATGGCTACACAGCAAGGTGTTTCTATAAACTATAATAGTCTTTCTGAAGCAAAACACACAACTCTTTTTCAGTGCAGGGCAACAGTAACTTATAGTTTAATTATTTTGATACAGTTTAATTTTTTGGTGTTACTGTTCCTTTAAAAGTTTTAATTATTGAAGTTGCCATGGATTTCTACATAGCCAACCAACAGTCCTGTAGCATGCTCTTCAATTAGCATGACTTGTTGTTGGGCCAGACCTTCTAACCCAGAACTGTGTGCATGTTGTTATATGGTCATTTTGATCAGTGTTCCCTCTATTTACTCTTTCACCCTGTATGGAGAAATGGTCTTTTAAAGAACTGTGTGCACTGAGGTTGGTGGGTCTGAATTAGTAGCAAGCGCCACTATTTGCTGTTGTGCTTTTGCTCACAAACTTGTGTATGCACCCCAAGCATGCACCTTCAAGGGAACATTGATTTTCATGTCTAAATGTCTTTTTGTAGCATTGCTCTTTTGCTCATCTCCCGCCGTGTACAGGATTAAATGAAGCAGCAGTGCAAGCCCCTTGATGTAGCTGTTCTTTGTTTTTTTCCCAATTAGAATCTGAATCTATTTCTTTGAAAAATTATAAAAGAAGGTCACAGTTTTTTGAGCAAGGTAATAAAAGAAAACCCCCCACTATATAACCTGTCACTAGTCTTCCAGGCATCTTTCATCTAACCATGGTGTTGGGCTCTACCCCACTGCTCTTTCTGGTGGAAGCAAAATAACATATATGTTCTTTCTTTAGGATCATCTGGTTCCTCTTACAGTTCATGGGTCTACTTATGTGGTAATGGGTGCTGTGTGTTCTCAAACCTACATCTTGCCTTAATAAATAACCAACCCCACTTTGGACGAAAAAGCGTAAAACAGCACAATTTCAAGCCTACATGGGTGTCTGTTACCAAGGAACCCACCAGGGCATCTTACAACTAGCATTAATACTGGCACACATAGATGTATCTCATAGAAAGGAGCATTTCACTCCTGTTTGCTACCTGAATAACATCTTAATAGTCTGCCAATTCAGAACATCAGTCTCTACATCCTATGCATTTGTACCACAGACAGTACATTACTATACACTGGATGTAAAAATGGCAGGTTTTTATTAAAAAAAAGAAACCTAGATAAATCCTGTCAGATCGTATTCCACCTTTATTGAAACAGTTTAGTGCAAAAAAGGAAAAACAGAAATCATTAAAAAACCTGGTTGCATTAGTGTGCACCCCCCTTTGTTTAAGCACCTTTTGATTTTATTACAGCTCTGAGTGTTTTTGGGTAAGAGTCTATCAGTTTGGCACATCTGGACTTGGCAATTTTTGTTTTTTTCTAGATTTGTCAAATTGTGAGGGCATCACTTGTGCACAGATCGTAGCATTTATTGGTCACTTGTGTAAAATTAAAATTCTTATTCGTTGCTTTGGTGTACTGCACCATGGCAGTTTTGTGACTTACATATGGGGGGTTCATGCAGTAAGAGTGGAAAAATCAGAAAAATTTTGGTTTGGGGCGTTATAGGTCAACAGATCTTAGGGCCACTGACAGTGGCTACACACACAGTGTGGTGCCCTCTAGCTGCCTTGGTTAAATGGGGAAATAACAGAGTTTTGATGTGTTTTGATTATCCATAGGCCTCTATCAGCAAGTAGCTTGGTTTTATTGTAATATAATAGTTCAGTCAAGTTATTTTCAGTGTTCAGATATTTAATCTTTTCCTACAAGGGAACACCGTATTAAGCAATGTTTATAGTTTTCTGCATATAATCTAAATTAAGTATCCGAGTTTTACGTCATTTCTAAGTTTTTAAATCCCATGTCTAGGCTTGCCATAAAAAGTCAATCATGTATGCCCTTAGCAGATAGACCAAGTATGCAGGGGAATGCTGTTTGTATGGCTTTTTCTGTTGTGCTTGCCTTTCTCTGCACGCTTCATAATCCGCACGTCTTTGTTTGCTGTCTGTCATCCGTGTGTTTTGTGTGTGTAACATGCACCCTGCTGTTGTTGTCCAACCTGAAGCATGTGTGACCTTCCAGCTGTTCTGCTACACGTCTCATTACTCAAATCCAGCAGCTTTCTGGGGGTGATGGGAGTTGTATTTCAATTACAGCTCTAGAGCTGCCAATTGATGCTTCTGATATTGATTTTATGCATTGTGTATATGGGATACACATTCTGTTACACTTGAGTAAACAAAATTTATGACATTTATCTGTGAAACTGTTTCGATCTGATAACTTTTTTAAACTCATATACACATTTTGATCTGTTATAAGCAAAGACATCATTGATTATCTGCACTGGTACCTACAAACATATAGTGCCTATATCATGAAGTTATTTGTTTGTATTAATATAACTGGCTTCTGTAGAAGTTATTAGTACCTTTGTTTTATGGATGCCTTAACAAACACAAGGGTGGCGAGTCTTTCAGTTACTGTCCAGATGTAACCTATATGAGCAATAGAATAAGGTTCATATGTGTTTCTTCAAAGGTTTTTTTTTGAGCTTTCACATTTTCCCTCACTTCCATCCTACATATGCATTAGAAAAGAAGAGATTATTATTATTATTCTTTATATATATATATATATATACTTCTCAAAAAAATAAAGGGAACACAAAAATAAGACATCCTAGATCCGAATGAATAATTCTTATTAAATACTTCGTTCTTTACATAGTTGAATGCGCTGACACCAAAATCACACAAACATGATCAATGGAAATCAAATTTATCAACCCATGGAGGTCTGCATTTGGAGTCACACTCAAAATTACAGTGGAAAAAAACACTACAGGCTGATCCAACTTTGATGTAATGTCCTTAAAACAAGTCAAAATGAGGCTCAGTAGTGTGTGTGGCCTCCACGTGCCTGTATGACCTATCTACAATGCTTGGGCATGCTACTGATGAGGTGGCGGATGGTCTCCTGAGGGATCTTCTCCCAGACCTGGACTAAAGCATCAACCAACTCCTGGACAGTCTGTGGTGCAACGTGGCATATGGTCTCACAAGGGGTCTGAAGATCTTATCTTGGTACCTAATGGCAGTCCGGTTTCTATTGCGAGCACATGGAGGGCTGTGCAGCCCCCCAAAGAAATGCCACACCACACCATTACTGACCCACTGCCAAACCGGTCATGCTGGAGGATGTTGCAGGCAGCAGAACTTTCTCCACGGCTTCTCCAGACTCTGTCACGTCTGTCACATGTGCTCAGTGTGAACCTGCTTTCATCTGTGAAGAGCACAGGGTGCCAGTGGCGAATTTGCCAATCTTGGTGTTCTCTGGCAAATGCCAAACGTCCTGCACGGTGTTGGGCTGTAAGCACAACCACCACCTGTGGACGTCGGGCCCTCATACCACCCTCATGGAGTCTGTTTTTGACCGTTTGCGCAGACACATGCACATTTGTTCCTCCTTGCACAAAGGCGGATGTATCGGTCCTGCTGCTGGGTTGTTGCCCTCCTACGGCCTCCTCCATGTCTCCTGATGTAATTGCTTGTCTCCTGGTATCGTCTCCATGCTCTGGAGACTACGCTGACAGACACAGCAAACCTTCTTGCCACAGCTCTCATTGATGTGCCATCCTGGATGAGCTGCACTACCTGAGCCATTTGTGTGGGTTGTAGACTCTGTCTCATGCTTACACTAGAGTGAAAGCACCGCCAGCATTCAAAAGTGACCAAAACATCAGCCAGAAAGCATAGGAACTGAGAAGTGGTCTGTGGTCACCACTCCTTTATTGGGGATGTCTTGCTAATTGGCTATATGTCTATGAAGATTCTCATTCATCCAGGTCATGATATACAGTATCTAGAAGAATTAAGTCTAAAACAACTGGACTTTTCTTAGTTTTTTCTTTATTTAATTGGCTATAATTTCCACCTGTTGTCTATTCCATTTGCACAACAGCATGTGAAATTGATTGTCAATCAGTGTTGCAATCATTTCACAGAAGTGTGATTGACTTGGAGTTACATTGTGTTGTTTAAGTGTCCCCTCTATTTTTTTGAGCAGTGTATATAAAGAATAATAATGTCTTCTTATATATATATATATATATATATATATATATATATATATATATATATATATATATATATAAAATATTAATATATTGCCAATTTACTCTACAGCACATTACAGAGATTAGACATCATTCACATCAAGTTCCTGCCTCAATGGATTTTGCAGTGTAATTGCCATGTAACATTCATTAATATTTGCACATTGCTAACATTCTTTAGTTATACTTTTTATGTCAGAAATGCTATACTAGATCATTTATAGAAATAGAGGCTACATTTAGGTTGATACAAGAAGGTTAAGCAGTATGCCAAATGTGGGACTATATAGATGTTTTAATATCGCATGTGCAGTTTATATAAAGGGGTATGTTAGCAGGTATATTTAATATTTCATAGTGGTCGTGTTTAAGAATTTTTTCCTTGTCATGATATGGTTTTATTTTCTTTTTGATCAACTAATAGGAAGTTCGGATTCTTCATTACTTGATGTAAGTAACTCATCCATATTTATTATAGAAATAGCACAATACTATATATAAATTTAAACTTATAATCATAATGTCTTTTTATCTGTTAATATTGACATCACATCAGATGCCCGTACCTTCAATTAATGTTTCCACACGCCGGTCTTGGGATCCAGAAGATGAAAGGAAACGTCAGGAAAAGTGGCTTCAGGAACAAGAACAAATTCTGCAGGTAGAACTCACTTACTTTGAGTAAGGCTTTGTATTTTATTTTTATTACTTTAGCTAGAGAGTTTCTAACAGGGGCCAAATATCTTAAGGTTCAAATGTGAAAGTATTTTTCCTCTGCCTGTCCCTCACGCCTATTTGTTGCTTGCCGTGACTATTGCAATACCTGAAACTTGGACTTTCCCTACACAGTCTACAGAAAGCCTGTCTATAAACCCTATTTGGGTTGAAAAAAGGTCAATCTGGACTTGAATCTGTACTGGTGTCATTTAAGAAATATCTGAATTATATGAATATTGTTGTTTGCAGTGCTGTCCAGATTCCCGAGTATTAATCCACTTGTGCCAGTACTTATCCCCAGCATTGCTTTGTGAGCAGACTGGCCTCCAATACAAATTTTACTTTCTGATAACCCTACCTGATACACTAGTAAAAATTAGTTATTGATTATATAAACATCAAATATGGGGAATAGGTTATCCTTGTATCTCTGATGTTTTCTTAATGTACCGAGAAAATATTTTTTCCTGCATTTTTCCTGCCAGGAAAAATACAAGCGCGAGCAAGAACAACTAAGAGAAGAGTGGGAACGTGCTCAACAGGAAGCAGAAAAGGAAAGATTTCACCAAATTCAGCAAGTTAGTTAAACTCTATGTAACATTATTTACACCTAGCTTGTTAACCAACTACCTATCTAACTGCATTTTAGTTCAGGTGAAGCAATATGGAATAGGATATAGGAAAAAGGCAAAGGGGGAGTAAATAAAATTGATAACATTAACTGGTAAGTTGGTAACATAAATATAGAAAATGACCCAATAGGATTGTTCTGCCCCCAATAAGGGGCAATTATATATATTGTTCCATTTCGCCTATGGATGGGTATGTAGGGCACAATTGCCTCTACTGTTCTGTGGGGCTCCATTGAAAGTGGGAACCATGGTGTTTGCATTGGATTACACCCCACTTTATGGCCCCTTTGTTGGCAATATGGGGGGGGGCATACAAGGAAATCCTTATGTGAAAGTGCCTGCACCCCTCCTATAATATCTGCCTTATGTCTGAGGGATGTGACATTCCCAATGAACCTTTAAAAAAATAATCTCTTTAGATTCTAATCTCTGGCCCCACCATTTTCCAGATTTTTCAAAATAATTAATTGGAAGCAACATAAGCCGAGCCTTGTCGTAAAGAATAGAATTACCTGCAGAAAAGAAAGTAAACAGTAATTGTGCATTCAGCCCGCACACCGTTCCCTTGCTCTGCGCTGTTGGGCCGGAGGCGCCATTAGTTTGGAGCAGCTTCAACTTGCACAAAGTGGTGCTACAGATCGGTGCCCTGAGAGCTCAGCGAATACCCCAATATAAAAATGAAATGGCACAAAGCGGCGCTACAGATCAATACCTTGATGCTCATATCTGTAGGGAGAAGCCCCCGCTCGGCAACGATGCCGCGCGTCAGCACGCACGTTAGGGCTTCCACGGGGCGCGCGCAGCTATGCATTGAATCCAGATACCGTATATATGCGAGTATAAGCCGAGGTTCAAGTGTTATTCACTTCTAGTGTTGGACAAATCAATTTTTTGTTGGTAAAAATATGCAATTTTCATAAAATAAGGCAACTGCTGTGAATTTGTTTCTGCTTTGTATTGCAATCACTAATTAATACAGTTAAGTTCTGCAGTTCTGTTAAGTATGTAGTCTGAATGCTCTATTATAGAGATTACTAGAATAAAAAAGTACCAGACTTGTCCATCTTGCTCACTTGTCCATGGCTATAATTTAAAAAAAAAACAAAAAAGGAAATCAACTTTTAAAGACTCTTGCATTACTAAACATTATACATTTTTAAAAAGATCAAATACAGACTGTTTGATTAACAAGCATCTATAAACACACCACATTCTGCTAACCTGATTACTTATATATATATGTGTGTGTGTTTATGTGCAACTAATTACTGATCTGCCCAGCATATATAGTATATATAGGCTTTTGTTTTTAAAGCTATAGTAGGTATACCTTGTATATTAAGATACCTATGAAATATGCATGCTGTAGTGCTGATTGTGAATGAATGAATCTACATTACTCACAGTTCCAGTGCAGATAGTATATGTTTTAGCTACCAACTATTGATCCAGCATGCTTTTTTTATATTAACTTGAGCAGGTTACACCATGGGGCCTTGTATAAATATATCTTGTATGTCAGCAGTGGTTTGAATTGTTTTCTGTATTACATACTTTTTCCCAATTAATGGCGTTATGTAGTTTATTTAAAGGGACTGAGCCACACCGAATTCCTGATATAGTTATATGTAGCAAACTTTTTTTTTTGCAGCAGCAGTCATCAGGGCTTGTACCAACTTGTACTAAAATTGTAGAGAGATATGATTGTTGGACCTTTGGTATACAGAAATGTAGCACCCTGGGATTTATGTAATTGCTATTTGAACACCATAATTGAGAAATATGATTAATTATTTTTTTTTTTTTAAATACAGGAACAGGTCCATTCCAGCTTGCCCATAACATCACAGTCATCATACTGGAAAACATTTGGCTCTGATTTGCACAGCAGTGAAGAGGAAAATAGACAGAAAGAAAGTTCAGAAGAGGAACTAGAAAGTGAGAGACAATGGAAAAGAGCAGAAGAGGAAAGGTTGAAATATTTGGAAGCTCAACGTCATCATGAGGTAGAGGAACAAAGACGTCAGTTGGAGGAAGAAACTAACCGCCGCCAGACAGAGGAAGAAAACCGTCGTCGTCAGGCAGAGGAAGAAAACCGTCGTCGGCAGGCAGAGGAAAATGAAAGAAAACGTCAAGAGGAGGAAAGGAAGAGAAAGGAAGAAGAAATGCGTCTTCAGAGAGCTGCTGAAGAAGAAAGGCATCAAAAGAAACTCCAGGAAGAGGAACAGAAACAAAATGCTTCTGAAAGAATTTATGGAAGGTTTGTGGTTGATCGCAAAGGCTTAAGAATGGCAGATGTAGAGATACATGAGATATTGCCCTTGCTTTGGCACAGCAGTTTCTATACAGCCCCCCCGAAAATATTAATATGGCTTGGTTATTATATGTAACCTAGTACTACAATATTTTGCAAGGTTTGTATGAATATTTAAATTTAAGGGTATAGTGAAAAATGAGGATATAAATTTGCTTAGGTGTGTAACTAAATTCTTCATGAGGTGTTATGAATATAGGGCATCTCTAGCAGGCAAACTAGATTCAAATATCTTTAATATCTGGGCTACTGTGTCCCTTCACAACCAAACACAAGAGGGGACTGACCAGGTATGGTCTGCAAGCTTCTGGGACTTGCAGAAGCTTCCAGCATAGGCAATACATCCTTGAACTATAAGCTGCGGCAGGTACTGTCACAGAGAGGGTATATTTTTTTTTTTTATAATGTTGCCTTTGCTTTGCTCATATACTTAAATTTATAGTTACTATTTGTTGTCCATTTCTTGTTACTGCAATGGTGTCTATTCTTGCAATATCACTTTAATTTACGAGGAAGCTGATTTATTTATTTATTTTTAGGAATAATGTTGGTTTGGAATCTGATGATTATCATACCCCAGGCAATGGTAAGCATTCTAGCCCTCTCTAATATATTGTATATGGATTTATATCTTTTTGATACTGTACCATAAAGATAGTCCATCCCCAACAATTTAATATTTTATATTGCTCATGTTTGGCAGTATATATAGTATGTTCCTGGTTTACCACTTACCCCATAAATGGATGCTCTGATGCTTATTTACTGGAGCTCATATAATCAGCTATTCCTTTATTATAAAGAGTGTTATTAGTATGCCCAGTATTGGTGTTTTTATATAGAGATATCAGTTATATGCTTTTCCTTATAGATTATATTTTGGGCACTTTGAATTGCCCACTGGTACACAAAAATGCCATAAGGAGTGGATTTACCATTATCACAAGACATGCTTGTATGCAGCACATACATTCCACTTTGTATATGTAAATTGCTAATCTGTTACTTAAGAAACACTGCTTAGTGTGCGCGGTTACATATGTGAAACTTTAAACCCTGGCTATTTTCAGGTGATAGGGAAGCCATGCTCTATATGACTACACTAAAATGGCTTAAAGTGCCAAAACTTCCTTGCAACACATTTTACGATGCAGAAGTTCAGCATTTAGGGCTCTGTCACACAGGGAGATTAGCGAAAATGTAAGTCGCCAGTGGGATGGCACACATGGCGGCGCGATTTCGGCGAAAATGCCTCGTGAGGCAGCTCCTTTGAGGCTACTGGGAGCAACATCAAAGGATTTGGTGAACGTGTTCCTCATGAGCCACTGGTAGGGGGTCACTGTTCCAGAAAGATTAGTACACTCCAGTAATGACTTTGTAAGGGACACTGCCTAGCAGTAAAGTTATATACAGGAATACTATCTGCATCACTTGTGTATGCCTGTCATTGGAATCCCCTGCCACAATGTCTCCCCTTCTCTTCAAACAATAAAATGCTCCCTAAAGCCTTTTTGAGGCTCTATCAATCATCAAATACAAATACTGTAAAGACGTAATACTATTCTTATTTAACTTTGTGTCAATGTTCCCCATCCCTTTATATTGTAAGCTCTTATGGGCAGGAACCTCTAAATCACACTGTCTTTTACTGGAAGCCTTCTGTTATATTAATATTGTTTAGTGCTGCAACTCACAATGGCTGTATAGGTAAATAATTATTACTGCTACAGTGGTGTATTTGATGTATGGGAGAGATTTGCACTAGTTTGCAATAGTAAGCACAGTCTTACTTTTCTTTTAATCACAAAGCTATTTTTTTTATATTGACAAAGAGTCAAAAATATTCTCATGGTTTCCTCCCAAATGAATAATTAACTCAAAACATTAAATAGGAATATCTGGGAGGCCGAAGTATGGCTTAGCCCACTGGCTAATTGAAGATGAACAAAAAAGAAAAAACACGAAGTTCTCTCAAAGCAGTGTGCCATCAGAATTGGAGGCCAAGAGAAAACAAATATTTAATCAGATGAAATACCCTGAGCGTTACAGAGGTGGGAGAAAGTCTCTTAACTTCCCCAAATTATGTACAAATCATTAAAGAGGAAAGTTAAATCTGACCAATCTTGTGTTAAGCTTTATGTGTCACTTTGTTGATTTCTGCATCCCTTGATCACTATAATCGGCAAATAAAAATGCTTATGCTATTTTTGTGCTGCTTTTTTTAATCAATTCCAGCTCTGACACATTTGTAAAATGAGGCTCAAGAGTAATTTTCCTCTGCCTTTCTGCTGATCGGCTTGTCGTGATGTGCTGAAAAGATTTCTGCTGCTGAACTGTTCAGATCATTGTAACCTTCTCTGTTGTAGTTTACAGGCAGGTCTTGCCAGGCACATTAGGTTTAGGGACGATGTATTCTGCTGACTTTACATTTTCAGCAAAACCTTCTGGACTTGGATAGTAGACATTTAAAACTTCATGGTTAAATGCTTGTATTATTTCTCTCCATAAAGTTGTTGTTTATAAGTAATTGAATAAATCCAGCTGATCTTGCTTTTGGCAGAATGCTGCTATTGGTACACATCATTCCACTCACAGCTCGCTGAACATATACCAAAAAAAATGTTTTTTGGTACATATATGGCAACTTGCTGTTTCCGATGTACTATGGATACCAGTTGGGCTGTGTACCCAGAAAATTGGAACTATTGGAAGGCAGCCATTTTGTGCATGGCTCCTCATGCATTACCTGTCAGCATGGCCCCTGAGCTGATTGGCTGGACACTATTGTATGGCTGCATTTAGGATCATTGTTTGGTCACAATCGCAACTCCTACACCCAGCATTGACAGTTGTATGTGAGGAGCTGTATATGAGAATTAACTTGGGGCCCAAGTCTATAACTGTATTGCACTGTATAGCACTTATTCTTTTGTCAAGCAAGAGTATTTTTCAGGATATGAATATGGAGAGAATATGCAGGGAATTAAAGCTTACTTTCTGATACAGACAACAGTGATCTTATTGAAAATAGTCCATATAAAAATGATTGTCTAAAAATACAGCTATCGACTGTTTTTGGCATTAATGAATCAGACCTATGGCTTTTCTTTTGGCATGGCAGAAGCCACAGTATAAAGTTCTCTGGATAGCAAGGTTCTTCCTTTGGAACACTAATTTGGTCAGTTTGTGACATTCTAGATGGGGTGGACTCAAGTTTATCTGAATACAGCAGCATATGGACTTAGAAATCTTTCTCTGCTTTGATCTTCTTTTGTTCCCAATGAATTATTTTCCTGATTAATCTATAGTCTGTTCTAGTTTTGAGCAAGCCAGCAGATAAATGACATATTGTTTATATTATAGGAGATCACACTGATTCTGGCACCAGTGAGGACACAGGAAATGTGCAACAACGACCATACAGGGAACAATTGCAAGGTTCAGCAGAAGTTGAGAGGCAGCGGATCATTCAGGAAATGAGGAAAAAGGCACCACTCAATAATGACAACAGCTGGATTAGGCAGCGCAGTTCTAGTATGACAAAGGAAGCATCAACCCTTCCTAACTATATGAGAAGGTACACAATGAGCTTAACTTAGAAGAACAAAAATGACAGATTTTGAAATGTTTGCTTGTCTTTACCTTAAATACTAATTGGGTGTGCAGTTGCTGCAGTCTTTATAGATTTCTTGAATCTAGCCATGACTAAATAGATTTTTCAATGCATCTACTCTTTGTCCATCAGCAGAACTTGCTATAGCACAGCACAACTCACTTACAACATAAAAACGTGGTATCCTTTTATATTTCATTTCAGAGGGGAATCTTTAGATAACCTTGACTCCACCTCAGGTTTGCAAAGGGTGTCGCCTTGGGCAAATCAGTCCTCATCTTATAACTCGTTGTCATCGAGTCAAGACTTCAGCCGACCATCCCAGGTTGTTTCCACATCTAATCGTACCTTTTTGCGCAACTCATCCAATAGTTTGCCACAGTCTGCTGCTGGCCCCTCTAAGAGTGCCTCTCTTCCCCAGTCTTCTGCAGTGTCCCAAACATCCAATCAGCAACGCAACAAGTAAGTCAATCCACTTGTAGGCTGTCATTATCTCGATTTTAACTGCATTTACTGCTATTCACTATTTGTGTACACTAGATTCTTTATACAGGTCCTCAGAACGCAGAAGAATGTGGAGAGAATTCAGTTGAATCATAATATTTCATGTTGAAAATCAGGAAAAGTCTTTAAAAGTGCAACTGATGTTAATGTGTTTGCTGTTTAATTTGAAAGTTTTTTTTTTTTTTTTTTTTTAATGGCAAAGCATTTTATAATGCTGGTCCCTTTCATATTGGTACTTTAAGCAAATAAATATCTTACCAAAGTCACAGATTACCCCCACCCCCATCCAGTTATTATTTTTTTATTATTATTAAGGCAAAGCATTATATAATGCTGTTCCCTTTTAATTGGTACTTTAAGAAAAGAAAGATCTCACCAAAGTCTCATATTTCCCCCCCTTGTCCACTTGGTGGATGATCACAAGGATTCATGGGTTGTATTCATCCTCTGCTGACACAATGCTGCATTCCAGGCCATTCATAGACTTCAAAGAAAGGCTCAGTCATATTTCCATTCTATATCTAGGTCAGTGAGTGGGAAGAAATTGTGCTCTTACTGTAATAACAGTCTGGGCAAAGGAGCGGCCATGATCATCGAATCTCTTGGTCTTTGTTTTCACTTACATTGTTTTAAGGTGAGGCATGTAAAAAAATCTGCAGAATACGTAATGCTCACCGCTGGTTGTGGGTCGCAATACTAATCCTTCATGCTTCAGACATGCTTCCATGAAAAGACCTAGTGCATGTGTACCGTGTTTAATCTACAGTAATACTTTGCTTTTGCCCTTACCATATAAAAACAAAATAGTCATTTCTTTTATATTTGCACCATCTTAAAAATATAAATGAATAATGGAGAGATCTTGTGTTTCTAAAATGTAAATCTGTTTTCCCTACTGCAGTTAAGTGAAACTGGACTACTGAAGTGAATGTATACTCAGGGAAAAGTCACCTTCAGCTTGGTAATGCTGTATAGTGGCTTATATTGACAAGTGTAGGCATTATATATATATATATATATATATATATATATATATATATATATATATATATATATATATATACAGTCCCAAAATCGGCACTCGCCAAAATAGCGAATAAAAACCGGGTGCTAACCATAAATAGACATATTCTCCTTCAGAAAGCACTCACGGAATTTGCAAAAAAAGAAGTATTTATTTACACAAAAATGTCTACGCGTTTCGATCCATATAGGATCGTCATCAGGACAAAGACAGGAAGTGAGGTGCATGATTAAATGTGAACATGGTCCAATCAGTGTATCCGTGTACTTGGACTCATTTAACCCATGATGTGCCTATAAAAAACCATATATTGTGTCACTATTATAACAGATACATAGATAAATATTTAAATCAGTACAAAAAGCTCTCTAATGTGCAACTAACACATCTAATTCATTCAAAACATTCAATATATATACATCATTATTATAAACATATCCCCACTAAAAAGTGAGGTAAAAGGCATATTCAAGAAATATTCTCATTAATCCCAGATGAACAATAGTGTTAGACCACAAAGCCAATTAGTGTATCATATCACCAGGATAAAATCTAAACATAACAGTCAAAGTGTTAAGTGTCATCCCTTAGCGGGGAGGCATGTGAAGCTCAAGTGTTAAAATGTGAATTAAAATACATAGAGTAATATATAAAGAAAAATATGAAACTATAATATTAAAACCATGAATTAAAAGGTAGAAAACCAGTATTTGCGGGACCCTAAATCTCTTACATAAAACTAAATAGATTACTTAATAATACCTTAGTCACAACTTATCAACATATTACAGGACCTGTAGATGTGAGTGTGTAACGCCTGACCACCACCCCTTATTCTTATAAGCACCACACCATAAACATAAGCACCACATTGGCTCTCATATATGGTCATATTAATGCCTAATAATTCATAAAGGGCAAGAAGAATGGAGAAGCACATTTAATATCATCTCCCCAGGATGTAATCTATCCCTGTCAATTACTGTAGTATATAGGTATTGAAACTTAGTTTGTCTTAAGTAATGTAGTATCCATAATAGCCAGCATAATCAAAATAGGCTCAATATCAAGCCCCATAAGTCAAAGTCTCTCAAGTATTATCAAGTCTTGAGGGCCAATCGTTAACTCAATGGTCTCATAGGAAACAGGAAAGTGAAAACATCTCGTTCAAACCCCGTGGGGCAATGGTATCCAATCTTCGAATCCATTGTGCTTCTCTCTGTAACAGAAGTTTGGCTCTGTCGCCCCCACGTGGCAAAAGAGGGATGTGATCAATCAGCATAGCTCGCAGCATAGGCAATGAGTGTCTATGCTGCACAAAATGTCTTGCCAATGGATTATCAGAATTTCCAGACGCCAACGCCGAACGGATCACAGACCTATGATTGTTCATCCGTGTACGGAACGTCGTGATACACTTTCCTATATAATAAAGGCCACAAGGGCACATGATACAATATATGACATGTTCAGATGTACAGCAAAGCCTGTGTCGGATAGTAAACCTTTTCCCAGTATGTGGGTGGGCAAACGTGGGCCCTGTAATCAAACAACTGCAGGTCTTACAATTGCCACATCTGAAACAGCCAAGTTTACCATTCTTCAACCAAGTTCCTGATAGTTCAGATCTCAGATCAGTTACCATCAGCATGTCTCTAAGAGAACGCCCACGTCGATGGGCACACATTGGAGATGGCATTTGGGTAAACGGTAGGCTAGAGTCCAATTGTAGAATAGGCCAGTTCTTCTTAATAATCCTATTAACATCTTGACTTATAGGGGTAAAATCACTTACAAAAACCATACGATCAGTTTGAATGTCAGTCCGTTTAGTTTTAGAACCCCTACCCAAAGCATTCTCCTTTGCTTTCTCCAATTCAATGTTCAAGAACTCCATAGAATAGCCCCTTTCAATAAAGCGATCACGCATATCGTTAGCTTGCTGCAAGGCAGTAGCAAGGTCAGTATTAATTCTGAACACTCTCAAAAATTGCGTGTATGGAATGGACCTGATCACAGCAGGTGGATGAAAACTGTGGGCATGAAGGACGGTATTCCGATCCGTACTTTTACGGAACAAAGTGGTCCCAATTCCCCTAGATGTACGGAAAATCCTAACATCCAAGAAGTCAATAGCATCCCTATCACTATTTAAGGTAAATTTCACTGGAGTAGGTAAGTCATTAAGGCCGGCAACGAATGATTCGACTCCAATGGGGCTCCCACGCCAAATAATAAAAATATCATCGATATATCTCAAATACAGAAACAAATTATCTGCATAATTAGGGAATATATACTGGTTTTCTACCTTTTAATTCATGGTTTTAATATTATAGTTTCATATTTTTCTTTATATATTACTCTATGTATTTTAATTCACATTTTAACACTTGAGCTTCACATGCCTCCCCGCTAAGGGATGACACTTAACACTTTGACTGTTATGTTTAGATTTTATCCTGGTGATATGATACACTAATTGGCTTTGTGGTCTAACACTATTGTTCATCTGGGATTAATGAGAATATTTCTTGAATATGCCTTTTACCTCACTTTTTAGTGGGGATATGTTTATAATAATGATGTATATATATTGAATGTTTTGAATGAATTAGATGTGTTAGTTGCACATTAGAGAGCTTTTTGTACTGATTTAAATATTTATCTATGTATCTGTTATAATAGTGACACAATATATGGTTTTTTATAGGCACATCATGGGTTAAATGAGTCCAAGTACACGGATACACTGATTGGACCATGTTCACATTTAATCATGCACCTCACTTCCTGTCTTTGTCCTGATGACGATCCTATATGGATCGAAACGCGTAGACATTTTTGTGTAAATAAATACTTCTTTTTTTGCAAATTCCGTGAGTGCTTTCTGAAGGAGAATATATATATATATATATATATATATATATATATATCTCAAAGGGACTTGCTGGTGGTTACAGGTTAAACAATCATTTATGGCTCACAAATAATAAGTCCACTTCTTTTTGGTTTGCCATAAATGCTAAATGTTTCCCATAGCTTAAATGGATAACATTTATTGACACTGTATGTGGGGGGTTTGCAACTAGAAACAAGTTGGAAAAATGCTACATGTGTAAAAGCATTTATAAACTAAACAAGCAGATTAATTGATAGTTAAATAGGTTTATAAATAGGTTATTGTACAGTATAAAAAGTATTGCTAAAAGAGTGGGTTTAGCTTTACAAAGACTTCTAATATTCCTAGTGTGCAGCTGTCATGTTGAGACAATGGAATGTTTTAAGAGATGTAGTAGAATCTCTTTCTATAAATCTGTTATAATACATTATAATTGTCATCCTATTTATTGTTTATGAAAGCTAAAATAAATAGAGGAATAATTCTATTCCCCCCCAGATTCTAGGTTAGATCTTGCCATCTCATTCATGGATTTGTCTGGCTTCCCCTGCACCCTTGGTGTCAGATAATCTCTTCATTGTGCATTGCTTGTCTGCAGGTGCCTGGTGCTGGCTTTTACTAACTAATTAATCACATTTGCTTATTTGTTTGCATAAATTAATTGTATAATCTTTTCAGTTTGTCTGGCTGCTTTTGCTGTCATAATTTACGCTGATTGATTATCAACAATTTTGAATCATGCTTTTCTTTGTACTTGGCATGCCTAACCTGTGCTGCTCAGATGCTGTTGTACTACAACTCACAGAACCCCCTGATAGGTGACTGGGGCAATTGTAGTTCAGCAGGGTCATCACTGGAGGTCTCTGATATGAATAATGAGTTTTGGGTTTTTCAACACAGTGCGTTGCATGTGAGACCGACCTTGGAGGTTCAGAATCTGGAGCTGAAGTCCGAATCCGTAACAGTGAGCTGTACTGCAACAGCTGCTACATCAAATTCAAAAGTAAGCATGGTTGCTCTTATTTTCTCAACTGGTATTGAACTTGTGCACAACCTGTGGCCTGGCTCAACACTTGCAATGTACATATAACAGGGAAAGGAAATAATAAAATATTGGTTGCTAATCCTGCCACAGATCTTATTCATAGCTATTAAAGCTGATATAGCCGCAAAGTGACTCATTATTAGTATAGTGAAGCATCTTTGCACACCTAGGGAGGTGGTTAAATATAGTATACTAAACATCCCTCTTTTAAAGGTGATTGAATCATTGATGAGTGGCAAGCTGTCAGGCCTCCTCCTCTCTCCCCAGTGATTTGAGTTTCCCACCTCCTACCTAGGACCTGCACTGCTCTTCTTCAAATAAATGCCTGTGCAGTGGATATATTGTGCCTGAGACACCAAGCCCAAATTTGATAAGTGCACAGACGGGAAGCTGAAGCAAAATGGCTGATGTGGCACTTGGGAAACATACCCCTGACCTGTTTGTTTATTTTTTAAAAAAAAGAAAGTGACTACAATTAGTGGGATAGGGATTCTACCTTTTATTTTCCTTAAGAATAAGCGTGCATACAGATTATTTCCCATATAGATTTTCCTAATTGAAATATTGTAATAGGCAAATAAAATAGATACCAATTTCTATTTCCCCAAACTTCTCTCAAGCTATTACTGGCTCAACTTGCATACATGCCAAACTATAGTTTACACTACTTCCCTGGGGGGGTTAATGTAGTGAATAAAGTAGCCCATACCTTGCTTTTTCCATTCGCCATAGTGTGCAGTAACATAAATATTGTATTAACTGCCAAGCAATTACTGTGTTTCAGTGGGACAGCCAACCTCTATGTGAAGGCACTGTCAGCCCAGAGCCGCTTGAAGATGTATCAGAAGAGGAAGGATCTGATGAGGATATGAATGTGTAGCTGCAAAGATGGGATTGTGTTTTTAAACATCTATTGTTGACATAGTAAGGCCTAGCAATCTTGTATTTTTGTATTGCCTCTTGCATTGGACCTTTCCCTCTGAGATATTTATGAAAAGGTAATCAAATCTGCAATATTATATTTTCAGTGTTCTGAATGCAGTATGTAAAAATAAAGTCTCTATTTGTTTTTTCTAAATATTTTTGAATCTTTCAGCTTTTCCACATTTTTTTGGCATCTGAAGAGATTTTGTGGAAAAATAAACCTAATATTTAAGAAACAATGTTGCAAAATAATTATAGATTTTACTATTGCCGTCTATAGAACAAAGTGAAATCAAATGCACTCAACCTTTAATGTTTTTTTGTTACTTCTCTCCACACGTATTTAAGTTTGCTAAGCATTATGTAAGTACAGTATACATGCTTCGAGGTGAAGGCTGTACATACTCTTCACTTTACAGTATTGAGTTCTCTTTCCAGGAATCTAGAACTGAAAGATCCTGCTGACTGCTATTCCAAAAATGATTACTGAAAATGCTTTTTTTCCTCAAGGTATTCGTTAAGAAAATATTTACTGTTTTTCCTTTGTTTTGTAAATAAAAATGTATTTTGACTGCATATTGGTCTTGTTTGTTCATTGCATGTGTTCATATTGGAATGTAATGCATAACCCAGACAAAGACAGAATAAGAAATAATGGTACAGATTTGCACCACAGATTTAAGCATAACGCTGCAGAATTGCACAGTTGTTGATAGAAATAGATTTGCAAGATTTGCTCAGCTTATTCTGATGGAGCCCTCATGAGTGACAGGTGTAATAGAGTTAAAACTAGCAATTCAACTGCATTGATGAAAAAACACGCAAGTGTCATGGGCCACTTCCCATAATAATCCCTTTGAGAATCGAACATAGGAACAGTTGAGTAAAAAATCTCCTTCCCTTCCAGTCCCCAGTGTAAATGATTGCGCTAGAGCAGAGCCGGCAGGAGGAAGTTAGAGCAACAGATGGGGGAGTAGGTGTGAGTGGCAGGGGGACCTAGGGTTGGCAAAACTTTAAATTTTACACAGGTAAATTTAAGCTGCTAAAGTGAAACATATTCTTGTTTAGTGCCAGAAATAATTAAAACAATAGTCAAAATGTTGTTATTTCTGGCACTAAACAAGAATATGTTTCACTTTTGCACTTTGGCAGCTAAAATAGATAGATAGTACTTAATTGAAACAATAGTCAAAATTTTGTTAAGAACTATCTATCAAACCCTTCTCATTGAGCTAATGTCGAAGAGTGGTGTATACTGGCCCTTTAAGATTAAAAAAAAAAAATCAGTACCCACACTAGTGCCACTTTTCAGTATTTCAGTTTCAGTATTGCCACAAATGTTTTGGAATGAGAACTGTTTTACTTCCTCGAACATGGTGCTGTAAAACTAATTAACACTAAAATTGCCTGCAAACAGCAAAGCATGGTTTATAGTATAAATGTGAATTTTAGGAAAAGTTTAGCAGTACTTTATTTTTCTTATTCCTGGCTTTTCATAGCAAATATGTGATTGTGTGAGTGTAATCCCTCAGGATCTGTGGTCTTGAATACCTAAACACAGAAAATGTACATAATTCTACAATATAGAGAATCAAAACACATGTATCCTTAGGGGCACATTTACTAACCCACGAACGGGCCGAATGCGTCCGATTGCGTTTTTTTCGTAATGATCGGTAATTTTGCGATTTTTTCGGCGTCTTTAAGATTTTTGCGTAAAAACGCGAGTTTTTCGGCGTCTTTACGATTTTTGCGTAAAAACGCGAGTTTTTCGCCGTCTTTACGAAAGTTGCGCAAAGTCGTGATTTTTTCGTAGCGTTAAAACTTGCGCGAAACGTTGCGCCTTTTGAGTTTTAACGCTACGAAAAAGGCGCGACTTTGCGCGCAAGTGTTAACGCTACGAAAAAATCACGACTTTGCGCAACTTTCGTAAAGACGGCGAAAAACTCTCGTTTTTACGCAAAAATCGCAAAGACGACGAAAAACTCGCGTTTTTACGCAAAAATCGTAAAGACGACGAAAAAATCGCAAAAAATACGAAAAAGTCGCAAAATGTTCGTTTCCAATCGGAATTTTTCCAATTCGGATTCGAAATCGTGTCTTAGTAAATCAGCCCCCAAGAGTGAGCCCTGTACCAAATATTTATATTTTATGGACCCTCCTAATTTGTAGGGATCAAAATCCCACAGCAGTACAATTTTGAAAGCACCACACAAGAAATAAGTATATGGAAGAGTGCAAGGCCAAAATCCACTGTGTGCATACATCTATAAAGGTAGATAGTAAATGCAACAGTAACATCAACTGTATAGTAGCAACTTTTGTTTGATGTAAGTTGATTTTATTTGTCTTATATTATAAATAAGAATGTCACAAGTTTGATATCCAATATGTATAGGTATACCCGTCTATGTGACATGTAGGGAAAAGTGCCTTAACCATTAGTAATAGGGGTAGTACATCTTTAACTTAACTTTTCGTATCATGTGGACCATGATATTCTGAGACACTTTGCAATTGCTCTTCATCTTTCAATAGCTTTTTGGCTGCCTGGGTAAGTGACCCCCATTTTTTGAAGCTGGGAAATGCAAGCTCTAGCCAACTGCATTGCAAGAACTCTCCCTGGGCACACACATATATTTGCACAAGGATGGTTAAACCCCATTGCCAAACATGACCTAAGGCTTTGCTTGGTTGTTGTCATGTGATTGGACTGTAAGCCTGCATCTTAATTAAAGCTATGTATTAACATTGTTGGAATGCTGACTAAAACAAAAACAGATAACCTTGCCAACAAAAGTTGCTGCATTACATGTATGAGCACCTAAGGAAGACAAGCCTATCTGAAACAAGTGGCTGTAAAACATTTACTAAATATGGAGAGAACTGAAAGTTGTACAAGTGACAGATTGCACCAAAGGCAGAATACTAACTGTGCCGATATCAAGTTTCTAAGCACACATTGTTCCTTATGTTTTTCTGTATACATTTTTTTAGGTGTTAATCATCTGCCTATACCAGAAATAACTTATGATGAAAATAGTGTTTTGACATTTAAAAGATGATATAACTAGTGTTATTTAAATCCTGCAGTAGAGCTGAAACATATGCTATTACATACTCTTCCAAAAAAAAAAAAAAGTACACAGCTAGTAAGTTCCAGTATAAATACACTTGCACACAAAGACGTAACAGGGTCAGTTGGCTGGCAGGTCTGTGCTTCTCACATTGTAGCAACAGTTTGGGGAAGGTACCTTTTCTGTTTCAGCAGGATAATAATCTTGTGCACAAAGTAAGGACCAGACAACCATAGTTTTTTACGGTGGGAGTGGAAAACCTTGACTGGCCTACACAGAGCCTCTATCTCGCCCAATGGCCAGGCCTGATCCACAAAATCCGTGCCCAACCTTTTACATATGAATGCCAGCAAATGCTAACAATTCCACAATCTAGTGGAAAGGTTTCTAGAGGAATAGAAGGTAGTGGCTGTTTTAGCACAAAAGAGACCGATTTTAAATAAATGTGTGTGATGCTGGGCCCGGCAAACAATACACAGTTTGTTTCTTTTTGTTCCATGGTATCAGGTGGGAGACTTTTGACAGTTGGGCAATTTAGCCCATGGTTGCCTTGGGTTACTGCCCAATCAAAGTATTGCATTCATTGTTCTGCCCATGGGCAAATTTGCCCAGTGGTGATAAATGGAAATAGCAATAAATGTGTAGATATCAAACCTATTCCCTACCAGAGTAAAAAAAGACTCCCAATTAGAACCAATGCAGACAAATAAATATACTTCCACCACTGATGGCTATGGGACAGAATCACAAGATATATACTGTATAGTGTAGAAGTTTAAAAACAAATATTCCGTGTAAACCACCTCAGCATTCAGTGTTTTGTGACACTAAAATTCTATCCAGTGCAGTGGGGAAAGGGTCTAGTACACAATTTTAGAAACAGTAACCTTTTTCTAAATTTAAAATTTAACTTTAAAAAAAAAAACATAAAGGTGTGAAAGCATTCTTGTTGAATTTCACTACAACTCCTAATTGGGTCTCACAACTAAAGTGTAGATGGGTACTCAGACCCCTTGTAGAAATCAGGCACTTGACTCAAAACCTTCTTTTGCAGAATTCATACAGTATGCCATATGCCAACACTTGCTATAGAGAGCAAGGAAAGTGCCAGATATATAAACACAAATATTGCACTTGCAAAGTTAAATTCACTCAATGGCACTCAGAATAAAAAGCCTACATTGGACCAGAACTGCAGTGAAGGGAAATGCACCATGCATTTGACTGAAATGCGTCATGCTTGATGTGTTTCACCTTATAGGCTTCATCTTGCGCTTCTATCCCATAGCCATTGGCACAGTGATAAATAAGCCCCAAATATGTTCTAAATAAATGCAGAACACTGGTGCAAACCTATATACAATAGATCCCCCTTCCATCAGCTTATTTAAAAGCTCTGCTGGTTTCATGGTTCATGAATGAGGCTGTGTTACAGCAGGAAACCGGCACTGCACCTTGTGTACTGATATCCAGGCTTCCAGATTTTATTTTAGATTACATTTTGTAAAACCACAGACATCCTTTAATTATAGCAGTTTAGAAATGTTTTTTAAATGCTGTAATACAATACAGTATTTGCTTTACAATGATATAGCTATGCCACTAATAGATATGTTGTGCCCAGTGAGCAAGATGTAATGCATTATTGCTTAGCGGCTACCTTTAAAGTTCCACGAGTGATCCAAAGCCTTGAAATAGGTTGCTGATTTGCTTCTAACACAGATGCCCCAGGCAGCCATATAATTTACTTGATATAAAGGAAAGTACAGTTCTGCTGAAAATTTGTTACACTTTTCTGTGCAAGTATCATGAGCTACAAACCACCGACTGTGTGCTTTACATGAGCGGCTACCAGAAAATGAAAATATGCAGCAAGAAGTCATTTATAGGAGGACATTAATAGCTTTAACATGAAATCATGTTTCTGCACAGTGAGAGCCTACATAATCCTATCTCATCTCTCAATTGCTTTTAAATACACGCACTGGTTTTCTGCCCATTCCCATAAGTTTATATATCAGGACCCATTCTGTGATAGCCAATGACTGATCTTCCCTACTGATTTTTCTTGTTACAGTATATTAGTATTTGTCTTCCCACCAGCCTTGAGCAGATAAATGAGCCACTTTGAAAGTTTGATGCTGTTACAGATGAAAGACTAAATCAGTGCTGTAAATATGATGTCTGGAAGCCTTGGTAACCTGCAGAGATTTTAGAACATTAACCCTAACATTTTAGAACCGTTTTGGAGAAATATACTTGGACATATTAATAGACCCAATTGACAAAGCACCCCTGTGGCTGAGCCCAGATTAAAATGGGATCAGGCATTGTTTGGTAATGTACCCCTGGGAAGCATGGTTACATAGCTTACAGCAGCAAGGAACAAATGGCTTCTGACTGCTTCATGCAGTGCCGTTGGGTTGGCTTTACACTGTGAGAATGTGGTGCAGAAGTTTAGCCCAAGGAAAGGCTCTAGAATGAAGCCTAGGTTACTTTATGGGCAGACCTTGTATGCAAATGGGATGTGTGGAGACATATCCCAGCCTTAATATTTGCTACATTTATAAGTATAAAATGAGTCATTAGCGATTTTCATATTCTGTAAAATTGCTTTTAACTTGCATTCTTTGGCTGTGTTCTTAAACCTGTATGTGTGATCTTTTCAATGCACCCTCATGGCACTATTACAAATTACCAAGTCCTCACAACGGTATTTCATTTTTGTTGATGAGTAGTATTAGTTATTAGTCACTGGCACTAAATCATTTCCAAAAACTACTGCTCCCAACATCTTTGGGTGCTCTGTTGGCCAAAAAGATGGCCATGAACATGGGTTTTTTAAAAGCGTAACCCTTCCGATTGGGCCTGGAGGGGATTTCCCTTGGAAGGTTCTAGGGGTTGGTAAACCAATTCTGGTGAAGCAAACCAGGTATAATTGGGAGCTAGAGGCTATTCAGGCAACCCGGTAGGCCACCAATCCCCTGCACCTTCCCCCCCCCCCCACTCTCGTGTGTGCATGCTCATGTGCAATGCAGTCGTGGGGGGGAATCATTGTCCCCACAGCCTAATGAGCTCCAAGGGCAATGACAGGAAAGCACGTACTAGGGTTAGGCAGAAAAGGTACCTGCCTGGTGCCCCCCCCTTGTTGCACCCTAGGCAGGTGCTTCTTCTGCCTACCCATCACCAGTGTTTAGGTGTAGTAAGGCCAGGATATATGTAACTCAGCAAACAAATACAACAGGCACAGCTCAAGCACAAAAATGGCTATACCTTTTCCAAAATAAATATACCGTAATTGCATTTATCCAATGCTATTCTTATTTCTTAAATTACAGTATACACAATGTTTTCAGGCTAAAACTTATACTTTCCAGATTCCCTTTAAATTCCTAAAACCCCTTCTTTACCCTTAGCAAAATTTTAAAAAAGAGCCAAAAAATCCCAAAACCATTAAGAATGTTCAGTCAGTTGTAGAATGTAGAGGATTGGCAACCTGCAGAGTGGTACTTGAGTAACAGGATAGCACTATATATCTTACTGGTCATGATTCTGCATTAGAAATGTGTATTGTGCAGCCATCTGCTCTAACTGTTTTTTAATACCAAGTGCTGGTTAGTTCAGAAAATCCAAAGAATCGGTTGTTACTTCACATCTGGGGTGGGGAAATGCTGTTTAACATTTCTCTATATATGACTGACAGAGAGAAAAGTTTCACAACCACAGAGGAAAGAACGAGACAAAAATGTAGTGCCAGGGTAATCTCATAGTGAGTCGGATTGTAATGAGAGGAATCCTGCAAGTTATAGTGATACTACTAAAGTGATGCTTAAAATATCTGCTCTTTTCTGTATTTAGTTTTGTTAACATACTATATATATATATATAATAATGTCACATTATCGGGGTTGCACTGTTTGCAGCCTCGGATTTGTGGCGAGGCCACAAAATAAGCAAAATAAACCTTTGGAAGATTAATTCAGCAAATCCTGTAAGTGCTGTTCTGCACTGCACTGTTTATATGTATATATATATATATATACTGTATATAGAATCTATATAAACTTACTTGTGCCAACTACAAACTAAGAAATGGTAGTAACCTAAACTTAGAAATGGCTCAATTAATTTAACCTAAATGTCTCAAATGTCAGGAAATCAAGTAAATAAAACGTACCAAATACAAAAGAGAGATCCAGGTGTATAAACCCCGGATCTGTCTCACAGTTGATCTAGGTCAAATTCCCAACACCATCATATCAGCTCTCACAATGTGAAATCCTAAATGCAAAGAACTCACCGTTGTTCGGAAGTGGTTCAGGTGCTCAGAGCCCCGAACCTGTAGCTGGGGAAGGCGAAATCACGCATATGCAAAAGGGCTCCAAATGCACCGGACACAGCGGCTTGCTTAAAACTCGATTTTTATTACTCCATTTAAAAACAATACGCCTGACGCGTTTCGTGTAAATATACACTTAATCATAGGCATAACAAACACAAGCAAGAAAACATTTAAATAGTGACATAACGAGGATGAGCAGGACATCAGTACCGCCCATTTAACTCTTAAACAGTTGGAGAAAATTCGATACAATCAAGTTCAATGTAGCAAGCCACACAAAGTTACACAGTAAAATTGAATCAATAATAAATATATAAGCACATAAGATAAAAGTCATAATACCCCACAGCGATGACCTTAATAAAATCAAAGTGATTAAAGTAAGAAACAATGAATAAGGTCATTAAATTTCAGGTTAATTATGTCAAACATAGCAACTGATATCAAAAACAGAATTCAAACCAGCAGGATGCCGAGTGCCCAAAATAAAGATCCATTTCACCTCAAGACGCAACAGTCTATCATGCATATTTGAACCTCTTTCATCAGGGAAAACCCTGTCAATAACTTGAATCTGTAAAAAGGAAGGATCAGCCTCGCAACATTGTGTAAAGTGCCTTGCAATAGGACTGTTACTACTCTTTGAAACAATGTGTCTGATGTGCTCTCGCATCCTACTTTTTAAAGAACGGATTGTACAGCCAACATACTGAATTTTACAACTTAAGCAGGTGGAGATCACAACCTACTAAACCCACTTGGTTGGCTACAAAAGGTACATACATCTGTGGCGCGCGTAGATGTATCACTTGTACGTATGTGAAACGGTCCACCACTTTCCAGAGTTCGGTTACGGGCAGATCTTTTGATATACGTGTTTATGCAAATTGCAATACACAGTATGTTGTATACCTGTTAACCTGCTTAAGTTGTAAAATTCAGTATGTTCGCTGTACAATCCGTTCTTTAAAAAGTAGGATGCGAGAGCACATCAGACACATTGTTTCAAAGAGTAGTAACAGTCCTATTGCAAGGCACTTTACACAATGTTGCGAGGCTGATCCTTCCTTTTTTCAGATTCAAGTTATTGACAGGGTTTTCCCTGATGAAAGAGGTTCAAATATGCATGATAGACTGTTGCGTCTTGAGGTGAAATGGATCTTTATTTTGGGCACTCGGCATCCTACTGGTTTGAATTCTGTTTTTGATATCAGTTGCTATGTTTGACATAATTAACCTGAAATTTAATGACCTTATTCATTGTTTCTTACTTTAATCACTTTGATTTTATTAAGGTCATCGCTGTGGGGTATTATGACTTTTATCTTATGTGCTTATATATTTATTATTGATTCAATTTTACTGTGTAACTTTGTGTGGCTTGCTACATTGAACTTGATTGTATCGAATTTTCTCCAACTGTTTAAGAGTTAAATGGGCGGTACTGATGTCCTGCTCATCATTGTTATGTCACTATTTAAATGTTTTCTTGCTTGTGTTTGTTATGCCTATGATTAAGTGTATATTTACACGAAACGCGTCAGGCGTATTGTTTTTAAATGTAGTAATAAAAATCGAGTTTTAAGCAAGCCGCTGTGTCCGGTGCATTTGGAGCCCTTTTGCATATGCGTACTTGTGCCAACTGTCTCCCTTTCTAAATAATAAATATCTTATTACCTATAACTGTGCTGTCCAACTGGTGGCCCGCGGGCTGCATGCGGCCCCCCACCTGTCTGGCTGCTTTGATGGCTTACCTTTGTGTAAACTTTAAATGGTGTCAGTACTGAGATTAACTGGCCCCCTGCATGGTTATCACCTCAGATTCAGGCAGTAATCCCTCTGTATTGTTTAAAAATGTAATCTGATGTATTGTTCACATCTTTTAATCTCTGTATTGTTCACCCCCTGCAGTGTTCACATTGTTTACAGCTCAGGCTATAATCACGCACAATTGTTCACCTCTTCACACCTCAGACATTGTATGTACTGCCTGGCCTATGCTGCCTGTATAGGCAGCATAGGGTAAGCAGAGTATGGCACATAGGCAGCATAGGGCAGGGAGGGTATGGCACCCACAGGCAGCATAGGGCAGGCAGAGTATGGCACACACAGGCAGCATAGGGTAGGCAGAGTAAGGCACATAGGCAGCATAGGACAGGCAGAGTATGGCACATAGGCAGCATAGGACAGGCAGAGTATGGCACACACAGGCAGCATAGGACAGGCAGAGTATGGCACACACAGGCAGCATAGGACAGGCAGAGTATGGCACACACAGGCAGCATAGGACAGGCAGAGTGCTGCCTGTGTGTGCCATACTCTGCCTACCCTATGCTGCCTGTGGGAGGTGAACCTGGCAGGGGTTTGTTCTGGGAGTTTGTTAGCAGTTGGAAATAGCCATTAAATGGTCCCTAAGGTGTGTAATTATATACTGGGGGTTGCTGTGCTATCCACAGGAGAGGAGGAGGCATATGGATTTAAGGGTGTGTCTTAATATGACATAATATAATTCTTTAACATATGAATCATGGTTGATATCCCTGCAGCGACCATTGTGAAAAAATGGGTGTGGTTTGAAGTGGGTGTGGTTTAAAATGGGGGAGTGGACAAAACTGGCTTCCATTAGCGGCCCTCCACCATGTATGCGAGAGAAATTCTGGCCCTCGGCACCGCAGAAGTTGGACAGCACTGACCTATAATATCCTTACTTGCCTACAACATTCCCAGTGGTGCGCACAAAGTAGTGTGTAAAAAGCACAACATTTTGTATTTATTCTGACCAAAGCACAGTTTTAAAATTGTGTACATAACATACTGTACATAAGAAGGCTTTAGATTGAACATTGCTTGCCTATAACAACATGTGCATTATTTGTATGGGGAATGCCAGAAAATCGCAGAGAAGCATAAATGATAAAAATAAACGTTTTTCACTTTGAAAGTGATTCTAGTGGGTTTTACCATGTAGCCCATATTATATAGTGAATAATGTACCCTCTATTGTAAAATATAAGGATATTAACATTCACCAAGAAATTCCATGACCATATAAAAGCACCAGGCCAAAGACTGAGTGCTTTTATATAGTTCATGGAGCAACAAGGTGACGGGGTGCATTATTTATTATCATACATAATTTTCAGTAAGTCATGTGAGAGAAATTATATCTCTATCTCTCATTATATCACACAGTTTGTAAGGATATTCATGGCTCTTGTGTATTATACAGCATTTTGCTATGGTGAAGGGAAGTGTGTCAATATACCCCTGTAACCTACATTGTATATACGTGATTTTGCTGCTGCAGCTTGTGAATATATTGTATGTTTCTAGCCTTTGCAGAAAATATGGGATTTCCAGAAATGCAATGGGATTTGCATTAAGTTAAGTTTACATGGGCTGGTCAGCCACTATTTAAAATCATATGATAATATTTAATTTATCCACACCTATTATGTTTTTTTTCTATTGAGTATTATCTTTTTCCTGTCTTTTATTTAGGTATACGAAAGGAAAGTATTATATGTCTAGGTTCCTGTGACAAATGTGTCTGAATTAGATTACACAGCAGAAGACCTGAGAGGATGTATAAGTAGAATTCTAGATACATAAAGTATGTGCTGCTGGTCTGCAGTTCATTATACCTGTTTTGACTGTGTTTTCTTTAACTACCACAAGATGTCAGTGTTTGAGTAAGATTAGTTTCACTACCCAAAATCATACATTTTATTTTGAGAAATGAATCAGTTCCTGATTACACATTCAGCATAAAATTGGGCATGAGGAAAAGGTTCCAAGTAAATCCAAGAAATATGACCTTTATAAATCTTTCTGTATGTGAGCGCTACAAAGATTTCTAGCCCAGATGCCTAATAAATTGTAGGGAAACACAACCCTTTAGTTTGGCTTTTGCTATTAATGCTAGAAAAATATGATTCAGTTGTTGAAAAATTGTTTGATTGTGCACTGATATACAGCTTACCCTTGATTTGTTGCGAATTGCACTGGGTTAATATGCATAGTAACCATAATAATAGTTTTAAATTAAAGTTATATAGAGGGACCATTTTTACCCACTACTCCCTAGCTAATGGGGTTACAGCATGATCTTCACTAGGAATCTCACTGGTCACTCCTCCTGCCTAGTACCTTGTGCCTTGTCTTTTGGTTGACAGCATGGGATTTGAGGAGTAAGGGGATCTGTAATAAAAGGTTTCAATACAGATCTAGTAACTCATAGTAACCAATCAGCGGGTAGCATTTACTGGTCAGCTGATTAAACGCAAACATGTTATTTGTTGCTATCCCATCTTTCCACCTTATCCAAAATAATATCAATCATAGCTATATTGTAATAGTATTATATAATGTTGTAGAGGACCAATCCCTTCACTTACAGAACAGGAACTACCTAACAAGAAAGTATTACAATTGGGAAATAAGACATTTCTACTATTACTAGAACCCTCTGTACGTTGTTGAACCTTAAAGGATAAGTAAGCCTTTTATTTTAAAATCCCCTAAAATTCTGACTTGCTACCTGCTGTATTGGAATACATGGTAGTGTTCACAATGTACAAGGAGGGGAAGTGGATGCTTCTGTTTCAGTATACTTCAATATACTTCGAATGCATCATCTGTTGTATTGATTACATTCATCATTGTTATAAACTAAATGATACTCTATTGGGGCCTCCTTAATTGAGAAGGATTTGGGGTTTATTGTGCATAACAGACTTTGCAGCTCTAGGCAATGCAAATGTGAAGGCCGTTGAATGCTCTTCTGGTGATGTTGTAATGGCAGATTCCCCTTATTTCTTCAATAGGGGCTTGAATGTTTTCTATAACAGGCAAAATATAAAAGGCTACAGTTAGTTTTGTGTATGAATATATATGTGTGTGTTTGTGTATGTATAATATACATTGCCTATAAAAACACTTCACCTCCCTGGAAGTTTGAATTTTTATTGTCATAGAATGACACACAGACCAAAAGAAATAGACTCTTTATTGTCAAAGTGAAAACAGATATTTGCAATGTAATTTCAATTACAATGACAAAATTACTGATTACATTAGTAAACCCCATCAAATTAGTATTTAGCAGATTTAGCAAGTTTCCCCCATTCTGCTTTGCAAAACTGCCCAAGCTCTGTCAGGTTGGATGGGGTTTGAACGCAAAATTAAGCCACACGCCAAGATCTCTATTTGATTGAGATCGAACTCAATAGGGGTTGCTAGTGGATTTACTCAGGTGCTTCCTGTAGATACAGTAATTCTAGCACCTGATTGGTTACTGCCGTGACATATCATACACACCAAGCACCTATCGCATATCTTGGCTTGCCTAACCTTGCTATTGCTACTGCAGCTAACCTTGATATTGTCAGTGTTATGCGATGGAAAGACAGAGATGCAGCAGTTTATGCACAACAGCTCCTGCATGCAGCCTTGGTTCTTGGCAAATACACTGTAGCAGCTGATGCTGACAGCTAGTAGTCAGCAGCAGGTATGTTATGTTCCTTTATAATGTGATGAAAGCCAAGTGTAGCCATGTAGAAAAGTAAAAAGAGAAAAGTTTACAAGCAAGTCTATAACACATATCTAGCTGCAAAAAAGTGTGTTTATATGAACAAAAATATGTTTTAAATCTATGTGAACCTTTGACATGTGTCACATAAAACATGTGTTTTGTCAACACAAGACAAAACCTTTTTTCTTTAGCAGTTTCTCATTATCTTTATTTATTCATATAGAAAAAGCACTAATGCTTCTCCTAATGGCTGCCCTGTATAAAGTAATACAGATCTGTGCACAGGTCTGTGTACCAGGTCTTTCGAAAAGCTAGCACTATCTCTGGGCTTAGGGTCACTTTCTTTTTTTTTAGATTCCTGTTTGTCTAAAATCTCATTCCAAAGCCAAAGGTATTGATATGAAATTGGTCCTCCTTTTGCTGTTCTAAAAGCCTGTACTCACAGGGAAGACTTTTCACTAGATGGATTTCCATAGCTTGTCACTTCAGTATGTCAGGGCTTTATGCTTGCTGGTCAGTTAAGTTCTTTCAACTTAGCAAAGTAATATGGAATGTATGGAACGTATTGTTGCATGGGGGCATTATTGTGCTGAAACAGGAAACAAAATTTCCCAAACTGATGCCACAAAGTAGGAAGTGCTTTTCTGCTTTCTATATTTTTTTCTCTATTCAGTGTGGTGCATAGTTCACACAAGTGGGCCTGCCTGCTTACCCAACCCTTTGCCATGTATGCCTATACCATGGCCATTACTCATTTCATTATGAGAAGAAATAGACGAAATGGAGGAATGGATGATAGTATGTAAAAAGAAGTTATTAAGAGATTAAAGTGTGGAGGAAAGTCTGGAGAGTGGGCCTTTCTAAGGTTTTCCGGTGGGCCCCTGGGACCCCGGTTTTACACTGGTTCACACTGACTGAATGTGTGCTTTCACTGGAAGCAAGGGCCCCTAGGCCCAGCCCAAACCTTGGCGGCAGACAAGTGATTCTTCCCTTAGCGTTACCATTACAAATTCTGGCATGCCGCTAATCCCTGGCTCACCTATTAAACATTTATCATTCAAAGAACTTGTCCCGCAGCTTCAGAATATAATGGTGGAGACCTTTTCGTTGCTCCAGCCGATAACTGGTCATAGAGAAGATATTAATCATGTTTGAGGCTACTTGCCAATAAAAACCCCATAAAGAGCTCCCTTCCACTGAACTGGTGATGTATGGTTCAAGTTAAAACTACTGACTCTTGCTATGCGAATGTCATAACAAATCTGTCTGGCAGTTTATCAAGGTTCTTTACCACAATTTAACCAATTCTCTTTCATTCACATCCAATAAGAGTGCCTACAGCTTCATCCAAACTTCTTAATAACATTGTGTACATGAAGTCTCTGACTTATAGCCTTAATGTTGTCCATTTTTTCTTATAATATTCTCTATCGCCTCCTTAGACCATTCTCTGCTTGTATTTTTCCACGTTCCTGTGAGCTTCCTGTTAGCTCAATTCCCAGTAAGTTTACTTAAAAATTCAAGGAGAATCACCTTATTGAAATTCAAGTATTTCCTCAAAAATCTATCACTAATTTTGTCCAGTGCATTTTAGAATTTCCGTGTGAAATAATATGACATTTAGGGGCATATTTATAATGCAGTGTAAAAAAGGGTGAAAAAATTTGCCACACGTCACCAGGCATAATAAGTTGGCCCCAAGGTTCGAAGCAGAGTAAAATAAAACACACCTTGATACAGTTGCCATTTATTTTACACAGCTTTTTACTCCATTTTTTGGACGACTTTCATTTTAAAGGCATAATAAATAGGCCCCTTAGTGTTTATGTGGTGGATGCATCTATTTTGAGCTCACTGCTCTTTCATTTAATAACTTATTTTCCCATTTTTTTTTGCAAATAGTATTAGAATTCTGTTCTCCTGAGAAGTGGTTTGGTGATTTCATTTATTTAATGTAACTTGGTGTATTGATTAAAACCCGTGCCTGCCCAAATTTAGTTTTGTAAGTACAGCATTAGTTTAAACTGATCTCCATTTAACCCAAAATCCACAGAAATGCTTGGACTGTGTGAATGTGTTTTTATTACTTTGTTCCTGCAGAAATGTCATCTTTTCATGTCTAAACACATTCAGTGGCAATAACTTTTCAATGAATAAATATAATTTCATGCTCTGTGTTATAGGAAAACAAATTGGCAGCTATCAAGCTTTCAGCAATCAGGGAAATAATTGCTTACACTATTAAGCAAAATGAAGGTAGGTGACATGTTGAAGGTCGAAATCTGAAATTAAACTTTGATTAAAAATTAGATTTGATGAATGTGTTTAAAAGTTTTTCCAGAAAATGCCTCAAAGGGTTTGCTGCATTGTAGGAAAGTAACTCTGGGCTACACTGGATACTAATGTTGTTACACAAGATTTATAAAAGTGCATTTTATACAAATATCTAAGATAAATAAAAAACGTACTGTATTAGTATCACAACCTGTATGTTAAAGGGTGCTTGTATAGAATTGATATACAGTATGTCATTGTCGGGCCCTATTTTCTCAGAGAAGCCAAATAAATGACCAGTCTGGGACGCTGAATCCCACAGAAGGCTGTGGGCAGTTCTATCATTTTTTATTAAGTTTTTTTATTGATCTTGATCAAATCCACTTTCATGGAAGCATGAACATGCTTTTCAGGGTGACAGATGTTTGCAGAAATAAATTCCGCTGAATGTTATTCATCCATTGGAATCGATTGCTCCATGGTGATCACTCAAAATGCCCCACAGTTTCAAAAATCATTATATCCTATTACTTTAATTATTTTTAAGAATACAAGCTATACACCTTTAAATGTTATGTTTTGTGGTGCTTTTGGGAAATTATAACTATTACTACCAATAGGTACAGTATTTGTAAAGTGCCAACATATTCTGCAGTGCTGTACAATAAATGGGTGTATACGTCAAACATACAATATTACTTTAAAAGACATCCAATAATTGATACAAGAGGGTAAAGGGGGCCCTTCCCAAAAGAGCTTACAATCCAAAAGGAGAAGAGGTTGATACACAAGTGTGGGGGTGGCCAAAATCAGGAGTCGGCAAGGTGAGAGATGCTGCATTGAGCACTGCACTTCGCAGGCAGAATATAGTGCACACTGAAACTATGCTAACTAGATAAGAGTAAACCTCTCTGAAAAATATCTTTCTTCCTTTTGAAGGTTAAAAATTAGGATAAAACATCAGGAAGAATGTAGGAGAGAATTCCAGAGAAAGGGGCAGCCCATGCAAAGAACAAGTATATAAATATGAGCATATAAAGAGGTAATGAGAGAGGTACTGAGGAGAAGGGTACTTTTTAAATGTATCTTATCTTTTAGCCTGAATTTCAATAAGATACCAAATATTCATTATGATGCCCTACATCATGGGGGTGATTTTTTAAAAAAATCTACACATCCATTAAATATACTTTTAATTTATTGATGAGATGGTAATAAGACCAATAGAGCAATAATGAAACAACCCAAGTTAATGAACATAACCGGTCCAGTAGCAGATTGTGAAACATCAGATATAGAAGAAAAATGCATCAAAATATTATGACTGCTGAGAAGTGAACAGACCCAGTAATGGCTCAGACAAGAAGGTTTAATAGAAAATTTAATGAAACATTCACAGGAGACCCAGCGGCAAAGTCACCAATGGGGAATACATGGAACACTCTAGCCAGGGGCGGGCAGGGGTTGCTGGGAGTGGGTGGATCATGGGTGGGGTTGAGGTGTAATGTGGCATTCCTTGGTTGGGCGGTGGTTTGTTCATTTATTCACAGCATTTTAATTGTTGGCAAGGCCCATTGCTCAGGGGGTGCAGCTGACTGGTAGGCTAATAATCATGGGAAGAGCTCTACTAAGTTAATAGTATGATAACTAATGGTGGTCTGGCTGTATAATTGCAGAGTAATGACAGGCCTCTGTGTTATAACATTGTAGTATTGGCTAGAGTCACAAGTACTTCATTATTGAAAATAATAATTTGCTTACATAATTCTGAACATTCTGAGCAGAGATCATATGGCCAGACAGGTGTAACTCACACTTGTGACTTATGTATGTATGACCAGACATTATACTTGGGATGTGCAGGGTAAGCTGTGATCCTGTGTCAAAGTCCAAAACTGAAGGGAGGAGCAATAATATTCTCAACATTCAAAACCATTGTTTCTTGAGAATTATTTCTGTGTCCAATATAAACACACATTTTACCTTGTAAACCTACAAACTACAAAGTTGGTTATAATGCTTTATGTTTAAACCGATCATAGTATATAAATATAGGACTGTGATTCATGTGATACCCTGCTTAGCATATTTTTAAAGTTTAACGAGTCATGGAAATATATTTTCCATGCAGTCTTTGTATTTTCCACAAAATATGTTCCAGCGCCTTTTGATCAGAACAGTAGTTAGTGTAGGAGTCAGGAAAAATGAGGCAAAAGAAGATAAATACACAAAAAAAAATCAAACCAACTATGGATAAAATGAACCCAGACAAAGCATCCACACATAGCAAGGGGTTTAATGTTGCAGAATACACAAAAAAGATGACAATGATTTTGGGCACAAAAGTAAATGTGTCCTTTTTCATATTCCTAGTGGTAGAGTAGGAAGACTTACCTATAAAAGACAATTCTTGCTATTTCAGGAATATATAACCCTAAATATGTTTAAATGTTTTATTTTTACCCCTGTGGGGGAATAATTGAAGATAACTTGGAATATCACAACAGGTGTCATTTACAAATGTACCCAGAAATGCTGGTGCTCTAGAATAGACACAATGGAGAGTGCATATTGACATAATTGTGCAATGTAAATTGTAACATTGTTAATGTGTAAATAAAGTTTTCACTGCTATTAGTATACAATGTGTTTAGTCTTGTATAAATACATATGGTATGTACTGTGAACCTTTCAGAGAGCGAAAGAGAAGCTTAGGCTTATCCACATGCACAGTATGGTGACCAATACAACCATAATGACAAACAGTATTCTAATGCTGCTGTTTAATTAAAAACATCCATTTTATCTGCCAATAATTTCTAGAGAAAAACAATGACCATCTTGTAGCTGCTGATGCCAAGATTTCACTACAATAAGACATTGAAGGAATTTTAGATTTCCCCAAGGTAAGCTGCACAGCTACATACAAGTAAGCAAAAGAAGTTGTTGGGCACACTAAACTGATTGACTGCTTTATTGCACGGGCATTTTATCAAGACGCAGAGGAAAGAGGATCTGCTCTTATACATACTCCCCCCCCATTTGGTCTCAGTTTTAGAATTGTAAAAGAAAAGGTCTTACAAGAAAACTAAAAAAGGAGATTCAGTTTTAGTTAAAAAGACAAAAGGGGTAATTTACTTACAGCACCCCAGGATTTCAGCATCATTATGGTCATCAGGTGGACTTACTTCTGACACAATCGAGCTCAGTTCTTTTGGAGCATCTACACAGATTGTTTTGGAAGCCCTGGAAATAAGTAAATAACCTGCTCTGTATATTAATGACTTAATTCAGAGCATATGAAGGTTGTTTAATGATCTGTGGGTGCCAAAACAGAACAGTACAGAAATGTATGAATGTTAAGAGTTACTGCTCCCATGAAGGTGTTACTACATCATTAATATTTTGACAGAGCCTTAGATTTACGAGTAACTTCTTAGGTACAGACAGAGGAATAGTCAGAGGAGGCTTGGACAGGTGACAGAGGATGAGTAAGGATTTTTACAAGGCGTAGGATTTTCAGAATTACAGATACAGTATATAGTTCATTTGGGTTTAAAAAAAACTGCATATCAGGTTCAGTTCAACCCTTCTGTGAGATTCCACAGACAAAGTTGTTGACTTTGTTGCTCTCTTTTTGTAGTTACACAAATATATACATACACACACATATATGCACATATATTATTACATTCACACAGATTTAACACTGAAATATGCACCTAAATGTAGTTAGTCAGTGGCAAAAGAACAAATACTGATTCAGCCTGTGAATAACAAGTATGGAGGAGGCATCAAATGTGTAACTGATTATAGTGCATCTTTCCTGCAAATCTATTTCTCCCAAAAACACAGCAACAAATCACAAGTAAACACAATGGCACTTGGAACTGGGATAAATATATTACAGAATTGAGAGCAAACATCATTATATAACTGCCCCTTATATAGTTTTCTTTGGGGGGGGGGTGTATTATGGCTTAAACATACTTGACATAGTCACAGTAACAGTTAACCTAAAAGTACACAATACCTGTAGCTGTGACATAGAATACATTGGATTTCTTAATTATACGCCCTGTGGTACCTACTTTCTTATTGCTGGTTCCATAGCATGTAGATTTCATTTGTAAACTCATTAGCAAATGTATTTGTATGTGTTCACATCCACTACTTTATGTCTGTAATGAAATGTGTTTTCTCTCTAGTTACTCCGACCTTTATAAACTACAAGGATGTAATCTATGTATCTGCTATTCTTGCTTTACTTAAAATGGTTATACTTATAGGGGTCAGCCATGTGTTGATTGTGTGTGTGTCCTTAACCTAACAATAACATTTGTATTTATATCATGTATGTTCATAGATGCCCCCATGGCAGGAAGGGTACAGTATAGACAGAGGGGTTCACAGTATTGTGTAAGTGGCTGAGGGCACATGACCAGGCAAGGTGCAGCATCCATTTATAATAAACATGCATCAAATAAATATACACAGACACAAAATCGATAATGTGTTTTAATTAGAATATTTAATTACAAATAAAAAGTAATATGATAAATAAAATGACACACAATTAGCATAAGAGTGGAAACCCTGAGCAGATCTTTTGCACGTGCATTATACAGGTATGGGACTTTTCCCCACAAAAATGATCCACACAAAAATGATCTAAATGATTCCATAATTTGATTGTATGTTTGACCTTTCCATATATAGATTATAAGCTCTATGGGGCAGGGACCTCCATCCTCTTGTGTCTTTGACTCTTAACTTATTGCAACTGTATCTTGTATTTATTTGTGCTTATTGTAATACTTTGTATTTATCTATTTTAATGCCCGTTTATATTAATGTATTCTACTGTACAGCGCTGCGTACATAAGTAGCGCTTTATAAATAAAGATATACATACATACATACATACAATTTGGATCTCCATACTTAAAAAAGCATTTAAAATGTAAATAAACCCAAAAGGATTGTTTTGCCTCAAGTAGGATCAAATACAAGGTTTTATTATTACAGAGAAAAAAATTGTTTGTAATTATTTGCTAAAAAAATTGAGTCTATTTGGAGCTTTCTGGATAATGGATCCCATTCCTGTATTAGCAATTTGTTATCTCTTCTGCTGTGTGATTGCAAAACATCAAGCAATTTCTTTCCAGTCAGATTAAGCTGCTTTGCCTTTCTAATGACTCACAATGTTGTGTTTTGATGCAGTATAATATTTTCTCTGCATTACCCTGTATGTACTTAGGTTGTCATTTTTCACACAATAAACAATATATTTATGATTACTCTGAGCTTGGGTGTTTGTCATATAATCTGGCAAACATCTTTTTATTGTTCATGTTCTACATACCCATTTGGTCTCCTGAAGAACGAGCATTTAGTGTTGGTGCTCAGCTTGCTTCTCTTGCCCCAGTGGGGGCGCCCATAGACCACAGCTCAATTTGCTTCATACACACACATGACAGCAGCTGCAATTAATCTCACTAAATGCATATCTTTTCTAAATCACCTCCCACGGAGCTGGCAAACAGACTATCATTTTTCAGCTTGCAGGTTGTCGACTGCCATTTGATTCCCACAGGGGTTAGATTACAGATTTAGTATGTGATTCCTTCATTTAATATACCTCTTAGTCTTGGGGCATTTACCCATCTGGAGTCTCACAATGTGGAATTGGCACTAAGGAAGAATACAGCTGCTTGATACCTTTAGAACAGGATCTCAGAAGCTTAGTCACCCACTGGCACTAAATATACCTGCTGTTCATTCCGCCCAGGGGGTATCATTGGAATTCATCTGCACCATGCTATCCATTTCATTGTGTACATACATGATTCTAGTTAGGTAAATGTCATGTTTTAGATAACCATGAAGTTGGCATATAATGTTGAAAATGTGGAAAAATAGAAAATACAATTGCATGAAATCTTTTTTTACACTTTTGCTTTGCTATTTTGGGTGATATAGTTGTCTCATTAACAGGGGTAACTGATGTGTATTGTTCAGCAACATGACCTGTGTATGTTCTCATTTTAATAGGCCAACTGCAACTTCCAACATCTGGCACATAACAATGAAGTTGGCTGAATATGATTGCAGACTTAGAGCCAAAGGTTGCCTGCTGTACTATTGCTGCAGGTAATTACTCATACATTGTAACAGCTTTGAGCGTACAGAGCCAAAATGCACACAGGCCGAGGAGGGTTAATTCACAAAACAGGAGTAATTTAGTTGTACAGAAATAGCCCATGTCAGTCATATGGTAATTAACTCTGATTGCACTAAGACTAATTAAAGTAAAAGTCTAATTTATTGATTGATTGACATGGAATACTACTTGGGGAATTCCCTTCTGAGTATTTTGGATTTCAATAAACTATATGCAATGAACAGATTTAATGCAGTTGTTTTTTACATTAAAAGACTGCAGGAAAGGCAGGGCCAGTTAAATATGGAATGGAAGAGTAGAGTTGCACTGGAGTGAGTCCATGTTATCATAAGGGTACACTCTTATAGAAGGAAATTGCTGATCCAATTTCTGATCCATGTTCAGAAATCAAATTTGGGGTCCTTACGCTGGGCATGTAGGTGGTCTGTGATATAAACAGAGGCATGGCTTCTCTGATGCTGATGCATGGGTGCTGAAGAGAGAGTCATAGCTACACTGTTTGCATTTATCTTCTTGGAGGAGTGTCTGGGTGTCAAACCTTACCATATGGGAGCATCATCTCTCAGGAGAGGTAGTGATAAATCGAAGGTTACGAAGAGAGTCAGGGATATATTTATTCTTGAGAAAGAGCTTTTTGACCTAGATAAGACATGTGTGGATTTTTTTGTTGACACTTGGACCATTTATTCTGTACATGTAGATAGATAGGGCTTATTTGTACTGCTAAGGTTGTACAAAAATGGATGCAGTCGTTGAGCAAATTGACGCCATTCATTAGAGGCACCTACTTCTGTAACCCTTAGGGTTATATTTTGCTAACGACGCTAGTTGAATAGTGATATAGTGATAATGCCATAATATGAACAATAAGGCAAAATTATCATAAAACAGCAGGAAATAACTCAATATAACCTTTAACAAAGAATATGAGCAAAGCTCTATGTTCTCACCCAGCCAGGTCTAAAGATGTTGACTGCTTATAGAACTGGGATCCTCACTATAGAGAAACACCATGTTTGTTACTGAGGCCTCTATGCTGAGTTGCTCGGTATCTACCTGTGTACAACCAGGGTTCTAACCCACTAACATCCTGCTGGAGCTTTGGTCTGCCCGGCTACCATGACTGACACTAAGTGGGTGCAGACCCACTCCTATAAAACAAGCTGGCTAATTTTATCTAGGAACTGAGAGGAATCCCCTGGGGGATATGCAGGTTAATGTGCCAGTAGCAGTTCCTGTGGATCCCAAGAGGAAGTACAACTCCTTTTCTTTTCCTCTTATATGTTGGAAGAAACCATCCTCTCCTCAGAGGGAATTTAGGTCCTTTAAACTATTCACAGTTCATATTTTGTCAGCAAAATATATATATGCATTTGGTAACTGCAGCCCTTAGGATAACATCTCCATACATGCTCCATGCCCTTCTGTACAGTTGCACCCAGTGCAGTTGACCTCTCTGCTACAGTCCATTATTCTGCTGCAGGACACACAAACATTCTGTAAATCATATACATTTGGCAGCTAGCTCATATTTGTTTCCAAGACAAAACTATTTGTTAACATTACATTACAGATTCAAACGAATTGCCATTTGTTCATCAAACAATACAGTAGGTATTGAAAGTTGACAAACGTACTTGGTCAACTAGTTCATTACTAAATATATATAATGTATGTGTATATATATATATATATAATGTATGTGTGTATATATATATATATATATATATATATATATATATTGTTAGAGATACAAGCAGTAATAACACTGTTTGGTGTATTTTCCACCATTTTAAAATGCCTGGTTTGGCAGCAGCTAATGCTGTTTTCATGCAAGTGGATTAGAAAAAGCTGGATAGGTGAGTCCTGGAGTAAATGGAGGGTGAGTAGGATAGTTCCTCCATTCCATACTCCAGTTAAGCATTTTGAGTTGGCCAGCTGTAGGGAGCTGTCTGATTAGGCTGCAGGTGAGCAGCAAATAAAAGAGCTGTGGGATTACACACAGGGGGGTGATTGGTGATTAAGGTTGGGGATTCAGAGGGGTTCACTCTCAGAGCAGGGCACAGGGCAGGAAGGTTGCCTGCCTGTGTTAGGAACCCCAGAAGAGCTGGGAGTGCTGCCTGCCACTGCAAGGTGTAGAGGGAGTTGTAACCAGCTAAAAGGTCTCTCAGAGCGGGGCGCAGGGCAGGAAGATTGCCTGCCTGTGTAGGAACTCCCAGTGAAGCTGGGGTGCCACCTGCCACTGCAAGGAGCAGAGGAAGCAGTAATCAAGTGAGGAGTCACCCAGGGATGTGCCAGGAGTCACAGAGAAAGGTCTCTCAGAGTGAGGCACAGGGCAGGAAGGCTGCCTGACTGTGTGAGGAACTCCCAGAGGGGCTGGGGGTGCTGCCTGCCACTGCAAAGAGCAGAGGGAGCCATGACCATGTGTTTGAGTGCTGGAACGTTGAGGCTTGGTGAGAAGCCTAAGTGTGCCAGAAGCTGGTGAGCTGGTATGCCAGGAGGGGAGAGACCACAGGGCTGAATGCGTAGGCCAGAGTGTTCACAAGTGTGAGAGTCACTGTGGATGTGTGAAAGTCATTGGGGATAGTGAAAAGCCCCGGGAAAAGATTCCAGTGTGTGAGGGTTACATTGGAAGGTGAGGGCCCTGAAGAAGGGACAAATCATAACCATGTTTGATGAACTGTTTATGAACTGACTGTTATGTTTATATTGGGAGGAGTTTATTCCAAATAAACGTATATTTTTGAAGAAAAAAATGTGATGTCACATGTGGTGTCCCTGTCTCTTATGCCCCTGATCCTCTGCATACCTGCCTACCATAGCTAATTCCCGAACAATTACGTGTACAGGCAGACAGCATGTCACAATGTATATAATGTAATAGACAACAGTGACACAAAGCCCAAGTACAAATATAGATCTATGATACATAGAGCATGTGATTCGTATTTGTTTATTTGAAAAAGCTTGTAACAAAATGCCACAAAGCAAAAGAGGTTGCCAGAGATAATAACTGGGCCACCCTGGGGGAAGTACATAGTAAAATAAATGCAGGAATTATATGGAACATGAAAATAGGCTTCAGTACTGTTTTGCAAGGTCTGATGAATACTATATGAATGCAGTGTCTCAGAACTGTCTTCAGAGAGCCCTTTATAAGGCAGGATTTACAGATAACCTTGCAGGTGGAACAGTAAAATGGCAATGGGTAATAAGGAGGCTCAATAGCCTGATTAACTCACCTGCTTTCAAACAAAGCAGTATTTCAGTTCTGGCTTTTTAAATGTTCCCACAGGATGGGTTTGAGAAACACTGCTGGAATTAATGGGCAGAAATAGAGTTCTAGTGAAGGTATAAAGCAGTTGTGTAATCATATAGATCAGCTAAGGGTAAGCTGACCCTGTCACTTCTTTAAGGGGTTATATAGGATACATGAGCACTGAAACACGCAGTTTATCTGTGGTACATTTAGTGGGACCAGGAATTATCTGTGGAGCTATTGGGAAAGTGAGTGTCTCAGAAATTATTGGACTAAAGTAATGTCTATGTAGCTAGTGGGAGAAGGAATGTCAGGGGAACTAGTGGGACCTGGGAGTTTTAGGGGAGCAAATGGCAGAACAAGTGCCTCCAGAGTGGGAATCAGCACCTCTGGATACTGTATGTTATTTGAAGAACAGCTTCCATTGTGCTGTAATGGAAATCAGCAGCATGCTTTCCTGCAACAATGAATTGCTCTGAAACAAAAGCCAGCATTGGGATACCTAAAAAACAAATTTGTTAACATTCTTTTCTTTACATTGGTGTTGACAAATTACATCATTTAGATCATTATCTGTATTGGAAGGATACAAATAACATCCTTTTAGTAATCAATCAGTCAAAAGAAGAACATTATTGGTTAATGATGTCTCATTATTTAACATGAGAATGGCATTTTGCTTATTGCACTTCTATAATGACATATTGTGCATTGCTATGGGAAGCACTTTGGTATGAGAAACATTGTAAATTCCATGTGTAACCAGAACGACTAAGCTGTACAGTACCTGAACTATTTTTAGTGAGACAAATGCCAGTGAAGCTGTTTGTCTTGGGAGGCATCAAGGAACTCCTATTTTTATAAATTCAATATAACGATCTCCACAAAGACAAACTTGACTCAGGAAGCTTTTCTTGATGGTGGAATCCTGCAAAAGGTGATGTTACAAAAGACGCAAAGGTCAGTCAATGACTTGATGAGAATATGTAAAGCATTTCTTCCCTGGAGTGATAATGACAAGAAGGAAATAGGAATTTCTAATGTAACACTGGGTATTGCCCAGAATTCTGTTCCCAGCTGTATAAAGCTCCTCTGTCCTGTGTAGATGATCCCCAATTACAAATCATTTCAAGCTGGGAATGGTTATATTTGTGCATCTACTGATTAGCAATAACTAAATACATGAATTATTTTAAAAGAAGTTTTCCAATAAACTGTCACCATCAGAATATTTTCTTGTATGAAAAGTTAGTTACATAGTTACTTAGGGTTGAAAAAAGACCAAGTTCAACCCTTCCAAGTAAACCCAGCACACACAAACCTATACTGATCTATCTATACACTCACATACATAAACTATATATACCAACATCAATACTAACTGTAGATTGTATTATCCCAATAGCACAATGCTTGTTCAAGAACTCATCCAGGCCCCTCTTAAAGCCATTAACAGAATCTGCCATTACCACATCACTAGGAAGGGCATTCCCCAACCTCACTGCCCTCACCTACCCTGCTTTAAATGGAAGCTCTGTTCCTCTTATCTAAAGGGCGGCCTCTGGTGCGCTGGTCGTTTTTATGGTTAAAAAAAATCCCCTATCTGCATAATGTACTTTACAGAGTAATCATGTCCCCTCGCAAGCACTTTTTTTCCGGAGAAAACAAACCCAGCCTTGACAGTCTAACCTCATAGTTTAAATCTTCCATCTGTCTTACCAGCTGAGTTGCAGTCTCTGCACTCTCTCCAGCTCATTAATATCCTTCTTAAGGACTGGAGCCCAAAACTGCACCGCATACTCAAGGTGAGGCCTTACCAGAGACCTATAAAGAGGCAAAATTATGTTTTCATCCGTAGAGTCAATGCCCTTTTTATACAAGACAGCACTTTATTTGCTTTAGTAGCCACTGAACGGCACTGCCTGGAATTAGACAACTTCTACAAAAACCCCTAGATCCTTCTCCATTAAGGATCCCCCCAACACATTACTATTTAGTGTATAACTTATATTATTTCTACGAAAGTGCATAACTTTCATTTTATCACTGCATTTTTCAACATTGAACCTTATTTTCCTGTGACTTCTGTTGTGTTGCTTCTTTATCCAAAAGCAACCAGATCAGATGTTTGCTTTTATTATTATGACTGTATTACACCAATAAAAAGTGGTGGCTGACTGTTTGCAATGGGTTATATGGCTATTTACTGTGCATATATTTTTAAAGGGTAACTAAAATTTAAATCACTGTGGGGTGCCAAAATTTAGGCACCCCCCAGTGATTAAAAACACTTAGCTAATACCCTGGGTTGGTACTCCTGTTCACTAAAACTGCATGGCTCAGGTATTGCTGCAGAAATGTCAACTTCTTCGGATTCCCCTGTCTTCTTTTCATTCTGCTCCGCGCAATGTCATGCACAGTGGAGTGGGAACAAAAAAGAAAGATTGTGCTGAAGAACTTCTGCAGAAATATCTCAGGCTGGTGCAGTTTTTTGCTACCAGGAGCACCGGCCTGGTGTAGCAAGTAAGTGATTACAATCACAAAGGGGTGCCTAAAGTGATTGAGACTTTAGTTCTCTTTTAAAAATCCAATCAATTTAAACTGCCCAGATTCCACCCCTATAAATGTGATATTAGAAACAGAGAACACAATGTAAACAGACATGTATTTTTTCTGTTGTGATCCCATATTATATCTACTGCATTAACACAGTCACTGTTAATCCTGAATACGGATTGAAGTAGCATTACAGAAAGAGAGAAAGAGAAGGACAGATCAAACAATAATAGCCATAGCCAATAAATCACATGTCAGTATTTGAGCCCTTAGCTACAAAATGAAATGGTTGGTGGGGCCAGAAAAGTAGTTTTTGCATTGATTTATGACAGGTGTAAATACATAATGGATTTTCAGCAGAGATAGAACATGACTCAGCCAGACAATGGCTCACAAAGCTTTGTGTTTGGCTTAAACGAGGCTGATTGATTGAGTATAATATATAGTTATAAAGCAGCAAAAAAGACACAAGTAAAATGAAGAAGGTATATTATACATCAAATGGTGTTTCTGACGCAGTAAATGTCCAACCAGGATTAACTGACATCAGAGATTTAGAGCTGGATTTAAATTTCATAATATTTTGCTTTTGTTTTTACAGCAAGAGCATTGATTTGATGTAATAAAGCTCCCCAAGACGCAATAGAAAAAGAATTTGAAACATGAAGTATTGGTCTTTTGCATAGCAGCAGAGATAAATGCCAAACCCAGTAGTGTCACTGTGATTTAGAAGAGGAAATAGCAGATAAAGAAGCATGAAATGAAAGTTCTTATGTTTCATGTTCCATATGAAACCCTTGAAAAACTACTGGGTGGAGCAATATCGGGACAAGTTTTTGTTCTCCATTACCACGTGTACTGAGATGGAACATATACATATTTCTACCAAATGAATTCTCTAGAATCTAAACTGTTTAAGCACCATTAAGGTTAGTGTACCTTTAAATTGTCATTTGGGTGAAATTGTGCATTTTTTTAAACATCTGTTTAGTACTTAAAACACAACTGGGATTCTGGAATAAGGATGGTTTATTCAGCCTGGAGCACCTCTTGGCAGTTGAGAGTTTGGCTGGCTCAGTCACTTTGGCAGCTGGATAATGTCACATTTCATTGCTTTGTAGCCGCTATTCTCTCTAATGCTCACTCTAAAGATCACCGACAGTCAACAGTCAACTGCAAATCTGAAGCAACGTTATATAAAGGAACATTTTTAGAAATATAATAAATGTTTGATTTTCTACGAGGTTATATAGAATTCATTTAATATGGAACTTGAAAAAATGTTAAGCAAAGAAATCTCACGAAAGCTGTTATGATTTAGGGCCTTTGAGTACAATGTGTTCTTGTAACAATGTCCACTTAATGATATTATTCTATTAGTTGTTACTTGTGGCTGTATCACAGCAACCTTTAGCTGCAGGTTTAAAATCATGATGTTGATTCTGCTTTATGTAAAGTTATGTATTGGAAATACATCACCTTATGTAATCCAATCACTGACCCTTATGCTGTCATCACTTGTCTTGCTCCCATTTTTATAATTCCCCATTCCTGGGGCACACTGGGGCATTTTTAATTAACTGTAAAATTCAGCTTGTCTTCGGACGGGAGGGAGGGGAAATCGTTCACTTTTTCACTGTAAGAGATTTTTAGGGTCACCACCACTGTAGTAGCAGGAATGTAGGGGGTTACCGAATTCCTACCATAAACTGCTATATTACTCTGAACTAAACAATGTAATCTCTTTTCTACATTACTCTCATGTTGTGCAATCTCTTTTTTAATCCCTGTAACTTTATAGGCAACTTTTTTTTTCTTGTATATATTTTTCTTGCATTTGATCTCATGTGTAACATGTTCATCCAGTCTGCTGATTAATCTGCTCTGGCAGCTAATATTTCCCCTGTCCTTCCCTTTGCTTTTTCTCACCATTCCAGGTCACTGTTGGAATATTAAAACATAACAGTTATATTGATAATAATGTTGCATGGACATGTAGGGAAATACTGACAGTCCACCAAGGTGAATTAAGGTGACTCCACCCAGAAATCTTGAGGCAACTTAATTGTCAGGACTGTCTCCCATGGCTCAGCACTGGAAATCTCAAGCCAAACACCATACTGTAATTGGCCTTTAGCTTGAGTATCTGAAAAATGGTCATATCATTTAAATAAGCGCAACAGAAATATAAACATGTCTATATGTTCCCAAATAATGCATAATCATAAATGTTATGGGTCTATCACTAATGATACATCCTCAGCTATGAACAGATGGGTGCAGTATGATTTATAAGATGTGTTACGCTAGCATCATCTGATGACATTTCTGAAATAATAATATACTACTTTTCTCTGCTTTATCATTTATGTGACAAGATGTAGCAGCACTGCACCCATCAGTAAGTGTAATAACCTGATGATAATTTCAGTTTTGTAGAGGTCCAAATTTGGCAAATTTAAACTAAGAGATAATTAGATCTCTCCTTCTGAAGAAGCTGCTATAAGAATTCCCCCAGTGCCTGAGGCATTTGTGACAGCAGCAGAAGGGAACGACAGGTACAGAGCTGGCAAATTGCTCACTTACCTTTAGATACAGTAATTACAGAATCACTTTGCATTTATTGGCTAGCATAAATTAAGTTGAATAGCACTTGGATTAGGTTAAACAAATCATTAATACGTACTGATTGCTTTGCTTCATGAAACTTTGGCCTTTTCTAGCAAGATGTATCAATATAGCAGCTATTGTTAGTTCTCTGTATCTATGGTTACAATGAAAATCAGCCCTGGGATGAAAAAACAACAGTAGTTCTTATTGGTTCATGTTTTGATAATGCAAATTGATGGCTGATATGTTAACTATGTGGAATCCTATAAAAATAATATAGCTAAAAGCATTTCTATTTTGGCACTAGGAAAGCGTACTTCCATTACATAATGTTTGACATATCATACAAGACCCAGAGGGGGGGGGGTTATAAATGTATAATATGATGGGGTGTAGCATATATACACATATGCCTGTGAGATGTCAAAACCGGAGATGTTTTTGTAAACAAAATCTAAGACTAAAAAGCTTATTGGAGATCAGTATTTTGTCTCTGAATAAAAAGTCTTTGGCAGTTGCTGTGGTTGTGACCTAAAAAATTGAGATGCCCCCTGTTTTGAGGATATTCATTTGTGATAAAAGCAGCAATCACCACTGACCTTTCCTGTGTCCGTTATGACCCTTTTGCCTTAATTGCATTGTAGAGAAGTGAATAGAAATCACCCTTAATGGAGAGCTGTCAAGGGGATCAATAAGGCAGCAGGCATAACATTGGAGCAAAAGCATGGCATTTTTCATAAGATGGTTCTTACATGTACTATCTTTTAAAGGGTAACTTAACCCTCAAAATAACTATAGCTAGAAATGCCATATATTATATACTGAACTTATGACACAAGCCTAAAGATTTAGCATTTATGTATTACTAATGACTTGGGCCTTCAAATTTGGCACAGGAGGTCCCTATCTTTTTGTTAGACATGCCATAATGGGTTTCCGGATAATGGATCCCATACCTGTACTAATAAGCTAAATGAATTACTAATAAGCCTTATATTTTGACATTTATATTCTATATATATAGTATATTGTGAGTGGGTCCCTATGCTCAGGTAAGTGAGCACAGAGCATGTGCAGTGAATCAACAGAAAAGAAGATGGGGAGCTACTGGGGCATATTTGGAGGCAGAGATCTTCAGTGTTAAAGGGCTGTTGTTGCATTTGGCTGGTAGACAACCCTAAAACATAATGTGCAACATTTCGAGCCTACTTGTTTTGTTAGACTTTAGTTCTCCTTTAAGTATGTAGTTGTGCCACCTACAGGGTGGGGATACAGAAGATCATCTTCCAATGACTGTTGCTGGCTAAAAAAGAAAAAAAAATATGATGTGTATAAAATGGAAATGTGTATACAAGCCTATAGTATTTAGCCCTGTCCGCGCAAGCTGCTGTATGAAATGTGGAAACCCTAAGCGCTGAGAGATTTCTACCATCTTTGAACCAGGCCCAGAATGGCAATCTGTGAGAGGGGCTGCAGTAATATTATGTAGACAGTCACCATTTAGTGGGCCTGTGGGGGCTTTTTGGGCCTTTGTGTAGGGGAAATTCCAGGGCTTGCTTTAGCACCAGTCCAAACCTGTTTGTAACCAGTACTATTGTGTAACACTGCCGTCTCAGAAACACATTTCTGTCCCCCTTCAAATGAATAACTGCGTACTGGTCAGTAATCTGTAATAGCTGCATTTACAAATTGTCCTGACATGCTTCCGCTAGCTGGAGCAGTTTGGATTTACACATGTAATATAAATATTTAATAAACAGCAGAACACAGACACAGAAGAAATCTGCTGATTGCCATTTTTGGTTGTGAGAATGCAGATTTATTTAATCAATAACTATGATATTTTGGTTAGCTTTTGACCCCAATATTTTTCTCCTTCTATGAGTGAGGACTTGAAATGCTTAAATCACAAAAGTGAAAATTCAGTATGAACTTTATGCCTAGGAATAAGTGCCTTTCTACATATAATCAGTTACAATAATCAATTATTATTAAAACAGTTTCTGAAATAATTAATTTTATCCAGTACTACCAATGAAACCGCAAAATGCATTGGAGTCAGAGGGAAGGTGAAATTACATGGTTGTTGTGGTGTTTTTAGCTCCGCAATAGCATATACATGCTATGTAACTTGTTAGAGAAACTCATTTCCACTATGCTTCAACTATTCTTTATACGAGGCCCCATGTTGTTTTTCAAACATGTGACCCATGCAGCTCCTTAGATACACAGAAGGAGGTCTGGGGAGGGCTCTCTTCCAATTGGTTGGGACCACTTTTTTACTGATGAAACAGACTAAATGGTACATTTCTAACACAGATAAGTGAGAAATGCCACCACTGACAAGCCACAAATTTCACAGCAAAGTTGCTCAGCCCTCTTCAGAATTTATCTATTAGCAATCTGCCTCCCTTCATGCAAGAAATGGAGTCAGGTTCTAATTGACTGTTAGGTGAATTATATTGGAGTGTGCTCACTTTTTGTAGAGAATGTATTAGCGCTACATTTATTGTCTTTCAAGCAATTTTGTAGTTGTGCAAATGGCAGGGTCGGTATGTGGGGGTGGGGGATGCAAGTTAGTGCCCTGCGCTATATTGAAATTCACCCCTGGTATTCTATAACACTGTAATTCTAATCACTCTTTATCAGTAGTACAATAAATATGCAATAAGTATTATTTTTATCATGAACACATACATGGCATATTCCTTCATTCTAATCTGTGAATTCTAGCTGCCAGATCTTGCTACATGCCCTTAAGTGATACATGAAAATGTATCTGTTATACTGGTACATTTGGATGTAAGAGCTCAGCATTGTATCAAGGTAGGTTAAAGAAGAAGGAAAGTCATTGTGGCATTTTACTGCCAATAGATTCCCCACATTAGTGCCACCTAGAACACTATATTTATTCTGCAGAAAGCATTGCCATACCTGAGTAAAGAGCCCTAGGAGCTTTCTCTGTTTGCTTAAGACAGCAGCTGCCATTTTAAATAGCTTCCTGTTTGCAATCTAGCCGTTATAGCTCAGATCACACATTCCTAAGGGAGGGAGTTCTTAGCATTCTTATGGGAGGGGGGAGCAGGAGAGAGGAGAGAACTGTACAGACTCTGGCCACCGGAAAGTCAGACACCCAAACAACATCTTTATAAAAAAAGAGACAAGAAATCCTGTGTTTCTTTGATAGAGAACTCAGTGCAGCGTTTCTGTGAGTGCTTATGGCTGTATTTAAATAAGCCTTTTGTCCAGAATTTGTGCATGCTCCTGCTTATCTCCCACTCCTCAGCTAGTGAAAGACAAAGTTAAGTCAAATGTTATTCATTTTGGACCAAATTTAATTGGAGAACAACAGAAAAAAATCTTGCAGTTTGAAACAGAGATATAAATGTTGATTTCTTGCTACATTTTCCACTAAGCTAAAGAAGACAGAACAAACTGATCAAGGAAGTTCTACAGAACACATGCAATTAGGGTGCTATTTAAGGAGGACATAACATATAATCTAAACAATGGGCTAGAATATGCTAATTCTTCCAAGTTTTATTGTCAAATTTATTATTAAGCTCCCTTTGCCTTCTTACCCCCTTTAGTGGAGACTGTAACATAACTTTATTATGTAGGCAGGAGAGTCATGCTGCTCTATGCACTGTCCATTTCCCATCAATTATTATCCAGCAATAGAAACAAAGCCATTTGTGACAGTATGCCCCTGGACTTTCATACATTGCAATGCAGAGATGAAATAATTTAGCCACACTCTTTCTCTCATGCAGCTTATTCTCTCTGCTCCTTTAAAATCATTGTGATGACATGTCAATATATACTAAATAGGGTTTTAAAATACATACACACACCACATGGGGGTACAAAGTAAATGATGCAACAACATACAATATCACTTTGACATGTTAGATATTTCATAGGTACAAAACCATGAGTATCTGTCTGGGGTGCATACTACTCAGCTACATTTAACTGGTTTTCAACCTCTATGTCAAATAGTGAAATGGTGCAAACCGCAAAAAAAAAAAAAAAAATGCAATATTTATCCAGTCTGAAATAATAAAGGGAAAGGGACATTTATCTTTTTATTACATGAATGAATATGTAAAGAGGAACCTAGTCTATTTCTTTCTGTATAAGTCCTCTCACCTGTTTATCTTCCACTTTAACTTTCAAACTGTTGTCTGGTTTCTTGGGCAATTAAACCCTAGCAACCAGATTGCAGTTAAAGGAACAGTAACATCAAAAAATCAAAGTGTTTTAAAGTAATTAAAATATAATGTGCTGTTGCTCTGCAAAAAAACTGGTATTTTTGCTACAGAAAAGCTACTATATAAATAAGCTGCTGTGTAGCCATGGGAGCAGCCATTCAAGCTGAAAAAAAAGGAGAAAAGGCACAGGTTACATAGCAGATAACTAGTAGATAAGCCCCATATAATAGGGGTTTATCTGTTATCTGCTAAGTAACCTGTGCCTTTTCTCCTTTGAATGGCTGCCCCCATGGCTACACAGCAGCTTACTTATATAAACTATAGTAGTCTTTCTGAGGCAAACACACCAGTTGTGGCAATGCAGGGTAACAGTACATAATATTGTAATTACTTTTATACACTTTCATTTTTTGGTGTTACTGTTCCTTTAAAAGTAAAAGCTACAATATATATATGTATATTAAAACAATATTAGAATAATTAGAAAATGCCTTCAAATTATGCTGTCTACATCATGGTAAAAGTTATTTTTAAGGCAACTACCCCATTAAGTATAGCCGTCAAATCCAACTCCCTTTGTGAATCTAGGGCATGACTTATAACATATCAAAGAAACACACTTGTAGACAAGGGGCACCATATATAGGGCATTTACTAAATCACCATTATTTGACTATTTTTGTCACTGAAAACCTGAAAAAAGTTGCAAAAAAATAGTAATCTCTCTTTGCGTCGTGGTTTTAGAGATTTTCAGGTTTCCTGACTTGGCTTTTGGGCAGCAATACAAAAAAGTTGTGGTTATTGTGCGACAATTTGAAAAAGTTGTGGTTTTTGCAACTTTTTTTATTTACTTTCCCAGTTCAGATCTTTTAAAAAATGACTGCCATTTGTGGAAATTAGTTTTTTTGTGGTTTAAATTAATATAAATCAGAAAAAAAAACTAATTTTGGTAAAACCCTCTCTTAGAGTGAGTGTTTTTCTAGCTTTGGGATGCATTTTTCTAGTCAATAAAATGATTTGAAACCACTAACTTTAAGGCTCAATAGTACACACAGTGCTAGGTGCAATAATGGAAGAGTAATTGCCCCTATTAAAATGCTCTGCACTTAGAGCTTGCTCCCACCTGCATTCCCCTATAACAGGGCACTATGCTGTTCAGGTTGTGCCAATCTTTTTGCCCTTTAATTTCCAACAGAGTATTTTAGATCCTTGATACATTTCAGTCATACGCCCCGGCCTCATATTGTATCTGTGCATTTCAATTTACGTAACTCATTTAAGAATATTAATTTTGTTTGCACTTCCTTTGCTTCTGTCTTTTCTGTCATTATATTCAGCTTTGAAGGAACCATGGAGGCTCTACATTACCCAGCAATATGGCTACTTGTACTGTATCTAAATAAATGAGCTAAATGCCTTTTAAAAATCCAGTACAAGACTCAATGGGCCTGATTCACTAAAGTGCGATTTAACGTGCGCTATTTATAGCGTGCGTTAAAAATTTTACAGCGTCTTAATTTTGCCGATTTTTCGCACGATTCACTATAAGCATACTCGCGCTTTTTTACGCGCGATATTGCATGCGTTATTTAACTCGCGAAGACTATTTCAATGCGGTATTTGCTGGTACATGTGCTAAATTACGCCCGCGAATAGTCACCGCATATGAATGGTAGCATAGAAATAGTGTATAAAAATTGTCGCCGCATATAAATGGTGTATATAAATATTAGTCACATATAAATGGTAGCATATAAATGGTATCATATAAATAGTAGATGCTTATAAATAGTAGCCACTAGTGATGAGCAAATGTGTTCTGGCTATCTTTAGTGAAAATTAGCAAATCTTTCGAAAGATCCACGAAAAGGCAAAAAAATTGTTGCTGTGACTATTATTTTTTGACGCTTGTATAAATTTTTGTATGTGCGGTGAATTTTTGCGTGGCAAATTTTTTCAGGCGTTTTGCCATTGGCGGATTGTTTTGCGAAACGCATTAAAAAATCCGCTGCAAAAAAATTCAACGCACGTCCAAAAATTCGCTGCGAATCCATGCCTGGCGAAACATTTCATCACTTGTAGCCAAATATAAATAGTCGCGCAAATGAACGCATGCCATGTTAGCCATACACGCCAATACTTGCAGAAAATTACTGTATTAGAAATGACCATTTCCCTGCAAACTGGCGGCTGCGTCACTCTAGGGGAAACACATACTTGAATAAATAACACTGTAAGTCCATATTTTATTGCAAAAAATCATTTACTGTACTTTTGTATAATTTTTCGCCTGCCTGTAGTAGGTGTTAATTTTCGCATAGCCGAATGCGATATTTAGCGCGCAAAAGTTATAGTGAATCATGCGATCATATTCTTTTCAGCACGGAAATGAAAGTATGCGGTAAAACTAGCGCGAGAAATACCGCATGCGAAAATGCGACTTATCGCATGCGGTAATGCTGTAGTGAATCGCGCGCTAATTGTCGCGTCTTTTTTACCGCAAAAAAGCGTGCGATAAACTTTAGTGAATCAGGCCCAATGGATGTTACTCTGTTCTGTCTATTTGGGGTCAGTGCTGGAGGACTGCACATGCAGACCAGATATTGTTGATACACAAGATAAGGGTTTTGTGATAAGGCTTGTTTTTTTATTTGCATTTCTAAATTGTCACAAAGGTTATGCAGATCTCTAAATTTACTCTAAGCTTTTTCTCCAACAATATGATCATGTTTGTGTGGGCACGGGGACATCATTTTCAAAGCAGAAGATATTATCACTCCTCTTCACAGTACTGCTGTATGATCAAATAACTCAATACCAGTTGAAGCAAATGAAAAAGAAACATCTTGAAAGTGATGAAAATACATGTTTTGAGTCTGGAATGCAAAAAAAAAAATATAAAGTGATAATCAAATTAGTTAATAGAGAAAATAAAAATGAAATTTGTGTAATACAAATAAGTTTTGGTTAACTGAGCATTAAGCAAAGTCTCTGGGATAAAATAGCTAATGAGTTATGATTGGAGGTGCAGAATAGTGAAGTGAAGTATTAAATATAGAATCAATATATTTAATGATAACTAAATGTAATAAGCATGTACAACAGAATAAAATTATATGATGAAAGTGAACGAAATAAATCTCAGAAAAGGAACTAAATCCCCTACAAGTGCTATTCCCCTAGACAGAAAAAGCCTTTATATCTAAGTTATCTTATTTACGTATCTTTGCAATTGGTCAATAGGTTAGTGACCACTTCTTGTCACACTTTAATATAGTGATTGAAAAGGGGCAGTTCTTCCTCCTTGGCCTTCAGTCCAGGTGAAGGGGGAGCCTGGTGTAAAACAAATCCCAGTAAAGAGCAAGTCCCCTAGAGAGACAACCCTTCTGGAGAAAATCCAGGTTTAATCAGATTGCAGGACTAGTTTAGTCAGGAGTACATTCTAGGAACATAAGGTAATTAGACATATCTAGAAAGAGCAGCTTTGTGATCCACCTGAGCATAGCTGGAAGTAGCTCTCCCTTAGGCATAACTGGTCTAAAGTAAAGGGACCACAGTGGGAAGGGCTTTAGTGTATCAATCCCTAAACAGTTTCCACTGGAGGGGATCTGGACCACTAGCTGGTAACCTACAGGCGTATTTTAAAGTAACAGTGTATGTTAAGGGATTAGTGTAAAAATTAAACTTGATATCCTCAGGTGGATCACAAAGCTGCTCTTTCTAGATATGTCTTGTTTTACCAAGTTTCAGATCTACACTGAACTGTTTCAAACAAAACATCAAACATCTCCACCTTACTGTCACAATTACTGCCCCTATTCATGACTGTAGGAATACAGTTGAATCCAGCTGATCTGTGAGTACAAACCCTCCTGTGCTTTGACAATAAAACCCTTTTTGTTTTGTTTGCAAGAACCTCTGAGCCTAACTGTATCTATTTATTTGGTAGCCGTGAGGTTTTTCATAACACCATCTCTCTTCCTCTTAAACTGAGAAAGGGCCCATCTGGGTAAGTGAGTCCAGTGCACCCATGTCCTACCATCACTAGCTTGACAAGGCACTTTAAGGTTAAGATAGGGTTAGATAATTTATCTATATGCCTTTAATGATCCATCTCATATGGGTGCCAATGGATCATGAACAGCTGATAAGAAATCAATAACAGATGTAAGCACCTACACACAGTAACTCTGGATTATTCATTCTGGGGTTCCTACAATGACCCTTATAGCAGACTACCATACCAAATATTTCTGTTTCTTAAGTTGGTGGATTACTCAGTTGACATTAACCCAACTAATATTTCTAAGGGCGGTGATGAGCTGCTTGTGGAATAGCCTGAGTATCACATAATACGACAGTACCAAAACTTAGATTTAACCTCTCTTTAGCTACTCATTCATAGACTTCCAACTCGAAGCCTTTTCACACAGAACTTCCTCTTTACCTCCAATCCAATGTTCTGGACTATATCAGCCTTCCAAAAGAAGGAAATCTTACTTGTGTCCTGTGTTCTTCAGGCTATCACCATCTAAGTTACAGGTATGGGACCTGTTATCCACAATGCTCGGGATCTGGGATTTTCCAGATAAGGGATCTTTCTGTAATTTGGATCTCCATAACTTAAGTCTGCTAAAAATCATTTAAATGTTGAATAAACTCAACAGGACTGTTTTGCCTCCAATAAGGATTAATTATATCCTAGTTGGGATCAAGTACAAGGTACTGTTTTATTATTTCCAGATACCAGATCTAAGAATCTTTCCAAATGTGCTGGGCTTAGTCCTTTGTAAATGATGCTTCTGCCCCTGTATAATGTATGTAGATCTACCTAGCTTCCTGCTCTCATCATGGTTTAAGAAGTTTCTTCAGAATTTTGGTATCACTGCTATTTTGAAATGTATAATCTAAAAAGAAAAAAGATAATTCATTAGTACATATATGATTCCATAAATAAATTAATTGGGGAGATTTATTAAACTTTCAGAAGTTCCCCCAGATGAGGACCAAATACTCATATAGTTTTAAGACAGAATAGAATATTCTTGTGCTCCCACAACCTCTTTTTGTGTATTTATGTATTTTAGCAGATTTAATTCTGCAGGAAGAATGGCCAAACTTCCATGTGGGTTCAGCACCCCCACACCCGTCCCTTTAATGGTGGTCTTATGCCTTTAAAAAGAATGGGTGTTGGTTAATGGGCAGTCTTCTCCTCTACAAGCCGCAAGCGGGGGAGGATTTGGTCTGGGGAACCAGGCAATCTCTCTCTCTATATAAGCAAAAGGCATGGGAGTGACTAAGCCCTCTGATTCAAACCAGCCCCCAGGTCAAGAATGGCAATAGTGCACGGGAGTGCCAGCCTTTGAAAAATATGACCAGAGGTAAATAGATAGGACCACCATACGGGGTTTACCTTGACGTGGTATGGTGGCTTACCAATCTTATGATCATAATTTTGTAACTAAAAACCCCTGTTTCTTGTCAATATACTGTATGCACTAGCATGAAACTAATAGACAATTTACTTATGAAACAGGGGACCAGGGAATGTGCATTGATCAATCCCTTTTGTCTTTCTGTATGAGAATAGAATATTAGTAGGGAAAAACAAGAATAACTATAAATGTTTATTTTCAGGAGTTACTGGTTTTGGAGTGAGAATAGCTATTCTATTCAGACTAATAACTTATTTTATAAACTGATCCTAGCCCTATTATAAACAAAGGGTGGTGGTCCTAATACAAAAACTCTGCATAAAGGTATTTATCATCTTACTTGCAGTCTTATAAACAGATGCCCATCTGTGGTAACCCATAGAAACCAGTTATAATTTTCCTTGTATTCATCTTATTGCACTAGACTGATTATAGCTAATTGCTGGTAGGCTGTTTTTGGTAACCAAGGATAGACAGGCAGTGAAAAATGCAGCTCCTTGTAAAAATTATTTCAGAAATGTAATAGGATTGCTTTAATTTAAATAAATTGTATCTCATTGACTATTATAGGGTCTACTGAATTTAACTGATGTGTATGGCCTTAAATGCCTGATTGTCAGAGAATGTAACTTTATATTTCTGGGCATCCTTGGATCTATGGTGTTTACTGGCATTATGTTGGCACAGCAAGGTTAAAGAGTTAAAAGGCAATTAGATACATACAAAATAAGGATAGAAATCATGTACCCTATGCAGAGGGTAACTGTGCTATTTTTGTGACAGCGGCGTAACTAGTAGGTTGAGATTTGCCTTACACAACCTTGCTACGCACCTGCATACACACCTCCATATTCTGTCCTCTGTCATTGGAAAAGAAGGCCCCCACAACAGCTAATAGCACTCTGGGCTTGTTCTGCAAAAGGCTAACTTGAGAAGGCCAGAGTGTGCTGGTACCTGTATGCGGTGTCTGTAACCAGAAGGTACCAGAGACCCTAGACTGTATACCTAGTGCCACTGGTGCCAAAAGAACTGTTGGCTGGGCCTGGTGTTCACCTGGTGGGGATGGTCTAATCCTTATGGGGCAGAGGTGTTAGCCCTCTTGCTGCAGAAACTCAAGCAGATGTGGCTGGAGGGGTCTGGCAGGTTGTGGTGATGGAGCCAAACTAAGAAGAGAAGAAGGAGAGGCCCAATACCCTGTTGAGTGAAACAAAGTGAAAAGTCCAGATGGAGCAGAACCAGGTGGTAGATCAGTGGTGATTGAACCCTGCAAGCTGAGATTATAAAGTCTATGCCTTGGTTCATTGTATTATTTTGTATCAACTCTACTTTTTACAGTAGTGGGAGTCTACCACTTGTAAGGGGTGTAACTATGTTATTTCTAATTTAGTTACCTGGTGGTGCTGTTGGGTACAGGAAGTCCCTAGGAGAAGTTATATAAAGCAGAGAAAATTGTAATACTTACTCTTTGGCTTATGAGAAACACAATGATGCCAGGGAGCCTGAGGCCTGTCACTTCAGAGAGGTATGAAGGAGAGTCATTAGTTAGATTAGATAGTGATAGGTTAGATTTGTGGAGCTCACTGTAGGCGGTGAGAGTTAGTTATAGGTGACTTAGTGGAGCAGTTAGGCTCCAACGAGGAGTGAGGAAGGGACTAATGTTCCCCAGTACCTCAACCAAATAGGGACTCAAATAAGAAGAACTAGTGTCTCAAATGCAAGGCTGACCCCTGTGCTGAAAGTCTGTAAAGGGACAGTGTCCCTGACAGGAAAGAGCAGGGAAGGTACGTAACAGGCTGGGGCCCAGTGGCCTAGGATACCTAATACTGGCTCTGTTGTTGGGAGTTGTGGGACAACTATCATCCTGTACTGGTAACTGTAAATAAAGTGTTCCTGAGTTCCAACACAACATTGTGTGAACGTTCAATTTATTTGCTTCTAAAACGTATATAACAAGTCCCCCTTGTGTTGTGACTGTAGTGACGGTACTGGTCGACCAATGACCTTTCCTTTATTGTTCTCTTTATAAGATTAAAAATAATGTTGCACATTGATAAAGTCTAATTGCATCCCTGCAGGAATCCTTTTCAAAGGAAATGACATCATTTATGGAAATAATATGTTTTCAATATACCATTACTGGAACTTACAGTATAGGGCACTAATGGAAAAACCATTTCACAGCAATATATGCAGCTACACAGTATGGAACTACATTAACTGCTAATTTGCCATCCAACATGGAACCTGCCAGCTGTTATACACCTATTTTAAGGGGACATCTGCCACAAAATAACTTATGAAAAATTGACCTGTGGTCATTTTGAGAACCTGAAGATAAGATCTTAAAAATGGCAGGATTTAGGATTTTGATGATTACATTTGGAAAATACTGAGTATAGATTGCAGGTGCTGCTGAATTAACATGATGGACCAAATATAATAATTCTCTATGCACCTACTAATAAACCACAAAACCTGCACTGAAGGAGTCTGGGAGAAAGGGTGGGTGGGAAACTTTAACCTACTTTAGGAGGATTTTCTAAAAAACATAAGTAGCATTCATAGATGAAAGTGTTCAGAGATCTCAGAATTCCAGCCTTTGAGCGTATACAGTAAAAGAAATCCTGTCAAAATTTAAAAGATGTTCATTTTCTGTAGAAGGGACTCTTGCACTGATCTTATGAAACATAAAATAATGTTAAAAAAAATTGTGCATAATGATATGGCTGTAATTCTTCCTAGATATGGCAATGCAAAGAAATCTATTTTCCAGTTAATGGGTGTGGGTGTTACCACTAATTTGCCATGTATCATAAAAGGAAATTGATAAACATGGTCATGCTCATCCCATACCTGCTAGATTTTGTTCTGTTCTGTCTCAGAAAACATCTGTTTCCTATTTCATACTGTACAAAGAGTCATTACTGCTGCCTATATTATATTATTTGATTTTCCTGTTCTGTATTTTATTCCTGGAAATAAAGCCACCTTTAGAAGCAATACAATGCACAAAGATTACTAATGTGAAGAACTTTGGAAACATTTTTTCTTTTCTGTTAAGTTCCTTATTTCTATACCTTAAACAGAAGGGAATATGAAATTGTCCAGTGCAACATTACATTAGCCATTAGATTCCAGTGTTTTCACTGTTTGCTCTTATTTGCTATTACATAGTAAGTAATTAACATAGTAAGTTGGGTTGAAAAAAGACATACGTCCATCACGTTCAACCATAATGCCTATATATAACCTTCCTAACTTCTAGTTGATCCCGAGGAAGGTAAAAAACCCCATAAGAAGCCTAGCTCTAATTTGCCGCAGAGGGGAAAAAATGCCTTCCTGACTCCAAGATGGCAATCGGACCAGTCCCTGGATCAACTTGTACTAAGAGCTATCTCCCATAACCCTGTATTCCCTCACTTGTACTGAGAGCTATCTCCCCTACCCCTGTATTCCCTCACTTGTACTAAGAGCTATCTCCCATAACCCTGTATTCCCTCACTTGCTAAGAATCCATCCAGCCCCTTCTTAAAGTTATATCATGTATCAGCCAGTACAACTGATTCGGGGAGGGAATTCCACAACTTCACAGCTCTCACAGTAAAAAATTCTTTCCGAATATTTAAATGGAACCTCCCTTCTTCTAAACGGAGTGGGTGCCCTCGTGTCCGTTGGAAGGACCTACTGGTAAATAAAACATTAGAAAGGTTATTATATGATCCCCTTATATATTTATACATAGTTATCATGTCACCTCTTAAGCGCCTCTTCTCCAGTGTAAACAGACCCAACTTGGCCAGTCTTTCTTCATAACTGAGACGTTCCATACCCTTTACCAGCTTAGTTGCCCTTCTCTGGACCCTCTCTAACCCAATAATGTCCCGTTTGAGCACTGGAGACCAAAACTGGACAGCATATTCTAGATGGGGCCTTACCAGCGCTCTGTAAAGGGGAAGAATAACCCCCTCCTCCCGTGAATCTATACCCCTTTTAATACAGCTCAAAACCTTGTTTGCCCTTGCAGCTGCTGCCTGGCATTGCTTGCTACAGCCAAGTTTATTATCTACAAGGACTCCAAGGTCCTTCTCCATTATGGATTTGCCTAGTGCAGTCCCATTAAAGGAACAGTAACACCAAAAAATAAAAGAGCTTTAAAGTAATAAAAATATAATGCACTGTTGCCCTGCACTGGTAAAACTGGTGTGTTTGCTACAGTAACACTACTATAATTTATATAATAAGCTGCTGTGTAGCCACGGGGGCAGCCATTCATGCTGGAAAAAAGGAGAAAAGGCACAGGTTACATAGCAGATAACAGATAAGTTCTGTAGAATACAATAGTGTTTTATCTGTTATCTGTTATGTGCCTGTGCCTTTTCTCCTTTGAATGGCTGCCTCCATGGCTACATAGCAGCTTATTTATATAAATTATAGTAGACTTTCTGAAGTAAACACACAACTTTTACCAGTGCAGGGCAGCAGCACATTATATTTTAGTTACTTTTATACACTTTAATTTTTTGGTGTTACTGTTCCTTTAAGGGTATAAGTCGCTTGCATATTTTTACATCCCAGGTGCATGACCTTACATTTATCCACATTAAATCTCATTTGCCACTTAGCTGCCCAGATTGCCAGTTGGTCAAGATCCTGCTGCAAGGATGCCACATCCTGGATAGAATTGACTGGTCTGCAGAGTTTTGTGTCATCTGCAAACACTGATACATTACTTATAATACCCTCCCCCAAGTCATTTATGAACAAGTTAAACAAAAGTGGACCCAGTACAGAACCCTGAGGGACCCCACTGAGAACCTTATTCCAAGTAGAGAATGTACCATTAACAACCACCCTCTGTACCCGATCCTGTAGCCAGTTTTCTATCCATGTGCAAACGACTTCACTAAGACCAATATACCTTAGCTTAGAAAGCAGTCGTTTGGGGGAACGGTATCAAATGCTTTGGCAAAATCCAAATAGATTATATCTACTGCATCCCCACTGTCCAGCTTCTTACTTACCTCATCATAAAAAGAGCATGTTGAAGAGCATACAGTAGTATCTACCACTATGTTGTAAACTCAAAAGAAGCCGTCACTTTGGCATGTAGAGGTAGTTGCTGGTTACTCAGATAGGGGCTAGTGCAGATCGAAATAGAAATAGGACATAAATGTTGCAGGCTGTTGAAAGGGTCACCTTTGACCCATTCTGACCCTTTCAATGTACATGTACCAAACATTACATTTTGGGGGCTGTAGGCAGCCCTTGTTAGGCTAGAAACTACCAAAGAGATTACCAGAACCTCCCATTTATCAGCTTCTTGCTTCCAGTTCAAGTTCTTGCTATAAACACACATCTTGGACCCATGTGGTAACATGTAAAAAAGTAAGTTATATTTTGATGTTAACAGATAGTTCCAGCTTTTTCAGGTCTTTGCTTCAGGAAACATCTAGAAATGCGGATAACCAAAGTCTTAGAGTCGTGGCACTGAGGCCTATTTGACACATGTACCACTTCATAGTAATATCTGCTAGGCTAGTCAGTGACAGGACAGACGTAAATGTATCTCACTCTAGGTTAGAGAGTTAATCAGGCTAGTAAGTAAGGCAGTCCACTCCCTAACAAGGAGTTAAAAAAAAAATTAGGCTAAAGTTCACAAGAAGATTTACCCTCCTTTCTGATTTTTTTTTAATTGCATGTAATGCACTAATAAGTTGTTGGTTGTTTTCAAACAAATCTTAGTGTGCATAATTAAAAATGGGAAGAGCTTAGCTCCTTAGTTTCATGCTTTGCAACTCTTTAATGTTAACTTTTGTGTTCTTGTTACAAGGCAGGGCTCTTCAACTTTAGTCCAGTGGGCCAGAAGTGGTCCTCCAAGAGATTTTGTAATTTTACATTTATTTATGGCATCATTGTTTTATAAAATAACTGACTTTTACATGTGATATTTTTATAACTGCCCCATGGCATAGACAATCTTGGAGAACACTGTTTAAGGGATGTGTGGGAATATAACCATCTCAGTACAGGAAATGTTTTTTTAATTTACAAACATTAACCATGCAATTTAGATCTTTAAGTGTGACAAATGATGTTAGTTTTTGGATCGTCTAAAAAGAACTGAAATATTTGTATGCAAACACTAATGTGCATTTAGTGACATGTACAGACCGAATTACTGCAGTTGCACATGCTTTACTAAACTTGTTTCTTTGGGGGGCATTTACTAACATTCAATTTGTTCTCACAATTCATATTGTTTTGTACCAAAATACAATTTTGGTGTGGAAAAATGTGTGATCTTTTTGCAATTTATAATGCGGCAAAACTGCAACAAAAGTAGAAATATACCACCTAAAACCTGTTCAGATCATGTAGAAGTCAAAGGCAGATGTCCCTTTTACAACTGGAAGATCTTTCTTTGCTTCATGGTTTTATTCGTTTTTGTTTTTTTTTTTACTCATTCTGCGTCTTTTTTTGTTCATGCTTTTTCAATTCAAATAAATAACTGACATTAGTTAAAATTAGTTTAGTTGTGGTTTCAAAAACCTCTAAAACCATGAAAATGAGAATGTTGATAAACATGCCTCTTTGTGTGATATACAGCTAAAAGGTGTATTGAAAGTATACAAAGCTTATTTACTATTCAGAAGGCCATTTGCAGTCTTTAACACTCACAGTTGGCAATTATAACTAACCAAAGCAACCAATAATATCTGAGCGACTATAGTGAAAAGAAAAAACATGCGCTCATCCTGCTGAATTTATGAAGAAAGGTGCAAAAACAATATCTGAGTTTTCTGAAATAAATGTGTATTGTTTCCTACACAAACATACCAAATTCCACAGAGTACAAGAAAAACCACAATAACTTGTATGAGCATCTCTTAAATACACATTTTAATGAAGTCCCCAACGCCGGATTTCTAGTTAAGGCGCACAGAGGCCACTTTAATTACCCCCCACTGAAGTTTTGCGTCCTATGCCCAGTGCTCCTTATGTAAGCAAAGCTTAGGTGCAGCTGGGCGGCATGCCAACCCTACATTTGTGCCACCCTAGGCCCGGGACCTGGAAGTCACCCAATATGGTAAGCTGAGGGATTTTAAATCCCAGAATTCATTATTTCACAATGGAACAAAATAAAGGTGGGGTTGCAATACAGTGCAATCTTAAGGAGGGATGGGAAACTGGTGCCTGTGAATAGTGATAGGCTATTAGGGTTTCCTTTCAGTCTGTGGAATCAGGTATGTTTGTGTAGAAATATAATACATTTTTTTTGGCAGTGCATATAGTATTTATACACCATAGCTACATAAGCCCATCTGAACGAGTCAAAAAGTGGGTATATTGTCTCTTTAAGGATAGGAGAAAAAAAACTTCTCAACTAAAGTGGAATGGAGCTCATGTCATTAACTTTGTCTTTGGGAATACATAGTGATGTAGACTGATCAGGTAATTATAATTGCATTTCATTATCCAACAGCACTACACAAGTAAGGCTAATATCCCATGGAGAGATTAGTTGCTGCGATTTTTAAAAAGCGGAGTTCCAGTGACAAGTTGTTCGTTTTGTCTTTACATAGAGAAGAATAAAAATTGCTTCAAATTGCTTATCACTCTGAATCTCTATGAGATCCTTTTTGGAGCGATTTTACAAAGAAAGCATTGTCATTCAAAACTATTGGAATCACTAAAAGTAAAACCCACTGAGCCGGAAGTCACTGCGACTTCCCCATTGCACTGAATGTAATTTCTAATTGTGGGCGGGGAATATGACATATAGATTTGTGGGAAATAGAATCACTCTGTTGTGGAAATCTCTAGTAATTGCTTGTTAAGAAAAGACTGCAGCGACTAAATCTCCCGTGGGACATTAGCCTTAAGGTTGACTGGTATTTTAGTGCTATGGGTGAATTTTCTTATTACAGAAAAGATAAGTCCACAAATTCAGCCTTTTATTATCAACTTTGTATGTACCACCGCTAAACTGGTTTTCTGTTTTCACATAAGAGATTTATGATTCAACATAAATAACATAACATTACATGAACCCCTTTGCTCTTTCACAATAAGAATTGAAAATCATATATTCCTTTTTTTTTCTGTAAGCGGTTAAACAAACTCAGATTGTCTGAACTGTACATCTGACTTTAATAACTATAGTCTTAAGTAGATTTGGAATTCATTTCCACAATTCTAGTCTATTTTTAGATAATGTATCTGAAATATCATCATGCAGTGGGTGGTCCCACCAACACAATAGTCTCTGCTGGTTTTGTAAATATGTGCAATGTATGAGACGTGAATGTAATCGTTTTTGTGCCTGCCACAAACAATTGAACCTAAAAAGATATATGTATGTATGACTATATATATATATATATATATAGCAAAGCAACATGAAGATGCATGAAATTTGGCATCATGCGTATATACTGTATATATATATCCCTTATCCATATAACTATCCCCCATAGACTTCTAATTTTTAAAATGTATTTCCTTTTTCTCTGTAATAATAGAACAGTACTTTGTACTTGTTGGAAACTAATCTGCATGAATCCACCTTGTTGTCAAAACAATCCTGTTGAGTTTATTTAGTGTTTAAATGATTTTTAGTAGATTTAAGTATGGAGATTCAAAAGACAGAAAGATTCCTTTTATATATATATATATATATATATATATATATATATATATATATACAGCAACATGAATACCGCACTCACAGGACTTATGGTGAAGAAAAAAGTTCATTTATTGTTCAAACATCAAACTGACGTTTCGGCTGTGTCCACAGCCTTTTTCATATATATATATATATATATATATATATATATATAGTCCACATTAAATCGGCACTCACCGCTCCAAAAGCACTCGCCGGGTGCTGACCAAAGGGTAGACAGCAGTTTTGCAGAAAGCACTCACAGCATGGATAAAGTAAAAAAATTTTTCTTTATGTTTACGATCCCACGAGGATCGAAACGCGTAGATGCGATGTTCTGAATAAACATAAAGAAAAAATTTTTTACTTTATCCATGCTGTGAGTGCTTTCTGCAAAACTGCTGCTATATATATATATATATATATATATATATACACACACAACATAGAAAGTGGTGCTCTTATAGAGGATGCCTATGCTGGAATAACATACAGTACATACAGTACAGCAGTGTATCAACTTCAAAGAAATTATGGTATTTGCTGTATCAGTTCTAGTTCTAGAACAAATCCCTCAAGCAAACAGAAGAAATGACTCAATCCTAATTCTTCTAAAAACAATTCAACAAGCACAACTATAAATGACTTGCTAAATGCAATGAATAAATTATCCAAATAGTCTGAACACAGGAAGTGCTTGTATATGTTTCACTACAGTTCACTTGATGCATGATAGTTATATATTTAAGTTGAGTTGGAAAAAAGACCAAAGTCTGTCAAGCTCAACCCCTCCAACTGAACCTCAGTGCACCTATATACCCATACTTATACTAACCTCACATAAACTGTATATAACAATATCTATACTAACTGTAGATATTAGTATCACAATAGCCTTGGATATTCTGATTGTTCAAAAACTCATCCAATCCCCCCTTAAAGGCATTAACAGAATCTGCCATCACAACATCACTCAAAAGGGCATTCCCCAACCTCACTGCCCTCACCATGAAAACTTGCCTATGCTGAAGGTGCTGTTCTTCTAATCTAAAGGGGTGGCCTCTGGTGCGCTGATACTTTTACAAAAGATCCCCCACTATTTGTCCAATATTCTTGTGAAGAGTAATAATTTCCCCTCGTGTTTTTTTTTATCTAGTTTAAATCTTCTTTCCCCTTAACCAGTTTAGTTGCACGTCTCTGCACTCTCTCCAGCTCATTAATATCCTTCTTAAGGACTGGAGCCCAAAACTGCACCGCATACTCAAGGTGAGGCCTTACCAGGGACCTATAAAGGGGCAAAATTATGTTTTCGGCCCTTAAGTCTATGTCCTTTTTTATGCAGGACAGTAATTGGTGTAGTAGCCAAAGAATGATGCTGCCTGTAATTAGACTTGTTATTTATAAAAATCCCAGATCCTTCTCAGTTAAGGATCCACCAACACACTACCATTTAGAGTATAACTCTATAATTAGTAAATATAATTAGTATAATATAGTATAATTAATTTTATTTTTACCAAAGTTTGTACAGTACAGGTATAGGACCCATTATCCAGAATGCTCGGGACCAAGGGTATTCCGGATAAGGGGTCTTTCCGTAATTTGGAACTCAATACCTTAAGTCTGCTAAAAAATAAATAAATAAAACATTAATTAACCCCAGTAGGATTGTTTTGCATCCAATAAGGATTATTTATATCTTAGTTGGGATCAATTACAAGGTACTGTTTTATTACTACAGAGAAAAAGAAAATCAGTTTTAAAATTCTTAATTATGTGATTAAAATGGAGTCTATGGGAGACAGGCTTTCCGTAATTCGGAGCTTTCTGGATAACGGGTTTCCGGATAAGGGGTCCGATACCTGTACTTTGTATTAATGAACACTGAAACTCATTTTCCAGTTTGCTGTCCAGTTTTTCAATTTTACCAAATCTCTCTGCAAAGTGGCAGCATCCTGCATGGAACTTCTTTGTTTTTGTTTTGCTTAATTTAGTATCAACAGTAAAAACTGAAACAGAACTTCCTATACCCACCTCCAGGTCATTAATAAACAAGTTAAAAAAAGCAAAGGAGCAAGGACTGACTCATGTGGAACTCCACTAACAACACTTACTATTCTTTAGTAAGTTCTCTATCCAAGTACAAATATTATGTTCCAGGCTAATATACCTTATTTTTACCATTAACCTTCTGTGTGGCACTGTATCAGATACTTTAGCAAAGTCCAAGTAGACCACATGCACTTCAATCCCAGAGTCTACGTTCCTGCTTACCTCCTTATAAAAGTCAGTTAATTTCGGAATTAGTTTGGCAAAATCTGTTACGCATAAAACCATGTTGGCACAAACTCATAGTTTATGTATGCTAAAATATTCAATTACTGCAACCTCTACATGGTGGAGTGGGCACACTAGTCTCTTAAAACCCTTATCCTGTCTGTGGTCTCCATCCTGCTTCCTGTCCCTAATTGTGTGTAGTGCACTTGCACCAAAGGAATTGTGCAAACATGTTATTTTAAAGTGAAGATAATCATACATATTCTGCCAAATAGCATTTTTTAAAATCATTCTTTAAACATACATTTCATACATAGCGGACAACACTCAGATTATTATTGAAGACAATTATCCCCAAATGTAATGAAAGGCACTAAGTTTGCCCAGTAGCAGTAACCCATAGCAACCAATAAGATATTTGCTTTTAAACAGGTGTCCAGTAAATTCTACCTGCTGATTGGTTGCTATGGGTTACTGCTCCTGGGCAAACTTAGTGCCTTTTATTACATAACCCTTTTTGACTTTTTGTTTTGGCTTGCAGCCACTTTTAAGAAAACCTTCTAGTTTGTACTACAGGTATGGGATCCCTTATCCAGAAACCTGTTATCCAGAAAGTTCCGAATTACGGAAAGGCCATCTCCCATAGACTCCATTATAGGCAAATAATCCACATTTTTAAAAGTGATTTCCTTTTTCTCTGTAATAATAAAACAGTACCTTGTACTTTATCCCAACTAAGATATAATGAATCCTTATTGGAGGCAAAACAAGCCTATTGGGTTTATTTAATATTTAAATGATTTTTAGCAGACTTAAGTTATGAAGATCCAAACTACACAAATATCCCTTATCTGGAAAACCCCAGGTCCCAAGCATTCTGGATAACGGGTCCCATACTTGTACTATATCTCCCATTTAGCCTTAAAGGAGAAGGAAATGCTAAGTCACTTGGGGGTGCCAAAAAGTTAGGCACCACCAAGTGACTTGAATCACTTACCCCGTACCCCGGGCTGGTGCCCCTGTACGGAGAGAACAGCACCAGCCCGGGGTACCTGTAGCACTTCCTCCTTCCTTCTTTGCCGCGCACGCATGCGCGGTAGAGTGAAAAGCCGAACTTTAACATAGTCAGCTATTCACTCTACTGCGCATGCGCCTGACTCACAGTCAAGGCTGAACGGAGCCGGAAAGAGGAAGCGCATCGCCCCAGGTGCCCCGGGCTGGTGCTGTTTTCTCCTAACAGGGGCACCAGCCCGGGGTACCAGGTAAGCGATTCAAGTCACTTGGGGGTGCCTAACATTTTAGCACCCCCAAGTGACCTTAGCCTTTCCTTCCCCTTTAAATCATGGGTGGCTCATGCAAGTTTACTTGACATTTATTTTCAGTAATTGCAAGATATATGGGTATATATGGACAGATTGCTTGTGTACATTCTCTATCTGTGCATCTTTAAAGGCTATATATTAATATTACTATTACTTAAAAGATTGTTAAGTTGTTATAACCTGTGTCAAGGCTGAGAGAATTTAACAATTAAAGACTTTAATTCTGGGCTAATGCAGGGTTCACGTCTATTTTTTGTGTATGGAAATTCATATCGCATTATGAAAACAATCCACACAACTTAATTAACACTGTTAATTATTCCTTTTCCCATTAATGACATACTCATGATGATAAAATGGGCGTTATACAGGCAATATAGATTTTGAAGTAGGGCTAATGAAGAGAAGCATTTCATTATATTCTGTGGGAGAGATTTTATTCAAATAGACAGATACAGTGGCTTGCAAAAGTATTCGGCCCCCTTGAACTTTTCCACATTTTGTCACATTACAGCCACAAACATGGATCAATTTTATTGGAATTCCACGTGAAAGACCAATACAAAGTGGTGTACACGTGAGAAGTGGAACGAAAATCATACATGATTCCAAACATTTTTTACAAATAAATAACTGCAAAGTGGGGTGTGCGTAATTATTCAGCCCCCTTTGGTCTCAGTGCAGTCAGTTGCCCATAGACATTGCCTGATGAGTGCTAATGACTAAATAGAGTGCACCTGTGTGTAATCTAATGTCAGTACAAATACAGCTGCTTTGTGACGGCCTCAGAGGTTGTCTAAGAGAATATTGGGAGCAACAACACCATGAAGTCCGAAGAACTCACCAGACAGGTCAGGGATAAAGTTATTGAGAAATTTAAAGCAGGCTTAGGCTACAAAAAGATTTCCAAAGCCTTGAACATCCCACAGAGCACTGTTCAAGCGATCATTCAGAAATGGAAGGAGTATGGCACAACTGTAAACCTACCAAGACAAGGCCGTCCACCTAAACTCACAGGCTGAACAAGGAGAGCGCTGATCAGAAATGCAGCCAAGAGGCCCATGGTGACTCTGGACGAGCTGCAGAGATCTACAGCTCAGGTGGGGGAATCTGTCCATAGGACAACTATTAGTCGTGCACTGCACAAAGTTGGCCTTTATGGAAGAGTGGCAAGAAGAAAGCCATTGTTAACAGAAAACCATAAGAAGTCCCGTTTGCAGTTTGCCACAAGCCATGTGGGGGACACAGCAAACATGTGGAAGAAGGTGCTCTGCTCAGATGAGACCAAAATGGAACTTTTGGTCAAAATGCAAAGCGCTATGTGTGGCGGAAAACTAACACTGCACATCACTCTGAACACACCATCCCCACTGTCACATATGGTGATGGCAGCATCATGCTCTGGGGGTGCTTCTCTTCAGCAGGGACAGGGAAGCTGGTCAGAGTTGATGGGAAGATGGATGGAGCCAAATACAGGGCAATCTTGGAAGAAAACCTCTTGGAGTCTGCAAAAGACTTGAGACTGGGGCGGAGGTTCACCTTCCAGCAGGACAACGACCCTAAACATAAAGCCAGGGCAACAATGGAATGGTTTAAAACAAAACATATCCATGTGTTAGAATGGCCCAGTCACAGTCCAGATCTAAATCCAATCGAGAATCTGTGGCAAGATCTGAAAACTGCTGTTCACAAACGCTGTCCATCTAATCTGACTGAGCTGGAGCTGTTTTGCAAAGAAGAATGGGCAAGGATTTCAGTCTGTAGATGTGCAAAGCTGGTAGAGACATACCCTAAAAGACTGGCAGCTGGAATTGCAGCAAAAGGGGGTTCTACAAAGTATTGACTCAGGGGGCTGAATAATTACGCAGACCCCACTTTGCAGTTATTTATTTGTAAAAAATGTTTGGAATCATGTATGAGTTTCGTTCCACTTCTCACGTGTACACCACTTTGTATTGGTCTTTCACGTGGAATTCCAATAAAATTGATTCATGTTTGTGGCTGTGATGTGACAAAATGTGGAAAAGTTCAAGGGGGCCGAATACTTTTGCAAGCCACTGTAAATATTAGTTTAATCTATGACAATATGTTTTACACCACATTAAAATATAATCCTACAAATAGAGTGCATTTTTCTTATAACTGCAGACTAGGAATGCCTTGTCCCTTGAATCCCCGAAAAAGTCTTTTCTCCGCCTCTTTATTTAGGCACATTGCACTAAAAGAATAGAAAACAAAAGAAATTATTTTTGTTTATGCCACTTAATGAAAATCAAATGCAGAGCGTGCAATTAAAATGGCAACCTAGTTTTTAAAACAAAATTGGATATATTTAGGAGCTTTAGGGCAAAAGAGAGGAGGAATGGGCAGGAAGTTATGCAGGAGGCCAGGCAGGTCAAAAGGAGGTTCAGGTTCATTCTAAAAAGGAGGTGTTAGCAAAAATGTTTACAAAAATGATTCTATTAAGCAGTAGCTGCTAACAATGTTTGTGCTGTTTAAATAAAGTTGTGGCCTTTTAATATCCCAACCTGGTGTCCATTTCTTCTGTTAGAGAATGTTTGGTAAGGGAATGGGCCTGGGGAGTTGAGTTGTGGTCCAACTAATGTGGGGTAAATGTTTCAGAGGGCCTGTAACTTGGCACTGCTCTAGTCATGAATTGCCTTCTCCCAGTCTCTACTGAAATACATGCTGCTAAGTGACAGGGAAAACATTTCTATCTATTTACAATTCGGTAAATAGGTCAGCATTGCCAGTTACAAGCTAGAGGCACCTGGTTAGAATTCCATTTTAGCAGTGCATTCAGCTGTTTATCAGTAAGCCTACAAGTACATCAATGCTGACACTGTATAAAATAAATCATGTAAATAATGGTGTTGCACTTCCTATCCGATATTATCCAGTCTTCCGAACAGGATTCAGTATTTCTAAAGTGAGTAAAAACATGCCATAGGTCATTAGATTTCCACTATTAATCTGAACATCATGGGAAATGAAATACATAGGGGGACGTAATAAAAGTCGTAAACGGAAAAAACTGTGCACAAATAAGAATAAAAATTAGCATTTTGCAATGTAATATTTTTCATTAGATTGTTACCCCATATGTTATAAAGGCACAAAGGTTGCCCAGGAGCAGTAACCCTTAGCAACCAATAAGATGCTTGTTTTTAAACATGCGACCAGTAAATTCTACCTGCTGATTGGTTGCTATAGGTGTAGATAAGAAGTACTCCTGATATTACATAACTCCATTGTTGCATTGTGAATATTAATGGCACATTATGAATGTGTAAGACATGCTTAAAGGCTAAATTGTTAGCACAAAAATAACTTTTTCATTAAGAAGTTTTATTATATACACTGCGCAAAAAAAGTTTGCAGTCTCGTATCCTACTGTGGGGGCAAATGGGGGTGAAAGGTATATTACATTCACACAAAGACAAAATTGTTCACAATATGAATATTTATTCGCGTTTAGTAGCGAATTCCCGTTAGTGACCTATATTACATTCCTCCATTAGAAATCTAATTAACCACTGAACAAGTACAAGAGTTGAATATTGCTTAGAAAGCCCTAGAACTGGGCTAAATGCGTCAGTATGATAATATCTCACCACACAAAGGTGAACACTAGGCTGAAAAAAACACAATTCTATTTTAATAATCAAACGTTGCTTTAGAAAACTTGTGTCAAGCAGTGGCCTTTTCTTTCTCTTCCCTTTGTTATTCACTTTATAGCTTTCTATAGACAGGACAATAGGCCGCAAAGCTTATTTCAATAGGAAAAGAAAAAACGCGAAGAGAAAATGACTCACAGCTGAGTGATGAGCTGAATATATATATATGTGTGTTTATTCTTGAAAGCTTTGAAAGCAGTCTTAAATTAGGTGCTTGTGTGTACAATGCAATAATGATATCAAGAAAAAATCGGCAGGCATAATGGTACTAAAATGACACTATTCACAAAAGGCCTTTAACAAAGGTCCAAAAAAACAGTGGTTTATCCGAGCTAAACACAGATGATGGTTAAGAAGTAGGCTCATTTACTTTCAGAACTATATGAATTGTAATATTTTAGTCTCAGCTTTTCTCATAGTCTTTTGTGTGCTTCAGTCATTCTTGAAATCCCACTCTATTTTATCTTTTAGAGTTTCAGTGCAGAGCTATCATCAGAAATCAGCTGGACCCTTGGAGGCCGTGTACATTTCCAACATGCGGGCCACAGTGGCTTACTGATAATGCTGAACAAATAGTGCTATTTGAGGCCCCGGTACCGCTGGCTGTCTGTTCTCTGTAGTTTCTGTAGGCTGATTTATACAGTCATTATGACTTCTATAAACTACTATGTTGGAATTTTTTTCAGTCACCTAGCCTTCTTTTTTTATTCTTTCTCTCATAAAATAAGTACAAATACTTTGTTGGTCAGCCTTTAAAAAAAACAAACCAGAATACGGAGACTGTTTATAAAAATTTCAATGAGTTTATTTTCAATCTTTTTGTCATTTAAAAAAAAAAAAACTTACCAAACTCGAATCTGCGCTTATTTAATAAAAACTTGAATCTCAGAAACTCAATCAATAACAAGCGAGAAGAACGTAGCAATTGCACATTCTGCTCATCAGTTTCAATGGGTCTGAAATTTTGCGCCTATTGCTGATCAAACCTTGTCATGATATCATTGATGTTAGTCCTGCTTTGTGTCCAAATGTGTAAAATAACATGCAATAAATATCCATCTAAGCATGATATCAAGGGCATGATGTTCAATATGGAGTGGCAGGAAGGACAGCTTCAGACAATAGAAACCATGTTAAAGGAAAAGGAAAGGTAAAAACTAAGTAACGTTTTATCAGAAAGGTCTATGTAAATACAACCATAAGCACTCACAGAGTCCTCTATCAAAAGAAACACAGGATTTATTGTCTCCTTTTTTGAGAACATGTTCTTCAGTATCAGACTTCCTCTCTTTTAGGGCTTCTTCAGGTTTGGGGCACCAGTCTGCTCAGTTCTCTTTCCCCCTCCCTTCCCCTGCTCCCCCCCTCCCATAAGAATGCATAAGAACTCACTCCCCCCACCCTTAGGAATGTGTGATCGGAGCTTCCAATGGCTATAACTGCAGCAGGAAGCTACCTAGATCAAGCTAAGATGGGAGCTGCTATCAGTGGGAACTACTAGGGCACTTTACTCGGGTATAATAAAACTGCTGAATAAATATAGAGGTGGCACTAGGTGGCAAATCTAATGGCAGTAAAATGCCAAAATGACTTTTCTTCTCCTTTAAAATTGTACATATAACTAACATGTACTTGAGTCAAAAATGGGTATGTAGAATAGTGAGGGCCAGCTTTGTTTTTCTCAAGCCGGTTTTCATTATCTGGCAAGAATGCATGATACATATGTGCTGGGGAAAAATATAACTAAAACATTTAGAGGCCCATTTATCTACATTCTGATTTCAGTGGTTTTAGAAACCACAAAAAAAAAACAATTTCTACAAAAACAAATGTCTAGTCATTTAATAAAAGATCCAAATATAAAAAGCATGACCAAATTAGAATGTGGAACGATGATGAAAAGAACATGAAAACCTTGAATTTTTCATTTTTCTAAGAATTTTCTTAGCTTACAAATGAAAAAAAAAACAAATGAAAAAAACCTCTAGAACTGATAGTTTGCCTAGCACAGCTCCCATTGACTTCTACATGACCTTGACAGCTTTTAGATGGAACAGTTTTGTCTTTTCTTGTGTTTCTTTTTTCACATGATAAATCAAACATTTTTTGAGTTTTCATGTAATTAGTATAATCCATAATTTTTGGAGGTAAAAATCAAGATTCCTAAAAAGGAAAAGAATACAAACTTTAGTAAAGGGGCCCTTTAATGCTTTTGTGGAGTTAATGTAGAAATAATTTGTACCTGTGACCTGTGAATGATAGTTCTAGGGTTCGCCAATAGGCGCACCAGGCAGGATAACACAATAATGGTGTTGCCACAATGCCAACATTATGTTATCCTCACTCTAAGAAGTATTCCCCCAGCTTGTGTCTGATTTTATGAAATACTCTTGCAAAATTGTAATTGGTTTAAAACATTGGGTATCCCTGTGAAAAAGTATAATGAAGATTTAGAATTCTTAATGAACAAAATTAAAGTGAATGTGGGACTGGCCAGCATTAGAATTCTTAATGAATCAGATTAAAGTGAATGTAGGACTGGCCAGGCTGACTTTGATGTAGTTGGCCAGCTTGAATATATTGCAGGGAAGACATTTTATTTAGTAACTTAATGCACAGAATGTCTTAATGTCCTGCCTATATTGATAATGGGTGAGTGCAGAGGATCCTTTGTGCCTGGCTGTTTTCAATAACCCTGTTTTTTCTCACTTGCTAAAAAGCCATCCAACCCTTCTTAAAGCTATCTAATGTATCTGCAAGTACAGGTATTGGACCCCTTATCCGGAAACCCATTATCCAGAAAGCTCCGAATTACGGAATGCCCGTCTCCCATAGACTCCATTATAATCAAATAATTCAGAATTGTAAAACTGATTTCCTTTTTCTATGTAGAAATAAAACAGTACCTTGGAATTGATCCAAACTAAGATATAAATAATCCTTATTGGATGCAAAACAATCCTATTGGGTTTAATTAATGTTTTATTGATTTTTTAGTAGACTTAAGGTGTTGAGATCCAAATTACGGAAAGATCCCTTATCCGGAATACCCTTGGTCCCGAGCATTCTGGATAATGGGTCCTATACCTGTACAACTACTGCAGGGAGAGAATTTCCAAACTTCACAGCTTTCACTAAAAAAAAGTCCTTTCCAAATATTACAACTGAACCTACTTTCTTCTAATCAGAATCAATGCCCTTGTGTTTGCTGGAATGGCCTACTGCCAAATTAAGCATTAGAGAGTTTATTATGTGGCCCCTTTATATGATTATACATAACCCCTCTTTAAGCACCTGTTCTTTAGTGTAAACAACCGCAACTTGACCAGTTTTTCTTTAGGCATTTTGAATTATGTTGCTTGGTTGATAATGTTTGGATAAGCATGTCCCTGTGACACAAAAGGATATTGTGGATGTTTTATCTAGAAAGTGGAGGTACTGAAGGCAGACACGTTAGGAGGAAATTGCTTAGAACATCTCTAGGGATTGATCCTGTCTAAACAGAGGAAGTAATTAGGAATTTAGATTACTAATTTAATTGGTCTAACAAAATAGTGGCATGGTTAAGGTGGTAGAAATTCCTTTTGGCTCTTGGACACTAATGAAAATCTGGCCCTTCACTTTTCTCATTAATGGACCAATAGTTATTGTGTAGTATTGTGAATAAGCTGGAATTTCTTTTTTACTCTAGAATGGCTTTAAGCACCTATGTAGTCAAATAAGTACCAAATACAAGGGTACCATATTTTTATTGATCTGAATGATTCCAATAAAAAGTATAATAGCAGCAACACTACACATGCTAAATCACATATTAGAATACCTAATAGTTTGTAGGCACATTGATGTATCAGTGTATAATATATTATATAAACATAAAACAGATTTTTTAAAAAAAAAAAACCTTAACATGAAACATTTGCTTGACTGTATTATTCATAAAGTTAGTCCCTTACATTTACTTGTTTCTGATTAAATATGAGCTATAATTAATGACTGAATTAATGTAATTGTAAAAGATGTTTAAGCCTGCTGTACATTTTTAACAGAAGCTTTTAAAGCTGTTGATGTTTATTTGCCAGTTAATTAAATCAAGATGTAAGTAATGGCAGAAAACTATAATTAAGAAAGAACTAAAGCCGTGCAAGAGCTGGGATGCTAAAGCCTAGTAGTAGTTTAGACAATGCCTCCAAGGGTGCTCTGGTTTAAAAGGGGTCTAAAGGTGTAAAGAATGATAGAATGAAACTATTTGTAACTGCTCCTTATTTATTTATTATGTGTGGTTTTTGAATTATTACATTTTTTGTTCATCGGCTCTCTCGTTTGGAATTTCAGAAGATTTCTGGTTGCTAGTTAAGGCTGGATTTAAAATTTTTCTGCCTCTAGGCCCAGGGGCGTATTTACAGTTTGTGCTGCCCAAGGCACTATTGACCGATGACACAAAGCCCCCCCCCCACCCACTCAGGTTTGACATGTGAAATCTGGGGCTTGGGGAGAGGTGAAGAATTGTGACAAGCCTGCAAATTTTTTTGGCCACTTTGGAAGACGCCCCTCCAATAAACCACTCCCCATATTACAGATACACCCTCTGTAAATATACAAATGCAAGCAGTGGCAATTTTTTTGTATAATACCCCCAGAATCTATAGCAGGATGGCACAGTGGCACTTCCATGTATAACACCCCCAGAACTCATAGAATGATTCAAGATAAATAATTGCAGTAAATCTGACTTTTAAGTTGCCTGATGGTTAGCCGCCTGCTTAATGCCTCCCTTACTTCCCCCTTCCCTCCACCCCTTGGCAAGATTCGCCCCCAATTTTCAGTCCCTTTCCAACCCTGAGACTCCTGTGCAGCTATTCTGCTATGTGGTTTGACTGGTCATTTCTTATTCTGCTTCTCTACAGGTGTCAAAATTCAAGGTAATTATTTGGCAAATCTGCACCTTAAAATGAAAAAAAAAAAGGCTGAAGATCTGTCTAGCGGTAACTAGAACTGCATGGCAGCATGAAAATCAGAGCAGTCATCTGGCTGACAGCAACTCAGAACAAGTAGAGTTTGCTAACTCTTGTTCCTTAGCAAAGAAAGACTGTGAGCTACTGGACTCTTGAGGGCATGATCTAAATGGCTGCTAGGCTTCAGCATCCAATTAATTATAGTTTTCTGCCATTACTTAGATCTTGTTCTAACTAACTGGCAAATAAACATCATCATTACAAGCTTTTGTTAAACATATACAGCAAAGGCTTAAAAGTCTTTTGCAATTACATTACTCCAGACATTAATTATAGCTCATATTTAACTAGAACCAAGAAGATGGAAGGGACTGACTTGCTTTATTGTTACACAGTGTGTCAGGGAAATGTTTCGCTCCAGTAGAACCATATATTCTACATATTGTTTGGTCTGCTAATCCGTCAGATAGTTTTATTCAGGGCATGTGTCCTGTAACTGCTTTATACTTTCCATTAAAGGAGGGAATATATTTTCCATTTAAAAACCAACTTAATAGATTTGGGATGTAGTTATTAATCTCCACAAAATGGGCTGCATCTTTTAGTATGCAAATAATATACTGTGTGCATGTCTCCAGAAAATGCCCAACCAATTTGTGCTTGGTGATAATTTAATTCTTACTATATCTGTTAATCCTCTAATCACATTACTTACATTTATTTCCCAAGGTGATACTATTTACATCAATATGCCTGCTGTATATAATTAAAACTTGATCAGGCCCAGAGATAATAGGATTAGATATAGCCTTCTTAACTTCTCATCAAGTGAAGGTTGTAAAGACATTGCAACACTGAAAACAAATGTGGCAAATGTGTTCCATCCTGTTTATCATCAGTGGGCTCATTTACTGAGGGGCAAACCTGTTGTTGGAAAGCTAGAGTACATTGGAAGGGATACACTGAGATTTGTGACTATGGGAAGATAGGACTGCACCTAGATACGGTATTTGGCAACAGCCATGGTTTAAACAGAAATCCTTAACATAATACCTTCCTTAGGATGGTTTAAAGCTAAGCTGGCTGCATAAGGGCTGATTGTCTATGGACTGTCTATCGATAAGATGATTGTATATTCTGTGAATGAGCAAGCCTTTGCATCAGAGCTACAACAAAATGGAACATAGAAGGTGTTTCTGGACTGCATTGAATGCATTTATTTTGAGAGAGGTATGCACATTGTGTGGGCTGGCCTAAAACCTGTGGGTCGGGGGTGGAACACGCATCCTTTGTGAGTCTCAAGTGGGTGCCCACAGCCTACACCTCCAGCAACATCATTATACCTGACTTCCACCATATTTTTAGACTTGTGTCTGCTTTCCTTGCCCCCTTCAGTCACTTGAAGAATGAGCAGGTTTGGCACCGGTATTTAAATACCTACTAGGTTGGGTTGAGCAGTGGGAAGGTTAGGATTGGGTGCAGGTTGACACCATTAATAAAACTTAATGCTAATTTGGGATTGGTATATCAGGCACAAGTTTTGGGGCACACTATTGAGAAACCCCCCACAGTGATCTTGGAATTGTGGGATAAATGCTGCGTGATAGGTGAAAAAATAGCATTTGGAAAATTGTACAAAGGATGCTCAGTGTGAGTACTGTTGACAGTGTGTTATTCTTTACAGTGATCATTCCCAGTCATGAAAACCAAGTTTAAGGTTCAGTTTTGATTTGTATTTAAGGGCACGCATGTGGATTTATTGTGTATTAAAAATTTCTGAGCTTGTTAAATATATCTGGTGATAACGTCTCTGATTTATAGCCTGACATTTTATTGGATGAATTATTATATTGCAACAGGCCGTGTGCGTATAAATACTGTACTTCATTAAGATTTATTCATGTCTGCCGGCCTATAAAAAGCTCTGAATTACATTTTATCACTTCAAGTTCTAATTAAAAGCCCTATAGACTGTAATGTTTTTGAATTTACAGTACATCTGTTCTCAGCACGATGAGAACATAATTAAAAATATTTAATTATAACATGTTGATGTGAGAATTACATTTTGACTTTATTTCCACAAACAGTAACATCTAATATATAGATGTATATATATAACATACATAATATATATAGTATACAATATCTTACAAAACAACCAGCATTGGTACAAATTAGCACACCACTGGCATTGCCCTATAAATGTTTTTTTTTACCTGTTTCCATGTTTGCAGTAGGAACTAATTGAATCCATCCCTGTAGATCCCAGACAGTGAAGGATGGGTTTATAAGAAGTCAGCTAGAAGTCAGTTCAAGTGATCCACGTCTTTCAGGCATTTTTTTTCAGAGTGTGCGGGTGTTATTATTTTAAAAAATCTGTGGGAAGAACTTCTCTCATTTCTGATCTTGCTTTATCTATAACCCAGCTGCCAGCAATAATCCCTCTTCTTCTTTTCTTCTCAACACCTTGCAGATATATTCCAACCAACCCTTTATGGTTTCTCCATTGGGGTGCTAATGATAAAAGTTAAAAAGTGCTGTTTCAAAGAGGGAAACACTTGAGCATTATAATTTTTTAACAGCATTTAAAAACAACTAGTGAAGAGCAAATCTTTTCTCCAGGCATGGATTTGCAGTGAAATTCCACATTTTGCCACTGGCAAATTGTTTTGCAAAACTCCTGCAAAATTTTGGAGTGGAAAATTTGTGATTGTGCTAAAAAATGCGCTGTCACATAATAAAAGGTGTGGTCAGGTAAAAGAGTGTTTGCCACTTTGCGCATTTCTTTGCAGTTTAGTGAGTTTTTAGGCAAAGAAAAATTGGACAGATTCGTTCATCACTAAATACAACAAGTGCATTTAAAGGAGAAGGAAAGGTAAAAACTTAGTAAGCTTTATCAGAAAAGTCTATGTAAATACAGCCATAAGCACTCACAGAAATGCTGCACTGAGTCCTCTGTCAAAAGATTTGTTGTCTTTGTTTTCCTGTGCCAGAGACACACAGCTCTCTCCTGCTCCCCCCTCCCTCAAGAATGCTAAGAACTCCATCCCCCCCTTAGGAATGTGGATCTGAGCCAATCAACAGGAAGCTTCCTCATAGTGTTACTAACTGAGCATGTACACCGGGCTTGGTCTTGGTGCAGGAGTGAGGCATTATGGGAACTTTCTTTACAGAACTCAACGATTTTTTTTTTCTATGAGGCTTCTGATCATAACAAACTTTTTATGCATGATTTATAGACAATATAAAAATGCAAATATGTACTGTAGCTCTCAAAGTATAAAACTGGGAATAATTTAATTTTTTACATTTTTTTTTCTTGGTTTCTAAAATCAGTTACAGCCTTACTCAGTTGCACAACTGCCAACTATAACATGGATGACATTTTAGAAACTGAAATCATTGCCCCAAAAACTCGATATACCGCATATACTCAAGTATGAGCCGAGTTTTTCAGCACCAAAAATGTGCTGAAAAAGTCACCCTCAGCTTATACTCGAGTATATGGATTTGCAGATGTAACTCGATGGCATGCGTTGCGCACCCCCTCCCTGCCCCCCCGTGGACGGACGCATGCACTCCATCGAGTTACATCACACAAAGGGGTATCTACTCCATATACCCCACGTTATGCTTGTAAGGGAATTTTAATGGGTTGTAATGAGTCCTGGCAAAAATGTAACTATACAAGGGGTGAGGCTGAAAATCCAGAGAGGGCATAGAGACAGGGCAGGCAGGAGCGGGACAGAGAGGGCATAGAGACAGGGAAGGCAGGAGCGGGACAGAGAGGGCATAGAGACAGGGAAGGCAGGAGCGGGACAGAGGGGCATAGAGACAGGAAAGGCAGGAGTGGGACAGAGAGGGCATAGAGACAGGGAAGGCAGGAGCGGGACAGAGGGGCATAGAGACAGGAAAGGCAGGAGTGGGACAGAGAGGGCATAGAGACAGGAAAGGCAGGAGTGGGACAGAGAGGGCATAGAGACAGGAAAGGCAGGAGTGGGACAGAGAGGGCATAGAGACAGGAAAGGCAGGAGTGGGACAGAGAGGGCATAGAGACAGGAAAGGCAGGAGTGGGACAGAGAGGGCAGTTAAAAAAAAAATAATAAAAGGTTAAACAATGAAAACTATGAGGCAAACTTTTCTCTCTCCAACTCCATGCTGTTTATGTATTTAACCTAGCCCCATTGTAAAACCTTCTTTTGTCTGCTGCTGTAGTATTTTTTCTTTCCCTGAAATTATCAGCAGTGCTGTAACTCTTCAAGGCAGGAGAGTCAAAGGGTCCTCCATCCACCTTTCCCTAATCTGCAGCTGCCAACATGATATATTTATTAAGAGTTCACAGGGGGTTACGCTGAGTGTCCTTTTATTATTTATTTGATAATTGAAACTTAGCAGTAGCTGCTGCATTTCCCACCCTAGGCTATACTCGAGTCAATAAGTTTTTCCAGTTTTCTTAGGTAAAATTAGGTACCTCGGCTTATATTCGGATCGGCTTATACTTGAATATATACACTAACTGTTTTCTAAAAAAAATCCTAGCCTCTATGCACACTATCAGCTTACAGGAGGCTTTATTTGGTAGTAAATCTTGTTTGTATTCCAGCAAAACTTGCCACCAAGTCAGGAATTCAAAAATAACTTACTTGTTTTTGGGGCACTGAGAGCAACATCCAAGCGGTTGGGGAGCAACATGTTGCCCCCGAGCCGCTGGTGGGGGATCACTGGTCTAGTCATTGCTAGGTTCTTATTTTAACACATTATAACATGAATAACCTGGTTTCTTGCATTATTTCAATTGTTAATGAACCTGAAGGTCGTCCTTCAGATCATCTATATCACAAACAGGGTGGGTTAATAATTTATGATAACCATAGAGGCTAAGCCCTTAGGGTTTTCAAGTGGTTTATTGAAAACTTTACAAATGATAATTAAATCTGCATAGACTGATATCCCGACCAGATCATCCCGGTACATGCCAAAATGATGATATTGGACATGCAGGTGCCAGGAGCTTTGTAATGTTTAGGCAACAACTGGAACATAAGGCGTCAATACATAATATAGAAACACTGGTACCCTGTAAAATGGCTTAGTTGAAAAATGACTTATATTAGATTCACAGTCAAAACAGAGCTGCTTGTTGGAACACATCAATAACTGAGGAGACCACTAATCCTCCCAAAATATCAGCATTTGTGCTGCACCTAGTCCTGTCAATTTATTTATAGCCAAGTGCTTCATTTTACAAGTAGAAAATTGCATTTTCAGTATAACTATATTTACTGTCTTTAAGGGAATTAATCTTTAAGAAGCAGAGGCTCTGGAGAATGCGCTGTTCTATTTCAATACAGGTTTTTTTAACACGTCTTTCCCTATTTTTACTTTTCTCTCAGCAAACTGCAAATCAGATTATTTCCTTAGGTTGTTTTTCCCAGGTTTGTAGTTTAAAATACCTGTTAGTTGTCAAAAAAATTGTTGGAGGCACAGATTTATATGGTTAATCCGTAAGTCTTTGTAACTTCCTTCAGCATTTGACTGTTTTAAAATCCCCAGGCTTCTCCGCTGTCATCATCTGATTTATCAAAGGGCAAATGTCTGTATAAGCATTCCATCCTATCTCTGTCTGCCTTGGCCTGATGAGAATTGGATCTCTCACATATCATTTATTTGTATACCACGTCCAGAGGGAATTTCTATCCTCAGTTCCCTCATTTACAATTTGATTTCAGAGTTTATAGTAGAGGTTCATAAAGTGCCATAGGGTGGATTTGTGTAGTATATAAACTAAACTGACACTGAATTTTATGCTGTATATGCATTCATCTCAGAAAACAATTGTGCCAGTACCAATAGAATCTCTTACAATTCAATGTCCACTGAAAGAATAGGAAAAGGAAAGCAGCTTTCCATGTATATTAATTAAACATTGTCAATAATTTAAAGGAGACATAAAGCTAATATAACTGGGAGGTGTCAAATGTTAGGCAGCCCCCCATTGATTATGATTATAATCTCTTACCTGATCCGGTCTGAGCAAGCACCATGAAGCAATCTTCTTCCTTCCGTTTCCTTCTTTGCATTGAGTTCCCTGCCTACTCATACAATTTAAATATCGTGTTGTTAGTCAGCTGTCCACTAGGCAAAACTCCACTTCCCACAATGACTTACATATTCAGTGACCAACAGAGCTAAGTAAAAGGTGGATATCAGAAGTGTGTATAGCACTGTGCAAATTGGAGTCTTGGCTGGAAAATTGTGAAACATTGTTTCTGTAGTCTGGCAAAATGTTTAATATAAATAAATGTTTTGGGTGGATATGCCCTTTAAATCAAATGCATGCTATGAATTGAAATGCTTGCGTTTGTGGACATTTTGAAAAGTGAAAACTTTATGGAAGTAAGGGAAAGCCATGCAACAGTAACATTGTAATCTTTTCACATTACAGGTAAGAAAACCATATTGCTATAACTGCTATTATAGCCGTACACTCTGTCTTTTCATATAAGGTACAAAGGATATTTTTCAAAATGTTTCTTCATTTAAAAAACACTTTATCGGAGTTTAAACAAAAGTATTTCAACTTCTGTACTGGGATAGTTACATGAAACAGAAATTGCAAGTTTATTAGACAAGTAAACCAGAAATAAATATGTACAAAGAAAAAGCTGCTTTAATTAGCAAACATGATCTCTTACATACAGCTGAGGGAACACAAATACAAACAAACATTACAGTGTGCCAATATAGATGGGGAAGCTTATAGCTCTGCTACAATTTCATGTTGAAATTTAAGGACATGTCAACCCCAAAATAATGTTTTGCCTAATAAATGAAAGCATAATTCCAAGCAACTTTCCAATGTGAATGTACTAAAAAAAGTTATTTGTAAATCTAATTGCTATTGAAAGCAGAATTTGCTGAACACCTTATTGTTACTTTTAAATAATGTTGCAAAGGTCAGTCTCCTCCAGCAAGAGAGGTCTGTCATCTGCCAGAGCTACCAGGGCAGAGAATAGAAGGACTGGCAAACACTGATTCTAATAGCAATTATACAGGTATGGTATGCGTTATCCGGAAACCCGATATCCAGAAAGCTCTGAATTAAGGAAAGCCTGTCTCCATAGACTCCATTTTAATAAAAAATTTCAGATTTTTAAAATCAATTTCCTTATTCTCTTTAAAAATAAAACAGTGCTTTGTATTTGATCCCAAGTAAGATATAATTCATCCTTATTGGATGCAAAGTAATCCTATTGGGTTTAATTCATGTTTTACTGATTTTTTTTGTAGACTTAAGGTATGAAGATCCAAATTACAGAAAGACCCCTTATAAGGAATACCCTTGGTCCCGATCATTCTGGATAACGGGTCCTATACCTGTACATACAAATAAGTTAAAAAACCATTGCATATGTGTAACAAATGTATATTGCAAAGTTGCTTAGAATTATGTTTCCTTTTATTAGGAAAAAAATTATATTTTGGGTTGCCTTGTCCTTTAATGAAAGTAGCTACTGAGAAAGATAAGCAGCAAAGGTTAATAGTGCGGCTTTTACCCTGCATATTAAGATAAATGGCATCTGCCATACTGTAAATAGGGTGATTTGGGAAGAAGGACACCAGAAGTGTAATATTCCATTTGGCAGGGAATATCAAGGTCTGCTTAAAACAGAGTTGCAGAGTCAGTCTTTGTAACTTTTTACTAGGAATAAATACGTTCTGGAAAAAAGTTCATAGGCATTTTATTTGGGAAAAAAAAGCAAAAAACAATGTATAAGGATCCATACTATTGCTAATAATTATTTTTTTCACCACATCAATATTTATTTATATTATTTATTTATATCTAATTATGTTTGTATTTTAATAAAAAAATTTATTTGTTTTTTATTTTGTTTATTTATGCATTTTGGGAGCTTCCAGTTCAAAGGTGCACAACATTTCCTGGAGCAAAGCTGTCCAATTGGAGGTCCGTGGGCTAAATGCGGCACTTGACATGATCATTTATCTGGCCCTCCAACATACTGAATGAGATATATTTGGCCCTGCACTGCCCTGGAGAATCCGCAAAGCCAGACAGGCAGTATCTCTGACTCAGTTCTGACTCAGAAAGTGACCAGCTTTCAGCAGAACATATTGCCTAAACCTGTAAGTACCAGTATGCCTGCAGGGGACATTGAATAGGGAATTAATACTGGCTGTTGTTGAATATTTGATGGGTAGGTCATATGTTTGTCTCTGTCATTGCTCATTCTGGTATTATGAAAAACAAGGGTAATAGGAACTTTGCAGTGACCCAGTTAACACCAACAACCTATATTCTGTACTAGAACTGACAGTACAATTTTGTGCTTTATAAATGTAACAAAAAATGTACCATACCATGAACCTTGTATTGCTGTATAGTTTGTAATGCAGTATCCTAAACTTCAGTTGAAACTCTGAAACCTTGCATAATGTATTCATTATTAAATATATACTCTAGACCCTAGTCATTTTTTTAGTTCTCCTGCGTTCACACCTCTCATTAGGCCTGAGTGTAAGGCTAGAACTAAGTTTGTTGACCATATGCTGCTTTGACATCTGTTGTAAAAGAAATGTGGCGATTGGACTTGTGAACTGGCTGGTATATGTTACTATAAAAGAATAAATATATGGATATAAGAAAAGAATAAAGGCTTAAATTACTTTTTGAAACACCCCAGGGGATAAATACCATATTGGTTAGGGAGAAAGGAACCAATGACTAAATGACTAAAGGGGAGATTTACTAATCCACAAATCTGAATCCCGAATGGGAAAAAAATGGATTGGGAACTAACATTTTGCGACTTTTTCGTATTTTTTGCGATTTTTTCATCGCCGTCACGACTTTTTCGTATTGAGCGCTCGGAAACGGCGTGCAAACCTTTCCGACTTTGCATGATTTTTGAAGCCTCCCATAGGACTCAATGGCACTCTGCAGCTCCAACCTGGCCCAAGGAAAGTCACGATACTGAAGCTTGAATGAATCCGAAACTTTCATACTCGGCGCAACAGTACGATTATTTTGCGAGAGCGGCGAAAAATGCGCGACAATTCGCGAAAAAGTCGCAACGAAAAAACCACAGAAATACCGATCATAACGAAAAAACCACATTCGGACGCTTTTCGGACGTTCGTGGATTAGTAAATGTCCCCCTAAATCTAGTTAGTCCTGTATGTCTAAATTATAGGCATAGAAGGCCAGGGCCCCCCTTTAGCACAAAAATATTGCTTTGGGACATTGTAATCTACAAAGGTTAATTGGGGTACCAAGTAAGAGCTGAAATATACATACAAGCTTAAGTTTAATTAAGTTATTTATTTGAAGCCCAGAAAAAAATTATGCAAATTATTTATAACTACATGCAATTTGCACTGGGGACAGGACTGTATTTACAATGTAAGCACCCGAAGGCCCCTTCCCCCAGGTCAGTTTTAGGCTGCAACTGGCAACCCTTAGGAATAAATCTCCCCCAGCATGCTGCTGGACTCTTGCCTTTAAGTTTGTGTCTAGGGCAGCACCGGTTGCTAATACAGCCTTGATTGGGGAGTAACAGTTTGGGTAGGTGTTAGTACTGAACATGGCTCTGCTCCTGAGTAGCACTGTGACACACAGGGAAAAGAAATGGATTTGGCACATCTATCTGTGTGATACTGTGTCAAATCCTGACAGAAAACTTTTCCTGGCAGTCAAAGAAAATGGTAAAATAGATCAAACTGCTGGAAATTTATTCTGCATTTCCTGATTTCATCTATCTGCCTATCTACAGTATCTATCTATCTATCTATCTATCTATCTATCTATCTATCTATCTATCTATCTATCTATCTATCTATCTGACTAATACCATATGGAAATGTTCTTAGTTTCACTTGCCTTTATATTGTGGGAGTATGTTAACGTTATCTGGCACAATTCCTGAGATTTCTGATTCCTTTTGGAAAAGAGCACCTGCTTCATTAATTCAATATGGAGACATGAAAAGTCCTGTTGCCTAGCAACATCTGAATCTCCTCACACTTGATAAATAGCTGAAGGTGGGATGTTATTATTGACTGACAGGCATGACTTTAGCTCTGAAGCAACACACTGTATGGGGATTATGACACAGGAAGTTTCAGTGAAAGCTGTAATGTGTTATCTGTCACACTTCATAAACTCGAATAAAAGTATTACAACAATATTTGCACCAGAGGCTTTAGTAAGTGTAAGACTAACACTGGTCTCTTTTCAAATTTACTTCGCATTTCATTATTTTAAGGGAAAAGTGGAACATGTATTAAGTGAAAGACAATTAGAATTCTATAGTCACAACATAAATATATTTTATACTGTAACCTCTATTTCAGCTCAATAGCTGCCTTCCCCAACTAGTACCAGTAGAACATGGGTTACACTGGACACTCTTACCCAGAATGGACCTTCGATAAGTGAAAGAGGAAGGTGAGAGTGTTGTGCAACTACACCTCTCTTGCTGCTATGCAGAAACATAAAAACAGAGGGCGCCTGATGTTCTTGCAAATAACAAAATAACAAGTGTTTATTTAACATCGACAGGGTTTACTCACAATACAGCTTTTCAGAGGCCAGTGGTACAGGCAACACCATATACAGAGTGTAATACAGACTGACATTCCCCTGTGGACAGATTGGCAGGAATCTCACTTTCTCTCAGGGAATTCTCTATCCTGATTCACTTGGATCCCTACACTACAGGCAATATGGCCTGGGAAAGATACCTCCAAAACTGCAGTCCTATGTAGGAGCTCAGAACTGCTCTTTCTAGCTCAACCCTAACTGCCTTACACTCCTAGAGTGTTACTGGTACAGGAGCTACACCTGCCACTATCTAATGCCTCATTCCTGGGGCCCTGTTCCCTGACTTATCTGGGCCTGTGCCCAGGCTCACAGCACACATCTGCCCTTTTCCTAAGACAGAAGCAATGAGGAAGATGCCACTCCTTTCCCAGCACTATATCAAAGTGAGGCAGGAAGTGGTCACCCTACCTGCTAGCCAATAGCATACATATGTAGATTAACTTACTTAGATACATTGCCTTCCACCCAGCACCTAAGGGAACTGAACCTGTGAACCTGTGGGGATTTAAATCATAGGGGCCATTTAACCCTACATCACATATACATTTTAACTTTTCCTTGGACTAGGGTGTGCTCTGATTGGAGAAGCCACAAGGAGAAAGTTTCAATCAGAGTGCAGCTCATTACAACAGAACCGGAACTTACAGGAATGCAGGAAGATTTCCCCAATGTTAAAGGTTCCAGAGCAGAGCAGGTTTTTTTTTTAAGGTGCCAAGCAGGTTTGGGGAGTCTTAGCCTCCTCTAGCCTTACTGAAAATCTGCCTGTGCTCACGTATGTTCTTTGTGTTCAAATAATGATAAAAGGCCATATCTTAAGTGCTGTTTTAGAGATTATGGGAACTCAGTGATTCAGATAATCCTCACCTTGTCCAAGAAAATACAAGATCATGTATTATATAAACTTTACATTCAAGGAAACTAGTTTTGCAGCCTTTCTAATGAAAGGACAATTTCATCTAATGAAAGGACCATTACATCTCAATATTTTTTTAGTGAGAGGCAGTTCTAGGTTACTAAATACTGTATAGCCCCTTTTTACTAAAAAAACACATTTTACATTGCATTGGGGTTGTTTCCTTTGCCCTGATCAGCTTTTATTCTTTTTCTAAATCAGTCTGATAATAATCCTGTTAGGGGCTTAAACTCCTGCAGTGATGTAAAAAATGTGTTTCAGACAGTATCTTGGACTACAGTGGTGTTTATGTTTTTATTTGGCTTATTAACATTGAATAATGAGCTTGATTTTTAGCCAGCCATAATATAGGTGTTGTTATGTATTGCTGGAGTAGATGGCCAGGAAAGTAGCCCAGAAGAGCAAGCCTGGGACAGGTGGAGCGGAGCGAGGCCATGACAAGGGGGGTGAATAGGGACCCATAGGAAGCTGGTGTATAGGATGCTGGGAGTTGTAGCATCAGAGCAACAAGTGGGAGGAGAAAGAGGCCATATAAATAAATGAAAATGGAAGAAGGCATCCATTACCTCGTGGCAGTAGAAGGGGAACTGTGGGAACTGGTTGATTAGTCGCAGCTTAAGGCGTGGTGGGGCTGCCCTAGGGGGAGCCAAAAAGGGGCTAAATAGATGAAGGTACAGGTGCTTTTCTGGAGGGGCAGGCCTGGGGGCTAGGCTTTGGGGGGAAAACAGTCATAGTAGGCACAGGAGGTGGGAAAGTTTGGTTGTGGAGGCTTAGTCGCGGGCTTGAAAGGCTTCTTCAATTGTCTAAGGTTAATTTAAGGTTAAGTTATTATAATGGTAAGAATTGTAATGCAGCCTTCAGCGGCTAAATGTTACGTAACCTATGTTTATGTGTAAAGTGTATTGAATGAAACATTGATTACAATTTTCTTGTGTTATCAATAAAATAAGCTGCGGCCTTTCCACCCAGAAAATGCAGGTTTGTCTTTTGTTTTGTGAGGGGTTAGACTGTGGTGTGGGTTAGGAGAAAAGGGGACCGTGATTGCAACCTCCCCATGTCATGTGCAAGGGTGCACTCCTCAGGTTATTTCCACTATCCAATGTTTTATTATAGTGCCAGGTTTCTAACATTACATTACATTATTACATTAACATTTATTTATAAAGCGCCAACATATTCCGCAGCGCTGTACAATAAGTGGGTTTTATACATTGGACATACAGAGTAACATATAAAGCAATCAATAACCGATACAAGAGGTGAAGAGGGCCCTGCCCAAAAGAGCTTACAATCTACAAGGAGAAAGGGTTGAGACACAAGGTGTGGGAATGGGCATGACCATGAAAAACCCTATAATGGAATGATATGTTTAAATGGTTATAATTCAGATTCAAAATTGTTAACCAAGGCAAGAGCTATGGATTAATTAGCCTGCAGGACTAAAATGTTTCTGTATTACAAAATATTGTTTCTTAGTAATTTGTAATCTCTCTGTCACCACTACGGGGGCTCCTAGTCATATGCTTAATGTGCATCTATCCTGTTAACAACTGTTATATCATGAATGCCTACCACTTGTCACTGTGCATGCATGGGAAAAGTCATAAGATGTTTAAACCAGAGCATAAATTCTTAATAAAGCAGCGGCTGTGCTCAGTTCTGCACAGTCTCTACTGTATTTATTACAACTGAATCTTTTGCTTAGACTGAGACGTAATAAAACAGGAATATGGAATTTTCTTAAATGGTATCTCAGCCAAATACTGTTTTTTGCATAATAAATGAAAATGTAATCTAGGTAACTTTCTAGTATACATTAATTAAAAACATTATTTGTCCAGCTGTTCATTGTCTCTACACTTCTGGTTCTGACTTCTGAAACAATGCAGCAAAAGCCAGCTGATTAACAGACCAGGAGGAGAACTGATATCTGCTACATTGTTTCAAGAGTCAGAACCAAAAAGGGGTTAACAATACTACCTATAATTGCAATTACTGTAAATAATGTATTTTTTCATTATGCAACAATTGTGGAAATCCCCTTTAATGGGCTCCCAGCTAGGAATAGCATCACCTGTGTAATACATGGCACCCTTTCAGCAACTAACATCTTAACAAGACATTTGCTGTCATCTAAATATGTATTGTATGTATTGTTATTTTTGATCACTAATGCTTTAGATCTATACAAGTAGATGGAAGAATTTCTCTGGGTTCAGAGAAGAGTAATCACGTTAATTAAAGGAATAATGCATCTAACAATGAATGGCTTGACATTAGTCAAACAGTTGTGTTAATTTAACTTAATAGGGTACAATAAGGGGCCTATTCATTATGCTGTTTAAAAAACGGTGACAAAATTCGCCATACATCTCCAGGCTTCGCCACATAAAAAACAGCATAATGTTTTTCTTCCAATAGAACATATGTAAAATAACAACAAATTCAGTGAATTTTGTTTTATACAGCATAATAAATAGGCCCCTAAATGTATAGATCATCATAAGCACAGCAACATTTTCTTTTCTTCAAGTCTATAAGGTGGTGCTACTATAACTGATTTAAGGAAGTTCACAAGGGGAATGAATAAATAAAAAGTGTAGTCATGAATAAAATGGTATCTGTAGTAGTTGATGCAGAGAGCTAACTGTAAGTAAAAAGCTATTCAGTACCAATTCACCCTCCTCCCCAACCCAGTTAGTCAAACTGTCAACTAGGAAGCCAGGATTATTCTCGCTTGTCCTTTCAGTTATTGGTGGCTGAGCCTACTATATAAACACTTACTGTCGACTTGATAAACAGGGCTAATTTTACAAGAATTCATGAATCGTGAAAAGCAGTGTTGTATTTAATTATGTAATTTAATTATTAATGCTTAGAACAATAATTCAAGCCTGTAGGCAAGTGAATATAATAATTTGCACTATTTAGCTTTACACTATTATGGCAATTAGAGCACATAGGGTTATAGGACATGGGAAAGCATATTAGAAAGATTTTTTTTTAAATTTGAATATGAAAACATGATTGGATAAAATCATGGGAAAAAAAACTCAAATACCTTGAATTTTTGAGTTTACAAGCTCAAAAAAACCCCACAAAACCTCAATAAATGAGTTTTACATTGGGGGTTTTCAAGTTTTTTTTAGTGTAATAATGACTTTTTTCGGAGCCCTATTTATAATTTCTCAAGCCTTTATGCACAAACAATCATAACGGAAACCTTATGTGAGTTTGCTAAAAGCCTCTGAACTATTTTTTCCCTCCTCAGGGAATGAAATGAAAGTGTCAGTTATCAAACTCACGAAAGGTTTCAAATATGACGGCTGGAGCAATCACAAATAGGGCTCTTGAAGTAGTTATTAAGTGAGTTTTAGCACAAAAAAACTTAAATTAAAGTTCAAACTTTCATAAATAAACCCCATTTTGATTACTGTTATATGCTGACCCCTAGTCCTCACTCAGAGGGCCTTTGTGGTTGTAGTATGATCCAGTCCATGTGAATCAGCTTTAGGTCTATGGACAACTTTAGTCCTAATAAACAAGGGCCAAGTGTCATTCACAGCTCTGTATGTACCTATAATTTGGAACTCTTTGTTATACAAAATAGTACTGACATATAGATAGGAGAGAGATAAGAAAGGTTGGCAAAGAAGGACAAGGTTAACCTTTGTAGCTTTAACACAATTAAATTATTCCTAACATTTACTTGACACTATTGCAGGTTGTGTAGATACAAGTAATGGAGCAAGTCATATAAATAACATGAAATAAATAAATAATAATAGACAGTGATATAAAGGGGACATATTTGATCTGCAGCAGTAACCAATGACATCTCTTTAGCAATAGGTAAATTAATAGAACAACAATTTAGAGAGTTGCCCTTACATTTCTTTTCATATTATTTAAAGGTCAAGATGCACAGTGCAGAAATGTCAGCTCTGCGAGTACCTCTGTGATTTTCAACGTAATGACAGTTCTCTAGTTAACTACTAGGCAAAATAATGGGAAACAAACAGTACTGTTGTGAAGGGCATTTTCTTCTACATAGGTTCTGGGCTGCTTCGTATTACTACATAAAACTGACTACTGGAAATACTTTCAGAGGCATCTGTCTGTCTTTTTTATGTTTAAAGGAGAAGGAAAGGTAAAAACTAAGTAAGCTTTATCAGAAAGGTCTATGTAAATACAGCCATAAGCACTCACAGAAATGCTGCACTGAGTTCTCTGTCAAAAGAAACAGGATTTCTTGTCTCTTTGTTTTCCTCTGCCAGAGACACGCAGCTCTCTCCCCTCTCCTGCTCCCTCCTCCCTCAAGAATGCTAAGAACTCCCCCCCCCTTATGAATGTGTGATCTGAGCCAATCAGCAGGAAGCTTTCTCATAGTCTTACAAATTGAGCATGTACACTGGTCTTGGTGCAGGAGTGAGGCATTATGGGAATTTTCTTTACACAGCTCAGCATTTTTTTCCTATGAGGCTTCTGATCATCTGAACAGAAGAAATATGGGGAGACTTAAGGGTACTATTGAGAGAACTGAAGGTATGCCTGCAGCTTGAGATTAAGGGCCCGATTCACTAAAGTCCGAAATAAGGAGTGCTATTTATAGCATACGTTAAAAATCTTATCAGTTCTTATTTTTCACTCGATTCACTAAAAGGACACTTGTCATAATTAAGAAGCGATGTTCTTGGCGTTATTTATCTTACGATGACATATTTTCAAGCAATATATTACGCAGCGCACAAGATATTACGCAGCGTGCGATATTTTATGCAGAGCGTAATATATTACGCACGTAACCATTACTTTCTGAAAACCACCATTTCCCTGAAAACTGGAGGATGCATCACTCTAGGGCCAACAAATACTTGAAAAAAAAAATACTTGCCAATAGCTCACGAACCGCAATTTTCTTTAAGTACCGCCTGCCCCAAGTAGGGTTAATATTCACACAGATTAACACGATATTTTGCACGTTTAACGCTTCATATGTGTTTGTGAATCATGCGTTAGTACTATTTCTATTCGCTAATTAACGCAATGCGTTTTTTTTGTGCATGCGATATGCGGCTTAACACATGCGAAATGACTTTGATGAATCGGTACTTAATTATCGCATGCTTTTTAATGAAAAAAACTATGCGATAAGCGTTATTGACCTTTAGTGAATCGGCCCCTATAACGCTTATCGCATCGTTTTTTTCATTAAAATATGTCATCGTAAGATAAATAACGCCAAGAACATCGCTTCTTAATTATGACAAGTGTCCTTTTAGTGAATCGAGCGAAAAATAAGAAGTGATAATATTTTTAACGCATGCTATAAATAGCACTCCTTATTTCGGACTTTAGTGAATCGGGCCCTAACTCTTTAGTAGCCTTTCTTTCTCCTTTAACGGCTGAAAAGAAAGGGCCTGTAGTGACGAGTGAATCTGTCCCTTTCCACTTGCAAAACTGCTAAAAAATCTGCAAAACGGTGAAAACTCACGAAATGCGGGTATACTTTTTTACCCAACAGCGACTTTTCATTATACAACCGTGAGTTTTCTGACGCAACCACAATGTTTTTGCCTCAACTGTGACTTTTTGGTTTTCTGATGAAACCATGATCTTTTTAACACGACCCAAACTTTTTTCTCACGCTAAATATATTCAAGTTAGTGGCTGACTTTCTCTGCAAATTTTTTGATGTTGTTGCAAATTTTTGCTGCAGTTTGCCAATGCTGAAATACTGATTTTCACATCAAATCTATATCGCTGAAAAAATGTGCTCATCACTAAGGGCCTGCAACGGATTGAGTTCAACTTTCAAGCACAGAACTATACTTAGCTGAAAGACAGCTACTTGGGGCTTTTGTTTGTGCTTAACCCTCTCACCTTCACTATCAAATGACAGTAAACCTGGCAGCACTAACTTGGATTTGTACTTAGTGTCTGATTTATAGCGAACAGTACAAAAACAGCTACATTTGCCAGAATGGTCTACAGAAAAGAACACTGACCAGCAAGCAGAGGGAATCCTTGAGAACCAATTAACGAGATTAATTTCTTTTGTCTTGCTGAATACACTGGTCTCAGATGTTTGGAATAAAATCAATATTATAGAACTGCAGACTGAAACAAATGAAAAATATAAAGAAAGGGTTCAATTTAAACTTTATAGTGGTAGTTATACTTCCAAGATACATGGTTGAATATATACGGTAACTGTAAGGCCTGAATTACTTTCTGTATATACATTTTTCTTGGCTATACTCTTGTAGCATTTAAAAATTACTCCCATAAAATAAAGAACCCCCACCCACTTCATCTATGTCTTTTTTCTTCTGTCAGCAGAGTTGGCTTACCTGACGGGGAGTTCCATCTCTTCCTTCCCAATGCTGTGCCACTCGGCCTTCTGAGAAGTGTCTTGGTGCAGGACCAATGGCAGCTGGGTGTTTTAACTGCAGTGTGGTTCCATTTCTATGCTAGTTCTTTAAGCTGCCATTTGAACTCTTCTGACTGTCACTGGGTTAGTGCTGCTTAGTGTGCAACAGCCCTGGGTGACATCACTGAGGAGCGCTGCATTTACTTAAAATCTCAGATGTTGTGGATGCACATGCTGTCAGAAAGACAGAGTAAGTAAGCGGAATGTGCATTGCATTACTTAATAAGTTAAAATAAATGTAAATGAAAAAAAATAAAAATATTAAACTGGGTAAAATAAATAGACTGCACAAAATAAAAAATATTTTCATTATAGTTAGTTAGGAAAAAATGTAATCTATAAAGGCTGGAGTGAGCAGATGTCTAATGCAATAGCCACAACACTACTTCCTGCTTTAAAACTCTCTAAGCTGTTAGCAGTCAGTAACCAATCAGTGACTTAAGGGGGGGCCATATGGGACATAACTGTTTAGTTAGTTTGCATTTGAATCTGACCTGCGTGCTCACAAACTAACTCAATAGTTATATCCCATGTGCCCCCCCCCCTAAAATGACTGACTAATTAAGAGGTTAGAGAGCTGAAAACAGGAAGTAGTGTTCTGGCTATTATTTAAGACATCTGCTCACACCAGCCTTTATAGATTACATTTTTTCCTAACTATATTAGAAATATTGTTTATTTTGCGCAGTCTATCTGTTTTACCCAGATTTATTTTTACACTGAACTGTTCCTTTAAGTCTGCTCCTCATATGCTATTTATTTGCAGTATGTCACAAGCTTCAGAAGATTAGGCTGGCCCCTCAGGGTCCCTAATAACCTGCCTCACTTGCTTGAGCCTGCCTTTAAAGATAAGAAATTCTGCAAAGACTGCATTTCTAAGTTTATGTCCTCAGACAACCTTCTGTTGCAGTTTCAGTAGAATCAGATATGGGAGAACTCGTGAAAGTGGATGCTCCCTCTAAGAGCAATGGTACACAGGGCGTTTTAACCGCGTGTTTTTAAAAATGCAGCCAGTGCTGTAAATACGCACAGAAAAACCCAGAGCACTGTCCATGTGTTTTTTAGCCAGGCGTATTTACACACCCACAATGCACTTTGTGCTCTGACACTCAAAATCCAGTCTCTTGAAAGTTCCCCTGGGTACATCCACACTTGAAGACATCATTAATTATACTTAGTAAGCCAAATGTAGTGAGGTAAAGCAGCCCAGCGGCATTGTGTAATGTCATTAGGGCAACAGAGCTCCCTCCGCCACCTAGCAAGAGCTTTGCATGCCATCTTGTAAATATGCAGTAAAACAACCAAAATTAGACACACCTCCTAGCTAGCTGGTCTCTTGGGCACTAGTAACATCCAGTAAGAATGACTTATCCAACCTGTGTCCTAGACAAGTACTTTCCAAACTGGCCCAAAGTTGATCCATTCAACTGTCAGCACAATAGCTACAACCCAAAGGGGACAATATTCGGAGTATTGTGTATCTAACTATAATGCACTTCTGCAGATTCATAGGAGAAGGAATTGTGAACTTTTGTATTGGTTTCATTTAAAGCGAAAGTCAGTAAATCAATCTGCAAATGGGAAACACAAAATAAATATGTCCTCTACTATATATAAATGTGCCTCCTTTGCTATCAAATCAAACTGAGGCCACATAGTCTGTAACCAGACTATGTATTAGTTGAAAGCTATCTGAGTCTCTCGCTCCTGCAGTTTTTGCCTTTAACTGATCACTCATATTTCCATACACAGGGCTGTCAGTATCAAGGAAGCATATTCGACCTATGGCTCCCAGCCTTAAGGTTTCAGTCCCAGATTTTCAATGTTCAGCTGCTTGTTCTCTGGATTCAGCATCTTTAACTATCATTTTGGTAGTTTCTCACCTGGATTTCTAACCTTTTCAAAGCATTCTCTCCCTTTGATCAATTCAGGTAGGCAGGCTGTAGCTTCCAGATTCTTCAAATACACTTTTGCTTTTTCCAGTTCCCATTAATATTTTAGTTCTGGTGTCATTGCACCTTCCAGTGATCAGATAGAAAAGTAGAAAAGGACATTTAATAAAGATTTTCTGCAAGTTTTTAAGTGTATACCTATTCTTTGTATGTCAGTGCACCTGGTTGGTTCTGAAGCAAAATGCTTTCTGTGATTCAAGCTTACTAAAAGTTATAGAATAAACTCCTTTAAGTCCTCCAACCCATATGCTAAGTGTCTGTACAAGACAGAAAATACATATTCATGCCAAATCTCACCCTAAATAATCTTCAAGCTGGGCTTTCAGGTGTATTTAGCAGAACGAATAGCCATTTTACCTAATTCTTGCCTTAACTGGCCTTCAGTATATGGCCACCCTGCCACTGCCCCAAACCCATCAGCTTAGGAACCTTACTGGGTTATAAACAAACACAGTCAATATGCAAAGATCTATAACTGAAAGGCTTAGGGCAGTGGCCAGGGTCGGACTGGGGGGTGCAGGGCCCACCGGGGCTCCTGCCCTAGAGGCCCTGGAGGTGCCCCCGCTGGCCACATCCCCTAAGCCCCCCCCACAGGGGGCCCCCTAACCCCCCACAGGGTCCCCCACCCGAAGTCCTCCCCATAGCTTGCATAAATTTAATGCGTATGGGGAGTAATGGTCAGCAGGGGGAGCGCCGGCAAGGGTCGGGTCTGGGCCCAGTCAGACTGCGGCAGACGGTTAAATTAGTCGCCCCGCGGTAAACCTTCTTTGCTGTGGGTGACTAATCTCCCTGCAATGCTATCCCACCGGCAAGAATGTAAATCGCAGATGGGATGGCATATTGCGTTGCTACGATTTTCCCGAAAACGACCTGAAGTTTCCTCTCAAGGCAACTTCGGGAAATCGTAGTGATGTGTATGGCATCCCATCGCCAATGGGTGACTAATCTCGCGGTCTGCCACTGCCCTTATGGAAAAGTCATAATTGTTAATGTCATGCAGTTGAAAGTGTGATCTGCTGAGATGAATGTAAAAAATACTGAGTAAGCAGCAGCACAGTTATGGGTGTCCACATGGTCCTGCTTATTTGTTCAAAGAACCCTGCAGTTAGCAATATTCACAGTCCCTATCATTTCCCATTATTTGCCAAACTCACTAAAGGGAGGGGGAAGAGAATTGGGGGGCAGTACGGTACACAGATGGCACAGCACGTTAGTCAGGAAGACAGTTTGGACAGTATTCTATAAGGTTAGCTTTTAATAAATGTTTCTTGCTGTGTTTGATATAATACTGACTATAACTACTGATGAGGATACTGTCATTGAAAACAATGTAATACATTTAATACCAGATGTTCAGTACTCTCCAAACAATGCCATAGCTAAAGGAATGCTTCTCCCAATAGGTTAGAACTACTAGAATCATGCCTGTAACCTTCTCCTTCAAACTTGTAGTTATCTTTGTGACTAGTCCTAACTTCTGGCTGCCACTCATACTCACTCTCCATGTCCTTTGTTAAAGTGATGGATTCTGGGGCTTGAAGACCCTCTGACAGGGTCCGACTGGGTCGCTGGGCCCCGGCGGCCCAGACCCGACCGTTGCCAGCGCTCCCCCTCCCGAATGCTCCTCCGAGCGCCCGGCTGAGTGCACCTGCAGGGCCCCCGGGACTGGAGCGCCGGTGGGCCCTTCACACCCCAGTCTGACCCTGCCCTCTGATATCCATAGAATTTGTGCACTATCCATCATGGAAATCAGTGGGACTTAAAGTCCCCAAATCCATATAATCTGTATTAAGAGGGCCCAAGTTGCAAAGCCAGCTTTACAAACTTGCAGGCAATATAGTAAACACTGTGACCATTATATATTTCTCAAACTTTCATCTGCCACCTTACATAGTTACATAGGGTTAAAAAAACCAGAGTCCATCAAGCTCAACCCTTCCACCTGTCTAAAAGCAATCATTTTAAGGATCCGTTTTCACTTGTGTGGCAATGTGAGCTGGCCATGCATCAGTATAAATATGTATGATACACAATACAATTGCTGTTTTACAAAACACCATAAAACAAGATATGTCACAATAGACTCTAATAAAATCCTCCTATTACCCTGGATATAGTATCAGTAGATAAGAAGCCGTAGTTCAAATAAAGAAAGCTTATCATGGTCCTTTAAATTACTTACCTGGTTAAAATTCACATTCTTATGATATTCAATAGGAAATTGTTTGTGAAATGTTATGTTGTATGAACAAATATACATAAATGAAATTTGGAATACAAAAAAACAAAACAAGATATGTCACATGTTTGACAGAAAATAATAATAACATTAATAGTAGTGCCATATATATATATACATATATATATATATACTGAACACTGAACACAAGATTAACACAGCGACTAATAGATTGTTTTGAAAAGCCGTAAAAAGGCATTTGATAAATAGACATATTTAGATGCCTAAACATTTTATGATTTATTTTCAGCGCTAGAAATACCTCCATGCAGGATTAATGACAATCATGTTATGTTGGGATAACAATAACTTGTTCAAGTAACAATGTAAATAAAGAATTATTTTTGTTAAATACATTAAGAAAAACCTTTCTCTCAGCCTGTCTTAACTACTGACTATTAATTACATTGAGAAACATCACAAAGTAAGAGTCACTAAATGAAATGACACTGGTAGATCGTAGATGCAGAACTGTAGTGGATAGCACAGTAAAACTAAGTTTTCATCTGTCAAGAAATGATGGAATTTGCTTTTCACAAACAGATGGTCACAGGGTTGCCAATCATGTGCTGTTTAACAATACCCACACTTCTACACTGTAGAAAATGACATGTTCAAAAGCTAGTGACTGTAAGTTATAGGAGAGCTCTATGTTTCTTAATTCTGACACCGCTCCTCTTCTTTGGACAAAACATGTGCATGAGGCAGGAGTATCCAGAAATGTGTCATTTATCATAAGCACCTCCCAAATGCACCACCACCGTTTTTAAAGATCGCTAAAGATTTTTCTTGGCATTTGAGGGATAAAGGTAACTAAACAATTACTGCTGTGGCATTAAATCGGACCTCAAGAAGAAGGGGCCTTGAAACGTAAAAAGCAAAATACAACTGCAACAATTAGACAATAATAAAGCTGCTAAATGAATAAATGTAAAGAGTTTGGCTACAGATATAACAGTAATAACCAACAGCTGACATTGTTTCATCATCATCATTGCTGCTTCTTTATTTTCAATGCCCATCATATATATGTCACATAAAACAGTAATAACCATCACTAACAGTTGTTATTGTTTGCATCATTGCTGCTTTTTTACTTTCAATGTACACATCAAAACATTAACCTGGACCCCAACTATAGTCATCAGCAATTCAGTCATTTGAGGCTAAATTGGACCAATTGATTTGTTCAGGCAGCCCTCAGTGAGTTACCAAAATGCATATAACACCTCTTATTGCTTATAGGGGTTACACTGGTTTCCAATTTATAATACACAATTAATATTATTTAGTGTTATTTATTATCCATTTACATATTTTTACCTAGTCTGTCCCTATAAATGATAATATTAAACAACACTGAAGGTAGAGACAGGAGACTTCTGTAGGACGAAGAACTGTGACGTAGGAGAGCATATTAACTAGTCCTTATCATGAGGACATGCCTACATATAAAGGGTGCCCTGCCTACAGCAGGGGCCATTAAAGTATCACCCACAATTTATTCAAAACCCTTCTGTGTCCTAGAACCTGTTCATTATTAATATATACCCTACATATCCTGGCGTTATATAGATATTTGTTTCTTTTGTGCGCTACTTAAATTGCATATGAACATTTATATCATAAAGAAGAAGTTACAACATATCAAAGGGATAGGCCCTCTTTAAGCCTCTCTGCTGAAATTTGATTTTTACTGCTGAGAGCTATACCATCGATTACCAAGGCATCCTTACTCTAAAGAATAAAGAAACGAAGCAAAGAATGATCTCGCACATAAGGTAATTCTGTAGTCAAAGTAATTGGTATGATTGTGGTTCTTTTCTTTGAAAATACAAAGTCATAACTTCAGTGAAATGAGCATTCTTGGATGTAAGAGATTCAATAAACACTGTACATAAAAGACACAACAAAAATTTATCTGATCTACTGTTGCAAGAAAAGGGGAAATAGTTCTATACTATGATATGCAGATAATCCTACAGAAAGTTGTGAACTGTGAAGGTACAAATGGTCTATTTTTTTATTTTGCTTTCAGTGTATTATGCCTCTGTGGTGACCTATAGTAGTACTGTACAGAATGTAGAAGAAGGGAAGATGTATTCAGGATATAATTCTCTAAACTTATTATAGTAGACAATTTATTTGGAATAATTATTCTGGTATTTCCCCTTCATTGATCAATATGTGCCAAAGAGGTAATACACAAACCCCAGCATTAAGTTCCACTGCATCCTTCTACAATTTAATAAGTGATAATTTAATTTTTACAAATTGGTAGGCTGTTAATAGTCTGTGGCTGGTTGTAAATATGTCTAACAGCTTTCTAGAGCCAAATGGGCTTTATAAGTTGCCCAGTATGATCGGATGTACTTTGGTAAAAATAAGCAAAAACAAAGTTTGTTTCAGATACACAAGAAGAATGTAACTGGATTACTGTTCATTTACATGTTGTTGCATGTGCCATCTTACCACACAGTATATCATATTTAAGTAAACCTACTATAATGAATAGCTACCCACCCAGTCATCTTGCTTTTACTTGCAATCATTTTGTTCCAGCCATTCCAAGTCATTTGACTCATCTTGTATTTATGATTAACCCTAAGGCTGATGCCACACGTGCCGTTTTTCCGCTGCGTATTTTCTCATTCTCTCGGCGGCTGAAAAATGCCCTATATCATCATCAATAGAAATAGCTTGAAAAGACTCGAAGCAAACCACACAATGCGGAAATACGCTAGAAAACGCCTTAGCACGGATTTTTCAAGCGTAGGCCGAAATACGCCAGTATTTGCAAAGCAAGCTATTCCTATGTATACACAAAGGCAGCTGCCAGACCTAGCGGAAATACACTGCGTTTTTTGCTATTTTGCACTATTAGCACCATGGAAACGGGATTTGCTTACGTCACCAGTACTAGGCTGAAAAATGCCATAGTCAGGGGCTGTGTGGCTTCTGCTGCGTTTTTAGGCCGAGAAAAAACACCACGTCTGGCATCAGCCTAACATTTTACCTGTTTCCAGAACCTTCACATCTGTTTCAAATAACATTTTGCATACTTATTATTTTGTATATTTTATATGAAAAAATATAATTTCTTTCTTACTGCCCTTGCTCCATAAATGCATTAGCTTTATTGCTTTACATAAATATTGCTGATACCATGCTTCTCTTATTGATTGCTTTGTGCGTATTAAGTGCATTGTCTGCTTTTTGTTTCAACTCCAATTCTTTTCTCTGTTGCAGTGGATCACGAGGGACACAAGTGAATTAGATAATTAAATTCTAGCCCTCTGTCCTACGAATAAAGGGATAATAATGAAACAATACTCTGCTAACTGAAGAAAGTTACTTCACTTTTTTTATCTTTGCTATATATAACCTTTATAAAGGTCGCAGTAATAGGGGGTTGCTTGTATAACATCATTTTTTTTGTATCAATCCTTCACGTTTACACGTTATGTCCTACTTTTTTAGTATCTTTTTGTGATATCACATGACCAAGAGTTTATCTGCAGTCTGCAGTCACAGCCATGCAGGGTGCTGTTTTTTTAAATTCTATTTTAAATACATAACATCAACTTCTAGTATGTCTAGAATTATATATAAATCCATGATAGACAAATTTGTATAACCCCTCTACTGAGTTTTGACCATTTGTAAACATGTTTTTTCTTTTTGACGGTAGACAATGCAGTTTAAACATATAAATATTATATTATATATATATATCCTATATACATATTAATATTTTTAGGCAAAGCCCAGCACAAACGTAGCTTTCATTTAAAAAGGCAACATATGATAGTGGGCTGAAATAAATCAATGAAATGCAGAACATCCATCTAATGTTCCAGGAATATTCTCATTTATGGATAATGTACAAATCTGACAGGATGTTGTGTACTTTCATACTCACTAATAAGATGGTGCAATCAAGGCCAGGATATTGCATAACAACACAAATTAGCTCAGAACTCATGTAAGGAAAATTAGGCATGTTTTTTTTAGAACCAAAATAATCACATTTCTTGCTTGCTACATGTTTCATTGAAATCATAATGCAATTAGCTTATAAAATTCTATTTCAGAGACCTTTCAATATATTTTTTAAAATACACTTACTTTTTAAATTAGTTATCAGGAGAAAAGTTGTTTTTATTTGTCAAACAACCACATAAGATTCCCCTTGACATAAGGATGCTCATCAAAATTGTTTAGAGAAGGACAGCACTTTGTTTGGCCAGATATTGCATCCTTGTAATAAGTTAGGGTATAATACTAACAAGCAATGAGTAATTAGTTCAGATGGATACTGCAGACTGAACCTGTTTCTATGCAACCAAACTAATTACCAATAGACCATGCAATATGTGTAGGTTTAACTGGGTATCATCAAATCTGAATAATATATTAGAGGCCTTGGATTTATCTTGGGGTATAGCAGGGTTTATAGATGCCTAATCTGTACATAACAACACACTCCTGTTTCTAGACTAGATAATATGAATATTATACAAGTAAATGTAAAAAATCAGACATGTCCTATTATAATTTCTTGATAATTACAACTGTGCAGAATAACTTGTAAAAGAGAAAAAAGTTTTCTATGAAATTAAAGTTTATTTTAAAGCCTAACTTGCTAGCATTAAAACATGTTATAATGAGAAGAAGATCAAAACTACCAACCATTTGACAGTGCATAGGGGCCCGTGAAAAAAAAAATGTTTCCAGAAATACAAAATCTATAAAGCTTTGGTGATGCATTTTAAATTGAAAAGGAGACTTTCTTATGATTTCACTCCTGGAAATGAAACAGAAAATCTTTTTAGTTGATCCTTATACTTTGCACCAGTGTTTTATAATGTGTTTTTCTTAATTGAATATAGTCATGGGAAAATGATTTTTTTCATCAGTTAATAGAGCTTCTCCAGCAGAATCCTGTATTGAAATCTGTTTTTTAAAAGCGCAAACAGATTTTTTTAAAATATTTTATTTTGAAATTTCGCTAGTCATATTCTTCATTTCTCAGTATTCCACAGCCATGGCTCTGATAAACTTTAGTCACTTTTTACTTCTGTGCTGCAAGTTTAAGCAATATCACCCCCTTCTCTTTCCCCCCCAGGAGCCGATCAACAGAACAATGGGAAGGTAGCAAGGTAGCTCCCAGTAGATCAGAATAACACTCAATAGTAAAAAGTCCAAGTCTGGATTGGTACTGCACCAGTTATTGGAGTAGGAGAAACAATAGGTTACCTGAAAGCAGTTCTAATGTGTAGCGCTGGCTCCTTCTGAAAGCCCAGACTCAGGCACAATGCACTGAGATGGCACCTACACACCAATATTACAACTAAAAAAATACATTTGTTGGTTTCAGAATAAAATATTAAATGTTAGAGTGAATTATTTGCTATGTAAACAGTGTAATTTAGAAATAAAAAGTACACCATAAATATCATGACAGAATCCCCAAGCCAGCTTATACTGAAAAAACATAAAGTAGCATTTGTTACAGCCTTAGGTCATGATGACATCATGAGGGTATTGGTATTTTTACATGTTTTTTAATTCCAGTGACAGAACATCAAACTTTGTAGACTTCTGAAACGTTTTGGAATGTCTCATTAAAAAAATAAATACACATTCTAAACAAAACATAAAAGATAATGCATATCCTAAGTCATCTATAATATAATCTTAATATAATATAAACCTGGCATGAGCATATCAGAAAACATTGCCTTATTTGTTGTACCATGAATTACAATGTTCCTAATCACCTGACAGGAAATGGTGCACAGAGATGAATGAATTAATTCTTTGCAGTGTTTTACTGACCATAAAATGAAAACACGATGAATGTATAATACTTTCCCTATTTCTTCGGATCAAAGTGTTTAAAGGCAGGACACATGACAAATTCTTAAAATTGCAAGATGTTTCCTGAAAATGTTTGAATAACAAGTTTATTCTCTCATACTGAATAAGGGAGAACCAATCTGAAAGATAAACAAGAGAATAGTTAACATATGCCCTTAGGTAAACTTGCAGCGATGTTATCCGTTTAATTACAAACCTTTGTCTAGCAAAGCATTGCCTTTTCATCTCATGCTTTCTGTTTTTCAACATTCCCAGATTTTCTGGTCTTTGAAGTGCTCTAACCCCTAGCTGAAGCTTATTTCTGATGGACGGATGCTGCATGTTAAAGATAAGAGAAGGTATGGGAAGAGATTTCTCCTGAGAGCTTCTTTCTTGTTTCTTCTGATAGATTGGTGCACACCTAAGCGTTATATGGACTAGATTCACTTCAAGGGATTTTGTGTATGGATAAGCCCCACACTGTAGAACATTAGGAACACAGGGAAATGTCAGTTTTTTTAGAAAACCCGCGATAAGAAATATTGATATAATTCTAAATGTATGAGCATTAAAACTGAAGTGATGGGATAAGACTCTTTAATCTTCCAAGTGTCAGAAAACCTGAAGCTTTAAAGATATTGTCAGTAATACATACATGTACACCACATACCATCATTCAGAATTTGAAAAAATAGCAGCAAAGTATACAAACAACTCTCATCAGTGATGGGTTTTTTATTACATGGTCAGTAACTGGTGGGCAATAGGTGGGTATTCTGTCATTTTTGTAGGCATTCTTTATAGCCTAGGCCTCTTTTACTTCATCATTTTAGTCACATTTAGTGACTGTATATCTGTTATCAGCATTTTTTAGGATCAGTATTTACATTTTACAATTTCCACTGAGGATGTGGTCAGTGGTAATTAATATCAAATATACTAAGAAATTGGTATTACGTTAGTAAAAAAAAAAAACGTACTCTTAGAGGTTCTCTTGACAAGAGATTTAGAGAAATATGTTACAGGGCAGTGCCAAAAAAGACATAATGCATTATGCCTATTACATTAGCCATGAATACTTCTTGAAGAATTTTGCCTTTTTTCTTGGCTCTCTTGTAAATGGCTTTTCAATCCCTTGTTTCCAGTGAGGGTTGCTCAGGATACAATGAAACTCTGATTTCTCCTATAAAAGGGACCCATACAATTACACTTTTAAAAGTTTTGTGTATGAAAATTCTGCACCTAAGACAAAAAGACATGCAGTTTGGTTGAAGTAAGGGCAATATTACTAATACCAAACACCTTTAATTAGAGTTAATAACAAACCCCATTTCTATGGCTTAGCAAGCTAGGATATCAAGGGGAAAATACAGTTTTCCCATTCATTTCAGCCCTTGTGGGAAAACTGCAATGGGTAAAATTTGTACTATTTTATTACCTGATATCTAACCTATATCAACTAAACCCTTAGTACATTTAGTCCTCCAGCTTCCTAATTGCATGCTTTGGTGGCATTGTATTACAGCTACTCTGCAGGGCTTCAAATTGTTTAGCTTTCTCCTCCTAAGCATTAATAGAATGTGCTTACTCATTCAAGTGATAATTTCTTGGAAGCCTTATTACTGAGATATAGTATTCCTCCTGCATAATTAAACACAAGTAATAAACTTAATTCTAAGATCCTTTACTAAAGCATAATTCTTTATCTTAACAAGCCTTTACATTGTTGCTATTGTAGTGGCTAATACTTTATGGCATGTGAAATGTCAAGTAATAAATGATGGTAATTTTTTATATGATATTATTGACAATGCCATCTCTCATGTATGAGAATTCGAGGATTTCTCTGCATAGGGAAATCTGTGTGAAAATTGAACTATTTATGAGGCCAAAATAATGGCCCCTTGACTGATACCTCTTGTTAGGTATCAACCCTGTTGGACAAGAACTGATCAGGAATGGATGGATTCAGTCTTCCACCACTTGGTCTGGTCTACGCAGAACCTCACTATAGTTATTCAATAGTCATTGGCCAGGCAGCCAAATAGTTACATAGTTACATAGTTATAGTTACATAGGGTTGAAAAAAGACCAGTGTCCATCAAGTTCAACCCATCCAAGTAAACCCAGCACACTTAACCCACACCTACCAATCTATACACTCACATACATACACTATATATACAACCACTAGTACTAACTGTAGATATTAGTATCACAATAGCCTTGGATATTCTGATTGATCAAGAACTCATCCAGGCCCCTCTTAAAGGCATTAACAGAATCTGCCATTACCACATCACTAGGAAGGGCATTCCATAACCTCACTGCCCTCACCGTGAAAAACCACCTACGCTGCTTCAAATGGAAGCTCCTTTCCTCTAATCTAAAGGGGTGACCTCTGGTGCGCTGATTGTTTTTATGGGAAAAAAGAACATCCCCCAACTGCCTATAATCCCCTCTAATGTACTTGTACAGAGTAATCATGTCCCCTCGCAAGCGCCTCTTTTCCAGAGAAAACAACCCCAACCTTGACAGTCTCACCTCATAGTTTAAATCTTCCATCCCCTTAACCAGTTTAGTTGCACGTCTCTGCACTTTCTCCAGCTCATTAATATCCTTCTTAAGGACTGGAGCCCAAAACTGCACTGCATACTCAAGGTGAGGCCTTACCAGGGACCTATAAAGGGGCAAAATTATGTTCTCATCCCTTGAGTCAATGCCCTTTTTTATACCAGACAGCACTTTATTTGCTTTAGTAGCCACAGAATGACACTGCCTGGCATTAGACAACTTGTTATCAACAAAAACCCCTAGATCCTTCTATCCTATCTTAGCCTGATTTTACCCATGTCTTGGGTGGCCAGTTAGGAAAAGGATCTGCTTTATGTTGTATCCCCTTGTAGTGTCCCAGAAATGGGGAGGCCCATTTATTAACATTCTTATTTTAGTGGTTTTACAGTTATTTGGAACCAGGAAAAAACTAATTTCCTCTAGAACCACAAATGTCTAGTCAATAATCAAAAGATCTGAATTGTAAAAAGCGCAAACACATTAAAATGCAGAATTTTATTTAAAATTTTTCATTTTCTAATGAATTTTCGTGCACTTACAATCGAGCCCCCCTGAAAACCTCTAAAACCACAAATAAAATAAACATTGTTACAATTTGCCTAGGACAGCTCCCGTTGATTTCTACGTAATCAGTTATGAATGTTGGTGTTTTTGTTCAATTAGTTTAATCCACAATTTTAAGTGGATTTTAAGTAAATGGGGCCCTTAATGTTTATAAATCTATATTGTATACTGTATGTTTATTGTTCTTTAAATAAATACATCCATATTATATACAGAATGTATTATTGTTTTTATTAATACTTTTAACTTTTTTGAACATTTCTAGTGTCTTGCTGGCTCTTGCAACATTTGCTTCTTTTCTTACGTGACTAAATATCAGTATATATTTAATGCCCTTCTTGGTATAGTAGTATAGCTGCTTATTGCCTTAATTGTGCCTTCGTTTGACCTTTACATGCACTACACATGAGCCTAATCAGTTGTATATTTTGTAAAACTGTCATATTTTAATCGTAAAATGGTTGTTAGCCAGGTCCACTTCTATTTGTATAATTATTATGATCTAAATGCCATTAAATCCTTCTACAAATATGCCCAGCAAGAATGGTCTATTTAAATTACTATATACCATAATTGCTTACATGATTGCTTACAAGAGACTAATAGATAGTTTACTGTCAAAACACTATAACAGCCATAGCAACATGAAAATGATAATAAAAGTAATGGGAGATTCTGCCTAAGGGCTTAAACAGGAATATCATGCATTCTGTACAGGGCTTTATTTATTGTGAGCACAAACACATTGAGTACCATGAGATTCATTATATAATAGCAACTGTGAACTAAAAACCATGCTGCTGTACAAACATATAACTACATAATCTAATAGCAATACAGAGCCAGTTGTTAAGTGGAACTTGCAGTTTATTGTATTGTATTTATTAATTTATTTGGTAAAACAAGTGTTAAGTGCATCCTCTTTAAGAATATCATTACTGCGGGATGCAAAATGGTAGAATATTCTAGAGGTGTTGTGAGATCATGGAGAAAGATTTTATGCACACATCAGCTTTTGTGGTATATTCAGTAAATTGTTCCGAGCTGAGTGCAGGGCTGGAAGGGATCTACAATAAGAGCAGATTTATAGGTTGGAGCAGAGGAATGCATAGCTCTAAAGAACAGGATAAGAATATTAAACTTAATGTGCAACTTGACCGTGAGCCATGAGAGAGACTTTAGTAATAGTGATGGGTCAATGGCATCATTTTGGCAGGCAAGTCAATCTTGACACAGGGATGTGGCCGCCGAGTGATTTTTGACCAAGGGATTTGACAGCCAAGTCTGTCTTGATTCATGGATGCGGCAGCCAAGTTTCCAGCATAACAGAGCACATATTGAAAATCTAGCATGGATTTTCTAGGAAACTAAACAAAAAGAAAATGCTGCTGCCAAAACTGATTTCACTGAGAATTTGTACCAGGTGAAAACGTCTGCTCATCCCTACTTAGTAAATAATTGGTAGCTTTACTTAATAAAACACTGTTGAATATGAATTAATTAGCAAACTTGCCACATACATAATAGGCATATGATATTCAGCCGCCCCTAGGCCGCCCCCCATTCGCGCCCCCTCCCCTGTGCCGCGCCGCGCCGACACAAGCGCGCATGCGCAGGCATTTAACTCCCATACGGAGCAGTGGGGAGAAATCCCCATTGCTCTGTATGGGAGCAAAATGTCAAAATTTCGTTGCGGCGGGGCAGCATGCCGCCCCTAAATTTGTGCCACTCTAGGCCCGGGCCTTTGTGGCCTCGCCACAAATCCGGGCCTGATTATCTGGAATGCTTGGGACCTGAGCTTTTCTGGATAAATAACTTTTCTGTAATTTGGATCACCATATCTTGTTTTCTACAAAATATTTAAATATAACAATTAAACCCAAGAGGATTGTTTTGCCGCCAATATGGATTCATGCAGCTTAGTTGGGACCAAGTACAGGTATAGGACCCATTATCCAGAATGCTTGGGACAAAGGGTATTCTGGATAAGGGGTCTTTCCATAATTTGGATCTCCATACCTTAAGTCTACTAAAAAATTAATAAAACATTCATTAAACCCAATAGGATTGTTTTCCAATAAGGATTATTTATATCTTAGTTGGGATCAATTACAAGGTACTGTTTTATTAATACAGACAAAAAGGAAATCAATTTTAAAATGAATTATTTGATTAAAATGGAGTCTATGGGAGATGGGGTTTCTGTAATTCGAATTGTTAAAAGAGATCCATTATCATTTTCACAGCTTCTAATCCATAAGGCCATTAATACTTCTGGCCCAATGTAAAAAAGCGTGGATAGAGTATTTCTAATAATTATTATTCATCTTAAATATAAGCTAGATTTACCTAAATTTCATATTTATAAATCTTACTCTCTGTCCAGTGCTCTATATGGTAAGAAAAAAGTAAAGACTTTTATTAAAACAAAGACAGAAAGTCAATAAGATTTTCCTTCTTTGCAGTCAACAATGACACTGTTAACCTTCCAAATTTCCTTCCCGATCTTCTATTTCCATGCCCTTTCTCTGACTGACCCCGAAGGAAAACCCTTTATATCTGTCTGACCCAATCGTACACTAATCTGCTTTTGTTCATTTTATATAAAGTGATGACTGCAACGTGAAAAGGAATATTATCAATGGTCAGATTATTTTATTGGAATATTAAAAGGAACATTGAATGTAATTCTTAGGTGCATCTTGGTTTTAGCTTTTGCGTTTTGCTTTATTTTGGCAATACATTTTTTACATTTTTATTTTAGTGTACAAGTGTATAGCCTATTAATGCACGTAATGGGTTTTCTTGTGATAATTGTGAATATATTGCTTCCCAAAGAGAAAATACATTTCTGAGCAGCATTTTATTGTTTCTTAACATGTATTAATGAAGTGCCAACGCATTCCTCAGTGCTGTACAACAGAAGATTATATAAATTTACAAATTACATAGGAAAATTGATTGATACAGGGGGTGGCTTTTAGAGACCACTATGTGTAAAATGCCTTGCATTTAGATTATCTGAATCCCAAGTGGATGTAATTGCAGTATAAGTAATGCTTTTTGCTGGGAAAATCATAGTGCTTTCAAGGTGGTTGTTTAAAAGTTTAGGAAATACCCCAGTTATTTGTGGTTAGTATTTTTTCTAGCTCTGTACTAAATCTAAAAGAGTGAAACATGTTTAATTTGAAAAAAAAAAAAGTATTGGAAAGCTTCAGTATTTGCAATTCTGTTATGAGAAAAGAATGGACCCGCTGAATTTCAGTATTTTATCTACTTGTACTACCACTGCATTTGCAGACTCTAATAGTTATAAAAATAATGTTAACAAATTACTTAGTCTATAATCTCAAATTGAAGCAGAGATAAATTCATGTAAACCAAGACCTGGATTTATTTTCATTATTGTCATTGATGCAAGCGCAGTATTTCTATGTCCCTTATTTGTACATACCTACACCCGTTAGGCACATGGTTTTGGCTGCTGGGGTTTGGGACTTGGTTAATCAGGTAGAAAAACTGAGTGGGACTGAAAATGACCTAGCTGTCTTGGTTCTAATGACAAAGTTATTGATAGGATGGAGAACCTGAAAGTATGAGTTTAAGCATGTAGAATCTAGGCAAATAAATGATGCTTACCAAAATTGTACCTGTTTGACACACACCATGTGGAACGCAGCAGGAACTCAAGGAATTCAGGGGAAGTTCAACTTCAAGATAACTTTCATTATGTTATAGAATAACCGATTCTTAGCAACTTACTCCTTATAGCTTTCAAACTGGGATCACTGACCCTGGAAGTTGATAAACTATTGCTCTGTGAGGCTACAATATTATTGTTACTGTCATATGTAATTGTTTTATTCAGGGGCTCTCCTATTCATATTTTAATATCTCATTCAAACTGACTGGTTGCTAGGGTAATCTGGACCCTAGCCAACAGATAGCTTTTAAGATTCTAAAAATTCCAATCTGGAAAGCTGCTGAAAAAAAACCAAAAGAACTAGAAAAGCATAAATAATAAAAAATGAAGACCAGTTGCAAATATTCTTGGAATATCAACCTCTACAACATACCAAAAGTGAATTCAAAGGTGAACAACAATCATTGGGGTTATGTAAGTATACCCCGGTGCCGTAACTTATTGGCAGATAGCGTTTACTGTCTAAAAAATTCTAATTGGTTTCTATAGGTTTTTTGCACCTAGGAAAACTAGGAGTGCTTTTTATTATATAAGGTGGTGAGCTGGTCTGTTGTGCTAGTAGAAAGAATGGCAAAGAGGCAAGTGCAGATAGCAATTTGTGATTAAACACCCTACATTTTAGATTTTAGATTTACTTTCTGCAGTATGTTAATTTGCTAAAACTAATACTTTTTTTTTCTTTTCAGGATAATCTAAGAATTTGTAATGTCCGTACATTTTAGTGTCAATGCAGATTTGTAAGAAAATAAAGAATAGTACTTGAGGTCGAAGAAAACATAATACAAAGGCGTGTATCAGAAATATACTTTATTATATGCAGGAAAATAACATTTTATGGGTGTGTAAAAATGTATGTATTTGAATGAGTGACGTTGGGAAATAACTTGAAGGCTAAAAACAAAATGATTGGTGTCTTTTTTTTTTAAAACCAAATCAGCTTTGTAGAGCTAAATGATATATAGGTATGTCAATTAACGTTGAAGATTGATTGATTCAGATAGATCCATAATTATCGGAGGTGTTTCTTAAGCAGAATAATGGTCAAATGAATTAGAGCAATTCAGAGCCAATCTTTCTAAATCAGTCTGATTTGCATTCATTCCTTAGTAATGTGTCTGTCTAAATAAATCAATATTGATAAATATCAATATTTAATCAGAAAAAAAACTTTTAAAGAAAGTTACGCCTACTATGAGATTTGTTATTGCAGACCAGTCATTCTTTTCATCGTCTGAGATATCAAATCCCTGGGAGACAAAGTTAAACTCAATTTTGATTGCATCCATCAAGCTGTCGTATCAATTAAATTAAAAGGCAAATTTGATATTTTCAATAAAATTCAAGATTCAATGTGGTGGGTTCCCCCATTTTATCTTTACTAAAACTGCTCCTAAAATTTTATACATAGTTTTATTATCAGACAATTAGAACATTAAATATATAGCTTCAAAATGGTGAGCATGTAGCTACTCTGTGTCAATGACATTTAGCTAAAAATTGTGAAAGTCAAGTTTGTTTGTGGTGGAAAGAAGCCAAGATATTCTAGTATATACTGTACTTATACCGGTGTAACCCTATTTAAGAACTGGACAGGTTGCTATTGCTTAGGACGCTGATTTTTCTCCCCTTACACAGGCCTGGTGAGTTATAATTTCCTGTAACTCCCAGCAGAACGTTCATTACACAAAACTGCCTCCCAGGTGGGACCTTGTTGCACGTTGATGGAGGTATTTCAAACACTTTACAATATTTCAATAACTTTGGCTACAGGGGTTTTTAAAACACAATTAACTTTTTATTTTCTGCAACTTCAGACATTCTTATCAACAGGCTTTTCATATTTTACTTCAGGATACAGTAGTTCACTATCGGGTGTATTTATTAACACTGGAGACAAACATCACTGGTGATATTGCCCATATCAACCAATCAGCAATTAGATTTGAACAGTTGCCTGCAAGTTAGAAAACAAAAACAAAGATCTGATTGGTTGGTAACCACTTACAGAAACGCTATCAAAAGAAACAGGATTTCTTGTCTCCTTCCCTGTCTCTGTAATTCCTGTGCTAGAGTGCAGCTCTGCGCAGCTCTCTCCTCTCTCCCCTCTCCTGCTCTGCCTCCCACAAGAATGCTAGGAACTCCCCCCCCTTTTTTTCCTATGAGTCTTCTGATCATCTGAACAGGAGAAATACGTGGAGACTTAAGGGCACTATTGAAAGAACTGAAGGTATGCCTGCAGCTTGTGATTAACTCTTTATTAGCCTTTCCCTTCTCCTTTAAACTGTAGATCCTGGAAACATTGGAAAGGAGAAGAAGCTAAGGCTAAAAAAAGAAAAGGAAAAAATCTAGGCCAAACCAGGTTATCTGAAGGGGGCAACCTAACATACAGTACACAGCTTACACAAAGCACCCTATCATCTGGTGCTAACTTTTAGGGAAAGATTAGGGTTTTCCTGCATTAGTTCCACAGAAAGGCCTATATATGTTTAGATGATTTATATGTAAGTGGAGCATCTCTAAACTTATTTCTTACACAGTCAGATTTTTCTCTAATTTATTTTATCATTTAACTATTTTTCTGTGCTTCAGTTACAAAACTGATGTCCAAACATTCTAATTTGGTTTATAAATTAGCAGCTGCGTTCCAGGGATTGTGATAATGTCAGTTTGTCCCATGCAGTTTTTATCTCCTAGCATTCAGAGGTAAGGTGAGGTAGAAAATTATAATGAAATCAATGTCTGTAAATACTACACTATTGACTGGTTCCATTTAATTATGAATGTCAATTCCTTGTCAATATTGGTGACGGAAGAATGTTGGCAATTTGTTTTTTGCTCTGCATTATTCTGCATTATGCATTATTCAATTATTAAGTTTGCCCCTCTAGAATAAAAAGGATAGACATGATACAAGCCATAAAAGTTATGTATTAAACACATATGGGGTTATGTAATGTAGTTTGCCCAGGAGCAGTAACTCATAGCAACCAAACAGTACTAGAATTTTCTGGTCAGCAATTTAAAAGCATCTTATTGGTTGCTATGTGTTACTGCTATCTGGTAAACTTAGTGCCATTTATTACAGATGGGACATAGTATGTTACTTCATCTTATTTGTAAGAAAAATAAAAGTAAAGAAAAGTTTCCAATATCCCTTTAAAGGAACAGTAACACCAAAAAATGAAAGTGTATAAAAGTAACTAAAATATAATGTGCTGCTGCCCTGCACTGGTAAAAGTTGTGTGTTTACTTCAGAAAGTCTACTATAATTTATATAAATAAGCTGCTATGTAGCCATGGAGGCAGCCATTCAAAGGAGAAAAGGCACAGGCACATAGCAGATAACAGATAAAACACTATTGTATTCTACAGAGCTTATCTGTTATCTGCTATGTAACCTGTGCCTTTTCTCCTTTTTTCCAGCTTGAATGGCTGCCCCCGTGGCTACACAGCAGCTTATTATATAAATTATAGTAGTGTTACTGTAGCAAACACACCAGCTTTACCAGTGCAGGGCAACAGTGCATTATATTTTTATTACTTTAAAGCTCTTTCATTTTTTAGTGTTACTGTTCCTTTAACACTTCTTCAGAGTATGCATTGAAGATGTTTAAACTACAATAATATCCACCTTTGTAAGGGACCCAAGAGGCTTACTTTCCCCTACTACTCAGGAAGTCCTAAGTGCAGGGACTCTGTGAATGAGGTAAATGTAGTGAAGCTCTGTCATAGCATGCTCATAGATACTGTGCGTAAAACAAGCTAGTTAATATTCCTAAGACAACACCAAACTTTGGGGTGTATTTATTAACATTGGAGACAAACCTCACTATCAGCAATAAGATTTGCATGCCCACCTACAAGTTGGAAAACAAAAGCAAAGATCTGATTGGTTGCTATGGACAACATCACAGGCATTGCCTCCATTGTTAAGAAATACACCCCTGTGTAGGGACCACATACCCTATACTATGATAATAATATCATGTTAACACTAGCAACTCAGCATTTTCTCCAGATGTTTACATTGTCAATAAATTCTGATCAATTTTTTGTTAATCCATAAACGTCTATTAAATATTATCAGACTGCTAGAAAATCTAAATTCAAAGTGAATGAGAATCAAAACACTGGGAATCTCGTTGTGCAGTAGTGTAACTATAGAGGAAGCAGAACTCGTGACTGCAGGTAGGGACAGGCCAACAAATGAGACAGATTGCAGGTCACTTAGATGTGCATATACATTGAGAGTCACACTACTGAGCACTTGTGGAGTGCAGGGGACCTGTAAAAATTTTCACAAGGGTAAGTTGCCAAAATGTTTTTATCTGCTCATCTGCCTTTACCCCCTAGAAACTCTTTGTTGTAGTTCTCCTTATTCATAATGACAATGGAACTGGTTTTATCAGCATTTTTCACTATTATACCTGTATAAGTCAATTAAATCCTCTTGATGTTTCCTATTTATCTACTTTTCACATACGTAGTACTGTATATGCAACAACAATAATTGCTTTAAGAAAAAGGGCTCATTGGTCCCCCTGAAATATAACAATTTAATATAAATGTAAATATTGTGTAAATGTAAATATAATGTAAATATTGTGCAGAGTAATTGAGCTTTTTATGTAATGCTTATTTATTTATTACTTGCCCATTTTAAATGACAATAGTCAAAGGTACATTTTATTTATTGAATTTGATTCTGTCACTTGAATATTTCAATATGTGTCTGTTTTTAAAGAATCTGTGCACTGTCACTTCATAGTATGGGCAGAATTCACATGTATATTTTTAATGATTCTCTAGGTTATGGGAGGCATATAAATATTACGTTTCCCATAGCCAAATGTTATATTCACCATTTGCATTTATAACCTGTCAGCTTGGTATCCAAAAAGAAAAAGATAAAAAAAGCCTGTATCTGAAAAAGCCCATTTTGGAATATGAAATTTGTATTCCAAGGAGTCCCATTTAGGTTCTTATCCTTATTTACTTTATCCCAGAGACAGTTTCTCAGAATTAAATTGTTTTCATTATTCATCAAGTTCTATTGCTATTATATTAATATTTGCAAATGTGGTTTCCATGGTGAAAGATGATAAAGTCAGGACTGAAGCCAAATGTAGTTCTGAACAAATGTCTACTGGAAAATTCAACTTACTGCTCTGTAATATGCCTGTGGAAATAAAATACATCACAGGAAGATGATGTGAAATAAATTTGTAGCACAATAACATTTAAAATTATGTGTGTATTTCCCTTAAAGGTTTGTATTGCCAGGCTACTAAATTAATAATGAAAATAATGTTTTTTTTCACATTTGCTGTAAATTTATAATTCATAATGGATTTAAATATTAACAGCTACTGTAATAATATTTTAAAGTAAACTATCATCTATTATATATATATATGGCGATATTACTCTTATGGTGGCAAAGGCAGCACCATTTCCTTATGTAAGAGACAGGTATATGAGATTCCAAATGGAGCTTGTGCTTGTGTTTTATTTCAAACATAAACTTCTAACAGAAGAAATGAAAGTTTTCACAACCTGCAGCCTTGCCCCCAGTCCTCTATGCTGAAAGGAAGTCTGGCCTGATTCTCTAACAGGCACACAACTCTTTCTGGTCAAGGAGCAAAATTCACTAAAGGGAAACAGTTCCTGCAGGTCTCTATAATAATTTATTGCATAAAACACTGTTGCATCTAAATAAACCATTTTTATGAAAACACTTTTCTAGTAGTACAGGTATGGGATCCCTTATCCAGAAACCCATTATCCAGAAAGCTCCGAATTACGGAAAGGCTGTCTCTCACAGAGTCCATTTTAATCAAATAATTCATAATTTTAAAACTGATTTCCTTTTTCTCTGTAGTAATAAAACAGTACCATGTAATTGATCCTAACTAAGATATAAATAATCCTTATTGGGTGCAAAACAATCCTGTTGGGTTTAATTAATGGTTTATTGATTTTTTAGTAGACTTAAGGTATGGAGATCCAAATTACAGAAGGACCCCTTATGCGGAATACCCTTGGTCCCGAGCATTCTGGATAATGGGTCCTATACCTGTATGTGTCATTGACAAGCGCTAAAAATAATAAGGGCCATCCCTTGGCTCATACGATTTACAGTGGACAAACAAGCCAAGGGCACATACATGTTAGGTCACATCAGCCAATTAATGCACAAAGTTTTATCTTTTACTCTACACCTAGGGGCACATTTACTAATCCACGGACGCTCTGAATGCGCCCAAATGCGTTTTTTTGTAATGATCGGTATTTTTGCGACTTTTTCGTATCTTGCACGTATTTTTCGCGACCTTTTTATCGCCATCACAAAAAAATCGTATTGTTGCGCCAAGTACGAAAGTTTCGGATTCATTCAAGCTTCGGTATCGTGACTTTCCTTGGCCCAGGTTGAAGCTGCAGAGTGCCATTTATTCCTATAGGAGGCTTCCAAAATCATGCAAAGTCGGAAAGGTTTTCCCACCGCTTACGATCTCTCAATACGAAAAAGTCGAGAAAAAAACGAAACGTTGCGACGGCGATGAAAAAGTCGCAATATTTTTTATTCCAATCCTAATTTTTCTCCTTTCGGAATTCGAATTTGTAAATTTGGTAAATTTGCCCCCTACTCCATCTCTTACTTGTTAGAGCTGCATTATTTCTGGTCAGGTGATCTCTGAGAGCGTACACACGCATATTCTAATATGGTAATATTCTTTAATAGGTCAGTCATTATAATATATATATAAATATATAACTGTTAGCTTTCTTTTAACACATTTGACTTGTGAAGCTTTTCATGGGTTGAAGCTAAAGATATGAATATCTTGCTCATTGTGATACATTTTCACTTTGGGAGCCCCTGAGAGGCTAATGTCAGGCTGCCCATACTTCTGGCCTTACCTCATCTCTACTTTGAGCCCATCTTGACCACTAAACTTCTAGTTTCATAGACCTACTTTGTTCCTCCTCTCTGGTCACCAAAGAGCAGCACATTAAACATTGGAACTTGCAGAGATCTCTGTTTTTATAATGGCATCAGACTATAGCAAGGGTACCCTCTGTCCTGTGTGGAACCATACCAGTGCATTAATGGAGGTGATAGGCCAGGTAAGCCTTAGGAATTCTCACTTGTATCACACACTGATAACACATACAGGAGGTTATATAAAAGAAGGCACTACTTTTGCCCAAGTGCAGTAACCCATAGCTACCAATTAGCTGGTAGAATTTATTGATCGCCTGTTTTAAAGCAAACATTGTATTGGTTGCTGTGGGTTATTGCTACTGGGCACACTTAATGCCTTTTATTATATGGGGATGTATGTTACACTAAAGGCTTCCCATGCAATGACCATGTAAGCTGCATTGCTGCAAAGGCAGAATGGGTGTGAGATATCAAAAAAACAAATTCAGAATGCAGAAGTAGAAAAAAACACAAAAGCTGAACTCAAGATATGTTAGTATTATCAAAGAAACAAGAATAAACGGGACACCAGGTCCCTATGGAGCTGAAGAACAGTTTAGACAAAGAGTGAATAAAATGAGTCAGTAGAAACCTGCACAGGTATCTTCTCCCGCCCCCAGCCCTGTGGTTTCCTTAATTAAAAATGCTGTGGATCAGCTCTCCGCAGGAGCTAAGAGCTGATTTAATCTCTGCATATGCCACGACCTTTTGTCATGATCTATTTATTCCAAGCTTTGTTGATTAACTACACCCTCCTAGGTAAAGGAAATAGTACAGACAAGAACTTCATAGGGTCTGGCAAAGAACTGTTGTCCATATAATTTTCCTTTCAGATGATTTCTTTCAGCTGACTACTCGGATTCTTCGATCAGCAGTAATGACAACATTTTGTCACAGTCTTTCTGCTTCATAGTAACCTGCCAAATAATATCATGCTCTGCTGAAACAGTTATGTGCTAATGGTTTTCAGCTTCTCCGTGTTCTTGATCATACACAGGGATTTCATATTTCTGTGTTCTCACATCCTTTAATAATTTAACCTCTGTAGGTTTGTGTTTTTGTCATTTATTTGCTACACTTTATACATTAAAATTATACACATAAAAAATAAACTAATCTCCAAAATACACAACACTTGTAGGACCTATACAGTAGGTGATTAAAAAGATGTGTGTTATAGTCTGATGTTTCTCAAGGTACAGTTTAACACACTCTGCCTGCAAATCCTAAAAGGGGAGAAAGCCCCTACTAGTGATGTTATCATGACCTCATCAAAGTGAGACCACTACCAATAACAAAGTAAAAAGCACAATAAAACACAAAAGTATGACACAAATATATCATGTGTCACAATGTATACAAAAAATAACTTATTCATGTTAAAAAATACAGGTTCTTCAGAAAGTCCCACTGCAATGATTCACAAATAGTCAAAAACAAGAGGTCCTCTGCACTCACCCTTCAATATATATACTGTATATATAGCATATAGTAGCATTAAGCTACTAACAAATGCCCCCCTTAAGCAAAACAGGGATTGTTTGTCCATATACCTGTATTGCAATTTATTCACGCTTAAGTTATCTCTGGACTGGCCAGACCTACACTTACTTCATCTGATTCATTAGAAATGCTACTGCTTCATTATACATTTTTCGTAGAGGCTTATTGTCGTAGGTCCAATCATTCCCAAAACAGTCAGGTGATCCCAGAGGTGGCCAATTAAATGGCAACCATTTGGAAGTTTTAACCTTGAAAAGTAAGTTACAGGTAAAACTTCTTTACAAATCTGATTAAAATGAGTGTAGGACTGGTTTTCAGTAATGATGAGAAAATCTGTCCCGTTTTGCTTCGCCCAAAATTGACAAATCTTTCAAAAAGATTTGCGAAATGGCAAAAATTTCACAAAACGGGGGAAATGTTGTCCGTCAAAAAATTTTGCACGACAATTCTTTCAACAAGAGAGACAATTCTTTTTGACATGAGAGACAATTCTTTTGATGTGGGCAACAATTTTTGGACACATAATGAATTTTTCCGCACCGCAAATCAAAGCCTGGCAAATTTTTTCGCCCATTACTAGTTTTCAGTTCAAATGAAAAAATTGAATTTTGCCCACGTTTTTGGGCCGTCTTGTATGTTTAAGATGTACTAATAGATATCTAATGATGTTTAGTCAGGAGTGTGTGAGCGCCATTCCTAACCATTTAGCTTGCCTTTCTTCTAATGATGTTGATGTTTGTGATGAGGTCACATTTAAGATTTCCTCCTGATGATCCTTCCATGGAGATCATGTTTGTGCAAACAATGCTGCACTGGGGAACAATGAAATACTATTCTAATGTCAGCCAAACCTTACTGCAGCTCCTTTGTGCATCTGGCCAGAATACGATAGATAAGAGACGATAGAATCTGTCCGGAAAGTGAAAAGTGAAAAATGTGCATAATTTTTCCTTAGCTAATTTTTGCATTCTCAGGTATCTATACACTACAAACTGACATATTTAGTTTGCTGTTAAGCAGATGCATTGAGACCGAATACATAATAAACTAATATCTATATATATATACAAAAATGAAAAGGAACAGGATTGATTTAATTTTTGATTATTTTTTTAATTCAGATTAATAACCAGAACATTAGGGGCTTTAAGTAGATTAGCTCCCAATATTTTATCACATGATGTTAATAACATCTATATTATTTGTAGGATATTACTTGGTTAGAATCAAACTGAGTATATATTTTTGGCGATACAGCAAATTCAAGGCACAGCGTGAATTAAAAATTGAGAGGTTTTGATATGTTTCAATAAAGGATTTCACATGACATGTACTTATTATAATTCATTTCCAGAAATAACTGGGAACATTATTAGGAAGTAAGGTACAAATGATGGCTAGATATATTCTGCTGTGATATTTTACAGTTACTTAATTTAGATATTTGAGTGACGAGAGCCTACACTCTTTCTTTTATTTAGTCTATTATTACCTAAAAAAAATAATTCATAGGGAGGAAAGAAGTCACATAAAACGGAGATATAAACAGTCTCTGGTGACAAGGTGATCAGAAGATGAAGAACCATGGTGCGACTGGCTTGGATCTCAGTATCAGCACTCTTTGTTCCTGAATATACACTGTATGCAAAGCTAGCAGTAAACATACTGTATATAGAAAAATATACTGATAAAAATCTACTTATAAAAAAAAATATATAAAAAATATACTTATCAAAATCTTTGATTGTAAAATCTTGCACCCAAAAAGCATGATAGAACACTTTGGGCCTGATTCACTAAAGGGCGATAAAAATTATCGCACGCTTTTTCGCGTTAAAAAACGCAAAATAACTTGCGCGCGATTCACCATAGTATTATCGCGTGCGAAAAATTGGCATTTTCGCATGGGGTATTTCTATACGATCGCATGATTCACTATAACTTTTGCGCGCTAAATATCGCATTCGGCTATACGAAAATTAACACCTATTACAGGCAGGCGAAAAATTATACAAAAGTACAGTAAATGATTTTTTGCAATAAAATATGGACTTACAGTGTTATTTATTCAAGTCTGTGTTTCCCCCAGAGTGACGCAGCCACCAGTTTGCAGCGAAATGTTCATTTTTAATACAGTAATTTTCCGCAAGTATTGGCGTGTATGGCTAACATGGCGTGCGTTCATTTGCGCAACTATTTCTATTTGGCTACAAGTGATGAAATGTTTCGCCAGGCATGGATTCGCAGCGAATTTTTGGACGTGCGTTGAATTTTTTCGCGGCGGATTTTTGCGTTTTGCAAAACAATCCGCCAATGGCAAAACGCATGAAAAAATTTGCCACGCAAAAATTCACCGCACATCCAAAAATTGATACAAGTGTCAAAAAATAATAGTCACGGGCAACAATTTTTTTGCCCGCACAACATTTTTGCCGTTTCGGGGATCTTTCGAAAGATTTGCTAATTTTTCACTAAAGAAACCAGAACACATTTGCTCATCACTAGTGGCTACTATTTATAAGCATCTACTATTTATATGTGGCTAATATTTATATACACCATTTATATGCTTCGACAATTTTTATACACTATTTCTATGCTACCATTCATATTCGGCGATTATTCGCGTAATTTAGCGCATGTACAGGCAAATACCGCATTGAAATAGTCTTTCGCGAGTTAAATAACGCTTGCAATATCGCGCGTAAAAAAGCGCGAGTATGCTTATAGTGAATCGTGCGAAAAATCGCCAAAATTAAGCGGCGGTAAAAATTTTAGCGCACAATAAGAATAGCGCACGTTTTATCGCCCTTTAGTGAATCAGGCCCTTTATATCAATACATTATGTACATTCACATTTACTGTACATAGCATGCATATTGCCCAGGCTAGCCTTGCACCAGAAATTTAGCCCATAACATATTGTATTTTACAGTCTACAATTGATTTGTGGTTTTGCAACATTTCGTTGAATGGAGCTCTGTTGCTTTATGGGAACAGGATCAACTTTAATCGAGGTCACCAAAGCTTGCAATGCTCTGCTCTCCAGCAACAGTCATCTAGGAATGTATTAACTCATATACAGTATAATGCTTGACAAAAGTGTTTGCTGCCTTTCATAGTTTCCTAATGTTTACAGTTTTTCAATGTTTCAGCTTACTGTGGCATATTAACATTTTTGCTATAGCATATATATACAGCTATAGGACCCATTATCCAGAATGCTCGGCACCAAGGCTATTCTGGATAAGGGGTCTTTCCGTAATTTGGATATCCATACCTTAAGTCTACTAAAAAAATCAATAAAACATTAATTAAACTTAATAGGATGGTTTTGCATCCAAAAAGTTGGAATTATAACTTAGTTGGGATCAATTACAAGGTACAATTTTATTACTACAGAGAAAAAGCAAATTAAAAAAAAGTTTTAAAATTCTGAACCATTAACCCTTTTACTGCCAGCCATTTTGGTCAAAGCGGAACTTGTATTGCCAGACAGTTTTTGAACATTTTGCACTGTTTCACTTTAGGGGCCTTTCCTCGGGGGGACTTTTAGTTTACCAAGGAAAACAATATATCGTTTTTTTCAGAACAACCTAAGCTTTCAAAATATGGTAGAATTTTTGTGTAATTCCAATTCTGTAACAAGATATAGGCTTCTAAATGTCTAAAAATGCAAAAAAAAATCAAATTTTCCATAATATAATCACACATACTAGAAACAAAAATTATTTTATGCACGAATATACAACTGATTTGGAAAGTCCCATGTCTCCTGAACGTGCCAATACCAAATATATATAGTTTTATGGAGATTTCTCACTTGTATAGGTCAAAAACTCCCAGCAGTACACTACCAAATTCCCAAAGCACTGCTCCAAAAAAACTGCATACTTTGGATTTCAAGGCCAAAATTCCACTAACAGAAGGTTTATCCCAGAAAATTGTACATTTTTGGAAAGAACAGATTCTGGGGAATACAGAATAGGCACAACTGTCTGTCTACTCCAAACTATCAAGTCGCAATGCTTTCCTAAAGTTATTGGTTTTTATCAAAATTTGTGATTTTTTTTAAAAATCGCTTCAAAGCTTCTAGTCTATAGTATCTTATCTCCTACAGGTCATAAAGTAACCAAATAAAACACCCTAAATATGAATGCCTGGGGTCCACTGAACAGTTTGATGCCCAATATGTATAGGTTTACCTAAGTATGTGGCATGTAGGGGCCCCAATGTGAACATACCCCATATGAACTGTCATTTCTGTCATTTCAGCTTCTGCAAAATCAACACATTTACATCATTATATGTGGGATGAAGCTAGTAAAAAGTACGCTCACCCCAGAAAGTCATATATTTTTGGAAAGTACACATTCCCCCGAATCTAAAATGGGTACCCATGTCTTTCTACTCCAAAGTACCAAGCCGCACAGCTTTTCTAAAGTTAGCAATTTTGATGACATTTCCAAAAATCCCCTCAAAGCTTCCACTTTGAAGCATCTTATCTCCCACATAGCATTAGGTACCAAGATAAAACACCCTGAATTTGAACGCCAGGGGTCCACTGAACAGTTTGATGCCCAATATGTATAGGTTTACCTAAGTATGTGGCATGTAGGGGCCCCAATGTGAACATACCCCCATATGAACTGTCATTTCTGTCATTTCAGCTCCTGCAAAATCAACACATTTACATTATTATATGTGGGATAAAGCTACAAAAAAGTACGCTCACCCCAGAAAGTCATATATTTTTGGAAAGTACACATTCCCCCGAATCTAAAATGGGTACCCATGTCTTTCTACTCCAAAGTACCAAGCCGCACAGCTTTTCTAAAGTTAGCAATTTTGATGACATTTCCAAAAATTCCCTCAAAGCTTCCAATTTGAAGCATCTTATCTCCCACATAGCATTAGGTACCAAGATAAAACACCCTGAATTTGAACACCAGGGGTCCACTGAACAGTTTGATGCCCAATATGTATAGGTTTACCCAAGTATGTGGCATGTAGGGGCCCGAATGTGAACATACCCCCATATATACTGTCATTTCTGTCATTTCAGCTTCTGCAAAATCAACACATTTACATCATTATATGTGGGATAAAGCTAGTAAAAAGTATGCTCACCCCAGAAAGTCATATATTTTTGGAAAGTACACATTCCCCCGAATCTAAAATGGGTACCTATGTCTTTCTACTCCAAAGTACCAAGCCGCACAGCTTTTCTAAAGTTAGCAATTTTGATGACATTTCCAAAAATCCCCTCAAAGCTTCCACTTTGAAGCATCTTATCTCCCACATAGCATTAGGTACCAAGATAAAACACCCTGAATTTGAACGCCAGGGGTCCACTAAACAGTTTGATGCCCAATATGTATAGGTTTACCTAAGTATGTGGCATGTAGGGGCCCCAATGTGAACATACCCCCATATGAACTGTCATTTCTGTCATTTCAGCTCCTGCAAAATCAACACATTTACATTATTATATGTGGGATAAAGCTACAAAAAAGTACGCTCACCCCAGAAAGTCATATATTTTTGGAAAGTACACATTCCCCCGAATCTAAAATGGGTACCCATGTCTTTCTACTCCAAAGTACCAAGCCGCACAGCTTTTCTAAAGTTAGCAATTTTGATGACATTTCCAAAAATCCCCTCAAAGCTTCCACTTTGAAGCATCTTATCTCCCACATAGCATTAGGTACCAAGATAAAACACCCTGAATTTGAACACCAGGGGTCCACTGAACAGTTTGATGCCCAATATGTATAGGTTTACCCAAGTATGTGGCATGTAGGGGCCCGAATGTGAACATACCCCCATATATACTGTCATTTCTGTCATTTCAGCTCCTGCAAAATCAACACATTTACATCATTATATGTGAGATAAAGCTACAAAAAAGTACGCTCACCCCAGAAAGCCATATATTTTTGGAAAGTACACATTCCCCCGAATCTAAAATGGGTACCCATGTCTTTCTACTCCAAAGTACCAAGCCGCACAGCTTTTCTAAAGTTAGCAATTTTGATGACATTTCCAAAAATCCCCTCAAAGCTTCCATTTTGAAGCATCTTATCTCCCACATAGCATTAGGTACCAAGATAAAACACCCTGAATTTGAACGCCAGGGGTCCACTGAACAGTTTGATGCCCAATATGTATAGGTTTACCTAAGTATGTGGCATGTAGGGGCCCGAATGTGAACATACCCCCATATATACTGTCATTTCTGTCATTTCAGCTCCTGCAAAATCAACACATTTACATCATTATATGTGAGATAAAGCTACAAAAAAGTACGCTCACCCCAGAAAGCCATATATTTTTGGAAAGTACACATTCCCCCGAATCTAAAATGGGTACCCATGTCTTTCTACTCCAAAGTACCAAGCCGCACAGCTTTTCTAAAGTTAGCAATTTTGATGACATTTCCAAAAATCCCCTCAAAGCTTCCATTTTGAAGCATCTTATCTCCCACATAGCATTAGGTACCAAGATAAAACACCCTGAATTTGAACGCCAGGGGTCCACTGAACAGTTTGATGCCCAATATGTATAGGTTTACCTAAGTATGTGGCATGTAGGGGCCCCAATGTGAACATACCCCCATATATACTGTCATTTCTGTCATTTCAGCTCATGCAAAATCAACACATTTACATCATTATATGTGGGATAAAGCTACAAAAAAGTACGCTCACCCCAGAAAGTCATATATTTTTGGAAAGTACACATTCCCCCGAATCTAAAATGGGTACCCATGTCTTTCTACTCCAAAGTACCAAGCCGCACAGCTTTTCTAAAGTTAGCAATTTTGATGACATTTCCAAAAATCCCCTCAAAGCTTCCACTTTGCAGCATCTTATCTCCCACATAGTGTTAGGTACCAAGATAAAACACCCTAAATTTGAACGCCAGGGGTCCACTGAACAGTTTGATGCCCAATATGTATAGGTTTACCTAAGTATGTGGCATGTAGGGGCCCCAATGGGAACATACCCCCATATGATCTATCATTTCAGCTCCTGCAAAATCAACACATTTACATCCTTTATGTGGGATAATGCTACAAAAAAAGTACATTCACCCCAGAAAGCCATATATTTTTGGAAAATACACATCCCCCCGAATCTATAATGGGTAAATATTTCTTATTGCTACAAAGTACCAAGCTGTAAAGCTTTCCTAAGTTTGCAGATTTATATGACATTTTCGAAAATCGCATAAAAATGTTGCAATTTGCCGCATTTATCTCTCACAATTTCTTGATAAAGATCAGATAAAGACAAATCACCCCAAAAAGGAACACCGGAGGTCTACTGAACAGTTTGATGCCCAATATGCATAGATATACCAAAGTCTGCGGTATGTACTGAACCCAAAATGAAAATAGCGCATAAGGATTTCTCGCCTGCCAGCTCAGCTTTTGCACACAGAGCCCCCTGTCAGTGTATTATGTGCCAAAACTTCCCCTAACCATACAGTGACCCCCACAAAACCATATATTTTTGGAAAGTACACATTCTGACAAATCCAACAAGGGTAAAGAGTCCTTTCTACACCAAAGTACCAATCTGCAGAGCTTTCCTAAAGTTATTGGTTTTTATGACATTTCAGAAAATCGCCTAAAAATGTTGCAATTTGTCGCATTTATCTCACACAATTTCTTGCGTACAAAGGCAAGTCACCCCAAATAGGAACACCAGAGGCCTACTGAACAGTTTGATGCCCAATATGCATAGATATACCAAAGTCTGCAGTATGTACTGAACCCTAAATGAAAATAGCGCATAAGGATTTCTCGCCTGCCAGCTCAGCTTTTGCACACAGAGCCCCCTGTCAGTGTATTATGTGCCAAAACTTCCCCTAACTATACAGAGACCCCCACAAAACCATATATTTTTGGAAAGTACACATTCTGACAAATCCAACAAAGGTAAAGAGTCCTTTCTACACCAAAGTACCAAGCCGCAAAGCTTTCCTAAAGTTATCGGTTTTTATGACATTTCAGAAAATCGCCTAAAAATGTTGCAATTTGCCGCATTTATCTCACACAATTTCTTGCGTACAAAGGCAAGTCACCCCAAATAGGAACACCAGAGGCCTACTGAACAGTTTGATGCCCAATATGCATAGATATACCAAAGTCTGCGGTATGTACTGAACCCTAAATGAAAATAGCGCATAAGGATTTCTCGCCTGCCAGCTCAGCTTTTGCACACAGAGCCCCCTGTCAGTGTATTATGTGCCAAAACTTCCCCTAACTATACAGATCCCCCACAAAACCATATATTTTTGGAAAGTACACATTCTGACAAATCCAACAAGGGTAAAGAGTCCTTTCTACACCAAAGTACCAATCTGCAGAGCTTTCCTAAAGTTATTGGTTTTTATGACATTTCAGAAAATTGCCTAAAAATGTTGCAATTTGTCACATTTATCTCACACAATTTCTTGCGTACAAAGGCAAATCACCCCCAATAGGAACACCAGAGGCCTACTGAACAGTTTGATGCCCAATATGCATAGATATACCAAAGTCTGCGGTATGTACTGAACCCTAATGAAAATAGCGCATAAGGATTTCTCGCCTGCCAGCTCAGCTTTTGCACACAGAGCCCCCTGTCAGTGTATTATGTGCCAAAACTTCCCCTAACTATACAGATCCCCCACAAAACCATATATTTTTGGAAAGTACACATTCTGACAAATCCAACAAGGGTAAAGAGTCCTTTCTACACCAAAGTACCAATCTGCAGAGCTTTCCTAAAGTTATTGGTTTTTATGACATTTCAGAAAATTGCCTAAAAATGTTGCAATTTGTCGTATTTATCTCACACAATTTCTTGCGTACAAAGGCAAGTCACCCCAAATAGGAACACCAGAGGCCTACTGAACAGTTTGATGCCCAATATGCATAGATATACCAAAGTCTGCAGTATGTACTGAACCCTAAATGAAAATAGCGCATAAGGATTTCTCGCCTGCCAGCTCAGCTTTTGCACACAGAGCCCCCTGTCAGTGTATTATGTGCCAAAACTTCCCCTAACTATACAGAGACCCCCACAAAACCATATATTTTTGGAAAGTACACATTCTGACAAATCCAACAAGGGTAAAGAGTCCTTTCTACACCAAAGTACCAAGCCGCAAAGCTTTCCTAAAGTTATCGGTTTTTATGAGATTTCAGAAAATCGCCTAAAAATGTTGCAATTTGCCGCATTTATCTCACACAATTTCTTGCGTACAAAGGCAAGTCACCCCAAATAGGAACACCAGAGGCCTACTGAACAGTTTGATGCCCAATATGCATAGATATACCAAAGTCTGCGGTATGTACTGAACCCTAAATGAAAATAGCGCATAAGGATTTCTCGCCTGCCAGCTCAGCTTTTGCACACAGAGCCCCGTCAGTGTATTATGTGCAGTAACCCCCCCCTAACTATACAGTGACCCCCAGAAAACCATATATTTTTGGAAAGTACACATTCTGATGAATTCAAAATAGGTAAAGTTATTTTTGTACACCAAAGTTACACCTGGCAAAGCTACGCTAAAAACAGATCAGGAACACTTATATAGGGATAAAATGTGATAAAACCACAAAAATTGTGCAAATCAGTGAAACAACAAAATAAGTTACATGACAGTGTAATTAGTGGCCAGAATATCTGATCCAATAGTTACGCTGTCAAAATAAACAGTTTTTAGGTAAAAGAAAATAAAAACAAAGTGGTAATATGAAAAAAAAAAAAAAAAAAAGCAAAACAAAAAAAAACCAAAGTGTTTGTGTATACATGTGTGTACATGTGTAAAAGTTGTGTGATAGTGTGTAAGTGTGTATATGAGTGTAAATAAGTGTATAAAAGTGTGAAAAATGAAAAAAAAAAAAAAAATAAAAAAATGCTAAAATGTGTGCTGTAAGTGTGTGTAAATGTATGTAAGTGTGTATAAATGTATGTAAATGTGTGTATAAGTGTGTAAAAGTGTGTAAATGCAATAAAAAAAAAAAGTCCTTACCTGTTCCTGAAGACCGATCGCCTCCTTCGTCATTTGGGCCGGCGCTGGGGGAGAGGGAGGAAGCAGGAAGCAGCAGATGCGATGCGATCGCATCTGCTGCTTCCTGGAGGGTCCTGCGAGCGATCGGTTCGCAGGACCCTGATGACAGCCCCCCTGGCACATTGCCCAGGGGGGCTGTCATTGTTAGAAGCCCTCTGCAGCGGCGGCACATGCCGCCGCTGCAGAGGGCAGCGCTTAAACGCCAACGACGTATGAGACACGTCGTTGGCGTTTAAGCCCTTTTACTGCCAGCACATATGCCATACGTGCTTGGCAGTAAAAGAGTTAAAATGGAGTCTATGGGAGACGGGCTCTCCGTAATTCGGAGCTTTCTGGATAACGGGTTTCCGGATGACGGATCCCATACCTGTATTCATTGTGTGAATCTTTAAGCATCAAAGCACCCAGTTTACAAATTTGAAATAAGCCTTATTTGTCATGCAAAAGCTGGCATTACTGATTCATATGTATAAGAGTTATATTCTTCACAATTTAGCTGAAATCCATATTCTGAAAAAAATGGGTAACATGCACTCTGAAAGTCCACAAACAGGCCATCAGAAAAAAAAATACTAAAAAATACCATTAAAAAACAGCCGTACATTTTGTGCCCTTAGGGCACTTAATCACAGGCTCTATGATTAAGTGCCATAAGCCTCTGATTAAGTGCCCTGGGGGCATGAAACACAGAAGGCTGCTGTTTTTGATGCTATAAAGATTTTTTTTTACTTTTTATTGTTTTGTGATGGTCTGTTTGTGGACTTCTAGAGTGCCTGTTACCCATTTTTTTCCATATTATTTTGGTTTGTCTGTTCCCTTTAGCTAAGGGTCTGTGTGGTGTACCTGGACCACTCTATCTACATTGTTGAGTTTCTTTAATTGACTATAATCTGTCTTCAGTGCCCTTTATTATTTCTTAATCATTGAATTTCAAATCCATATTCTGCTATAAATCTTGCAAATGTTTTGGTGTAAAAAAAAAGGCAATACAAATGTATATTAGCACTATCAATCAATTGATTAATTGATCTAGTAATTATTACCAGTATTAATGTCTCTTATATTATTTATTTATATTGTTTTATCTGCCAGTGAATATAAATCTGACTTTCCTTGTTACAACTTGGTTTAGGGCAGTGGCAGAAGGGGAGATTAGTCGCCCCGCGACAAATCTTCATTGCCTTGGGCGACTACCACTATGATTTACCTGAAGTTGCCTTGGGAGGAAACATCGGGCGACTTCGGCAAATCGTAGCAACACGTATGCCATCCATCCTGCGATTTGCATTCTTGCCGGTGGGATGGCATATCCCACCGGCAAGAATGCAAATTGCAGGATGGATGGCATACGTGTTGCTACGATTTGCCGAAGTCGCCCGATGTTTCCTCCCAAGGCAACTTCAGGTAAATCATAGTGATGCATATGCCATCCCACCCCTGATTTACATTCTTGCCGGTGGGATGGCATTGTGGGGAGATAAGTGGCAATGAAGATTTGTCGCGGGGCGGCTAATCTCTCTGTCTGCCACTGCCCTTAAGGTTTATATAAAAATTAGTATGAAAATTTGATATGTTGATGTGAAGAATAACTGTCTGTGTTCAAAAACATTTTAAATGTTTTGTGCTCCTGTCAATTTTACTCCAAGGTTTGTTGGCTTTGCAGATCTTTCAGTGTATGGCTAGCTTTAGTTGATGCCTATTAAGATTTCATTCTTGAGAGAATCTGAATGATGACTTTGGGCAAATAAATACTGTAGTAGTACTGCAGCGTTTTGTATATTTTGTGGCTGGCGCAGTCAATCCTTTCGTCACCAGTTTTTAACATTGATAAATTAGATATAGTTTCATTTATTTCAACAGGGACTTATTGTGTTTTTATTGTTTTATGCATAAATATTTCAAGTGCATTAAACCTGATTATTCAAACCTGCAGTATGTGATCCATAAATATAATCCATAAATCAAGGAGTCCTTAGGCTGATGCCACACCAGGCGTAGGGCTGATTTTTTCGGCAAGCGGAAAAACGCTTGCTGAAAATTCAGCACTACGCCTGCTACTTGTGCCTGCACCCGAATGAATGGGATACGCTCGGGTGCAGGCACATGTAGCCGATATACGCACAAAAACGCGTGAGAATGCAAAGTCTCGCGCTTTCATGCGTATATCGGCTACATGTGCCTGCACCCAAGCGTATCCCATTCATTCGGGTGCAGGCACAAGTAGCAGGCGTAGGGCTGAATTTTCGGCAAGCGTTTTTCCGCTTGCCGAAAAAATCAGCCCTACGCCTGGTGTGGCATCAGCCTGACTAAGGTGAATGTGAAAATAGATTTCACTCCCACACCTGCATATAGCTTAGTATAAATGGTTACTCTGTCTATTCCCCTAGCTTGGTTACAGAAAATGCTTTTGTTTATCACAGTCAAATGGTGGCCTTCATTTAATATTCAGTGTATATTGTCCTTTTTTTGTTGGCCTAAGCATACTCTAACAAACTCTACTAGATTTTTCTGGAATACAGCAAAATGTGGCTACTGTATGTGAAAGGGTTAATATAGTCTATTTTCTTCTAAATCAGTACTTTTTAATTAATTGCAGACATAACCAGAGCCATTTGCCTTTACCCTTAAACTACCAAGCTACCATGAATGCACTGGTTAGATCACTAAAACTATACTAAATAGGTTAAATGCTTGTTATTATTGTTAAGAATATGGCACGCAGCAGCAATTAGTGTGTTTTTTAATAGAAATACATGTTGCCATTAGTGTGTCACTACTGTTGAATGCAAAGCAAAGAAAATCATTTGACCAACATAATCCCTCAGTGTTTGACTGCTTTATATTTCCATGGACCAGTTTTTTGTTCATACGTTATTTAAGTAAATTTGCTGACATGCTATTGTTCATTCTATGTGCAGGCTATTATACCCTTTATACCTTATTAATACATAATGCACAAAAGAGCAGTGAGCCATGTTATCTTTGTATGCATGCACATCTGTTAAAATGATAACATTGCTCCTGCTATACTAGCTAGCATATTAGCACAGTCTTTCAGAGCTGGGACTTGAGTTTGAATCATTTTTACACACAGTATGGGCCACATTTACTAATCCAGGAACACTCCGAGCGTTCATTCGAACGCTCCATGCGTATTTTCGGCGACTTTTTCGTACCTTGCACAACTTTTTTTGTACTTGCGACAAAATCGCCGAGTACGAAAGTTTCGGATTCATTCAAGCTTCGTTATCGTGACTTTCCTTGGGCCAGGTTGGAGCTGCAGAGTGCCATTGAGCCCTATGGGAGACTTTCCTTGGGCCAGGTTGGAGCTGCAGAGTGCCATTGGGCCCTATGGGAGTCTTTCCTTGGCCCAGGTTGGAGCTGCAGAGTGCCATTGAGTCCTATGGGAGACTTTCCTTGGGCCAGGTTGGAGCTGCAGAGTGCCATTGAGCCCTATGGGAGGCTTTCCTTGGGCCGGGTTGGAGCTGCAGAGTGCCATTGAGCCCTATGGGAGACTTTCCTTGGGCCAGGTTGGAGCTGCAGAGTGCCATTGAGCCCTATGGGAGACTTTCCTTGGGCCAGGTTGGAGCTGCAGAGTGCCATTGAGCCCTATGGGAGACTTTCCTTGGGCCAGGTTGGAGCTGCAGAGTGCCATTGAGCCCTATGGGAGACTTTCCTTGGGCCAGGTTGGAGCTGCAGAGTGCCATTGAGCCCTATGGGAGACTTTCCTTGGGCCAGGTTGGAGCTGCAGAGTGCCATTGAGCCCTATGGGAGACTTTCCTTGGGCCAGGTTGGAGCTGCAGAGTGCCATTGATTCCTATTGGAGGCTTCCAAAATCGTGCACAGAGGGAGCTAAGTCAGAAAGGTTTTCCCGCTGTTTACAATCGTTCGGATCACCAATACGATATTATTGTGACTAATACGTTTTTTTCGTAAGTATTTACGTGATAGTTGCGATCTTCAGAAATGATCGTATCCAATCCGAATTTTTCCCATTCGTGATTCAAACTCGTGATTTCATGAATGAAGCCCTATGTGTTGGCACAAAACTACATATGCAATATTTTTTACATTGGCGGCTAAGCTGATACGTGTTCAGAAACATATATTGCAATGATCTTAATGCGATGTCCCAGACAGCGGAGGCTTCACCCCTCATGTACCTCCCACAAGAGTAAGGGCAATGCACAAAGTAGGATTTGTCGCCCACAGTTACTGGGGCCAACAAATCCCCCGAAATTGACTTGCTATAGCATAATATTAGGATTGCATGGTAAGAAAAACATATTACTCATGGCAATAAGCTTAATTGTGGGAAATTGCCTTGCTTCACATTTTCAACCAACTAAGATATATATACTGTGTTTTGAGTGCTTACTATTTACTTAAATATTCACTCAGTAAAACTTTCCCTGATGATGAAGGTATGTTATCTGTATATGCACCGTAGTAACATTGATTTCTGGAACAGTTAATCTTTATATCATCATAATGATTAGACTTGCCTTGCTCTCTCCCTTCCATTAATGCCACATAATTTAGATAACTGTGAGGAACACTTTAAGTGCTGTATATTTTATAAACAAACTCTATCTGCTGTGAAAATTTCTACATTCTCCTACATAAAACTGTCACAACACCGCTCTAACTGTTATTTTCGTCTTATTTTCTCACTGCATGTTCCAGCCATAACTGTAAATCCTAACAGAAACTAAAAACCATTGTACAAGTGCTACACCATTACACGAGGCTGAGCTTTTGAAGTAGCTCAGTGTTATATAAATGAGTTAATTGTGAAGCTAAGTAGCATGTCTGCGTTTCAGCCTACAGCTGCTTAAAATTATGTGTTTTAATCAACTTTGCCAGATACAAGTGCTTCATCAGATTGTGAAATGGAAATGTTACAATTCTAGTCGTTGCCACCTGGATGAATGCTTAGCTTTATTTGGCTCTGTGCTGAAACTTGACAGACACAGTAAAATGCAACCAAAATCTTTCAGGGACAGTCCTAAAACAGTCCTAAAACAGTCCTAAAACCTTCAAAAGCCATAAGCACACAAAGTGTACGGTAGCATGGCCAGTTAGCATTAATTTAGATGCAGGTTGCATGGCTGCACACAAATCAGTTCAGTCTGCAGCATGCATCTAAATTAATTGCTAATTAGTCATGCATAATGTGGATCCAATATGTGCCCAGTATTAAAGGGGTGAGGTGCCAACCATGCTTACCAGAGAGCTTACAACATCATGTCAAGGTTTACATTGTTGTTGTGAATATGTGAATGTATTCCACCCTGATTTTATTTAACATGTAATATTCACAGTAAAATGTATATTGGGCATATGCATTTTGTAACCTTCCAGGTGTCCCCAAACAACTTAAGCTGGTCAAACTGGGCTATCTGAAGTGGCAATTAAAACATCTGTAGGGCTAACAGTTGTCCATTACATGAATAAATCCATACTGGGAGGCATGGTGCTGGGGCGAATAGCATTACTACCTTGCAGTGCTGGGGTCCTGAGTGTGATTCTGACCACAACAACCACTGTATGAAGTATGCATGTCCTCCACAAACTAAATTTCTTTCACACAAAGATACAGCCAGGTTACTAGGCTACAAGTGAAACTGATCCTGTTTTTTGTTGTATGAATATGACTGAGGCCTAGCTCCAATGGGCCAGGGTCTGAAAAAAGATAAAACATTTCCAAGTGACACTTTATATTGCTTTGTTTCCATCAAGCAACAGAATAGGGATAAGGCATAGTCCCTTTGTAATTGTTGCATAATAGAACTCTAAAAATAAGAACATAATTTGCTGAAATATAATCTGAATTACATATAATATCTTGAAGAAAGTAATTTGAATGATAATTTCCTACAGTAACTGTCTAATAATGAAACAATCATTGAAAGGAGAAATAAGTGATTAATCAATGTCATTTCACCTGTGTTAAAAGTTTTGATAGGAAGGAACACATTTTTGGTTATTTTTTGTTATTTTCCATCTTTAAGAACCAAAGATGGATTTATTCTTACTAGTACAATGTATCATATTTATATGCCAAATTCTCTATATGCATTTATATCTGAGCTATGTCCTTTTCTTTGATGGGTGGGCTGTGTTCATTCTCTACATGGAATTATGTGTCTATACTGCATGTTATGTCTATTGTCCAGGGGGCTTTCCTTCTCTCCCACTAGGAGCTTTGATGTATTAGAGACACTCATTGATGTTAACCATTTTGTACGAAAACTCACTTTGAGGAAACATTTTGATAATGGGGCTTTTGCAGGTCTGGAAGGGGAGGAAAGTTTGACTACTGTTAGGGATCAGGGGGTTGATGAGCACCAATTAGCGCCTGAAGTACCTGATCTGGGCAATGATGGCCGATCTAGTGCCCTATTTGATTTCCAGGATGAGCGTTGTTTACAGGTCTTGCATTCATTACAGAAGGATTCTGAATATCAGGTTGAGAGAGTTGGGGTGGAGATTAGGGACATCATGAATAAGTTGAGGTTTGACTCCAATTTGTATCTTATTCATTCTAGGGGTAATACTCTGGATGTTTTTCAGGACTTAGTTGAGAAACAATTGTTGGCTTTAAAAAGGGAAACAGATGATCAATATGTGTCCTCCAACCTTAGTAAAGGTGAACGTGTGGCACTTAAACAGTTAAGGGAAGACAAGTCCCTGGTAATAAAAAGTGCAGATAAAGGGGAGATGGTGGTAGTTTTGGATGCAGCCGCTTATAAAGCTGAGGCAATGCGGCAATTGAGTAATGTTTCCACCTATAAGATCCTGAAATTCAACCCCACGGATGATTTCACACAGATTCTTAGTGGTTTGACTATCTGATCCCCACTAATGTTAAGATTCCTGTGTTTCATCACCTTCCGAAAGTACACAAGGCAGAGCGGCCACCTATTGATAGGCCTATAGTATCGGGGATTATGTCCCTAAATGAAAGACTTTCTGAATTTATAGACATTTTGTTGCAGCCTTTAGTCTTCATATGTTCGTGACACAAAACATATTTTGCAGATTTTAGGTGATTTTGAGTGGCAGGATGGTTTTTCTTGGGGCACGATAGATGTCACTTCTCTTTACTCCTGCATCCCCCATGACAAAGGTTTGCAGGCTATCTCTTATCACTTGGATAATTATAGTTCATACGATAGTGCTCTTAAGGATTTCATTTTGGATGCTGTTTTATATTTATTGACGCACAATTTTTTTAAATTTGAGGGTGTCTTTTACCTCCAGAGATGCAGGGCCTCAATGGGTGCTAAATTTGCGCCCACCTATGCCAACCTGTACATGGGTTGGTGGGAGGAATCCCGCATCTTTGGTGGTGAGGCACCTTTATTACAGCATGTGGTGTTATTTAGGAGGTTTGTGGATGACCTCCTTTTTGTATGGAGGGGTACTGATTTTGCTTTTTCACAATTTGTGGAATTTTTGAATATGAATGATTTAAATTTAAAATTCACAAGCGAGTATGGTAAAACTCGGATCACTTTTTTGGACCTTGAATTAAGGTGTCACGGCGGGTCTATTGAAACTGATGTCTGTAGGAAGCCTTGTGCGGGGAATTCCCTTTTGAGGGCTGACTCTTGTCATCCAGGACATTTGTTCAAAGGGATTCCCTTAGGACAGTTTTGTCGATTAAGGAGGAATTGTAGTAGCCCATGCGGTAGCGGATGGTTGTAAATTTGTTTCACGTACAGCCCCCTCTTTGGGCAATTATTTATCTCCAACAGTTCTGAAATCAGTGAAAGCTAAAGCCACATGGCTTAATATTAAGGGGACATATCCCTGTGGTGCGCGGAGATGCATACGTGCACATATGTCAAGCGTTCCACTACTTTTGAAAGCACTGTGACCAAGTGTTCTTTTGATATGCTAATTGCAACACACACCATGTGGTTTATTTGTTGACTTGTATGAATTGTTCCCTTCAGTATGTGGGCTGTACTATTCGTTCACTTAAACATAGGATGCGGGAGCATATTGCACATATTGTTGAAAAAAAAGTAATAGTCCAGTTTCTAGGCACTTTATCGACTGTTGCAATAGTAATGTTGCTTTGCTGCAGATTCAGGTTATTGACAGGGTGTTTCCAGATGAACGAGGTGGGAATCTGTGGACGAAACTTTTGCAGAGGGAAGTAAAATGGATATTTACATTGGGCACGTGCCAACCAAGTGATGTTGCCAGAGAATTGTATATGTCATGTTAAGCTATCTTTCTTTATTTCGTTCTGTTTCATACACATAAAGTTAAGAGGAGAAAAAAAAATGTTGTGATGTCATTAATTGATAGGCTTTATATACCATGTTACTGTCTCAGAATGTATGCCTATGATTAAGTGCGGGCACGCACGAAACGCGTCAGGCATTCTGGGTTTTTAAGAATGTAAATAAAGTTCGAGTTTTATCCATTTTCTGGCTGACCATGGTGCTTTGCGAGCCACTTTCTTCAGAGATTTGAGTTTGCTCCCTTGGGCTACGGGTTCGGGGCTCCAAGCACCCGAACCAAATTTCGGCATCGGTGAGTGTGTGTATATTTATGTGATCTTCACTGCATGTGTACTAGCATTTGAAATATTTGGCGAGGGACCTGGGGTATATACACCCAGGTCAATACCTGTTTTAGGTAAAGATTTTTGTCTTTAATTTTGATCTCTTTTATAAATTGTCTAATTAAACTGTGTTAGCACACTATATATATATATATATAAATTTTACTGAATTGGGTGTATTCTTTGAGGATTTATGTCTATGGAACCAACAACATCTGTGACAGGAAAAAAATGCCAGGGGAAAAAAATATTGTATTGGCTGTTTTGACTCCCTATCGCCCCGACCATTGACAGGCATGGAATTCACATCATTGGGTGGATTTTGGTAAGTGGCTGGAAAAACCTTATGTGTGATATTAGCCTTAGGGCTCATACTTAGTGATGGGCGAAATGTTTTGCCAGGCATGGATTCGCGGCACGTCCAAAAATTGTCGCCGGCGTCAAAAAAGAATAGTCGCGGCTGTCAAAAGAATAGCCGCGCGACAAAATAATAGCCGCGGGTGACAAAAGAATAGCCATGCGACAAAATAATAGCCGCTGGCGACAAAACAATAGCTGCGCGACAAAATAATAGCCATGGGCGACAATTTTTTTGTCGCACAACATTTTCGCCGTTTCGCAAATTTTTCGCTGTTTCACAGATCTTTTGAAAGATTTGCGAATTTTTTGGCGAAGCGAAATGGAACAAATTCACTCATCACTACTCATACTCACAAGTGTTACTTATTGCAATGGGGTTCTCCTGCGTTCCACCACAGGGGAGTGCAGAAAGAAATGCATCCCATTCTTTCTAATGGAGCTGTACTAACACATGTAAGTGCCAAACGCAGGTGGAATGCAACATGCTGGTCTGATTGATCTGTACAGGTCCCTTTGTGCACCAGACATATCTTTCTGCCTAGGTGTACTTTATGTGTACATTAAGCTGTTCTAAATGGTAGCCAGTATCATACCCTCAACCTCAAACATTGAATATTTATTTAGCAGTGATAACTAAAGTGTTGCAGTAATGTAGCAACGACCTTTGCTCTTTATTTCAACATTCTCCATCATAATGTTACTGACAGTCTTGTATCAGCTATGTCGTTACTGGCTATTATATACTCATTATACATAATGTTGTGGAAAGTTGCTATTAACCTAACATTTCTCATGCACTAAGACAGCAAAATATTTTAAAATGAATAATTGGCTAAACATTCCTCTTAGTCCAATGTATTGTTTATTTTTCCAAATGGTTCATATAAAAGTTGTTTGCTTTGGGGAACAAATGGAATTCCAGTCGTTAAGATGTTTGCATATCAAACAGCAACATTTCTAACAGGTATGCTGGTTTAACACACCTTAATAGGACTGATTTATTTAAGTATAAAAGTACAGTGTTATTTTCATCCATATTCTGCTAAACAGGAAATTCCACATTTTGACATCAGTAAATCCACATTTTGCCATCAGTAAAACCACTGCAAAATGTTGTCTTTATGAAGCATCCATTTAAAATTGGGGGTTTCACTGAACTGCTGCCAACCTCTGTCTTTATAAATTACAATAATAATATTTATTATTATATCAAAAGAATTATAGTTTGGCATCTGATAATACTAAGGGGTAGATTTATCAAAGAGTGAATTTAGAGCTTTCCACAGTAAAATTCTGCCACTCTTTGCATTTCTGTGGGATTTTTAGAGGTGTATTTATCAAATATTTGACAAATCTACCCCTAAGGGTTCCAAAAGGATAATAATATTTCTTTGGATAAAGTTGGATTTGGAGGCAATTACATTTAAATTCATTATAGGTTATTATATTAATGAAGGTTATTCATTGTTCTTGTGTCATAAGGAGAGGGAAGAGGATTCAAGTCCAACCTTCCCTACAGTGTCCTTACTACATGGGTTAGAAAAATCATGATGCTTTGTTTGAACCCTGGTGGGTGACTGTACCCTCAGGAGAAGATGGTTTGTCAAATCTTGGTTGGTGTTATTTGTAACATTGGGGAGGTTTCTGGCTGGTAAGTGAAACTTAGCTGGTATGCTTTGACAATTTAATCTAGAACAAGTGAACGCTTTGCATTAACTTTCAGTTGGTCATTTGGAAATGTTATGGGCTACAAATGAGGCCAGTTAGGCAGTTTTATGTTAATTACTTATACTACTTTTAAAGTGTACCTTGTTAATTACATTTACATGATCGAATGGTGTAGCTCTTTTTGCACCAAATGTCACGCGTATATTTATTATACTATCCAGTCTGAAAAGCTAAAGGTGTGGTCTGTAAGGGTGGACATGGAAAACAATTAACCCAAGTTCTTCTCCTCAAGTCTAAATCTTTCCTTTTATTTTTTTCTATGTGAAAAAAAGTATCCCCAGCCATTTGTCTATAATGTCTTCTAAGGTAAGGCATTACCAGTAATCTATAAAAAGGCAAAATTATTATTACCTTGAGTATTATTACCTTTACTATGCAAGAACGTTCTTTACTTTACTTTTCTTTACTTTTAGTTTCTGACTGACACTGCCTGATGTTGCACAGTTTGTTGTCCTCAAACACCCCATAATCCAGAACACTTTTATTTAGTGTATAACTAGAATTTGTTATTTTTATTGCATAACCTTGCATTTATCAACACTGATAGTTACCAATTCAGTCTCTCTATGCAGGGGAAAACTATTCTGCATTGGTGCAAATGAGCCTTACAGTTTGATACAAATTATGGGGCATATTTATTTTAAAGCCAAAAGACAATTCACTACAAAAAAAAAACTCTGAAAACTTATATGATATAATTGTTTCCCCATTTTGTCATAATTATCACAATATCTGAAGCACGATTAATACATAAATACATTTATTAAAACAGCAGCTTCCCATTAATAAATAATGGCATTAGGGTGTTTTATGCAAACACCAGCATACTGAAAATCACCATTTGAGGAAACATTACTATTAACTCCTATCTGCAACTTCTTAGTTTGAAAGTGAAAAAGGTACATTAATGCAATTGAAAAATGGCAAAAATGATGAAATGATTCATTGGACGATTCTTTATAGCAGTAAAAATGCTATCAATATTTTAGGGCTGTACCATGTTGCATATGCACGATACTGGGCAAACTGTAGAACAGCATTCTTTAATCTTTCACCCTCAAGCTTTTAAAATGATAATGAGTTTAGCTTTGTCTTTGAGATTGTATCTTCTAATTAACCTAGTCTATCTTTTGTTCCTCTTGCTTTTGCATTTACAACAGAGAAGCTTCATTATAACACGCTGTTCAACTCTCTCTATTGTTATTAACATGCTAAATATTGGAAGGCTCATTTTAGCATTCTATAGAAGAAATGAGGTCACATTTACTACATGTAATGCTGGTGAAACACCACACACTTTTCATGCAGTTGCATTTGGTTCCTCAGTAAAATAATTGATATGGCTAATAAAAATAAAAATTTGCCAGCCATTGATCTAATTCGATACATATATCAGGCTGCCATTAATATGCATGATCTGATGCTTTGAAAACTTCAACCAACTCATCTGACAGGCTGTTTTGTCAGATAAGTGTGTGTGGCTATCAACATGTTTTGTTCTAATGGCATTTATGTCAACCTAAGGGTAATGGCATATTTGGAACTATCAGGGGCTTGTATGCCATGTTTTTAAGTAAATAAAATGAAAAGGTGCCAAAGCATCCCCAGTAATTTTCATTGAAAGAGCCTGCTAAATAATAATAAATGAATGGTCTCATAGAACACTTGCCATAGAGTGACCTTGAATGCATTACTGATATGGCACAATTTAGGTCACAGGCACAAAACTTCAAGATGATACAAAGAACTGTGTAACTAGTAATTAAACCAATCAATTACTGATGTTACACTAAACCTTGAATGCAAGTTTATTATCACGGGACATCTCCTACCCTAACCTTCCTACTCCACCTATTTATTTTGTTTTTTACGTGTGGAAAGTTGTTTTCAAGACCAACCTATGTCAATGAAGATCTAAGACCAGGGATGGATAAGGAGTTCTACATCCACATGGGTGCCACTGCAGGCTTAGCAGAATGCTCAGAAAATCAAGGGTGCATATATGTGCCACACAAGTCTTTAGAGCAGTGATCAGCAACCAGTGGCTCGTGAGCAACATGTTGCTCACCGCCCCCTCTGATGTTGCTCCCATTGGCCTCAAAATAGGCTCACATTTTTAAATTTCTGGCTTAGAGGCAAGTTTGGGAAGTACAGAGACACAGTTTTACTCTACGCAGAGCCTCCTGCATGCCAGCAGTCCACATGGGACTATCAAATAGCTAATTACAGCCCTTATTTGGCATCCTCAAAGAACATTTTTCATGGTTGTTGTGTCTGACTCAACCGTGAGTAAAAAAGGTTGGGGATCCCTGCTTTAGAGTTTCTTTTTAAAGAAATATGAAAAGGCAAAATGGGAAAAGGGAAAATGGCATGGTATGAGGGCTATACGCAGCATGGTGTACTACAAGAAACTACAACCCAAGTGTAAAGCTCCCTAGCCCCATAATTAGGGGGAAAGTGACAATCCAGTTATAGGCAAGCCCGGGTGATGGCTGGGGCTATGTAAATTTGCCTGTGTATGTGCATTACTTGGTGCCATGCCTGCTGTGTTTTAATTACTCCAAAGCTTTCATGATATTGAAAAATAATTTACTTGGTATATTGTTATGGAACACCTGTGTAGAACTGTTGCATTAAATTTAACATAATATTTTAATTTTGGCTTAACTTTCCGCAATGGAATAATGTTGTTAGTCAACTACTGTCTAAAGCTGAATTGTGAAGTGAATTGAAATTTCATGTAGATTTAATTCCAAAGCTCTTTGTTGGTTAAACAAACGTAAAAAGGCAATTTATGGAATAATTTAAAGTTTGATATCCATACTGCAGTCTAAAGGATATTATAAAACAGCATCTGAAGAACCTATCCTGTTCGACTTATGCTATGAAGTACAGATTAACATCTGTAAGGATGGGAATCAACTTCATTTCCTTTCAGTTCCTTTATTAATCACTTTGTAATAGCACATACAGTACTTGACAATGTAAAAGCTTTTTCTTTTGGGAGGATCAGTTAAATTTATATGCTAAATCTGCAGTATGAACAAGAGGCCCTTAAATTAATCTCTACAAATATCCAATTAAATGAAGCAGCCAACATCACATGTAAGATTATAACAATTTAGATAAGTCCTTCAAAGCAACTGGTTTCATCTATTAAGATTGAGAAATTGCAATTTTCACATTATATTTAGCAATATAGCACAGTTTATAAAGATGTCTGTAAGCATATCAACATACGGGTTTAATTAATACCAATAGTTGTTAGTCATATCATACAGAACTAGTTATCTGATACACAGGAGCTAAGATGACAATCGCCACATTCAGACTTGTTCTTCCTTGCTATTGATTGTGAGTGAATAATATTAAATTATTTATTTATTAATTAAAAAGAGAGCTGATCCATATACTATGATTTGATGAAATGTTAACTCATTATTCTAATCAAGAAAATTTTCACCAGTAAAGCTGGTCTAGCCTGTTTTGTTATACAATAAACATGTTTCACAAAGATCCGGAGTGCTGCAGCTTATTGGATTTCATAGATACCCTGTCTTAAAACCCAGAAAAAGTACAGACTTTTATCTGGGCAGTTTGCCCTCCACTTCCTATCAAAGACACTGAATTATTTTGTAACCTGTTTGCTTTCTTATCCACTGATGTCACTACTGGTTGGAACACAGTGGTCCAAGATTCTCTATTAGGCTAATGTCCCATGGAGCTAGTTAGGCGCATGCGATAGATCTCTGCTACCACTAACTAACTGCTCGGAAATGCCTTTCCTCCAGCAACAATAGCAGCCGGCGGTGAAAAGGCCTATGCATTACTTCAGAATTCCTAAGTTGTTCTAAGTTTCCTCCTGCAGGCTACTTTTGCCACTTTGGAAAGCTGAAGCAATGTGTAGACCTTTCCACCGGCGACTCATATTGTTGCCAGTGGAAAGGCATTCCGGAGTAGTTAGTCACCTATGGTAGCAGAGATCTATCCCAGACAACTTACTCCATGGAACATCAGCTTCACACCCAATGCTTACATCACTAGAGAAGTTTTTATCCCTTATCTGGATTCATTATCATCTTTACTAAGATAAAAGAAGCTGAACAGTGCAGACTAAAGCTGGCCATACACGTGGCGATCCGACGATGTTTCGTACGACCATCGGTCGCACGAAACATCGTCAGATCCGCCACACACCATTCAGGGCTGAATCGGCAGGTAAGGAGGTAGAAACAATAGGATTTCTACCTCCTTCTGCCGATTCAGCTCTGAAGGGAGAATTTTGGTCAGGCGCCTTCTATGGCGCCCGATCAAAATTTTCTAACCTGGCCGATCGACGAGCCGACCGATTTCAGCAGCTTCCTGCGACATCGGTCGGCTCGCTGACATACCATACACGCACCGATTATCGTACGAAACGAGGTTTCGTACGATAATATCGGTGCGTGTATGGCCACCTTAAATCTCCACAGCACTTGTATAATACATCATTTTAGAGAAAAACTGGTACTAATTAGTGCATAAAAAATAGAAGTATTTATGAAGCAGGAAGATTGGATATTGTGTCAGTTTAAACACTGAACCATGTATTTGCCCTAATTTTGTTAATTATTTAAAATAAATGATAAAGTGGTGACAATATTGGTATATTTTTATGGTAAACATCACTATGGCTCGTAAAAAGCTACTGAATAATGATACATTGGCCGCAGTGTGGATTTTATTTACATGTAAAGCTGGCCATACACGTGGCGATCCGACGATGTTTCGTACGACCATCGGTCGCACGAAACATCGTCAGATCCGCCACACACCATTCAGGGCTGAATCGGCAGGTAAGGAGGTAGAAACAATAGGATTTCTACCTCCTTCTGCCGATTCAGCTCTGAAGGGAGAATTTTGGTCAGGCGCCTTCTATGGCGCCCGATCAAAATTTTCTAACTTGGCCGATCGGCGAGCCGACCGATTTCAGCAGCTTCCTGCGATATCGGTCGGCTCGCTGACATGCCATACACGCACCGATTATCGTACGAAACGAGGTTTCGTACGATAATATCGGTGCGTGTATGGCCACCTTAACTTTTACATATCTTGCTGTAGGAATGAATGTTCCTTTCAAAGTAATGAATTGCGCTTTCTTCTAACTCTCTGATCTCTTTCTGTTTTGCGTTCATGCGTTGAAATCTTTTGGTACAGTGACATTGATTTTACATCATTTTTTCAGCACCAGTTGTTATTCACAGTCCATTTGGCTTGGAATATTATGTCCATGGTGCACTCATGCTTTGAGTGAAAAAATAGCTTATCTAAAAAAAGAAAAGTTCTGTTTGTTCTTATCTGATAATATTTTCCAAACAGAGCATTGCATGAACAATATATACCATATGTTACATAACTTACAAGTTTCATTTCATTTCATTTTCTTTCTAGTTTGCCAATTAGCTGTTAGAGTTTTGTTATGCCTGTCAGGATGTCTGTGCCGCGCACTACATTACGTAGGCAGAGGGGGATCAATGCGTGGCTAAAAGATTGGCGTAGGGAGGAGGAATTTGGGTTTTGGGGTTTTTTTGACTGATTTTCTCCATTGCCTACAGGCTATTTTCTAGGGATGGGCTGCACATTGATGATGATGGTGTAGCTATGTAGGGTAAGATGATAGCTAGAAGGTTGGATGAAATTTTAAACTGGGGAGAGGGGGGAAAGAGCAGTGGGAACTTCTATGGGGAACAGGTTACTTGGATTTGGACATAAAGAAAAAATAGGGGTGATAAGATGAAGCTTGGACAGTACAATAGAAGAGAGGGAATTAATGGCTCTGGATGAAAAACAAGATATCATTGGCAGTTGCTAAAACATGGCTAAATGAGTCACATGACTGGGCAGTAACTATAGAAGGCTATACATTATTTTAGAGGGCTAGTGCAGTGGTCCCCAACCTTTTTTGCACTACGGACCGGTTTCAAGCAAGACAAGTTTTTCCAAGGACCCGGGTTGGGGGGCGTGCAACTAGTGCATAGTATATCATTTCATTATTGCATATATAATGTAAATGTAATTATTACATTTTATATTATGCACTTTATTTTTATTGTTATTAAAATTTTTACTTTATAAAATATACTACAGCTCACCATAATACAAAATAAATAGGAGACTTGAGCTTGTCTCCCTGCAACTAGATGCGCCCAGGTTCAGCAAAAGTGGCTCGGTTCTGCACAGCCCGTGGCCTGACACCGGTCCACAGCCCAGTGGTTGGGGACCCCTGGGCCAGTAAAACAAAGCACAATCTAAGCATGTTTTGAAACCTAGCATTAAGGAAGAAGTTGTGGAGAAGAATACTAGGGCTGAAGCTTAAAACTTTAGCACCATAAAAACATTACTTCAGCGGAAAACCTGGATACAATTTAATTTGATGAAAAAAATGAAATGCAGTTTAATACTATTAGGTGCCTCTAGCACTATCTTACTTACCACAGTGTAAAATATGAATTATTATACATTCCCCTATAAGTCTTTATTTTAATTTGGGACCTAATTGCAGCCTCATGGTTTTATAAAGGTCACATGTTCTGAGATGATTTCTTAATTAAGGATGTTGGATGCATTACAACTACCAGCATCTCCTGGAAGCCTCAAAGATTTGGGAATTGTAGTTTAGCTAAAAGAAGACTTAGCTGTATCTATTTTTGCAAGTGGTGTTGTGGTCCCCACAATTTCCAAACAGTCAGTGGCACGTAAAACCATTTTTATTAATGTTACTTTCACCTCTGTATAGTTGCAATCAGTGCCGCTCAGTCCTTCATGCCTCCTGTTCTGAATTAAACTCTTCTGCACCTATGTGACTCTGGGGAACCCTGGAGCTACCGCCCACTTCTGACCAGGCAGTAGCTCCAGGGCTCCTTTCACACCCAGTGTCAGTAGGCATGACACACTTGTGCCTAAAGAATCAGGTGCTGACGTCACTTGCTCATCAAAGACAGGAAATGATGGCAGCCTGGCATCTGCTTAATTGCTTCCCATTTGCACCAAAATGTGCAGCGCAATTGGGCCAAGTACTTCACTCCCCTTGCAACCGCAATGACATTTGAGAGTGATTATTATAGCATTATTTTTGTACAGAATAATGCATAGAAATCTGAGTTCATGTTCTTTTGATGAATTGAACACCATCTGTCTGTAATTAAATAGTTCCTTGTTGTCTATTAAACTCTCATTAATAATGTCATATAGGATCTTACATTTTAAGAAGCATTCGCTGCATGCTGCTTTGGCTTCAGGATTAAAAACTATTGGACCTGACACAACAACAAACTGGCATATTCAATCCGTGCTTAAAATAACAAGAAAATCAAGGTTTATAGATGCAAAAATCAAGTCAACCTATCACATGATTTACCACGCAGAGCTCCTGCTGTCCTGACATATAGCAACGGCTGTCTAAAAGGAAGTGTGAAAGCAGCAATGTTCTTTACAAAGGCTGCTGTTTGTTTTTTATTAATTGCAATAAAAGATAATTTGTGCTACATAGCTATTTTGGATCTGTAGCACTTGAGATTGCTGCCTGTAGAACTGGATATAATGCCTCTCCAGGAAATTATCCAAGGTATAGCTTTAGATAATGCTGGCAGTATAGTGTTTGGAGTAGCAAATGTAGCTCATACTATCAGGCAGGATAATAGGTATTCATTTTAAAGGGAGTGCTATAAAGGTTTATAATATTTTAGATCTATTAACCCATAACAGCTAATCAGCAGTTAGCATTTAAAGGTATACTGTTTGAAAGCAAGCATCTGACTGGTTTGTATGTTTTACGTTATTCTTATATAATGAAAGATCGTACAGGTTAGGATGCACGTGGGGTGCTTTGTTGCCCATAGGAAGTTGCAAACCCCATATGAACGAATGGGAATTGCCTCACAATTATGATATTCAACCTGCAGCAATGCCAATCCACTCTAATGAAAAGTATTTACAGGCACCTTGTTGCCTGCAGGAACACCATTTTTTCACTCCTGTCTGACTTTAATCATCCCTACCAGCCCCTAACCTGTCCCTGACTACAAATTTGCCTGCACCTCGTGTCACTGGACTATTCTCTTTTGGTGCCCCAAAAGGGCACTGGTGAAGACTGGAGCTAGCTAGAGCCTTGCTATTCATGAAAGAGTTGCCCATCCAGCTGCCTCGCAGAGTTCCTCCAAAATAAATTGTTACAAGAACTAAGGGGCCTGCATTTGCCTTTGTTTCCTAATAATGACTTCTGAATGATGCGCATGTTAGGTTATCTGGGGGTGGGGGGCAGGGGGTATGTTTACATGCCTCTCCCTGCCTGTCTCATGAATACAGTGCTGCTGAATGCAGGCAGCACTGAATTTATGGGGAAAATGTAGGTCTCTTACATTCCATTTCTGAGACCGGTGTCAATTCTGCTACCTACAGGTAAGGTGCAAAGTTCCCTGGAAGTACATGACCCCCACTGGCAGTTTTCTGGACCCAGGTCCAGGTCCTAAGAGCTGTCCGTTTATTAAAGGGTGGCAATCTGAGGGGTAGGCTTATCAGCTAGCAGAAAATGTTTCTTTTTTTTTTGTTGTGCTGCAGACCACAGACAAGACTGGTGTTCACAAACCATACAAGGTAAAATGCCACAATTTAAAATGAGGCCCTTGATGTAGCCCTCAGCACAATGTGAGATAAAATGCTTCTAGTTAAAAAGAATCCTTGCACACTGATGTTGCCTTTATGATCATATCTTGTTTGAAGATTTCCTGAGCTATACTCAGAACGTTTAATGTTGAAGATTTTGACAGATTAAAGTCACATTTGTTTATTACCTACCAAAATCTAAACTCAAGCAAAAAGATTTTGTAGACGCCACCTGACAGATTGATTTAACAGTAGCTTTACTGCTTAGTCAAAATTCTTAATTTCCCAGTGGGTTTTCCTATTGCTGAAGAGATCAAATACAAAAACGATGCAGCAAGTGAGAGAGAAAGCATAGGCTCCTCATAAAGAAATGCTTAGAAGAAGGAAATAGAAGTGTCAGGTTCTACTTGACAATGCAGATCTTTTAATACACTTACTTTAAAATCTAATTATAGCCCCTGAGCCAACATTTAGTGAGCAATGTCTCAGTGTGAAGCCATAGAGAGACTATAAATCCCAGTAAAAAACATTTGCATAATGAAAATATAGTCATTCTATAATAAATTCATTAAAAAACTTCAATAACAGTATCAAGTTTGCAGTTCCTTGCACTGCGGGTCCTGACTATGTATAACATTGAATTCATGTTGTGTTGCAGCAGCCAGTTCTCTTTCAGCCAAGGCTCCATTTCCCAGTCATTTGCACAGTTTTGTGATTCCCCTTCAGCATTTTGGACATTTTTGTAATAAATGTTGACAGTAAAGTTGCCTAAATTACATTTTGTGCTATTGCACAAAATGATTCTATTCTGCTATTTGGATTGATGTCCCCTTTTAACGGGTTGTTCACCTTCAAGTTAACCTTTAGTATGATGTAGAGAGTAATATTCTGAGACAATTGCAGTTGGTCTTTATTTATTATTGTTTGTAGTTTTTTTTTATTTATTTCAATCTTTGTACTTTTGGACTTCACTCTTAGGGGTAGATTTACTAAAAAACTTTTTTTTTAAATTTTAAAATTCTAATAAACTAGTTTCCACGAATGTCCAAAATCTGAAGCAAAAGAAGGATCCTCCAGGTAAGGGAAGGGACATCTGCCCTTGACTTCTGCATGATCTCTGCAAATTTCAGCTGGCAAATTGTTGGATTCAGATTTTTACCTGTTTTGATACATAGTAAATCTCGGAAAAGTCACAACTTTTTTTTCTGCGACTTTTAGCACTAAACATCCAAATTGGGAAATAAAAATCAGTTAGTAAATGGTCCCTCTTAGTATAATAATTTTGTCTTTAAGCTACTCTCCAAATTTCAAGTATTTAATATATTTTTAATGAGTAGAAACCACTTTCCTCTAACCTGAGAATGGTTATTGCATTGATTATAGGGGCTTAATATGCATTGGTGGGATTCGATATAAAGGGAGTTCTTGGCAAGAGGGAACTAATTAAATATTTTTTTAATCAATTTTCATTCTTTTTTCATTAATTTTCATTATGTCTTCTTTGACCTACTTGAATGAATTGCAATACTGTCTCATCACAGTCTGAATGTTAGCAAGTTCCTACTTTTAACTTACTTGTTTCCATGGAGAACTCATAGTTCAGGTTTGCTTATAACCACAGACATATTTGTACTTGTGTATCCTGGCAAACATACTTCAGCCTTCTTCCCACAGCCTTATCAGGAGCATAATCTTCTTATATTTGCATATCTTAACTCCTCGGGGTTTTTGCATCACAGAGCAAACATGAGACCCCTCATCATTAACAGTCAAGCCTCATCAGTGAGATACACAAAAGTCAGTCATGCATGGAATTAAGAGACCATCGCCTGTAATGACATATCCTATTTTGCCAAGTAAAAGAAAATGATGCCTTTGTGCAAAGATGATAAACAACTATAAGTCGTTGCTTTTGTGATGCTTCCGCCATAATAAACATCCTGCAAATGCTGCTCAACATTTAAGCTTTGCCCCAGCTCTCTTAACTGTTAGATGTGTGTTTATTTTGGATGGACTGGAGGGTAATATACAAGACAGAAAGACAGGGCATGTGAAAATTAAGATTATTGTAATATTCTAATTTTGAAGCTGGGAAGGAAAAGTTAATGACCTTGAAGATTTCCTGATAGAGCAAGTATCTGTAAAGCTAAATTGCAAGAACTGCTTGGCCTATTGTTAAGCAATTTGCATGAGAGGTGATGTTTTTCAATTCATTAAGGGCATAATGTATTATTAGTTTTCTATGTAGTTTACCAGCATCTAAGCTAATATTCTTATATATATATATATGTTCAACAGTTCACTCATCTACATGTCGTGATTTTCTGTTGTAGTCTATTCTCTATCATCCAAAACATTAACTTATTAAGTAAATAAACCCAAACATGCACAAGAACAGAACTACATAAAAAGACAGTATGCCTGCTAATAAAGAGTTAATCTCAAGCTGCAGGCATACCTTCAGTTGTCTCAATAGTGCCCTTAAGTCTCCACATATTTCACCTGTTCAGATGATCAGAAGCCAAACAGGAAGAAAAAACGCTGAGCTGTGTAAAGAAAGTTCCCATAATGCCTCGCTTCTGCACCGATTTACTAATTCAGGAACGGACCAAAAGCGGCCGAACGCGTTTTTTCGTAATGATCGATATTTTTGCGACTTTTTCGTTGCCTTCGCGACTTTTTCGTATGTCCCGCGATTTTTTCGTCACCGTTACGACATTATCGTATATTTTCCGCTGCTTTTTCGGCACCGTCGCGAAAAAATCGAATTGGTTTTTCCACCGTTTACAATTGCTCAATACGAAAAAATTGCGACGGCAACGAAAAAGTTGTGCAAAATACGATAAAGTCGTGACGGCGACGAAAAAATTGCGCAAAATACGAAAAACCGCGACGGCGAGGAAAAAGTCGCAAAATTTTCGTTTCACAAATTACACACACAACAAACAGAGAAGTCAGTGCAGCATTTCTGTGAGTGCATATGACTGTATTTACATAGACCTTTCTGATAAAGCTTACTTAGTTTTTACTTTTCTTCTTTAAAGGTCAAATCATATTCATCCTATAAGCCAATGAATGATGTGGGGTTACTGCATTCTAAAAGCCAGTGATCCACAACCAGTGGCTCGTTAGCAACATGTTGCTTACTTTCCCCTTTGATGTTGCTCCCAGTAGATTTAAAGTAGGTGTCTGTTTTTAAATTTCTGGCTTGAAGGCAAGTTTTGGAAGTACAGAGAAACTGTTTTACTCCAAGCAAAGCCTTTTGCAGGCCAGCAGTCCAAATGGGGCTACCAAATAGCCTATCAAAGCCCTTATTTGGCCTCCCCAATCTGATCTAATATATGTTTAAAGGTAGACTCCTGCCCACAGCCTTTTGTAGCATGTAATGAGATCAGAATGACGCAGTCCCAGAGCAGTAAGGATTGCAAGTTGTCATTAGTGGCACAGGGAGAAATGAGGAGGGCAGATTGTGAGTAGAGCAGGAGGCCTTGTGCTTTGTTTTCCTAGTAGTGTATCTCTTCCTTATAACTAGTATCATCTATGTGAGTTACAGAGCTGGGAGGTATATAACTTACCTGCACACAAAAAAAGTAACTGGAAGCTCCATCATGGGTCTTCATTTTTTTCCATGAATTACTTGGTTTATAACTTGAATTGTATTACCTGGCCAATTACTGCTGGGATCAGTGGGAATTTTGTTTGCTTGAATCACACCCCCATCTCTTTCACCCAAGACAACTGCCTGCCCCTAATTCCAGCCCTGATATATTCATAATATACTTCTTTAACAACATGAGCAGTCAGCAAAAGAGTAGTTTTAGAAGCAACTGTAACATTCCCTAACTTAAAATAATGTAGAGCTTTTCTACATTACTTGTTAATTGTGCAATACAAATCCATTGTTTCTGGGCACAGGCCCAGCTCACTGTTTACATTTGAGACACCATATATCATGCTTTGTTTAGCAGAGGGAAGGGGAAAGCAATTTAGAGCCCACAGGTTTATTTTGGGTGGATGAGAAAAACTAATTATATAATGTTATACGTTGCTCTTGAAAATTACTTTGGATGTCAACAAGTAACCATATAGGAACTATGAATATATATATTTTTTATATGTTAGAAGCAAAAACATTAATAGGCATTTTTGAAAATTAACATTTAAATGTCTATAAATGTGAAATGAATATTGTTTTAGATTCACAGAGTGAACAGGAAGTGTGTAGACGGAAGTGACATCATGTCAGCCAGCATTACATTTAAAACCCAGGAAAAGTGATCACTCTGAGCTTTTCAGAGCTAATTTTTCCATATGCAGGCATGTCAGGTGGTGTGAAAGTTGTGGATTATGTGAAAGCAATAAACAGTGTTAGTAAAAAGGTACCTTCATCAGCTTTGACATTATTCATGGTGTTAATTTTTTACTCCTTTACAAAGAATATATGTAGTTATGACTAGACGTTAAACCACTTCTGCAGAGGTTTATAGCAAGGAAAGGAAAATTCTGCTCCTAGGGGATTCTATGATTAAGTGCTGGGTAAGCATGAAACACGTTGGTGTGTAAGTTATATTTAAGGGATTAAAATAAAAATAAAAAAATAGTTGTGCAAGAATATACAGTATATTAAATGGTCATGTCCCATTTAAAGCATGTTCCCAAAGGCCAAAAAGATATCAGTTGGATTTTTATTGTTACGATATACAGTAAATGGTGAACAAGTTTAAGACAAACTGTGTAATATACAACATATATCTAACTGACAGTACATTTAACATCGCAAAAAGAAAAAAATGCATATTCAATCATATAAGTGTATTAGACAAAAGTTTGCTAATTAAATGTTCACAGTACTTTTACATGTTTCCTTATTATTTGCCTATGGGAGATGCATGTAAAAATGAATTCTTGTTGAAAGGCTTTCCCTAGCTCCTGTAAATGTATTATGCTAATATGTTAAGTGTCTCTTGTTGGCCTCCCACTCTGTGTAAAATAACAATAGTGGTAGGAGAAAAGCTATATACAATAATCAGAATGCAATAATGTCACTTTCATCTGATTAAATGTGCATTTTCTACAAACACATTATCTAAGAACACAGCAGGACTAGGATCATAATTGTTGTTATAATTTGTTTCATCCCTGGTAGTCAATGATCAAGTAAGTTTCAGCCAGTAACATATGTATTCTATGTATGATTATTCCACTGAATGAAACAAATAAAGGTTAAAAGGCAGGTACGCATACAGTACTTGCTTGCATTCATCCACTGCTTATAATCATTTTTGAAATGTTTGACAAGCAGACCCCTGTGAGTACAAAATGACTGAACCATCTGCTTATACATTACTGTCAAGGAAATTATGCATCATTCATGCACTCAAGGAATCCACAGCTTGTTTCCAAAGCCTATTAATTACAGATTATATCAGGTTTGTAATGTGACTCAGACCTTTCAAACAATGCACTAATTAGTCTAGATACTTACCTCGTTATATGTTTTATGAAATGAGCACAATCACTAACAGATTCTCTTTTCCCCTAATCACTTTTCTTTCCTATTTGTTTTTGAATGACGCATTGGGCACACCAAGGAATCTATCTATGTCTGCAAACACTGCCAATCAGCCATTTTGTTACATTTCATATTGATTTGCCTTATATACTGTACATCCTATTCTATCTTTTATTAGTCTCTAAGACAAGGTTTATTTAAACATGTTCAGCGGGCAACACAGTGTATTGTCAAACACTCCACAGGGTTATACTCACAAGCACTTGCAGTTGATGGATGACAGTAATCAATCACACACAGAGCAAGGCAATGGCACCACTGCGGAGACAGTCAGACAGGTTGCACAATGCATGTTTAAGGCTAATGCCTAAAGGTGGCCAGACATGCTAAGATCCGCTCAATTGGCAAGGTCGCCAAACGAGTGGATCTTTTCTCGATATCCCCACCTACGGGTGGGTGATATTGGGCTAATTCGGTCATTTGGCCCTGGCACTGAGTGGGCTTCCAATAACTATATTAGTTATTAGTAAGAGGACATAGGTACTTTGTACTAGGTATTTTTATTTGTTTTTATTTTATTAAAGGAGGAGGAAAGTTACAATCACTGGGGTACCAAAATATTAACTGCGCATGCACAGGCTTCAGGATCGATGCGAAAGGAGCTGGAAAGAACCCTGGGACAGTGCAGTTTTGACCTAACAGGAGCACTGGCCGGGGGTTTCAGGTAAATGCTTACAATCACTGGGGGGGGGGGGGTGCCTATCCCCCAGTGATTAACCTTTCCTTCTCCTTTAAAGTGATACTGACACGAAAAAACAACTTTTTAAAATATGAATCTACATAAAAAGTTGCCTATAGGTTGTGTTGATAATTTTTTGCTGATAGATTTGCTTTTGTAAGTAATTGTTACTTGAAGTGCCTAAACCTGACTGTTTTGCCAACCTGACTGTCCCTTCTCAGCCAGTCAGTTACAGCTTCTAATGCTAACGGCCTCCTGCAGGACAAATATGGCAGCCCCCTCATAGAGAAACATGTGGGATCAGATAGGTAATGTAAAAGCTTGGACAAATACTTTTATGGCAAAATTATAAATAGCATACAAAGACAATGTTATGACAGATGTAAAAAAGGTTTCATTTCTGGTGTCAGTATCTCTTTAACACACACGCACACTGACACATATATGTGTGTGTACCAATGTATGATAGTGAAGTCTTTAATAGTAATAGACATTTCTGGAATGCTAAGGGTGTTAGATATTAAAGATGTTAAAGAAATAACTATTTAGGTCTTAGATATAATTATTATTATAGTATTATCCACATAGAGGTGCATTGGAAGCCCTGTCAACTGATAAGTTGGCCAAAGGAGGAAGTATACAAAGACAATAATATGTACCAAGTGTCGTTTGTGCCGTTTGTTTCTGTAAATAAATGAGTTAAAGGCATTGCATAGAGGCTCATACACCTCTCCAACCGCTCCTCCTCTGCACTGGCTTCCCCTACCATCCAGGATAAAGTCCAAACTCCTGACTCTTACATTCAAAGCAGTTCATAACTCTGCCCCACCCTACATCTCTGAACTTATCTCTAGGTACTATCCAACCCTCTTGTTACACTCCTCTACTGACCTGCTCCTCAACTCCTCTCTCATTCCCTCCTCACAAGCTCGTATTCAAGACTTTGCAAGGGCTGCCCCCCTTCTCTGGAATTCACTCCCACAAACTATCAGACTTTCTCCCAATCTCTTTGCCTTCAAGAGATCTCTAAAAACATATTTATTTAGAGAAGCTTACCCTAATCTAGTTTAGCAATACCATGTGCCACACCTCTCACAACTCTGGCCATGCCCATTCCCACACCTTGTGTCTCAACCCTTTCTCCTTGTAGATTGTAAGCTCTTTTGGGCAGGGCCCTCTTCACCTCTTGTATCGGTTACTGATTGCTTTATATGTTACTCTGTATGTCCAATGTATGTAACCCACTTATTGTACAGCGCTGCGGAATATGTTGGTGCTTTATAAATAAATGTTAATAATAATAATTGCCTGCATATTGGTGTGCTTCTTCCCCTTTGCAAAGATACATGGAAAAAAGCTTGGGAGCGGTGGAGCGGTACCCTCTGAGAGTATGTAAGTGGTGTGCTGAAGATTTCTCTTTATGTTGATTGAACCTTTAAGGAACCCAGCAGAGAAAGCTAAGGAAGAAATTATACTTTAGTTTTATTTTCTTGGTTTTGTTGTTATACATTTATAATAAACATGAATATACTCTTATCCTAAGTAAAAAAAAGTTGTTTTCCTAAAATATTGTATTTGTAATAGAATAAATATACTGACCAGTTTTGCTCTGTCCCTCTGCTATAACATACTCAAAATCTAAAATCCAAAAATTGGAATTGTTTCTTTCCTAAAATAAATTCCACCAGTATTTCTTTATTTGTTTTTGGCTATGGCTGGATTGTTGGAAAACGTCTAAATAGGCCAGCATCGACTCAAGGAAGATTAATTCTGTATTTTCTAAAAAATTACCTTCAAAAATAAATTCAGAAAAATATGAATACTTCTAATGCCTTAAGATAAAATTAAAGAAACAGTCAGTTGTTACAATATTCAAGAAACCATTAACATACAATTAAATGATGTTATTCCTCAGTGACTTAATATATAAATTGTCCTAGATGAGTAAACAATATATTGTACAAGTGTCTTCAAAGTTTTATTTATATGGCTGGAGCAAAGTCCAAATGAGCAGGGGGGCGGGGTTATGAGTGGACTAGGGGTGCACCACAACTAAATCCGGCCCTGACCAGGTTTTTCGAGAAAAACACCAAATCTGCCCCTCAGTGCTACAATCACAACAAACAAAGTAAGCCATGAACTTAGTACCAGGTCAAAGCAGATGTTTAGCACATGGCTTTCTTCAAGCAGAAGAGAACTGGGGCTTTCACCTCTGGTGAATAGGTGGGGTAGTAAATGAGCTTTACATTTGATATTAGTGACTTGCACAATGTACTTCCTCACTATCCCCGAGAGCTACAGACTATACAGCTAAAGTGCCTATCACACTCAACTTGGTCTCAAAGCCAGTTCATTTCAGAACTAGCTGCCCAGTAATGAACAATCTCTAATTATCAGCAGATGATCAGTTATAATTCATGAGAAATGAATGCAAAGATAATAAAGTATTACTTGAGACTGCAATAGGTTATTTTTTTTGGTTACTAACTTGGCTACTTTCTTTGTTCAAGGTTGACCCAATCACAAGGGCATCCTAGGGGTGCCCAAAATCTTCAGGCCCCACTGGCCTGAGGTGGGGGTGATAACTGATTTTTTTGACTGACAATGCAGAGCTCTCCAAATTATATAGAATGTCCCCCAATGTGACCACAGGCACACTGTTTCCATGTTGATTTGTTATATTATTTTTACTGCAGCTAAACTGTCATATTAACATTAGTGTAATAATATTCCTACTATTTTGATCCAAGCGAGGATGAGTCACTGTGAAAATGTTTACGAACATGGACTTGCCTGCACTTTCTTCTAATTGAAGCTGTGGTTTATTTTTAAAACCACATTTTTTAACTTTGAACTTGAATAAATTTGGGCCTTAAAATAATAATTTACAGTTAATGGATTTGCAAATTTAGATTATATTCCTATTATCCAGCACTATCCACTTTTCACCACATTTAGTTTTTTTTATTTAATTTATGCCACTTATCAGAAAGAAGAAATGATTTGATGCATTCGCTCCCACAGTATGGGCAATTATAACAGCTGCATCTAAGAACTCTTCTAATGAAACAGCCAAGTACTTTTCATTTTTAATTTTAAACATCTCTTAAAGAAATTGTGAAACTCTGTGTTATCTATCACATATAATACTGAGATGGAAAGAAAGATTGTTTATGTGTCAACTTTAACCCACTGAAAAGATGAAGACAAGTGTGAAACCTTGTGCCATGTGAAACACCAAACCCTGAAACTGGATCTTTGTTTACAATTTAAAATACAATGAAGTGGTATTTAAATAAAGATTTGTATCTGTAACCAAATGTCTCTTATAATCCAGGGCTTCTTTCCCTTTTCCAATCCTATATTTTAATGGAAAGATTATTCTTTATGTAGCCCACTTTATAATTAAATGTGGCACTACCTGCTGATCTTTCACTATACTTGGCGCTTTCAGAGATCCTGAGCCCCGCTTACTTTGGGGAACAGCTGTTACTGTACTACTTTGGCGTGCCTCCACCCAGAATAGGGATAGAATGAACTATAACTCCCCTCCTGGGACCTAATACTGTACTGCAGTGTGAGGACTCCCAACACTCCTGGCACCTTGCCCCCTCCCTGGGGTAGTTGCTTACCAGGCAGGTGGATCCTCCAGATATGCAGAGACAGGACACTGGATGGATGTTTAACCAGTGGAACTTATTTATTGTACAGATGTATTAGACAGGCAGGTTGCATACAGGAGCAATGAGGCAATCAGGGTATACTCCCTCTTCCTTAAGAGACCCTCTCTCCACGAGATATTAGCAGTACTACACGCCAGATGATTCCCTTTAGGGGTTCCCTCCGGTACTTCTCGCCAGAAGCCCCTCTCTAGGGCACTTCCCGGTACTCCCGCCAAGCGGACACCCCCTCAGCAGACCTCACCCCGGTACTTCCACTTAGATACCCCTGGATTAGGCTAATCTCCTATACTTAGCACTTATACCCTGACTCCAGCTATGAGTGCTGGTGGATCTTAATCCATTAAACCTCCTGTCGGGGCCACGCTGCCCAACTAGATAACCTGTCTCCCACTCCTAGAGTGGTCTATAACAAATCTCTAACTGTCTAATGCTAACCTGTGGTATACCTCTTATCCAAGAGGGGTCCCAGGCTAAAAGACCTGCAGGCACATGGCTGCACAGCCTTATATACTGTGTGCACCCTGTGGCCTAACTATTGAACTGCAGGGAAGCTAAATCCCAGTTAACCCTTATAGTGCCAAACCACCCAAGGTGTCCCACTACTAAGTGCTACCTCCCTGGGGCCTATCCTAGGGGCAACCAATCTAGGGGACCCAAATTTTGAGGAACCCTACATTTATTTATGTAGTGCCAACATATTTCTCAGCAAGGTTATGCATCATTTACATCATTGCCCAGTGGGGTTCACAACCTATGGCCCCACCCTATTGCATGGTCAGTTTTATCAGGAACCAGTTACTTTCTTGTATGTTTTTGAGATAAGACCAGAGATAACTGGAGGTTTGGAAAATTGTTAATCGGATTTAGTTTTTTTTTTTACTCCATACAGGTAAAGCTGAAGTTTTTCCCTTTCGCAAACCAGGGTCACCCTGATACCTTGTTTTGAGTTAATTCCCTGCCTGAAAACTTCTGTAAACCTAATGCAATGCCTTGAATATGATGGGCTGTGCAGTTGCCTAAGACACCTATTACAAAATATTTTCCAAACAATAAATTCCTCATGTACTCAACTGCTTTGCAGAAAAAATACTCCTCCAGACCTCCCACTGTGTAGGGTTCATCTGATGAACAGTTTCCAAATCATAGGTTATCTGATGAGTTTCCAAAACATAGGTTTCCCTAAGTGTAGCCATATGAAGCACTGACTGTGCTTATAAATTGACTTATAACATGGCCACGTGAAAGGTACCATAAGAAAACAGGATCATTATTTATAATAGTTAACTGTAATCAGTGGTGTGATTATAGAGGGAGCAGTCTCTATGGCTGCACGGGTGCTCAGTAAGGACAGACTGGGGGAGGTGATTTCTGTGCACTCTGTTTGCAAGTTTAGAACTGCAAAATTTACCTGGTCACATGAAGTTAAGCCCCTGAATGCAAGCTTTCTATATCAACATGGTTACCATTGCAGACACTCTGTATGCATTTTACACAAGGATTTGGGAGCAGCCTTGGATATGCAATTTGTGTAAATCCAAGACTGATCCCACCCCTCGGCCGTTGTGCACATGTACTGCGGCCTCTTGTACCATTCCACTCATCCCCATTGCTTGTGCGTACCTCCATCTGCCTCTCTCTTTTCTATCAGTTTCCAGAGCATTGAGGAATTGGTGCACAGGGGATTTAAACAAATCTTCTGCTCGTCTATTTCCCAGCGCTTGTGTTGCCCTAGGTGGCCTTTCCACAAATCCAGGCCTGTTTAGTCCAGTTATACTGTCTGTGGGTGAAGAGTGGGTGTTGCACCATGGTACATATACTCTAAATCAATGCTGTTAATTTTTTCTAGCTAGTTATCATATTCCTCTGTCGTGATATATGATTTGGACCAAAAAGCATGATAGCGCAGCTTGCATTCATTTATTTGAAGTCTATTTTTATTAATGTAACTCTATTGAAAAGCCTATGTAGAACACTAATGCACCCAATATAACAAAGTTCCTAAAAGAAGAAAACATTTTTTACCATAAATTCTTATTTGTAGTTGTTACAAAGGCTCAAATTGATAGGGCCATTGCTATTTTATAAAGGTTAAACACCTGATGTATTTATATTCTATCAGTGATCATCACAAAATAACTTTCACCAAGCAAAATATTATGCATGTATAGTGCAAAAAAAAAAGAACAAATAAATCATTGTATCAGAACATTAATACAACATATTAGTATATGAATTATTTGTTTAATAAAACATTTTAGAGCTTTATTAAGAATTAGGAGCTTATGTATTTTTATTCCTTAATATATACAGTATAATGTTTGATTCATATCGAATACCTTCACATACGGTGTTTTATAAAAGAAATGGCTGATTATCTAAGGAAAATCTGCAATGTCTGCATCACCAAAACAAAGTGGGAGGTTATTGGAACATATTGTGCATCTGTAGGCAAGATGGTAGGGAATGACTCAAAAATATCTTGAAACGGCTAACCAGAGAAATAAAAAATAATGTTTAAAGCAGGGATGAAGTGAAAAGAAAAAACAATTTGCCATAAGTTTTTATCTATATAGTTAAAAACGCAAGTAGATCTTTACAATCATATTGCTATTGTCACAGTAGCACTAAAAAGGCACAGGTATTGTGACTGGTCTTGGAAAACCCTCCCCTTATTATGTCTTTATATTTGGAATTATGTATTGGTTGTATCTGCTGTGTTCATATACTTCTCTTACCATGATTCTCCACTAGGGATATGATTTTCTGGAAAAAGCAGGTCCACAGGCCATCAGAAAAGAAGTAAAAAAGTAAAAAAAACAACTTTATTTATTCCATTCTCTCTATAGCAGTTTACTGTTTCTTGCATTTACAGAACAGAATCTGCCATCACAACATCACTTGGAAGGGCATTCCCCAGCCTCACTGCCCTCACTTTGAAGTTCCGTTCCTCTAACCTAAAGGGGTGGCATCTGCTAAACTGGCCATTTTTATGGGAAAGAACAACAACCCCTATCTGCCTATAACCCCCTCTAATGTACTTGTACAGAGTAATCATGTCCCCTCGCAAGCGCCTCTTTTCCCAGAGAAAACAACCCCGACCTTGACAGTCTCACCTCATAGTTTAAATCTTCTGTTCGTTTAATCCCATCCGGTCCTGGACCTTTGTTTACCTTTACGTTTCTCTTTTGAATTTCCTCCCGAGTGACCCATGCGTCAGTAGCCAAATTACTAGAACTGGGAATATTAAAAGGGAAGCCTTCATTATCTGGCTCCTCAGTTGTGTAGACAGATGAAAAATATGAGTTCAGAATTTCATCTTTTTCCCCGTTCTCATCATCCAAGTGACCCCCCTGTGATAATAAGGTTCCCACCCCTTCTTGTTTCATTATTTTACTATTTAATATTTAACAAATAATTTTGGATTCTTTTTACTCCTTGCTGCAATATCCCTTTCCATCTCTATTTTAGCTTGCCTGATAGCTTTTTTTGCATGCTTTATTTGCTTCCTTGTAGCTGATGAAAGTTTCTGCTGTCCCAGCTAACTTGAATGCTTTAAAAGCACATTTTTTCTTACCAATCTCAAACTAACACTTTTATCCAACCATAAGGCTTTTGCTTTGCAATGCCTTTCCTTGCTTACAAGGGGAATATACTGACCTGTATACTTGTTAAACAACATTTTAAATAGTGAAATTGTGTGTTAAATTGTGAAAGTTTGTGACACTGTTGTGGGACCCTTATCAATATAGTATGTTGCCATTTAACCACTTCTTCCCTGGTGAAGCTCTAGTGGCAACCAGTCATCATCCTTGTTTTAGCACACATTTAATGACATTATTACTTTGGATACATTATCTTCGCCCGCGACAAATCTCCCTGTTCGCGTGCGACTAATCTCCCCGAAACACCATCCCACCGGCGAAAATGTAAATCGCCGGTGGGATGGTATACGCGGCGCCGCGTTTTCCCTGAAATCGCGGAAGTTGCCTTGAGAGGAAACTTCCCCTTGTGCCAGAGCTATAACAGTATTACCAAATGTAGTTGGTATGCACATGATGCTCAGAAAACTGACAATTTAAATTAAACGTCAAGGGGCACTGATGCATGACATTGCTTTTGTTCCTTTCTGTAAATGATTGTTCAAATGCTTTCAGGAATGGGTGAAAGATCCATCAGTCCCTGCTGGCATTGTTTTATGCAAGTATCATACGAAAAGAAAATCAGAAGACTTTGCCATGCTATGCACAGTGATAGCATTCCAAAAACGTACTTGTTGTTTAACGTAGGTGGAAGTGGATTATGGTTAGCAGAGAATTTCCAAAGCCCCTTATGTATACGTCTGACATTTGCTAAAGTTAGCAGTTGTTCTATGTTTATTTCCCGCTGGAGTTTCGATATGAATTACTGTACAAAGAATATTCACAAAAAAGCATTAGATTAATTGGCTTATTTATCAGTTTTCAAGTTTGTGAATTTTTGTTTGCTTATTTATTAAAATATCTAAGTATGAAAAACTCAATCAAATAAAAAACTCAAATACATTGAATTTGGAAGTGTACTAGCTCAAAAAAAGTTAAAAAATCTTGAATTAAAAAAAATGGTTTGAATTTTGCCTAGGACAACCCCAATTGACTTCTACATGAATTTGTTAAATTTTAACTTTGAGTTTTTTGAGTTATTCACGCTTAGTAAATATTGAACATTTACGTTTTTGAACCATAATTTGCATATTGATAGTTTTAGTGTAAAAAAAACTCAAAGTGTGGATAAAATCTGAATTTGAACATTGATAAATCACCCCCTAAATTGTTATCTAGCATATATAATAGCTTCAAACTTTACTCAATTACCAACAATGGGGAAAGGTGCAAAATGTAAAAATATCGGTTGTACCTCTCTTGGGCCTACAATGGTACAGGGCAAACAAGCATTTTGTCATATTTGTGAATTCAGACCCCTCTATATCAGACCAGCTCAAAAAATAAAATGGGTAATTACTTCAAGGAAACCAACAAACATTTTCCATCAATTTCTTTTCTTCTCATCATGTGTGTTTTTCCCCATATAAGTATATAACTGTTGGACTGGGGTGTCCCCCCACCCCAGTTGTGAACTCCTGCTCCTTCGAACCCCCTCCCCCCCTGCTGAACACTATGTACTGTACCACAGTCAGGGTAGGTGGGTGCACTGGTGCTCGCAGTACCTGACGGGGGAGTTGGGCCTGGCTTGGAAGGGCTGCAGGGACCAAAAGATCAGGGACCATCAGGGTTTTTCCCAGCCTCCCATGAGCCTGGATAAAGATTATTAGTGTCCCACAACAAGTGCTAGATCTTTCCCAACACCAACCCTTCAGCCTTGAAGAAAGAAATATATTGATGCATTCATTATTTTTATTAACCAGTTAATAATTTATCATTTGTCCCCTGAGCTATTTATATTAAGTTTGTTTTTCTTCAGGATGATGGCACAGGTAATGGTTTGTTGTGAATGGCAAAGAACAAATATGTATCACCCCCAGCTGTTTTGTGACACCTGAAATTGGTCAGATTTATGGATTTTCGATGATCTGGGCATTGTCTAAAATTTCACATTGGGAAATAGGTAAAGTCATAAACCTGAGTAAAATACAGTGCTGTCAAATCTGTTACTGCTAAAAATAAACACACACAGTATGTTTAACCATACATGCAATGCAGCTTTAAAATAAATACATGACTAATTTGTATTTTGCTCTAAAAATATTCCATTGTATTCCATAATATGCAGGTGGAAATAATACACTTTATATCAGTATTTATAGACTATTACATCTGTCTTTTTGATTGATGTTCTGTTTCTTCATGCACTCAGATCTTTGTTTTTCATGAAAAACATTACACTGGATCTTTAAGTTATGAAATAGTAAGGTACAAAATGTGTCTGTAATTATGCAATTCACTAACTGTTCCCGCTGATCCATCTGTGCTTATACGCCTTTTAATAGATCAGAAAAATACAGCCTAAGTTTTTCATCCAACAAATGACTTTTCAACATTGAAGGCTTGTCAAAGGTTTAAAATTAAGATAATTTTCATCTCAGAATCTGCACAGGAAAAACATATTCTAAAACGGGTATACGTTGTACTAAGAAATGAAATAATTGGAAAGGTTATTTTAGGGAATGCAGCAATTTATTGGAGATTATGGTGCCCAATAGTTTATGATAAAATATTTGTTTTATGCACATATTGATGTGGTGCTTCATATTTAAAAGCTAATATCCATATGGCATTCAGCTGACTGTTTGCTGTCAATTGAAAATAGGCTAAGCGGGTTGATATTTATGTATACAGTGTCAGACTGAGATGGCAAGGGCCCACCAGAAAACCCTGGACAATGGGCCACTCTCATAACTTTAATTCCTCCTCTCCCCCCTCAAACTCTTTATTATCCTAGTCTCTATTCTCTACATACTATTCTTTATTCTTCCATCTATCAAGCTTCCTTGTTCCTATACAGAAATAGGGAATGACCATGAAATAGGCTTAATTCTTAGAAGCAAAAGTGCCCACTGACACCTGGGCCCACCCAGAGTTTTCCTGGTATCCTGGTGGGCCAGTCCAACACTGTGTATATATATATATATTTCTATATACATTTACAATTACAACATATTTACATTAAAAAATCTAGGCTACAGTCCAAGATTTCTTTCTTTATTAAGTTAAAATGCCTTTAGATGCATAATTTTGGCACAAACCAAACTGTCTAGAATTTTAGTATTGCTGATGTGAAAGGAATCCAGTCTGGTGGAACATGGTATAGGCCAAGCAAAAAAGTAAAGGAATCCCAAAAAGTTTGCTCTAAGTCTCACACTACACTGATCATGTCTTTTCCACTATACTAAGCACATTGTATTAACATACAATTGAACTTGTGGGTAATGTTAATATTGTATAATAGAAATTACATTTAATTCTGAACTTATGGGTAATTCTGTGATTATATAATAAACATTACATTTCATTCACTATTGTTTATTCCCCACAGAGTATAATTTGCTTCAAGGATAAACAAGTTGCTTGTAATGAAAACAGATTTCCGTACAATATTGCTTATTGTTTATTAAAAAAAAGAAAAGAGAGATGTCTGTCTATTGACCTCTGCATTAATAGCTATTAAACCATATAAAGGCCATAGATCATGGCTACTCCACAGCGATATAATTAAAAATTGCATTTACACCTCTCAATTTATAAACTGGAAAAGAAAATGAAACTTGACTGTGACACTAAAGCCAGAGGTGATGTTCTAAAGAATGTAACGTGTTTCAGATGTGCTTAATTAATCAAAATTAAGGTGGAGCAGATTTTTAGGCCTGAAGTGAAGAAAAGCTGTAATGTAAGACAATAACTCATAGAAGAGTAAATAGCATTGTGCAAAACTGCTTTGTTGAACCTAATGATTAATGTTATAGAAAGATTTGCAGGGGCATATATATATAGCAACATTTTTTAAAGATTTATCAAGATTCAAAGAAAGGGAATTTTCCCATGACAGTAGATCAGAAGACAAAAACTTGTAGTTTTACATCCTAAAACAAATCCAAAAACAAGTCTAGCATGTATAGGAATCAACAGAACTATAACAGCAAACTTTCAGCCATCACATTATGCAGTTCTGTCATTTACCTTCTGCTCATAAAGTACAGTCACATTTGTTCTCATAACACAGGGACCAGTATCCTGAACATGTGGATACAATCCCACAGCAACTGAAAACCACTTAGAGCTACAAAGATACAAAGGAAAAAACCTTCTTCAATACAGTTCTCAGAGACTTTTTCCCACCCTTCTTATACAGACAGGCTGCAAATTTAAAACCTATTTAGGAGGTTCATTTTCTAAGCCCACAGCAACTGCCATTGCACCAGGGAATGTTAAGACAAAATAAATCAGAGAGAGATAATTGGGGAATATAATTAATAAAAGTGCTTGACACTTTAAAAACAAGAATAAATGTAGGCCTTAGAGCCCTTTTATTGCTATGATCATGTACATTTACTTCTGGGTCATCACCCTAGAAGGCTAACTGAAATTACTTTTAAAATTAGAGTTAGGTTTTCCCCTGGAACCTTCAGCTTCGATTTGTGAAAATGTCAGCCTTTTATTCTATCATATCAGTTTTCATATTGACCAACAGCATTTCAAGAACTTTAAGTAAAGAAAATTAACAAAATAACATATATTCTCATAATAAACCCCATATTACATTAAAGGTGTTGTTCATCTATAAACTGTTAGTATGACATATACATTGATATTCTAAGACAATTTGCAACTGGTATTAATGATCGTTTTTTTTATTTTTTTAGTTACTTAAAGGAACAGTAACACTAAAAAATAAAAATGTTTTAAAATAATTAAAATATAATGTACTGTTGCCCTGCACTGGTAAAAGTTGTGTGTTTGCTTCAGAAAGACTACTGTAGTTAATAGAAATAGCTGCTGTGTAGCCACGGGGGCAGCCATTTAAATTGAAAAAAGGAGAAAAGGCACAGGTTACATAAGAAGATAACAGATAACTGTGTAGAATACAATGGGAATCTGCTACTTATCTGTTGTCTGCTTAGTAACCTGTGCCTTTTCTCCTTTTTTCAATTTAAATGGCTGCCCCCATGGCTACACAACAGGGTATTTATATAAACTGTAGTAGTGTTTATGAAGCAAACACACAACTTTTACCAGTGCAGGGCAATAGTACATAGTATATTAATTATTTTTATACACTTTAATTTTTTGGTGTTACTGTTCCTTTAATGTCCAGTTGGGCATTTCAGAAGCTGTCTTTTTGCTAGGGTCTTGGTTACCAGATTAACCAGGCAGTGGTTTGAATGAGAGACTGGAATATGAATAGAAGAGGGACTGAATAAGCTCACAAAGCCATTGGCTGCTGGGGTCACTGTCCCCAATTTCAAAACTTAAAAGATGTAGCAAAGGGAAGGCAAATAATTTAAAAACTAGAAAAAATATGGACTCATTTGTAGGTGCATCCATGCACAGGCCTTGTGTGCCATATAACCGTTTGTACTTTAGAATGTTATAGTGATAAATTTAGTATGCTCTTAAAAACTGAAAAATTATGAAAATTTGTATAAGGGGCAATTTACAATCACAAGAGCAGTGTGCAATTTTGGGGTGCAAGTCACCAAGTTTTTTATTTTTATCCCCAATGCTGTGTTTTTTTTCCCATAATTCCAGTTAAAAACTGTGTCTGTAAGCGAATTTTATTGACTCAGGCCTCTGTGTGATCAGGCCCTGGATACATCCTAGCCCTAATTGTTCATTGCCTTTCATTTCATATAATGTGCCTGGTGTGTCAGTATCTACTTTCTCCCACTCTATATAATGTACATGGGGTGCCAGTACCCACTTTATATAATTTGCCTGCAGTGCCAGTACCCACTGTTTATAATGTGCCTGGGGTGCCACTACCCATTTTATATGATTTGCTTGTGGTGCCACTACCCACTGTATATTGTATATAATGTGCCTGGGGTGCCAGAACCTACTGTCTTCCACTGTATATAATTTGCTTGGGTGCCAGTGCCCACTGTACATAATGTGCTTAGGGTACCAGTGCCCACTGTATATAATGTGCCTGGGGTGCCAGAACCTATTGTCTCCTAATGTATATAATTTGCTTGGGGTGCCAGTGCCCACTGCCTCTAATTTCATATAATATGTCTGGTGGGAGGCACCAGAGGTAGTTCAGGGTGGCCGTTTTACACAAGCAAAGAATTTGCTACATCTGACATTAGCATTCAGTCAGTTGGTGTATGGCCATCTTTAGCCTGTCCAAACAAAAAAAACACCCTTCACCTGTGATGGTTCCCCTGCATCAACAGGTAGTTTGTAACAAAGGCAGTGGTGCACAGCAAGCACAACTATACATTAGACAGAAGTATATTTAATGAATGCCATTCAGTCACACAATGAGAGCAGCACAATTTGCATGGCTGCTGTTCACAGAAGACACAAGTTACAAGTTTATACAAAATGTACTGCACCGGCCACACGTGAAGATGTGCACTGAATCACATTTAATAAACTCTGAGTGTGACATATATTCTTCATTCTTTTATACTGTTCCTAGGCAATATACCAGCAGGAACAAGGGAAAGTTCAACACTATCTCACTTTCTCTTATTTATAAAGCTAATGTTCTGCCTAAGACCACAGGAGATACTGATTCTATATATTTTTAGTTTGCAACCTAATTCTGAGCTAGTTTTAGACGGCAAAGGCTGCCTGGGGAGAAAGTGTATTCTGTTTTTAAGTTTCATGCTGTCAAAGATTGCTATTGTTATGGTTTAGGAATTATAGCCAAGCGAGTTTTGTGGCATGATGTTGAGCAAAGAAACAATCCACTTGAGGGCAATGAAATTGGTCAAATGGCATAAGATTAAAAAAACTGAACAAAAAAAAGAAAATGTTTTTCTGCAGAGAAATATTTTAATTATAGGAATAGTAGTTTTCTTTATTTATTTATAAAGCACCACAAGGGTACACAGCGCTGTACAATCTTACAATATACAAAATTACACACAAGGATGACAAGTGTTATAATAAATACAATAAATAAGTATAAATACACAGGGAGTAAGTGCCATGTGGTATGAGACACAGTAGGAAGGAGGTCCCTGCCCCGTAGAGCTGCAATGAGTTTATACAATCTGTTCTAGAACTCCATAAATGCAAATATAATGCTGTTTGTGGTACAGGTATGGGAACTGTTATCCAGAATGCTTGAGGCCTGGGTTTTTTTCTGATAATTTGGCTGTTAATATCTACCAAAAAAAGGATTGTTTTGCCTCCAGTAAGGATTTACTATATCTTAGTTAGTATCAAGTACAAGGTACTATTTTATTATTACAGAGAAAAGAAATTAATTTGCAAAAATGTAATTATTTGATTAAAAATGTGTCTATTGAAAATGGCTTTCCTGTAATTCAGAGCTTTCTGCATAACAGGTTTCCAGATAATGGATTCCATACTTATACCATATGCTTTGAATTCTAGTAAATTCGTCAGTCTATCATATTACGGTAACTATTTCCATAAAATTGTCAAAAGTGCCCTCTAATGGTATTAAAAAGAAAGTTGAATGAAACAAAACAAAATAGGAGTGCATAAAATAATCACTGCCATTTGTTTTATAAAAAAAATAGCAAATGTTCTTTGCTGCTAGATGTAGATGGAAGATTACTGCAATTAGCATGGTTATTTTACAAACATAGGCATTAACTTGCTCAAGTGGAGTTTCCAGTAGCAACAAATCAGACCTTTCATTGCAGGAGCAACCACAATTGTGCAATTTATCACCTATGTTTGTAAATCAGCTCCAGGGTGTAAAGGCAATTAAATCTATAGTCTCTGTTTCCATGATCGGTTGCATGATTGCTTGATAATCCCTCAGCACTACTGAAAAGCAGATGTGTGTAGGTTATCATTATGAAGTACGTATTATAAATGTATGCCCACTTCAACCATTCTTTATTATAGTCTTAACATTAGTAGAACCTTGACATGCAAAATGGAAGAGTACTCTTCGGGGGGGGGGGGTGCAAATAAGAGTGAGAACCCTTATCATAGGAGAAGTTTGTAGGAAGATTTGGGTAGACTTAAGTAAGTAGCCCTCTCAAAACAGTAGAGTAAGATGGCATTAATAAGAAAAGATAGTATCAATAATTCTTTATATAGGCACTACCCACCTCTTGCCCTTCAACTGCTGCACAGTAGGTTGAACAGTCCTACTTTATAGGGCTCATTTACACCTACAAGTAAACAATTTCCCGGCAGTTAGTTGTGTGCAAAAACCACTTTCATTTCACTTGTGTCAAAATGTCCTCCTTGCACTTCCATATAGTTGTGGTTGCAGCTTCTCAGTCCTTCCCGCCTCCTGAATTGAGTGCTGCTGCACCTATTGATGCAGGGGAATCCTGGAGCTACTGCAACCTCCAGGTCAGATGGTAGTTCCAGGGTTTCTGCAAATGCACAGTTGTGTTTATTATGGAAAATTGGATGTATTTGTAGCACCAGTTCTCCAAGTGCAGCACCCACTTGCAACCGCAATACTGGGAAAAACACTGCATTGTGGGGAAAAAACTTGGTGATTTTGAGCAAAATTTCACATCACTCACAGCCATTACAAGTAATGGGGAGCCACCACAAATGTATTCTGCCCCAGGCCATGGGTAGCAGCAGTCTGTAATTTACATAGTAATCTGACGAACTGAACTTGATAACTAAAAAATACATAAATAAAATACTTCGGCAAATGGTTTTATTAATTCCATGCTAATGTGAAGAATTTTTATTAAACTGCCTCAGGATCTTTTTGTTATTTTTTATGAAAATTCCTTTCATCATACATCTGCCAGTTCAAATCAAAATCAACATCTACAAACATAACTGGCAAGGTTATAGAGGATTTTGGAAACTGTTTAATGGGATTGTGTGCTTAACTTTCTATCTGGAAATGTTGCAGATATAGAAAAATCTGCTTTATGGAAGGAAATGTCAGTTTACTTTCTATTGAATTACTTACATTTCATAGCAGAAACAGACTAAGCATAGATGATTTGATGCATATAATGATACAATGATAATGATATTAAGTTACTTTTTAACTGCTTTTTCATGGCATCATGATATCTTTTTCAGAATTACCTGAAATGTGTAAGATATAAGGGCTCATTTACAACCACAAATTTCCCCAGAGTCAGTTGTGTGTAAAACCCCATTCACTTAAGGTGCTTAAGTCAAAATTGCACTACCATATAGCTGCGCTCTGTGCCGTTCGGTCCTTCCTGCCTCCCATTCCAAATCAAGCACTGCATTGGACACAATTGATTCTGGCGCAACACCCCCTTGCAAACACAATGACGATGGAATTCTGCGGGAAATCATTGGATTATGGGATAAAAATCATTGCAATTGCTCGCTGTGCTTGTGGTCATAAATGACCCCTACATTTATACATTTAGCTTACATGACAAGTAAGGGAACTATCCCTATACAAAGTAGGGCACTCTGATAATATAAAAACAATCACAGATGTACAGGCATTGTAGACAGGGTTGTTCCTGCTACAGATATGGCTGTATACATTTATTTGGTATCCACTGGCCATAACCCTTGTATGAGTTTGTATTTTTAACCAATGCATGTGCAGGTTTCCTCCTATGTTCACTCACTGGGGAATAACACGGTGGTAAAGGCATCTAACAGTAGCTAAGCAGAACTCTCTCTTTATATGGCTGGAGCTTATTGCTGCTACCAGGCAGAGCACATGTAGCCCTTTCACAACTCAGATTACAGGGCAGCTTGTTTACTCTCCTTGCTGCCTTTCTCTCTGTTCTCCAGATCTGGCTCTGGCTCGGTGTTGCAGCAGGGCTCCTTTATAACCTCTTCTGGCTCGCCCCGTAGTTTTGTCCAGAGGTGCACTGGGGATCCCAGCCAATCAGGTTGGATGATGTCACAGACAGAAGAACAGGTGAAAGAAACTCTCTGTATAAACATTCATTTTTAAGGGGGAACTACCCATTTAAGATGGCCACAGAGGTCCCGTCTGTTTCATACGTTTTGGTAAGTTTCTTTACAAACTATAAAAGAGACTAACATTCCTACCAAGCTATAATGGCTAGAGACTGCAGGAAGAAAGCAACTTAAAATGGCAGCTGCTAAGCAAACAGAGAAAGATTCTAAAGCTGTTTACTCAGGTATGGTAATGCTTTCTGCAGAATAAATATATTGTTCTAGGTGGCACTAATGTGGCAAATCTATTGGCAGTAAAATGCCAAAATGGCTTTCCTTCTCCTTTAAACAAAAGAATGTTCAAAATACAAAATTGTATAAATGATGGCTTGAGTTTTCATTTCTGCTTTAACAGTAAAAATTTTATATATTTAGAATCTCAACTTGTAATTAATTACTCCAAAAATCTGAACACTGAAATCTCTGCTAAAGTATGAAGTAAGAAGCCTTCACAGGCACAGCAGGGAGTTCTGACCTACATTCTAATGAATTGATACAGTTTTATCCAACAATTTTCCCTTCACAATTGCAATAGAACAAAAATGTAATAAAGAAAATAATTTAAACGAATATCCATTTATATTTGCTGAAATATTGGCAACATTACTGGCATAATTTCCAACATTTAATTATTACTAAAATGCAAACAATGAAGTCTAACAAAAACCTTTGTAAAACAAATGGACCTTCCTAGCATACTAGTGACTGGTACCTTGGCCCTGTACTAATTTCCAGAGTACAGTCCAATTAGAGAACCATCAGCCACGGCAATAAGTTGGCACAAAGGCCACTCTTTTCCACCAGCAAATACCTATCTGCCCCCCATCCACCTATAGAAAAGCATGTTTGTTGAGAAGAGATGTTCTAACTTACATGCATAGCAGAAGGAATCCCTGAATTGCTCCTAAAATTTTTGTTCATATAAAATACCTAGTGATAGGTGAATACATTTTTTCTTAACTAAGTTGCCAAAAATATTAGCATTGTTTCTTTTTGCAGTTGTCCTCTCTAAGGTTTGATATAATATCCTATATTCTCACATTCACATAATCATATATTCATATATGCATGTATTTTGATACTTTGATACACTTTGATGCTTAGCATATCATACTGCATTTTAGAAATGTATCTCCATTTCGTAACAGCAAACAGCAAGGTTTGAACATCCCATAATAGTTGTTTTTCCCAAATAGTACCCTTGCACAGCTTGCACCTTACAAAATACATGGTTTAAAAACAACTTAATCTTATCTGTGCACTCTTCTACTTCTTGTGTCCTCCTTAAAATTCCTGTCCTGCATTAGCCATCCTTGAAGGCCATCCTTGAAGATAATGAGGTTCTACTCCATCTTTATTTTATAATGATTCCTTTGTCTCTGTACGTACACAAGAGATATAAATTCTATGATCACGTAAGAATAAACTGGACAAGTTTGAACTGCCATTGGAGTTGTGTCGTTCTTGTCCCCGTATACGCCTTTGTCCTGGTAGGAGGGCTCCCACGGATTACTAAATTTACAGTTGGCAGTCAGGAACCTTACATCCTCAAAAAGAAAATCATTTTTCTACAGCACAATTTGGAACAATCAGTCGTCTTTGAGGCCCATTCCCGCTTCAATCTCTATTTTAACTCAAAGCGTTGGGTTTTAAATTTCAATTTAAGAAAGCTCACAGCCAGCTCGGCTCCTGCCAGGGGTGGAGTAAGAACCAAGGGGGAAGTTTGGGTACAGGGAGTACAAAAAGTCCAAATCATGGTTTCCAAAGGGTTAATGAAAGTTTCTAGTCGATATTCAGGGACAGGTCAGTTCAGGAGGCAGTCGGCAGAAACAGAATCAGGCAAAAGGGTCAAAACCGGCAGATCAGTCCAAAAAAGTAATTTACAGCGCCCCTGGAAATCACGGAAGAAGTCCTATATTTGGGCATTAAACCTGGGACATTAGCATCTATTTATTTATGTTTATATATATATGAATTTTCGCACTGAAAAGTAATACGATGACATCACTACGTAGCCATGGGTGCCACCATCTTGACTTCGAAGTGGACAGTCTCCTCACAGTCTCTTAAAATGTTTCTGAGCATTTCACAAATATCTGTTCTCAGTTATTTATCGTTTGCTTAAATTTCCTTGTTGTTACATTGTGCAAGGCTCACCTAGTCTGTCCAGGCATTTGCAATGGGAGGGGGGGTTCCTAACATTTTGTCACCCACGGTGAAATTAACTTTCCTTCTGGCTCAAATGGATTTAAGGTGGCCATAGACGAGCCGATTTAAACAGCTGGGTTTAAAAATGTGTATTGTTCAGCGATAAAATCTGCCAGTTGGTGTGAGTGCCAGACATTTGTTGTTGAAAGATTGTTCCCTGCACATGTCATGATTGCCAGCGGAAGTCAACGAACATATAATGAAGAACGTGAATGTTCTTTGTGGAACCTAAGTTTGCTTATTGCAGGGTTCGCATGTATGTGAACACTACATATTACATAACCTTTAATAAAACATGTTTTTTGAATAGTGCAGCAAGTTGCAGCCATTTCCAAAATGTTGGCAAAACTCCCCAGAACTACTGGTAGTGTAGGGTATGGCACACATAGGGGCAGGCAGGAGTATGGCACACAGACAGAGGGCAGACAGGGTAAATACTGCTTCTGCCACGATCGGATTGGATCGTACGTAGATGCATGATCTTTCTGTATTTTAAGTCAACAATACGATGACATCTTTTCAAATAATCATTGTCCGTGGATGGCATATCGTATGGCAAACCGATCATCGAACAATTGTGTACCAAGAATGAGTGAAATCGGCTCATGTATGGCCACCTTTAGGCAGGTTTGAGTTCCTAAATTCAGGAGCTTTTTTCTATTAAAGATAAAAACCTTTTCTTGATATATCTCTTCACCTTTGATTAACTAGCCCTCAGCTATGTGAAGTTACAAACTTCTAAAATAGGCGAGGGCTCACTTCATTTTAACTAAACCAATTTTTGTTTGCAGATAAAAAAAAACAAATGATGCCATTCACGCAGAACTGAAAATAGAGCAGGAACACGGTAGGAAACAAAGAATTATAATTATTTTACAAATTAAAATAGAGTTAAAAACACAGCAATATTTGTAATTCTTTTTCACTACCAGAAATGCTTTAGAGGTTATTTCTTGAGATAAGATAAAAGGCATATTCACCTTCAGGAATGTCAAGATTTCCTTACTGCGATAAAGTAAAATTATGGATGTCTGAGCCACAGGAGGCTGTGTTGGCAGATACTTTAATAACAAGCAGAAGCCGCTTACATGCATATGTCCTCTGGTTTAAGCAGAATATCTAAGGCTGAATCAACAAATTTAATAGGGTTAGTACTGCAACTGAGACTGGATATATAATGACATCATGAATGTGGTTTACCCCTTGTAGTAAAATCATGAAAAGCAACTGAACCAAATCACCAATGCCAGTGAGAATTTTTTATTAAATGTTGGTAATAATGATCGGATGTCTTTTAAATCGAAATAACATATTAACCCATGAGCACATAAAATATTTATTTCAAAGTACAGACGTTCCATTACAAGGAATGACTTTTATGCAGTGGCTAAAGGCTACAATTGCTGAAGAATGTTTTTATAGTTGCGGCTAACACACAAATAGAATGAGGCAAACAGCAGATTCATTAAAAATATAAATAGGATAACATTTTAAATGTTTATGAGGAAAAATGAAATAAATCAACATTTCACTCTGTCTACAATTTTCCAACCCATTCTAACACTTAGCTACACTTTTCAAGGTGAAGCATAAACATTAAAGTGATTTACAGAGTACAGAAGAGGATGTTATGTATGCTAATATTTGCTTGTGTAAATATCCAGAGCAGAAATATTCTAACTATGGAAGAAAAATTAAATATTTAGTGCTTCTGCAGCATCTAAATTGTAGGGCTGCTTTACCCTGGAGGATAGATAATAAGAAATTAATAGACCAGAATCTTCAACTGCGTTTTTATTAACTGGTGATTGGGAATCAATGGAAACAACAATCCGTTATAGAAATAAATGAAAGGAATAATACATTTCAAATCAAGCTTCCATAGCACGGAGCTGCGGGATTCATCATTCTAATGACCCATACGTATATTTAGAATATTTAAATATGCAAGTATAGCTGGCAATGGCAAAGGAAGGTTCTGGTAATGTTTATAAGGGCCGTTTGGCAGAGTGGACTTTAATTTCCAATAGCAACAAATGACAAAAGGCAAAGATGTACTCCCAGCAACTAATATGATGTTTGCTTAGAAAAAGCTAAATGGTAAATGCTACCTGCTGACTGGTTACTTTAAGTGCCTAGACCTACAGAAAATGTGTATCTTTTATTACATTACATTGAAAGTGTTTTTGTAGCACCTGCGACCAAGCCAAGTTACGGAAATGAAACTATACAGGCATTAAACATTGCCAGGTACCTCTAGAGCAGTGCTGTCCAACTTCTACGGTGCCGAGGGCCGGAATTTCTCTAGCATACATGGTGGAGGGCCGCTAATGGAAGCCAGTTTTGACCACTCCCCTTTTTGAAACCACACCTATTTTATCACAATGGTGGTAGCACAGCAAAATCCCAAATGCTTGGTCCTTACTGTGGGGATATCAACCATCATTCATATGTGAAAGAATTATGTCATATTAAGATATACTCTTAAATTCCATATGCCTCCTCCTCCCCTGTGGATAGCAGAGCAACCCCCAGTACATAATTAAACACCTTAGGGACCATTTAATGGCTATTTCCAACTGCTAACAAACTCCCACAACAAACCCCTGCCAGGTTCACCTCCCACAAGCAGCATAGGGCAAGCAGAGTATGGCACACACAGGCAGCACTCTGCCTGTCCTATGCTGTCTGTGTGTGCCATACTCTGCCTGTCCTACCCTGCCTGTGTGTGCCATACTCTGCCTTCCCTATGCTGCCTCTGTGTGCCATACTCTGCCTGCCCTACCCTGCCTGTGTGTGCCATACTCTGCCTGCCCTACCCTGACTGTGTGTGCCATACTCTGCCTGCCCTACCCTTCCTGTGTGTGCCATACCCTCCCTGACCTATGCTGCCTGTGTGTGCCATACTCTACCTGCCCTATGCTGGCTGTATGTGCCATACTCTACCTGCCCTATGCTGGCTGTATGTGCCATACTCTGCCTACAGTACCTATGTCTGAGGTGTGAATAAGTGAACAATGGGAGTGATTACAGTCTGAGCCTGAGGTGTGAACACTGCAGGGGGTGAACAATGCAGGGATTAAAAGGTGTGAAAAACACAGGGGATTACATTTTTAAACAATACAGGGGGATTACAGCCTGAATCTGAGATGAGAACCATGCAGGGGGGCAGTTAATCACAGTACTGATACCATTTAATGCTTACTCAAAGGTAAGCCATCAAAGCAGCCAGACAGGTGGGGGGCCACACAGAGGGCAGCACTGCTCTAGAGGATGACTAAAGTAGGTATTATGTGCAAATACATATTGGTTAACTAAACAAGACCTAGAGTTTTGATTTTGCATGTACTGTATGTTTTATTATACTATGTCATTAAATCACAAGGTTCTGCTTTCAAATTCCTGTGCATCGTCTAGCTTAAGTAATTAATTAAAAAGTGCCTTGGGGCAGCACCACAGAGTAAAGGTGGCCATACATGCTAAGATCCGCTCGCTTGGTGAGGTCGCCAAGTGAGCTGATCTTCTCCCGATATCCCCACCTACGGGTGGGCAATATCAGGCTAATTTGGTTGTTTGACCCTGGGGACAAATGATTGAATTAGAATGGCGGGTATAGGCGTTGTTGGTTTGGGGACCGCATCAACGAGTCGATGTGGTCTGCGATCCAAAAGAAGAATCAAACCTGCCCGATCGAGATGATGGTCGGGCAGATCTGTCATTCCTGCCCATACACGGGCAGATAATTTGCCAAATGGGTCTAAAGGACTATTATTGGCAGCAAGAATCTGCCCATGCATGGGCACCTTTAGGCAAACAGAATATAAGCCTAGAAAAGAGCCATGCTGTACTTATAAATAACCCTGTTAGTGATAGTGTGCTACATGCACCAAATGCCAAGTTATGCAAAATTAAACCATTCTTTCTTTGTTGGAATTTGGTAGATAACCAAAAAAAAAATTTTTTTTTCATTCTAAATGGGGAACACTGCTATCCATGAACACTGCTTATCCATGCAGCCACACCGGGACACAAACATGTACTTATGCACCAGTGTCCTAGTTTGAGACACTCATAATATATGTGCATACACATGCCCCAATATAGATAAGTATATGTCCCATGTCAGGTCACTGGGGCTGCTGCCAGCTGCAGTGCTAAGATACCCACATCCATATTGAGGTATGCTCTTACTTATATCTCACAAGTGGTAATTGTTCAATTGGTACCACTCACAAAATAGATAAAACATTGTTAATAAAATGATCTTGATCTTTTCATTTAAAGCTCAATATATGGGTAAAAAATAGAAAAACCTGTTTGACCTCGTATCTATAGCCACAAAGATCACACAAGCAAGTAGCTAATGTGCTGAAATTATCAGGAAATGACATGGACTGGGAATGGCAGATGGAAAGATTGTAAATACTTTTTTAATGTTTTTACATTTTGCTACAACATATTACATTTTCATTATTTCATTTCAAGCTGATTCATTACCTTTAAAATAAAATCGTGTGTAAACACCTTTCAATATTACCACTGAAATGTTTCCTCTAATAATGGGAGATCTATGATAAAGAAAACATTTTTCATTTGCAAAGGTGCTCTTTTATATACTCACTTGTTTGGTTAGTACATCAGTTTTGAATAGCAGAGTAAGGTCAAGGCAATTGTATTTTTGTTTACCTTCCAAACAATTTTGAAGGAATAAAACTGACTCAACAAAAAAAAACAGCAGGGCAGTAAATAAGCAGAATTATTCTTCAGCCAAGCGTACAAGAATACACAATATAAATTACCAAGGAGACTGGTGACTAGGGTGCTTAATATAATGTCAGTGCTAGAAATTTGTACAGATTAATTTGCATCTTAGAATACAATACTGTAATTTTATGAGAGGGGCTGTACTGATCTCGTACTTATGTTACCATCACATATTACCCCTTTGTTTAACAAGGACCTCCTTTACAAAGTTCTTTTATCTTGATTTATTTTTAATCACTGCAAAACCCACAGAATTGAGAGCTGTATAAAAATAAAGTTCTTAACACCAAAGTTGTGTCAAATCATAATTATACAACTGAATTAGTTTAAAGCATGTATATGGTTGATCCATCGCCAACAAATTCTTTATGCACTGTGGTGCTCTAAAACACAGAAAGCTGAAACTAAATACTATGCAGTTACATAATAACCCCAATTACCCTGAATGATCTAAAGTGGGGTTTCCAACCTTTATTTCCAACCTACATTCAAATGTAAAAAGAGTTGGGGAGCCACACATGCATGAAAAATGTACCTGGGGGTGCTAAATAAGGGCTGTGACCGGTTATTAGTTAGCCCCTATGCAGGGACTGGCAGCCTACATGAGGCTCTGTTTGGCAGTACACCTGGTTTTTATGCAACCAAAACTTGCCTGTAAGCCAGTAATTTCTAAACAAGCACCTTATTTGAGGCTACTGGGAGCAACATTCAAGAGGTTCGTAAACAAAATGTTTCTTTCGAGTCATTGGTTGGGGATCACTGATCTAAAGTATAAGTGCAAGGTGCTAAAAGGAAGACAAAACTGAACATCCCCTGACTTATCAATATGGATGTGGGTATCTAAGCACCTGCAGCTGGCAGCAACCCCAGTGACCTGACATGGGGCATATACTTGTCTATATTGGGGCATGTGTATGCACATATATTATGAGTGTCCCAAACTAGGACACTTGTGCATAAGTACATGTTTGAGTCCCGGTGTGGCTGCATGGATAAGTACGCTGCAACAAAACCTGCCTGGACAAGCTGCATCTAGTTACTTGTTCCTGTACATCCCAGCAACTAGCTTTGAGACATACTTTAATACTGTGCATGATGTGCCCATGTTAATTATATATAAAAATAGGACAGGGATATTTACTTCAAAGACATCAAAGGCGTGCTCTTCATATTGCAATTGGGTACTGGTGCAATAAAGTAAAAGTACCTACTTCCTCTCTGTACATTGGTATGTACATTTAGGAAAAATGTCAGCTGTAATGCAAATAGACACATTTATTTGGTAGAACACAATAACCTAACTATTCTCAATATCTCTTTGCCCTTCTTTGTGTCTTTGGTCTTTGTCTCCTGTTCGTTTGTTCTTTTTCCATGATTTTCTTGCTGTGGTTCTCCTTTTATTACTTTAAACATTCTCTAATCTCAAACTTTTGTTTCTTGAACACTATTCACTTCCAGGATATTTGTTACCACCACGGATTTCCTATATTTAGTTTGTCTAATAATCCATTAATAGACTGAGGAAAAGCAAGGAGAACCATGACTAGTAGTGTGCTGAGTGTGGATAACACATATGTCCTTTTGGGACTGTTTTTCAGCAAAGTATGGTGGTGGTCAGGGCAGGGAGTCATAGATGAAGGAAGAATGGATGGTGTAAAATTCAGGTAAAATACTTCAAAACCTGATATAATCCTGACACATTAACATTGGGAGAAAGTTCATAATTCAGCAGGAAGTTTTTCCAAACATAAGCTCAAAGTAACAAGGGAGAGGTTAAGGACGAAAAGTGAATGTCCTGCAATGGCCCAGTCATTATCTGTGGAACTACCTAAAAATCTACAAACCTGAGACTAACTTGAATAAAGAAAGATTGGCTTAAAAGGCCATATGTACCTACCTCAAAATACTTAGAGCACAAATTGCTGCAAAATATGGTTATAAAAATATTGAAATGTGTGAGCTGAATACAAATACAACTTATTATGTACAACCCATGTTCAATATAGGATTTGTATTTTGGCAAAATGAGAGAAATGGTCATGTGGGTAAATATGTTTCTCATCATGTAGCACATGAAGTTACATGTATTGTATACAGTATGTGTTTATGTGTTACAAAAATGCAGCTTTGTGTGGATGGAAATGATGAGGGATAGGTTTATTCTGAACTTAGAGCAGTATTTCTTCTACTTAGTCTACATTTAGAAAGGTATTGTACAAAACATATTGCAGCTGGAGTTAAATAAAAATACCATTTATATGCAGATGGCACCCAACTATATGCAGATATCTCCCAACTCCATCATTTCATGCCTGACCTATCGCCCTTAGTTCACCTCCAGGTATCAAATTCTCTTCTTAGCAATTTCATCCTTGATGCCTGAATGACTCCTGAAAGTGAAAATGTCAACATCTGAGCTAGAATTCATTAATCCTAAATGATCATCAATCAGGGATTTCCCTTTTATGGCCAGAAACAATACAGTTTGTTTTATTCCATATATCTGTTCTTTGAACATTATTTTTGACTTTTACCCCATCCTTCCATCAAAACATATAGACCTATAGCAAATTATAATCAAGATAAATGTGTATAAAACATAGGGCTCCCAAGCAGTTACTACTCTCTTACCACCACAAGCATCAGTCCTGGATTCAAATATCCAGCCTCCACTGCCCTTGCTCTACTGTTCATGTTCCCTTTGTTTATAAGGTAGAATATCAATCAGGATATTCATCAGGTATGCTTGATACCTGCTAAATGGCTGCTAGTTTGTGCAAGGACTTGCATGACACTAGATTCTAAAACACACCTCCTACTGCTGGACTGTAATGGTATCGCTTGCTGTGGCAGTATTGATAGTAAGGAATAATGGGGTAGGAAGGAGGTGGTGGACCAGATGCCTTGATCTGACATTTCACTTATATACACTTAGGGGCATATTTACTGTTTTATAGTGTGTAAGCCAACATCCCTGGTGATGTTGCCAATAACAACCAATAAGCATTTAGTTGGTTAGAAAACAAAAGCAAATATGCCCCTTAACTGTTACCAGGCCAGGCCCTAACTCCTTATGAATTTCACCTACACGGAGCAAGTAGCAGAGTAGAAGCCAAAATACCGCTTGTTCTCCTTGCAGTTTCACACACACAAACACACACACACAGGACGCCGATGTACTTAAGTCTGTAATTTACCTTTTATTGGTGCTTTTTACAACATGTTTCGGGAACTAGCTCCATTTTTCAGATGATAACAAGCCATATTACAAGCATCATTAAATAGCCACCAATCTGCAAGTGCACACTAATCTCTTATTCTGTCACATATATTTATTTTATTTGTTTTTCTAATCCAATAATTATAATATATAATTTATTAATAAATACATTTTATGCGCCATACAATTTGACTACAAGCTAGTTAATGAAGTCGTTTCACCAAAACGTTTTTTAAAATATACCCTTTTCTTACTTTTTAGACTATAGACTTTAGACTATAATTTCCTGTATTTTATACTTGGTAATCATTTAAAGCTTTGGGTACACAGGCAGGAAGGAACGCATGTTGAGCTTAAAGATATTAACACTTTGGATTTAGCTAAATTCTGAATTTCAAATGCAATTTGCAATTATGATCTGCAGACAAGCTGATTGACTGAAACGTAAAGGGATTCAAAGCAAGTACGGGATTTATTATCCAGAATGCTCAGGACTTGGGGTTTTCTGGATAAGGGATCTCCATACCTTAAAGGGGAAGGAAAGGTAAAAACTAAGTAAGCTTTATCGGAAAGGTCTATGTACAGCCATAAGCACTCACAGAAACTCTTCAAACAGTTCTCTTTCAAAAGAAACACAGGATTTCTTGTCTGTTTGTTTTCTTCTGCCAGGGACACGCAACTCTCTACTCTCTCCCCTCTCCTGCTCCCCCCTCCCTCAAGAATGCTTAGTACTCCCTCCCCCCCTTAGGAATGTGGATCTGAGCCAATCAGCAGGAAACTGACTCAATGGGGCACATTTACTAATCCATGAACGTCCGAAAAGTGTCCGAATGCGTTTTTTTTCGTAATGATCGGTATTTTGCGATTGTTTTTGGAAATTGTCGCAACTTTTTCGTAGTGTACGACTTGCGCGAATTGTCGCGACTATTTCATAGGCATCGTGCCGAGTACGAAAGTTTCGGATTCATTCAAGCTTCAGTATCGTGACTTTCCTTGGGCCAGGTTGGAGCTGCAGAGTGCCATTGAGCCCTATGGGAGACTTTCCTTGGGCCAGGTTGGAGCTGCAGAGTGCCATTGAGCCCTATGGGAGACTTTCCTTGGGCCAGGTTGGAGCTGCAGAGTGCCATTGAGCCCTATGGAAGGCTTTCCTTGGGCCGGGTTGGAGCTGCAGAGTGCCATTGAGCCCTATGGGAGACTTTCCTTGGGCCAGGTTGGAGCTGCAGAGTGCCATTGAGCCCTATGGGAGACTTTCCTTGGGCCAGGTTGGAGCTGCAGAGTGCCATTGAGCCCTATGGGAGACTTTCCTTGGGCCAGGTTGGAGCTGCAGAGTGCCATTGAGCCCTATGGGAGACTTTCCTTGGGCCAGGTTGGAGCTGCAGAGTGCCATTGAGCCCTATGGGAGACTTTCCTTGGGCCAGGTTGGAGCTGCAGAGTGCCATTGAGCCCTATGGGAGACTTTCCTTGGGCCAGGTTGGAGCTGCAGAGTGCCATTGAGCCCTATGGGAGACTTTCCTTGGGCCAGGTTGGAGCTGCAGAGTGCCATTGAGCCCTATGGGAGACTTTCCTTGGGCCGGGTTGGAGCTGCAGAGTGCCATTGAGTCCTATGGGAGGCTTCCAAAATCATGCTAAGTCTGAAAGTATTGCCCGCAGTTTACGAGCGCTCAATACGAAAAAGTCACGACAAGATACGAGCAAATCATAACGGCTATGAAAAAGTCACGACAATTCGCGCAAGTCGTAATGGTTACGAAAAAGTCGCGACAATTTACGAAAAAGTCGTAACGGCGACCGAAAAATCGCAAAAAATACGAAAAAGACGCAAAATGTTCGTTTTCCGATCGGAATTTTTCCCATTCGGATTCGTGGGTTAGTAAATCAGCCCCATAGTCTTACAAACTGAACATGTAGATTGGTCTTGGTCTCGGTGCAGGAGTGAGGCATTATGGGAATTTTCTTTACACAGCTCAGCGTTTTTTTTTCCTATGAGGCTTATGATCATCTGAACGGGAGAAATATGGGGAGACTTAATGGCACTATTGAGAGAACTGAAGGTATGCCTGCAGCTTGAGATTAACTCTTTATTAGCCTTTCCTTCTCCTTTAAGTCTGCTAAAAATATTTTAAACATAGGATATTTTAAGCATAGTTCTGCCTCCTATAATGATTAATTATATTTTAGGAATGAGATCAAGGTACTTTTTTTATTATTACAGAGTAAAAAGGGGTTTCTGGATAATGGATCCTATATTTGTACATGAGTCTTGTAGAAGCGTGTCTGATAAAGGATTGACTACTCTTCCAATGGAACTGGTGGGGACTGGATGAATATGGAGAAAAGTCTAGACTGCTTTACATTGCAAAGATTTTTTTAGTGTGTCAGCTCAACAATTGTCTGCTTGTTTGCAGAAAAACTGCAAGATTTGTATAATTGAAAAAGACAAACGTCCAAGAGAGAAGGCCAGCTTGGGAACATGCTGGTTTTGTTAATGACAATACAGTCATATTTGATTCTCTGCTATCCACTGCACTATGGATATGCATTATGGACAATCCCCAACATCCTGGTTATATTTATGTTTGTGGCAATTTTGTACTAAAAATCATTTCAAATTAATCAAAATCAATAGCATTAACTAGTTAACACAACAATTACCAAGATAAATAACACTCCATCTATCATTTGGCACTGAAATATTTTGTAGAACAGCAGCAGGCTGAAATTCAAAAAATAAAATATTGTTTAAATAAATGACTGCAATAAGGAATGCTAGGTCAACTTACTATTACAGAAGTAAAAGGATATGACCCTTTTATTTCTAGAAGTACTAGGCAGGCACATTTCCTGGGAGAGATTTAGTTCCACAAAGAACAATGCCAGCAAGTTTCACAGGAAACGGACCTACATTTCTGCAGACAAAAGATATAAGAAGAAATTTAAGAGGCAAAGTTCTTTGTAGGGATTGTAACACCTCTTACCAAAAAAGTTTTTCTTTCTAAAATAGATATCTTGTAGAGATCTTTCAGTTTGTATAAATGAGAGGGTACTGTATATAATAATGAATGTGAAAAAAACATCTATCGCTCTTTAGTTGCAGATGATCACTTTTTACCATTTCCAACCAAAAACAGCTTTATTTTCCCATATACCTACAATGAGAACAGTCTGTCCTGCTGCTTCAAATACTTTTAGCACAAAACATCTTCCAGAAATGGCAGATAATGTATTTTAATTAGCAGAATGTCAATTACGTAGAGAAATGCAGAAAAAGATATCTGAATCTCCCCCAAAGAGGAGGAAGAAAACTTCAGATGGACTCTTCTATAGCACAGTTTGCTTCCTTGATCAATGTTTTACCTCTGTTTTAATTGAAACAGAGAGCCCTTCAATGAAACTCTGAGCTGCGGCCGGTCCAGCCAGTTAAGATAAGTCTATTGAACTTTGTTTGCTTTTACTACTTCTCTTCTCTTTGACTAACATAAATGCTCTTTGGCACTAAAACCTACTTCTACTAGTTTCATCATTATCAAATATAAAACCCCTGCAGGGAAAATGTTAACTGTAACTATAGAGTTATTTTGCTATATTTATTGCCAATCTGATGTTGTGAACAAGATTCGGGGAGCACTCACCGCCACAGACTCCCATTCAAAGAGTCCCGTGCTATCACATCCAGAAGACGCCCCCGATCCAGGCGTAATTTGATGCAGAGAAAAATTGTTGGTAGACGGAGCACGCCAGGACTACTTTTCAATAAAAAATATATTCTTTATTCTGGTATCCATTAAAAATATGTTGATACACTACACCTCCAGCTTAACGCGTTTCATGGCTTCTCGCCACTTCATCAGAAGCCATGAAACGCGTTAAGCTGGAGGTGTAGTGTATCAACATATTTTTAATGGATACCAGAATAAAGTATATATTTTTTATTGAAAAGTAGTCCTGGCGTGCTCCGTCTACCAACAATTTTTCTCTGCAATCTGATGTTGTGGCTTGCTAAAATATCTATGAGGCCTAGTTTATGTTGGTGAAGCTAAAATCCTAACAATATGAATTTGCGAGCATAAAGTTAATATAGTATAACATTAGGCAATAAAAATGTTCATGTCACAGATTAATTTTTGGAAAAAAAATACTCAGTATCCCACCTGAGATTCATGGATCTTGGAAACTGACAGTAAGCAGGCAGAGTTGAAATGGTCAAGTAACTTGTATTGTTTTGAACCAATAGGCACAAATAGACCTATGTGTATTTTTTGACTGGAAGAGTGCCATTACTATTTATTAGTCTACTTTTTAGATTTGTATTTATTCCAACCAAAATAATTTAGAGATTTGTTAAAAATGATTAAAAGACAAATAAAACTGGCAACATCCTTAACACAGAATTATAAATATCCTTAAGATACAGTATAACTGCTTGGTCTTGCTTAAAATACTGTCTGTCATCAGCAAGCCATGAATAAAATGTTGCTGTTTATCCTCTGGGAATTCTCCATATGGGAATTTAAAAGGCTTGCATGAAGGCAGTACAAGCCATCTGGGATATTCTGGCACCTACTAAGACTGAAATGTAAAGTTCTTTAGAAGGCTGGATTTTCTTTCCTTATGTTTTCATTCTTGCTATTCTTTTGAAATTGTAGGATATATCTTGGCTTATTGAATTTTTCTTGCTGTAAAGTAGTTTTCAAAAGAAGTTGCTGGGTCTCCAGCAGAGAACTCAAGAGTGGGTGTAAAAAATCAAATACTCCTGAATTTCTATTTTTGCCAGGTAATCATAATGAAATGAAATAACTGAAAATAACAGAAAATGTAATTATCCTTATACGTAAAAAGTATTTATGCACAAATCAAGTTACATATGCTAAAATATTTATGCACTCCTACCAACATTCTTTTCTGGATTCTGGTAACAAAACATTATTGACTGTCATAGAGAACGAATATGTTTAGTGTAACTTTTCACTACTGGTACCTATTATTTAAAGAAGAAAGAAAGGTAAAAACTAAGTAAGCTTTATCAGAAAGGACTGCACTGACTTCTCTGAAAAAAGATTTCTTGTGTCTGTAATTCCTGTGCCAGAGACATGCCGCTTTCTGGTGTCTCCTCTATGCTGCTCCTCCCTCCCTCAAGAATGCTAAGAACTCACTCCCCCCCTTAGGAATGTGGATCTGAGCCAATCAGCAGGAAGCTGACTCATAGTCTAACTAATTGAGCATGTTCACTTGGTCTGGGTGTCTGTGCAGGAGTGAGGCATTATGGGAACTTTCTTCCTGTTTGGCTTCTGATCATCTGAACGGGAGAAATATGGGGAGACTTAAGGGCACTATTGAGAGAACTGAAGGTATGCCTGCAGCTTGAGATTAACTATGTATTAGCCTTTCCTTCTCCTTTAAAAGAAAAGTCACAAGGAAAGCAACTAAGTGGATCTAGTGATATCTAACAACTCAGAGCACATTACATGGCTAGTAGTACACCTGATTGCTAGTAAGTAGGTCATCTAGGGAGCCCAGATTTTATTATGGGATTTTAGTTGTCCTGTTGAGATATTCGCGAGTCTTTCCATAATTAGAATATTATCCATTTATGTCCAGTGTTGTAGATTTCCAAGCTTTAGCTATTGTTTGTTTCGCCACAGAGAAGATGTGAGTAATTTATTTCCTCAGATGTTTATTGCCACCAGAGATGTTTTGTTTAACAGAGCTTCTGCTGGGTTCTTCTGTAGTGTTAAACCTGTTACAGCTGTTATTAAAGTATATATTCTTATCCAATAGCGGGCTACGACTGGATAGTCCCAACAGGTATGTATGAAGGTGCCTTGTTGGTTGCATGCTTGGAAGCAGAGTGATGATGCTGATGGGTACCATTTAGAGATTCTTGTTGGTACTAAGTACCATTGCCTGTAGCATCAGTTTTGATGATATGTATACCTCATGTTCTGCTTGATAACTTGCACAACCCCTAAGTTAAGCCTCTCAACAGCTGCTCAGGGCACACTGACTATCACTGAAAATCCTAACAAAATAGAAGATGGTGACCCCCCAGTGCAGAAGGCCTAATCATCACCATTGTAGAGATTCTGACATTTATGCTGGTGCAGTAAGTTCAGTATATACCGTAACATATGGTCTTGTATGTTGTGCTGTAAACATTTTTTCGAGAAATTGGTGAGAATATTATAATTAGCTCTTCATCACCCTTTCCCATCCAAAAAAAACACTCTTTAGCTTGGATTTATTTTATAGTTATACACTTACAATTACATTTGCTGGTCAGAATACACACTGTATTTAGTAGAATGGCATATTCATAAATGAATCAAAGGCAGACTATCCTTAGCAGGGATTGCAAATTCCCACTCCCTGGCTCTCTGGCCACTCCCACTCTCTGGCCACTCTCACTTTCTGGCTTTGTATATTTTTTTTAGCTGAAAAATGTTTTTTCCTTTATTTTCTTCATCTTCTTTTTACATTGTCTGTAATGCACATTAATATCAGCCCTACTAGTTATTTGGTGCCCCTTTCCGCTACACTCTGTATATTATATAGATGACAAATGTCTTCCTTTGATTTTTGTTGTGTGCTCTTCTTGCCAATAAGAATAATCATGGATTCAACTCACTGAATTTTCCATTTGTTGGTCAACCATGCATGTTTCATTATAAAACCTGTCCCATTATAAAACCAGCCTTGCAAAAGTAATTTGCTGATTGTCTGTCTCACGGGTTTTAGTAACTATAGCTCTAATGAAAGATAATCTGACAAGTGACGGCTGTGCAGGCGCAAATCATCTTTGACTACACAAGAATGGCAGATAAAGGTAAAGCATAGTTATTGTGGACAGTAAGACGTGCAAAGGAAGCTTATAGTCTGCCAAATGTCTGTAAGCATTATAAATTCTAATCCTTCTGGGTATTTAAAAAGAAATTAACTTTTGACTTCTGCATTCTTATCAGGCATGAATGATAAACATTTAAATGAAGTTGCCTGTTGAACATCCACCACATCAATTCCCTATTTCCTTTCTTAAACTGTGTGATAATCATCGTTTTGTGATTTATTGAATGAATTTTAACTGCACATTTGTGCTTCTTGCTCTTAGGCTACGTGACTGTTAAAGTTACCATAGTACCACTTGAGCCGCGCTTGATCTCCACTTGCATCCTAGGTAATAATAAATAAGAATTCATCTTTTGCATTAAGAAGTGCCCTTTGTATATAAACAGGTTTTAGCTAAAAAAAAAAGCAGGCAATCTCATAAATAACGAAAAAAATAAGCCCAACACATACTAATGTTACTTTCTCTTTACATTTATTGGGAGAATGATTGAACATCTTGGTCGGAAATGACTGCAGAGTTAGTACCTTGGGGTTGGGTCAACTGGCAAGAAAAAGCAGGTAAAAAGTATTAGTTTTAAGGTGTCAGTCACCCTTTCTCAAGCACAGAAGCACAAAACTTTGGACTTTTTACCATATTTGTCCTACCAATTGAGCAAAGGGGATTTATGTCTGAAGGAATAATAATAATAATTGCCCTAAAAGCACCAATTTGATTGTATTGAGGTTGGTGTCTTAAACATTGTCATGGCAGCCTACAGGGAGAAAAAGTCAAAATAATATCTACTACATGTGCAATGTAAACAAACACATGGATTTATTTTTCTACATTACCTACAGATGTCACCTTATTTATTATATTCTCAATTATATAGCAGAAGTGCTGTTCATCACTTTGAAAAAATAGTGATTGGGGCTGATATTAGTATGCAGAACAAGAGGATGAACAATTATTTGCCATTAAACCATGTTTCTTCTGTATTTTCTTCAAAGAGGATAACACAGTAGTTACACTATGATAATGTTTCTATAGCGAAGACCTTACAAGTGCAAGTATCTGTTTCTGAAATGCCAACAGCGAATGCAATTAGATTTGATTTTACAGACAATATCTCAACATCAGTTCCAGTTATGCTGAGATATATATGCAACAAAGAGAACATCCTTAGGGGAAACGGACAACTCTTCCATGAGGGGAATGAACTGATTGGCAAAAATGCTTTGTGTCTACCTTAATTTGTAAGTGGAATGCAATTACTGTCAGAGAATCTCTGGTAGCATGTATAGAACCTGCCCGTGTTCTTTCCTAATATCCAGCCTCATAAGGACTAAAGCAATTAGCAGTAAATTGTATCATATGAAACAGAGTAAAATATTCCTCTGCATTATAGTCATATTAATGTAATTGGGCAGTCTTATTACAGATCAAATGAATGATAAGATGCATGCCAATGGAATCACTGCACAATAATATGAAGAGCTATGAAACAGTATAGGCTATGTGAATGAGCTGAATTACCAATAAATGATTTTAAAATAACAAATGTTATATATGATGTCAGTTTAACTTTGTATTTAAAACACTGATTAGAGATGCACATTCCTTGTACCTGTATAAAAAAATGTCTCCATATAACAAAGTATTCAGAAATTTACAGGTATATAAAATATAAATATATATCATGTATCTGAAAGAAGGTTTCTTGCAAAGAGGTAGGAAGTGGTCAACTATCTATAATGGTGTTTGCAATTTTGCTGCTTATCACATAAAATTGTTATTATGCCCCGATTATTGAAAAAAAATAATATAATACCACCTAAAATCTGTCAAGATGCCATATAATCAATGGAAAGTATATTTTCACTATTCAAGGTAGATAATAATCATGTTTCTTTTCCACGATTTTGTGCCATTCACGATTTATCAACTTACTTGAAAAAAAATTGACAGATTTTTCAGTATTTGTCACCACGACTTAACACGATCATGTTAATCCATTCGAGACTATAAATAATAGTAATAAATGTGCACAAAATCATATAATAGAAATTCAAAATGGCCGCATTTTTTTATACAGCAACACCAATTTTTGAGAAATATCACCCTAAGGGGGAAATGTATTCGAAATTAAAATCACGTTTTTGACATAGTTTGAGAAAATGTATTTGCAATTAACTTTTGTCATTTATCATATTCTAAAAACCCTGAACAGTAGTGATGAGCGAATCTATCCCAGTTCGCTTTGCAGAAAAATATGCAAACCTGCAAAAAAATTTGCGAAATGGTGGAAATTTGCTAAACACAGGTACCGTGTGCCTTTTATGCTGCGTGCGGCTCTTTTGCCACAATGGCAACCGCACCTTTTTTGCCTCGACCTTGAAAAAATTTGCTCAACGCTACTGAACAGCAAACCACCAACTAAACCCTCCTAGATGCTATACAAGTCAGTAGGACGTATATTATTGGCATGCAAACAAGATGATGTCTTAGACAGTTGAGACTGCACATTGAAAGTGAACAGAACAATATAATTTTTGTTTGCAGTAATTCGTTTTTCTGTAATGTAACGTGAAAAAAACAGGATTGCAGTAAAAAATGTATTGAGTTCTGTTACAATTTTTTCATGAATCCTCCCTCTAAGAATCACATTAAAAGAAAGAGTATAATGGCCAATGTTAATCGGTGCAACTATCAAGGTACTTCCATGGCTTTAATGGTAATTTAAAGCACTCATTCTATAATTTTAATGGTAATTTGCCACTCTGTGCACTGATTTATAGACAACATTTCAGATTACCTCGGAAAAGTAAACAATAAATCAGTTCTTACACACCTAACAACGCCTAATAAAACTATACAGACAGATAAGGCTTACTGTGCCCCTTTGTTAAACATTGTAATAAATGGCACATCTGCCTCCCTCTTATTTTCTTTACACCTCTTCTATAACAGCTCATGCCTCTTGTCTATCCACAATATGTTTTGCTTTTTTAATGATCTCTTTATTATACCTCTTTTTCTCCAATATCTTACAACGGGCCTCATAATCATAACTTTTCTTGGTATGTTATTAAGCCAGTCCCTAGTATGTCCACTACTATAAGCAATATATCCATTACAATCGGTTTCTTTTTGCAAAGTTGAGTTAGTAATTTTCCGCCTTCCACATATATATATATATATTTAAAAAGTTGACATCCGTAGTACTATACTTATATGTAAACCTCTCCTACAGTACCTTCCCATATTACCAAGCAGTCATAAACATACCACTTCCAGGAGTCCAGGCCCAATATATTGTTTGGTAATGTAGTTATGTTGCTTTGCTCCCACTACCCCATATTCACATTACTAGGAGCTAACTTACTTACCATAGCCATCCCATCCCCTCATACCAAAAGAACTTATGTATGAGAATATATCTAATACTTTTTAAAATAAATTTGTTTTGTTTCAATACTGTAATCACCCCACAAATAATGCTGTACTGCGTGTTCTCTTTGAGAAACTAGTCCGGAAGGAAATTGACCATATGAAACAATGCCACTCTATGAACAAAGGAAAATACATGATTCATCAACTGTCATTGCAAAGTGATGTAAACAGTGATACTGAGAATCTGTAACATTCCCTGATTCACATTGTATAATAGTACATTCAACACTTGAATGATACTGAATTAAAAGTAGAAGCCATAGAGACATCACATTTAATTGACAAAGGAGAAGGAAAGTCTGATTCACTGGCGGGGGATGTTGGCCAGGGGCGCTACTGCCATGAGGTGAGTTGAGAAACCTGCATCAGGCAGCAGGACCTGGTAATTTATCAGAGGTAGCAAAAAGCTGCTCCTGGTAACTTTAAGAGCAGAAATTCAGATTTTTATATTGATATCTCAGCTCTTCTAGTGCATATCTAGTACTATCGCTCTCTCAGCACAAGAGATATGTCCCCCCTCCAAAGCAAAAAACTTAGCACAGGGGGAGCAGCATCATCTAGGCTGCCTCAGGGTAGCTAGGTAATCACTTACTTTATACTCCAGTCCGATGCTCCTGTTAGTAGGAAACTGCACCAACCTGGGATACTTTTCAGCGAGCACCACAGAGAGATCCTCTTCTTCAGCTTCTTCTTTCTTCATTACCACCAAGCCAATGCATGCTCAGTAGAGTGAAAAAGATGGCTTTTTGCTTGCTCCTGATGTTCACTGAAAAATACCCCATGCTGGTGCAGTTTTCTGCAAACAGGCGCACCGACCTGGGGTATCAGGTAATCAACCCCAGTGATTTTAACTTTTTCTTCTCCTTAAATTGCATTCAAAACTTTGCTTTATGTAATGCCAAAAATCAATATACTTCTGTCAGGTTTAAAAGACAAATAGAACATTTTTGTATATTCAACACAAAAAGTTACATGAAAATGATCTAATATCATGTATAATTTGCAGTGATTAATTGTTTGTCTTGTACTTTTACATGAAATATGGAATACTGTTTCCATGACAGCATTTTTTTAGGAACTTGGTTCAACAGTACAACACAGAAGGAGCTGACATCTGCCCATTCAGTGTGAGGTTTATGGCCAAATTTCTCATCTTTGCAAGTTTTTTATGTCAGGATGCTTTTCAATCACACAATCTTGCAAATTTATTAAAAAAAATCCTTTCCTGGCATAAGTATTAGGAATGATCTAGTAGAGCAGCATATCTGGTAGCTATAACAAATATATGGTGAAAAATATATATATATTTTTTTAAATAAATATCATACTGTTACAACAATATCTTTAATTTTCCAGAAAATGTTCAGCGTCTGCAGGTTGTTGTTGTTGGTCGATATATAGTATTTATGCACAGGTAGCCAATAACTACCAATAACTGCAGGCGTACGGGAAGGATGTTGGAGAAGAGAAGGAGGGCAGCGAGGTTCTACATAGTATTGCAAATATGTTTACTAGATAGCAGCATGTAATGTGTTTTTATGACTAATTTACTCCCAAACAGCACAGGGTGCCTCATCTACCAGCAGTAATGAGCTACTTGGCAGAATCATAAGCTACTCTAAGATTTTTATCTTTCAGGCTAGGCTTTTTCTGAGGTCACAAGCGTAAATGTAATGCTTTAATGTGAGGTGCATTTATCATTCTAGATACAGATAGCTGTTGGATGCAAGAGGTTCATAGCCATAATTAACTTCAAGGTGTCACACTTAACCCACGGTGAACTCTAAACATTTACAGTTTAATAGAGAACAAACTGATGAAGCAGCACAACACTTGCGGTGCATTGGAGGCAGATGAAAATAAAACTCATTCCGGATCATCCCAAGGTGCGTTATGCTCTACTGAGAGATTTCTTCTGTAAACTCTATCCTGTCATGCCTGAATCCCTTTTCATGAAGTCATAATTTACACTGGATCATACCATGATGCATAGAGCGCTACTGGGAAAAGAAAATAAAGTTAAATAGTGTATCATAGACCAGATCAGATGCCTTACAGCATCTTTAGAATGGTGATAGAATCAGCGATCTCCAACTAATGGCTTGTGAGCCACATGTTGAATAAAGACACAAGTTCACTGCCAGAGTTTCTTGCAAGCTGGTTGTCCACATGGGTGTTAGGATATGCACAGTGCTTTATGTTTTATGCCTGTATGTGTGGTATAAATTATTTTTCACCTTTCTCTATTGCTAGCAAGAAAACCTCTTTCTTGTATGTTGTATGTTTTCTTGTTGTTATTGTTAGTAATAAGGTTGCATGCTCCATTTTTTAGGAAATAAAAAGCAAAATGTATACTTATACAAATGTATCTGTTATTTTTTTTAAAAAAAAAAACACAAACTTTTTTTACATTTAATTTTGAAATTTCACATGGGGCTAGCCATATTCTTCATTTCCCAGGGTGCTACAGCCATGTGACCTGTGCTCTGATAAACTTCAGTCACACTTTACTGTTGTGCTGCAAGTTGGAGTGATATCACCCCCCACCCCCCCCCCCCCAGCAGCCGATCAGCAGAACAATGATAATGTAGCAAGATAGCAGCTCCCAGTAGATATCAGAATAGCACTCAATAGTAAGAAATCCAAGTCCAGCTTGTGACTCCTCCAGTTACATGGGAGTAGGAGAAACACTAGGTTATCTGAAAGCAGTTCTAATGTGTAGCGTTGGCTCCTTCTGAAAGCTCAGACTCAGGCACAATGCACTGAGATGGCGCTTAAACACCAATAGTACAACTAAAAAATATTAAATGGTAGAGTAAATTATTTGCTATGTAAACAGTGTAATTTAGATATAAAAGGTACACCATAAAAATCATGACAGTAACCCTTTAATAGTTTTAACTATGTTGTAGCTAAACATGCCTGGGCTGCTAGGAAAGGCAGACTCCTGTATTTAATTACCTTCCAAATGCTGTTCATTTGAACTCCTGATCTCAGATCAAGCAGTCTGAGTGTAGGGTTGCTGCCTGAAAAAAGGTAGTTGAATACACCCTGTTTTTGGATACAGAGTTGGGACATTGCTTTCTGTGAAAGGTCAGCACAAATATTTTTTGACGTGCAGCAAATTTTTCTGCTGCAAATTTTGTCACCCGTTTCGCGAAACAATCCGCCAATGACAAAACATGAAGATTCGCCACATCACTAACTTATCCATTGTTTTTCTCCACCCCTCCCCTCAGAAATAGAGTACTATTTCATCCTTTTTTTCTCAAACCCTTTCTGGGCTCTATAGATGAAGCAATAAACAGGAAAAATTCACAGCAGTGGAAAAAGCTCCCATATTGAAACGTGTTACATTTATCAGACAGAATGGCACCAGTGAATTAAAAGACTGTAGCAAGATTACTAGCCAGTACATAATAATTAAAATCAAACAATAAGTACAAGATAAATGTTTATAGCATACAAAGCAATGATATTGGACTCTGTATGTTCCACCAGACACTTAAAGGATCAGTATGAAATACATTTACAGATGTTAAACATTGATAAAATAAAAAAAAAACAAAAAAACAATATTTATGTAACACTAATTTGGCTATATTGGACCAAAACCAGGCTAGTAGTAGAGCATTGGTTACATGTGACTCTTATACATCAGGATGGGCCTCTGACAAAGAGATGAGAAATTACTGGAGGGTGTTGTTAAACTATACCTCCCACTGCCACTGTGTAGTGTGTTATATGATATATTAAATAGATGATGGACGCCAGGAGCTTTTGCAAACAATTGAACTGTTTATTTGTCCAAGACAAAGTTATCAATGCAGGGATATCAATACTCACTCAGATGAGATAAGCACGTATTCAATAGTACGAGTGATGTTAAAGCAGACTAAGCTGTTGAAGTATGGTGCCTTCCAGTTTATCCCAGGGTAAGACAACCAACAGAGTGATAGGAGGCAAGCTCACCGGTTAATCCCTTCTCTTGGTAGAGGTAAGGCCAGGGTTAATTGCTGGCCTATGTCCCTAGCACTTCTGTGTCCCTAATCTAAGGCAAGTAAGATTACTCCTTTACTCTTCTCTCCTGGATGGAGCAAATGAGCTGCTCTTTCTATATAAGTTTTGACTGACTCACATAGAGAGTTCTATAATAATAATTAACCTGTTCTTGCTTTACCTCATTCACAGGGCCCTGTCCCCAACTTTTTGGAATGGCTTACTGGGGCCTGTGTCTGCACCCAGGCTCAATGGAGAGGTGCACTAGGTAGCAGACCGGCAGCCAAAGAGGAAGTCACTGCAGGGGGCATGTACAACCTGGCTAAACCTATAAGGGATAGCTTTATAGCTGTAAACTAATTACAAGGGCTTCTGCTCAATAATAATAAAGATGAGAAGAGGTAGGGTGTAAGGCTTAACCTTATGGGTCCCTACATTTATACACAATCAGCACAACTGATCAGGTATAATCCTTATATAAGGAAGAGAGCCAAGAGAGTTTGCATATACAGACTTCCTTTACTTTCAAGTCAGATTTAAAGGAGAAAGGTTAAAAACTAAGTAAGCTTTATCAGAAAGGTCTATGAAAATACAACCATAAGCTGAGTTCCCTGTCAAAAGATTTCTTGTGTCTGTTTTCCTCTGCCAGAGACACGCAGGTTTCTGCTCTCTCCCCTCTCCTGCTCCCCCCTCCCTCAAGAATACTAAGAACTTATTCCCCCCCCCTTAGGAATGTGGATCTGAGCCAATCAGCAGGAAGCTGACTCAGATTGGATACGAAAATTGAAGATCGCAAATATCAAGAAAATGCTTACAAAAAAATTGTATTAGTCACGATAATATCGTATTGGCGATCTGAAGTCACAACGATTGTAAACAGCGGGAAAACCTTTTCGATTTTTTCATGCAAGCGTCTGAAAAAGTTGCGCAATTGTCTGAAAAAGTCACCCGGGCGTCGAAAAAGTTGTCGAAAATACGCTCCGAGCGTTCGTGTCTAAGTAAATCTGCCCCATAGTCTAACTAACTGAGCATGTTCACTTGGTCTGGATCTCGGTGCAGGAGTGAGGCATTATGGGAACTTTCTTTACACAGCTAAGTGGTTTTTCTTCCTGTTTGGCTTCTGATCATGTGATCAGGAGAAATATGGGGAGACTTAAACACTATTAAGACAACTTAAGGTATGCCTGCAGCTTGAGATTAACTCTTTATTAGCCTTTCCTTCTCCTTTAATAATAATAACAATAATAATGTTTACATTTATAAAACTACATGTTTCATACCTTGTGTAGTTTTTTGCAGAGTATTATATTTTCCTTTCAGCACCTCCTAAAATATTATAACGTCATTTGCAAATGACGAAGCAGAGTGCAAAGTGCAAAAAAACACAAGCACAAGTCACCATGTTTTCATACACCATGTTATCGTTCTGTACCCTTTTTGGAGAGTAGTAGTCAGCACCAAGCCTTGTGATTAGTTAGAAGTAGTGCAGGTTCCCCAATGGCCACTTTCCATTGGCATATCCTGGTACAGAAGAACAGGAACAGCACCTCTTGTCAAGCTTGATAAAAGGTCTTATGTGACCTGAAACGTTGCTGCTATTGTTGTTTGCCCCAAAAAATTTTGCAATAAAGGCATTTTAATCGTTCTGTACCCTGCCATGTTATGAGCACCCATGGGTGCAGTCCCATAAGTATCATGTTGGTTCTGTGCTTTCCAAATGAAAACAGCATTGCCTGCATTCAACAGTACTATATTCCTGAGGGTTGGGTGGAGAGGAGCAAGTAGGCATCCATGATCATCCCTCTCCCTTCCATTACCCTGACATGCAGATCATTCAGAAATGGTAGTGATGTATGGAAACTCTCATCTCGGGAAAGATGTTCTTGCTTGAAAGTATAGTACATGTTTATAGGAACCAATATGCTACAATCATGTGTACAAAGCTTCATCAATTTCTTTTGAAAAACAGATTTTGTTTTCTGGTTTAAAATGAGTGTATGACCAGCTTAAGGCCTAAGAAGCAGCAGGACCTGCTCCTGCTTATAGCTGCCTTAGAAGCTATACAGCATCTCTGCACCTACCAGGGAACATTGCCCTGTACTGTGCTGGATTGATTGTTGTTGCTGGCACTCACAGGAGTGAACTGGGATCTTTAAAGTTTACTACCCAAGAGCAACCTGAAAAACTTTATAGATCAAATAAAATCACATATGAAAAGTTTTGTACTTCAAAAAGATCACCAATGACTGCAATACTAACACAATGTGAATTATAAAATTGTACAAGCTCAAGCCCAGTCCTAACAGCTGATTTGGTTTTTATAATGGCCCAACTGCAATTTTGTACAGAGAAAACACTATCAAATTAGTGTTTAATGTTTTATTATTCTTCATCCATTCAGTCTCAAATGAGTTACTATAGTTGGGTATACACTAAAAGGTCCACTACTTTATCTTCCCCTGACATGCCCACGTCATTGAGCTGAGGGGGTTTTTAAACCTTCCTGATCAATATCTGGATGATTTTTCTCCATATATTTGTTGGGAAGGCCTGTTGGAGGACCCCATACATGGACAAAAAACCTGCTAGTTGGGTCTGAAGGAGCTGAATCGACAACTGCCGTGTATGGCCGCCTTAAGTTTCTTAGAAAGGCCTTATCTGATGTAACTTGCTCCCATATAGACCAGATAACTAACATAGTTAATTTTGGTTGAAAAAAGGCAAAAGTTCAGCAAGTTCAACCCATCCAAATAAAGCCTGGTGTTCCTATATACACACACTCTTACTGACCTATCTATATACTCACATGAATAAACTATATATTCACATATCTATACTAACTGTAGATCTTACAATCCCAATAGCCTTGGATATTATGCTTGTTAAAGAAGTCATCCAAGACCCAAGTCACAACCACATTGCCCTCACTCTGATGAACCATTTTTGTTGCTTCAAATGAAAGTTAAGTTACTTAAGTCTAAAGGGGCAGCTGCTATTTTTGTGTTCTTCTTCATGTGAAAATAAAAACCCTGTCCATAAGGTTCTCACAAGCGCCTATTTTCCAGGGAAAACAACCCCAACATTGACTGTCAAACTTCATAGTTTTAATCTTCCATCCTCTTTACCAGTTTAGTTGCACGTCTCTGCACTCTCTCCAGCTCATTAATATCCTTCTTAAGGACTGGAGCCCAAAACTGCACTGCATACTCAAGGTGAGGCCTTACCATCTGATCTAATAATCTACCTTAATTAAATGATTTTGCTGTTGTGTGTTTGTTTTTGAATCTGTGTGCTTGCAACTTTGATGTTTGCAGAAGTAGACCAAACCAAATGTCAACTGCTACCTCCAGCATAATATTTTAAAGTCCTACTTTATGAAGCAAAGTTCATGCTTCTAACTTGTGATATATGAGTGAACTTAATAATGTTATCCATGACACCAGCTGTCGCTACAATGCCATGGCTAGCCATGTCTAAAAATAATAAACATTAAAACCTTTTGAGAACCTTAATATTTGGACAGTGTTTTTTTATGATGAAAATGCACTTTATAATATCAGCAGGCAAAGCACAATGCCATTTCTGACAAATACTGTGTATCTTTTTAATTAAGCTCTCAAATATACTCTCTGATTTATTGCTTCAAAGCTTAAGCAGATTAGCCTGTTATTGAGCACTCCACTGTGTATGCTATCTTTTATAAATAAGGATTTAAGGTTTCCATAAACATCATCCTGCAGCAAATATTAATTGGATCATGTGAACTACAACACACAGAACACTGAGTAACTATTCAGTTGAAACTCATTAGAATTGCACCATAAAAGATTATCCTTGCAGAACAAGTTATTTATTTACCCATTTAAGTGTAATTCAATTAGGAAAAGAAAACAGAAATCAAGAACTACAAATGGTAAAATGAATTTTTGTGTATAAACACTCACACACTCACATATATATAATTGTTATAGCAACAAAATGTGCATTGTTTGTTTACACCAAAATGTACTAATATACAGAAAATTGGAAACAATGTCAAAACAAATGGCAGGTGTTATGACTATTCTAAAAATGTACTTACAAATAGCAAGAATGTACTTAATTCTCCCTCTTCCTATGTCTATTTTAAAACCTTCTAGTCACCCATCTGTCCATTCTATCCCTTCTTCAACATGTGTCTGGCACAAGGGGACTATGAAAAAGGTGTCTAATTCCATTATTATGTATATTTATATGCTTTTTATGCTTTGCATGTGTTAGGTGTTGGGGGGTGTGGCCTCATGACATGCCACAGCAAATCAGCTTTCACTCTGCTCTGTCACTCACACATTTCTGCCAGAGATTCTGGAGGGTGGGGGATGGGGGGCTGCTTTAATAATTAGCCATAACTTTGTAATAGTGCAAAATCTTTATTTTTTATGAATTGTCAAAATGTTTGTCTAGGCTATATATTAACAGTATTATCTATGTCAATAAGGATCAGTAACCTTGCTATAGCATTAACAAACCTGAGACCCTTCAACTCCTAACTGTATAATTATGTTTTATTTACAGTGATCCCACATAAGAAGCTGACCAATGTCCTTAATGCTCACTGAACTCTAAAAAATGAACATTAAAAAATAAAATGTTTAAATCCCCAAAACCTGATCTCAATGAACTATAGAAATACTGTAGTTTCTATTGGAATGGCTCCTCATTTTCAATATTATGAATAAACCAACAATTTATATTTTCTCTTTAAAAAGGTGTAATTACAGAAAAACAGGATTGTAATGGGCATTTCTTTGTGAATGTTAAAGGGAGGTCACAGTCTGATCCTGGACAGTGTAATTATGCCATTAAAAGCAGGGAACATTACATTAATTAACCTGATAATCTGCATTAAGAGTATCAGTAACCTGTGACTCCAGTAAACAAGGCCGGACCTCCACTTCATAAAGCATCTCAAGAATTCCACTGGAGCAGAGAGAAGCTTTAAAGACTAAGGCAGAAGAGAGGAAAAGCTGATAAATGTTCACTGCTGCAAGAAAAGAATTTACATTTGTTATTTTAACACCAAAATCTAAACATTCACATAAAGTATAAACTGCAGTATATATGTCTTTTCTAAGTAAAAGGGAACATGGAAAAGAGAAATTAGGTGATGGAAAATTCCTTTAAATTCCAGTAATAATTAACTCTTAGTACATATATAAAATTTGACTGAACTGTAGAAAATATGTGATTTACAAGCCAAAGTTAATGGGTCAGAAATGAAATATGAGCCACTCCAGGGTTTTTTGACAAATGATTATATCATGACTAATATAAAACAACATTTTTTGTCATTTGCACAGGCAGAATGAATGCTGAACTAAATATTTTATTTTTCAATGGAAGAAATGATATCATAGTGAAACTTGATTATTATATTATGCATGCATGTTGGAACTGGAAATATTTCATAACGTTGGTATCATTAAGCACATTTTCTAAGGTACCATTTAGCCTGCTGGAAGCATCACAAGCTGTCTGTTCAATCTGGAGAAAGACTGTGGTTAAGTTTTACACCATAGAGGAAATGAATACCAGGAATTAGCATGTATAACTGCTTTCAGATCATTTCAAACTCTTAAAAATGATGCATTGCTACATTTAGAAAGGAATTCCATGCTGGTTCAATCCATTTTAGCATTGCACAGCAGGCCCCTTTTATTGGGAGTAGGATATGTTTTATGCTATAAGGCTATACAAAGCCCAACACTCATTTCTATATTATAGGGTAAAACTGATCCACTAAACCTTTAAATATAAACACAGAATGCATTTTATTTAACACTTGAATTCCTTATAAAGTATTCTCATTGGGATACTAATCCAACAAGAGATTGAAAGAATGTTACAGTTTTCCAGACAATTGGGCACATTTACAGATGCAAAAAAGTGCAGTCACGAAAAAATGGACTCAGCATTGCACGTATTGATAATCATCAGGTACTCGGACCTTACACACGCTCCATGCACTATTTTTTTTGCTCCAAGCTCCATTGCACCCAGCCAGTCTGTCTAATGAATTGCTGCAAGTGTACTGTATCTATTCACACAGGTAAGCCACCAGATTTCCAAAGTTAAAGGGATTCTGTCATGATTTCTATGCTATATTTTTTTTCAAAATTACACTGTTTACAGAAAAAATAATTCACTCTACCATTTAAAATGTTATTCTTGAACCAACAAATTTATTTTTTTTAGTTGTAATATTGGTGTGTAAGCGCCATCTCAGTGCATTGTTCCTGAGTCTGAGCTTTTAGAAAGAGCCAGCGTTACACATTAGAACTGCTTTCAGGTAACCTATTGTTTCTCCTACTCCCATGTAACTGGAGGAGTCCCAAGCCAGACTTGGATTTCTTACTATTGAGTCCTATTCTGATATCTACTGGGAGCTGCTATCTTGCTCCCTTCCCATTGTTCTGCTGATCGGCTGCTGGGGGGAAAGGGAGGGGGGGTGATATCACTCCAACTTGCAGCTCAGCAGTAAAGTGTGACTGAAGTTTATCAGAGCACAAGTCACATGGCTGTGGCACCCTGGGAAATTAAGAGTATGTCTAGCCCCATGTGAAATTTCAAACTTAAATATAAAAAAATCTGTTTGTGTTTTTGAAAAACAGATTTCAATGCAGGATTCTGCTGGAGAAGCTCTATTAACTGATGTGTTTTGAAAAAAAACATGTTTTCCCATGACAGTATTCCTTTAACTTTAGGGACAGAAAGGGACCTGTGGCACATGTAGCAAAATGTTTATATGCCACACCCGCTTTTTGGCCTTACCCTATTGCTGTACACCCATTTAACATCACAGCTATACATTTCAGTCCAAATAAATTTCACTAGGAAAGCTTCAAAATAATTTTATACATATTTCCAGACCTAAAACCATAATGCAAGCAATATTTCCAAATTCAGAACTTAAGGAGCCAGGAGTTGGAGGGTATGGGAGGATGGAATGGGGTCAGGTGGCAGAAGATCACTCTTTTCTTCCTCCTGTCCTAGAATAGCAATGATTGGCTGGGGGGGGCACAGGGAAAGCCAGGGACAGCTTTCAAATCAGGGATGCTTGCTGGGGTCAATTTTCCATGGGGACCAGGAATCTGAAACAGGGCAAGTTCTTCTTAAATGGGGGACTGATTGTAATGTTACACACAGGGGAAGCCTGGAGCTACTGCTAATTACAGGGTTTCCACTGAAAGCTTTTTCAATATGGGCAGCAGTTTTGTGCCTAAAACGTTTACCCTTACACAGCTGCATTTACACTGGAATTGTGAAGAAAACATGGCGATTTGTGTTGAAAATGGAACTTTGCACTTTGCAGCTGCGTTTGTAAATGACCCCAATAACTGGCAGCATTGTTAACCGAATTCTCTACAAAGTTCTCCATTGACAACTGACAATTTCCTGCTTTCACTACGTTGTTGAAAAGAGAAAGGCAGCCGCCTTCAAACAATACATGTATACTTGTAATGATGTTGTTTTGGTCTAGATTTTAATAACCCTGACTTGCAACAAAGACAAATTAAAGCCAGCTGATGCTTTATTTGACAGTGGCAGTAAATTTTAGTATTCTGAGTATATGAACTGCTTAGTCTAACAGGGTACTTCTAAGCCTTAATTGTTTGCTGTTACCTAGTGATTTTATTGCTCTGTCGGAAATGTCAGGACTTTAGTATATAAATACAGAGTTTATATCGTCATCACTATAAATAAGGAACCATTCAAAAAGCCTAAAAGAAGGGTACTTGGTAACATGCTGGCCAGCAGTAAAATCCTAATCATCCTAATCAGGTTCCATTTCTGCTTCATAAATTGATCCTTTAATCCCATTGTTTCTGAATTTGCTGCGTGCTTCCGTTTCAGATAACCAGGCAGACTTTTAAAAGCAGGCTGTGATCCTTCCATGTTTTGTGGATTTAAGGTTTTGCACGCAATATGTTACAAGGGGAATCGTAAAAAAATATTTTTATAATACTTTATTTTTTTATAATGCTGAAAATATATAGTCTATACAAACATTATACCTTTTAAAGATTTTGCACCCTTACAAAGTTATGGCTAATTATTAAAGCAGCCTCCCATCCCCCACCCTCCTGAATCTCTGGCACCCTGATCTGTCTCAGTGATGCAGAAATGTATGAGAAATGTATGAGTGAAAGCTGATTTGCTGTGGCATGTCATGTGGCCACCCGCTCAACAGAAAGCATGTGCAAAGGGAAAGTAAAGGAATGGGGCTGGGCTGGGTGCTGATGTACATTTGTACATATAACAGTAAAGCAGATTATTGTTTATATCCTATATATCCACATAAAAACACAAGAAAATGCAAAGTCTTGTGTCTTTATGCGGATATCGGTTCCATGTGCCTGCACCCGAGTGTATTCAATTCATTTGGACGCAGGCACTGGTAGAGGGAGTTTTAAGCGTATGGAGCGTATTCTTGGCAAGCGTTTTTGCGGCTGGCCGAAAATATGTTACATAAATGCTACAGACTGACCAGGTGGGACTGATTAGACTCAACTGGCAAATCAAGAAGCCTGAAAGCCTGGCTAGTCAGTCTGCAGGAGAGCTCTGATAGAGACATAGAGAGGCCTCTGCCTCCCCTGTGGATAGCACAGCAACATCCAGCACAAAAACACAGTAGGGACCATATAATAACTATTTCCAAATGCTAACAATTTCCCAGTACAAACCCGTGCCAGGTTCACATACCACAGCCAACATAGGGCAGGCAGAGTACTGCCTGTGTGTGCCATACTCATTCTGCCCTACCCTGCCTATGTGTCATACTCTGCCTGTCCTATGCTGCCTGTGTGTGTCATACTCTGCCTGCCCTATGCTGCCTGTGTGTGTCATACTCTGCCTGCCCTACCCTGCCTGTGTGTGCCACACTCTGTCTGCCCTATGCTGCCTGTGTGTGCCACACTCTGCCTGTCTTTGCTGCCTATGTGTGCCATACTCTGCCTGCCCTACACTGCCTGTGTGTGTCATGCTCTGCCTTACCTACACTGCCAGTGTGTGTCATACTCTGGCTGCCCTACCATGCCTGTGTGTGCTATACTCTGCCTGCCCTATGCTGCCTGTGTGAATAGGTGAACAATGTGGGGGTTTACAATCTGAGCCTGAGGTATGAACAATGCAGGGGGTGAACAATACAGAGGATTATACGGTGTGAACAGTACATGGGCTTACATGTTTAAACAATACAGGGGGATTACAGACTGAATTTGAGGTGTGAACCATGCAGGGGGCAGTTAATCTCAGTACTGATACCATTTAAAGGGGATATATACCATACAGTTTTACAATTTTTATTATTATTATTATTATTAACATTTATTTATAAAGTGCCAACATATTCCGCAGCACTGTACAATGCACTAAACCATGTAAAATAGAAGTGCTTTTATTTTAATACCTTTGGGTATATGTATATGTATATCAGAATTTGGCCAGAAACATGCTTGGCCTAATTGGTAACAATGTGAGCATTTCTGACCAGTAGTGGATCCAGTGCTGCAACCTTGCCAGTGGCCAATCTAAGCAGATGACTGCAGTTATTAGTTTTTGACCCCCCAATGCATGCTTGTGATGCCCAAAAGTATTCCTTTTAAGGGCGTTTCAACTGGGGGTTACTAACCCCGGAAAACTCTCCACTGCTCACATTGTTACCAATTAGGCCATGCATATGGCTGGCCAAATTCTGATATGATTATTCAGCATGTTGGCCAGTCCTTATGCAGTGGTAGCTGGTGTGATGGAGTTTGATCTACCAAATTGCTCAATAAGGGATCAGCACAATGGCCCATGATCGTAGAGCCTGGATACAAATCAAACTGTATAAAGAAGTAGTTGATGGGATCCTCTCATTGCAATCCAATTGCCCCATCTGCACAAACATGGAACTTCCCATTGGAGATAACAAGCAGCATGTTTCCCATTCACTGGAATGTAACTTTGGTCTAAGGCAGTGCTATCCAACTGTTGGTCCGCGGGCCCCCCTCTTTGTGGTCCCCCACCTGTCTGGCTGCTGTGTCTGCTTACCTTTGCTTAAATGGTATCCGTACTGAGATTACTGATACCTGCATTGTTCACACCTCAGATTCAGGCTGTACAGGGGATTACATGTTTAAACTATGCAGGGGTTTGCAGCCTGAATCTGAGGTGTGAGCAATACAGGGGGCCAGTTAATCTCAGTACTGATACCATTTAAAGCTTACTCAAAGGTAAGCAGTCACCGCAGCCAGACAGGTGGGGGGCTATGGGACGCCAGTTGGACAGCCCTGATTTACTGTATTTAGTTTGGGCAAGGACAGAGGACATGGGGTCCAATTCAGTGCAGCAAGGCTGCGCCTCAGAACTGTGTTATTATTTTAAGTAATTTAGAGCTAAGCAAGGAATGTAACCATTTAGTATGAAAGCTAATAACACAGTACTTTTTCCATTTTATTCACTAAAATCCCTGTATACCTGAAATGGTATTCTATTCATATTATTCTATATGTTGATATTCAGATGCAAAACAACTATTCTCTTTCTGCATCATTTGAAATTCTGGCAGGGGAGGAAGGTCTAAAACACTGACGTTACAATTTGTAACTTCTCTACAGCTTACAGACAGCATGCAAGAACTATATAACCCACGACGCATTGCACTGTGATGCACTTGATATCATGTGTGCAGGGAATTGTGGGATTTGGAGAATGCAGACTGAAGTCAGGCTGAGGACAGTCCACTACTGTTACATTTTTGTTTGAGTCTCAAAATAGTCAGTCAGATCAGCAGGAGAACAGGGGGCCAGGCTTGGAGAACTGTGCCAAACAATATTATTGGATTACAAATCATAAACAGGCTGCATATTTTTAATTGATGTATTTTGCAAAGATGCTTGAAATTATATGTACTTTTCAAAAAGCTTAAGTTTTGTTTGGGTGGAGTTCCCCTTTAACTAATTTCTTTTTTTATTTATGATATTAATCACACAGACGCCACCAAATGGTGCACAGCTTGGTGACAACAAAAACAGCAGTAGACAAAACCTAGACATGTTGGGACAAGTGTCTGTGGGTATAAAAATACGTACTTAGCAATGAACTCTGGGAACAGTGAGGAACAATATCTATGGGTAATGGTACATGTAGGGTTTCTCCTTAAGTACAGTTCAGCTGACAGCATTTTGGGAAAATTGTTGTTTTTTTTTCTTTTTTTTTTTGACTGCACAATTGTGTGGAAAATCACAGCAAAAAAATCACAAATTGCAGGGAATTTTTATTAGCTGACCATGTTTACATCTATTTTTATTAACTGGCCATATATATTTGCATGATTGATCTTATATTTAATAGCTGTCAAATGCTTGTTCTGTTACCTGCCTGTGCTTCCTTCTGTAGGAACCTTTATGATACAGTCAGAATATCTTCTTCTATGTGCAGCCACAACAACAGCCACCGCAGCTGTATCTGACCAACTACAACATGAGGTGTCAAATGCCAACTCTAAACCAATTAACCCACTGTCTTACCAACACTGTACTCTCAATTTATATACTCAAAGCACACTCTGTTAGGCGTATTCTCGGCAATCGTTTTTCAGCTTCTGAGAATACGCCACGTCTGACATCAGCCTTACACTGTAACCACATCCACCTTTTTAACCCCATATTGTTATACAAAAAAAAGTGTCTCTCAAAGAATGGGAGGGTTTATGGTCTGCAATAACTTTAGGCAGCCTGAAAAACCCAAACAGCCAAGACATCAACATCTACTAGGAGCATGATTAGAGGTACAAGCTCCTTAAGGTGACCATACACGGGCAGATTTCAGCCCCCGGTGAACCTCCCCAAAAATATCTGGCCGAAAATCAGCCAGCTGTAAATCAGTTAGTTTTGATTTTCCCTTATGATCAGGGGCCCTAGGGCCAAATGATCAATTAGTCCCATATCGCCCACCCAAGGTGGGCATAAGGGAAGAAGATCCACCCGTTTGGTGTCCATGCCAAAGGAGTGGATCGTAATGTATATGGCCACATTTACTGCTAGAGGGAGCATGAGAGAGCATAAGGTATAGCAGGGATCCCCAACCACCAGGCTGCGGACCAGTGCCGGGCTGTGGGCTGTGTTACAATGGGCCACCTTTGATCCCTACTTACAAAGTGGCGTTTGGAAGATGTGCTGCATTTGACATGATGATACGCCAGTGCTTATAGCGCTGCTGCGTATGACTCGTCGACACGCATTACACCATGTCAGTGAGTCATATGTGTCATACAGTGATAGCTTTGCATGCTTATTACCACCCCCTCCCAGTAATTGAAATGCGCACCCCTCCCCCCCACTGGTCCGTGGGAAAATGTTCTTAATTAAGAACGGCCCGTGGCACAAAAAAGGTTGGGGACCGCTGAGGTAGACCATACCTACTGAATACTGTCATTCTTTAAAAGGCATAATTTGTTTAGAAAAATTGATTTTCTATTTATCCCAGAGGAAAGTTTATGTAGTAGTAACTAAGTTATGGCCATTAAACTCCTGTGAAATATCTGATGCTGCCTTTTACTAACAGTAAATTCACTTTGTATAACAAAATCTATACTAGGGTTTGTGTGTAATAGAATAAAATCCAGTGTTTAGATCCTAGGAATTGATCCTGTGTTATACATTGTGTAAATTATAATCCAACCGAGAAACCCTATTAAATGGGGAGGCCTTCATAATTCTTGTTAATATCGTTACTGAGGAAATGCACGAAGATGTTATTGATGCATGGAGCCAAGTCCTGCATGTACCCATCCATTTGTTTTCAATTACATTACAGATAAACATTTGTGTATACATTCCTTCACTTATTTTATATGCTCTGGGAACCACTGTTATTTATTAAGCATCTAAATTTAGTAGTACTATGGTGTGAAATCAAGGGTAGTGTTGGTTCATTGCTTTTATAAGTACTGCAGGACTTTGTCCAAAGCTCTTTAAAAGCCTCCCTTTTAGCAACAGTGGTGCTTCTACCATGAAGCAAGGTTTGAACTGTGGTTTAAATGAACCTTTAATTTAGCAAAAATAGATTAGCAAAAAGCCACCCCTAATAACATTGACATTCTTTTAACTGTAAATTAAATTCTACTTTGTTTCAAGTAGATGTGCACAATTTTCCTCCCTATATTAGCAGTCCTGTTCCCTCAGGCCCCATCCAAGCATAGAAGTGGTAAGTGTATACAGGGGAGCACTTTTGTTTAAGAACCAAAACTGTGTACATTGCTTTATAAAATTTAACCAAAAACAAAGAGAAACAGGGCACTCCAGTGTATGAAAAAAGTCAACTAAATTTATTTCATATTAAACATAAAAAGAACAAAACCCCCCAAAAAAGGGGTCTTCATTAAGGGGGAATGCAAAAAAATTGAGATGCAAAATAGAAATGTTAAAGGAGAGGAAAAGGTGGAATCACTGGGGTGGGGGGGGGGGGTGCCAAAATGCAATCCTGGGCCCCACACATGGGCAGTAGAGTCAAAAAGTTGACTTTTTTTGTTAAAGTGAAGCTTTTCTTTCTACAGCACATTTGCAGCCAGCGCAAAGAAAGTAGATGGAAGAGGATCACTGGCCTGCATGTACCCCGGGGCTGGTGAGTTTTTTTGCAACAGGAGCCCAGTGTATCAGGTAAGTGAATACATCCTTCCACACTCCAAAATATACAGGCAGATTAACTGGCTTCTGATAAAATTGAACATAGATGACGATGATAGTGTATGTGAATGTGATTTAAAGATTCTCTAGGGCAGGGATTGATGTAAAAGATGTATACTATCTGTAAAGCACTGTGTAATATATTGTGCTATTAAAGTAATGAATAGTAATAAAAAAATGAAATTGTTCCAAGGGAGTTTGCACTGACCTTGCACAAAAGCAGTAAATCAGACTATAAACCTGTGGCATGTAGGGGGGCACCTTCTGTAGTGGCAGGCCACTTATGGAAATGATTGATAAGGGTCATTTCCTGCTCAGAGCAAATAAGCTAATATGGTATTTTCATGTTAAAGTGTTTAAGTACCTCCAAAAATTAAATACCAACCAAAAAATAAATACATAAAGTAAAATGGAAATGTATCATTGATGCTGTAAACATATTACAAACAATCAGCACATTCATTACTTTGTTAAAAAGAATTGGTATTTCAATGCAACGATATTCTGCAGTGCTCAAAGCACCCTGTATGCCATTACTCTAAGAGCTCATAGACAAAAGTATTTGTAACTCACTTTGGCTTGCTTTCTGCAATAAGGTATTCAAAATACTCCCAATTCACCTTGGCTTGGTTCCTACAATTCAGCATACCAGGTGGTAATTTACACTTGACTTACCTTGTCTTACTTTGCACTGACACCATTAGAAAGAGCAGAAAGCATTCCTGCACCAACTTTTATCAGTATTGATATTGCTCTAGATATGCTGCAATTTCTATATGAAATTGTTTAGGGTATGGTTTAAACTACCACACCAAACACAAGGCACTCGGGCCGAATATGGCTGTTTTCTGTGGCCCCTGGTGACTGTGCCTGACCGTGCAGCACCAATCACCTGACTGTACTGTGACTGTGCTGTACAGTATCCTAATAAAAAAAATTTGGCCAGCGACTTAGCTTGTGCTTTAGATTTTGACCCCCTTATGTGATTGAGTTTGACACCCCTGGTCTGAATAGTCTAATGGTCTAAATGTGGTAACGTCCTAAAAATATTCAAGAAATAAGGAAAACTATAGGACATCTTTAAATATACTACTAGTTGCTATGGGTTACTGCACCCTGGCAAACCTTGTTCCAGGTGCACCTTTACAATATATGTAGGTGTGTGCTTATTTTTTTGCTTGGGAGGTTTTTACACAGGTTGCCATGTAGGTCACCATGTCATTATTCTGCATAAACATTTGTGTTGGTCTGTTGTTGGGCAGAAAGAAAGAGACCAGGTACATTTTGGCTAATTCTAAATTAAATTTTCAAGGCAAATCTTTTTCAGTTCATAATTCATAACTTCATATACAAATTGTTTTCTGCTTGGCAAAACTGATTTCAAGCACAGTGAACAGCAAGAGATCGACACATTGTCTCTCTGTCTCCTGTCATCACCCAATTCAGCATATATTAAATACTTAATAGATAAAAATCCTTTTCACTGGCAATATAAATAATAAATAAGATTTAACAAAAATAAGCAAACAAAGCTGTGAAGTGTATTATTATTATAGAGCTCAGGGAGGCCTGATATTCTGCCTGTGCTCAAAGCTGCTGGGTTATAATGTTTCTGCATTCTTCATTGTTGTTCGTGACATTTTCCATAAAAGCTTCCAAATAAATGAAAAGCACATAATTACCATTCTGCACTTGTCACATATCTCTTTTTATGTAACTTGCAGTTTAGTCTGCTAATGTGGAGCAAGGATAGTGGCAAAGATAGATGCTTTTTTTTTTTTACACAAGGCAAATTAAAGTTAGTCTTTTCCATTGTAATAGAGCATATTTCTACCTTCACCCATGTATCTCCTTTACCCAAATACCCACTGCAAGCGTTGCCACCTGGCCAGTTGAAATGGCAACCTTACCCACTCTAATAGGCAACTTTACAATATTACATATTTATAATGTAAGGCATTTGTGGACCTGTGCACATCTAGTAATGACTGTGCAGTATCCATTGTGTCCCTGCCACGTATGTTTACATGACTTTAGCTACAGTACCAGCTAGAAACTGTATAGAAAAACATGTTTCACAAAACATACCCCTTAATACCAACCAGTGTTCTAAGCACCCAAGGCCAAATTAATTTAGATCAGGGCTTTCCAGTATATTTATGCCCCCCAGTCTTCTCAAAGGCTCCATAGACTTTGATGTATGACATCATCTTTTTAAGTGAATCTGGCCCTCAGTCATGCTGTATTAGTAATAGTAATAATTGGCCTACAAAATGTAATACGTTGGACAACACTGACATAGAGGGACTTTTGGTCTAATTTTAGTATATGAAGTTAATATAGTGCTCTCTGTGACCCAGCTCATACAAGATATAGCCATGCCCACAAAAGAAAATCTAGGGGGCATAACAAACAAAGGTGCAGCTGTGCATTGCTGCACAAAGCACTCTGTAGTAGATCTCGGTAGAAATCTCTCCTACACTCTAAGTGCAGGAGATTTCCCCACACATTGGACTGATCTGCTTCCTTAAGACCCTTTCATGGAGCCCTGGTTCCTGTAGCATTAGCAATGCAAACTGCCCTTTGAACTATATTTAAAATCAGGAACAAGGTGCAAAGAGCAGAAATAGCAACCCTGCAAGCAGTATGTATGAGGATCTCATGAACCTTGCTGCCCCCAGAGTTCCCAAGCAGGGGTGTCTGAAGCTATGAGACATTTTAGGGGACCCCCATTATATTACTGTGCCATATTGTGTATGCATTAATATGCATGTACTATTGATCACTGGTGCATCATGCTTTTTATGGAATACTTAAATTTACTGTTAAACTTCAGTGCTTAATTTTATGGTTCTGATAAAATATGTAACTATTATACTATTACAGTTGTGTGAAGTAGTTTTGCCAGGGCTGGTTTTAGGGGATAACAAAATGGGTGCTAATTCTGGGGCCCAGCATCACAGGAAAAACTTGGGGAAAATATTGCAGAAAGCATGCTATGTTGCCTTCCTGCAACTGCTAGATGTTGTCTCCAACAGCTTCTGGACAGATGTAGGTTGGCCATCCCTAAATAACATAGTTTTTCCTTTGTTTGGGGCCCCAGCCGTACCAGCTAATGCAGTGCCTGAGAGCTAAAACCCTTTAATTTTCAGTTCTCAGTTTTGTCCTTAAGTTTTATACTGTTGTTAGTCCCTTGATGTGGATCGAAGCATGCCCAATTTATACATATCGTTGCTCTTCAATATAATAAGGCTGCCAGATCAGTGGAAAGATCAGGGACACTTGTTGAAAACCCAGCTAGAAGGGTTGTCATGATTGAATTGCACTTAAATGCAATCAATTTCCAATCAGTCCAGCCCAGCGTGATGCATTTTTTAAAAAGTGTCTCTGATTTTTCAAGTGTTCTGGTAACGTAATGTTAGACTGGCCTATTTATCCTTTGAAGTTTGGCCATAATGCTATTTAGTTTTTTTTTTTTTGCTATCTTTAATTTTTACATGTAAAGCTACTTTAAAATGAAGTACTTATTTTCATAGAAAACTTGTCTCTACCAATTACGCTGATATTGACCTCTTATTTGTCACCGGTGAGCTGCAACTCCAAGTAGCAGAGATTTCATTATTTCTAGAACTGCCTTGGCCATGCCCTGTTATGCCTTGATCACTCCCTGTTATACCCCTGGCCATGCCCCTCATTCAGCCCAAAGTTGCTTCAGGTAAATGCAGCAAAATGTATTGATCGAATCAATAGCAGGGGTTGGAGACAGGCATGTTACTAAGACTGGGACATGTCTGCAATAGAGTATGTGTTATATATGCTCTTTCTATGAATCTCCCTGCTGTACAACTGGAGGGAGTGTTTCCACACTGACTTCACACATGCCACAAATATTGCAAAAACTTTGACACCAGTAGTTTTAATACACAGTTACCTGTTTATTTTATATAACTTCACAACATCCTTTTTTCATATGTCTCAAATATTACTCCAGAACACAGTATATTCACAGCATTTAACATATTAATTTAGTCAATGACATGGCTACAGGTAGTATATAAATTACAGTCAGCAGCAGTACTCACTCAACAGGTGTCCAATCCCCAAAGCACATTACCCTTACAGTGGTGCTCCTGTTATGATCTCTTAATAAAATGATCTGCTTCAATTGCTGCATTAGTGAGTGATGCATAGAGTACTAACCCTTTTTGATCTCCTTTGTAGGGCCTCTGACTTGTCGGATAGCTATCCTTAACTATCACCCACTAATAAATAACTATATTACTATGTTACCTTAAGCTAGTCCTATCTTAAAGATATTCTTCTCCTACTTAACCCACCTGTCTCAGGGTCTTCAGTACCATCCACCCCCTTCAGCAAGCAGAGACACGTGGCACTCCTGGTCTATAAGAAACACCAAATACCCCTAGAGCATGCCTAGTCACTGGTTGGGGAATACTTCCTCTTCCCAATTCTCTATATATCCAGCCCCTACATGGTGTTTTCCTTTACGAGGACCTCTACCCTCCTACAAAAAGAATATATTTCTAATGATACTATAAATCTAAAGTATCATTGCTTCATGATTATTTCTACTTTAACTCGAGTCTCTAATTATCATGTTTTTTTCCCTCTTGAATGTTGTAAAAGCTAAAAAATTGAGCTGAATGTTAATGCGGCTGTAACTATTCTGTTTTGGTAAAAAGGTCAGAAAGACAGACAAAGAGATGACTCCCTGCTGTGAAGTCAGTACAAGCCATACCTATAAATCCAAGTGATTTGGAACAGCTGTTCACATACAGACATAGAACGGGTCCGGAATAGCAGATCAGCATTTCTTTGTGATTGTTTGATAAAATCGTGTTGTGCCCATCTACTGCATGAGAAAATTTAGACCTGGAGCTTTTCCCTAGACGTCAAACAAAACCTTAAAAGCCTGCTGTATCAAACACCATTTTATGCCTTTATGTATTGCTTTATCCCCAAATAAAGCATTTCGCTGTTCATGCACAAAAAGGAACATGAAAGCAAACGTGTAATGCTAAGGTAGGCAGGACTATTATATATTTCTTAATAACAAAAAAAGGTGGAGTGTAGGGAGTAGATATTTAATTAATCTCTTGGCAAAATTAGTAACTCCAGCAATAGGCTGGGTATGTGGAGAATTTGGAGAGGGGAGAAATTTTGTATCCATTGGTTAGATGTGCCATGAGTAGGATAGGAGTTTCCTATTAGCAAGGGGTCTCAGATAGAGACAGGCAATTTGCAACCATGACTGGCAATTACCAGCCATATCTTGGTTCAAAATCAAAGCAAGTCCCTGACTGGTTGTAAATGATCCCCACAAGCTTACTCGCTTCTTAAATTCGATTACTTGCTTAGATATGCATGGATAAGATATACAACTCCTGCTTCAAAATAATCCCTGTTTTTAAAAATATATGCACTTGCTTAGATACTAAATTGCTTATGAAACAGGGGACCATGGAATGTGCACTGATCAATCCCCTCTGTTTTGTGTGCTTACAGAAAAAAATACTCAAATCTTTACTTTATTTAAATCTGTTTTTGAGTTGTCAAAGCCAGCAGTAAGTTATCTAACTTACCATACATGCAGCAAACATTTAGCTGTTTAGAAATATGATGCTTTGTTACAATACAGCAGACAATAAGGAGAAGCAGAAGTAAGGAGGGTGTTCTAACCCTAATAGTAAAGGGGGAATCTTGCTGAAGGTGAACTGATATTTTAGAAATGTACATAGAGTTGGAGGTGATAAGTCTAGAAAAGTACTTAGATTGTGGGACAGTTTATTATTGGTACAGCAAAGTACTGCTGAGCCTTGGAGGAAAACATTTTGCTGCTATTTGGTTATTAAAAGCTGGGGGAGATGGTTGTATTAAGAAATGTAATAAACCCACTAAGTACATTCCAATACAACTAATGTATTCTATTATAATGTTTAAACATATTCATCACTTCAAATATTATAACATTCATAGAACTGTAATTCATTGTGCCGAAACAGTGTTCAGATTTGTGAAGTCACTGTGTAATGCATAAAGCCCCTTTTTATGAATTTTCAGAGTGTGAAAGGTCATAAACGCCTTTTGATGAGAATGTAAATGTACTTTGTCACGGGTCCAGTATTGCAATGAAAGTTGTGAAGCATAGAGCGTGATGAGAGATAAGAACCAATTTGTCTGGCTTGTGCACTTGCCCTGCAGGCTATCTAATGAACTCATTTGTATTTGTTCCTTAGGCCGCACTTACACAATATCGAATACATTTGCTTCATTTATGCCTCAAAGCCATACACTGCCTAAGAGAAATGCAGTTTAGTAAATGTAACATAATGTAAAGTAATGTAATATAGAATTATATGTTCAAGAGACGAGAAAATAGAGGGCAATCAAATATCTTTTAATACTCCTGCAAATGCCCTACTGAATCACCCCAGGTTAAAAATGTTTTTTTTTTTTTTAAAAAGTACAAATGTACACATCAGACCACTTACAAACATATACTGTATGGACCCTTGTATACAATGGAGTGTGCGTGATACCACTGGGGTACAAATTATATCCATGACCAAAGCACCCTGTTTTTTCTACTTTGGCTTGCCAGTTTCACTCCAAATTGCAACACTTTGTGCTCCTAGAGTGGAACATTTGGCAAAGCTGTATTCAGAATGGGCAGGTGGCGGCAGCACAAATGAATCCCTTTGAATGCATCCTAGCCTGTGGGTCATACTGACCTGAAGATATTCTCCTTACTTTATGATGCTATGAATGGACTTAAGGCAACCAATCCAGGTCTAGGAAACAATCCTTCTCCATGTTAAACTGTAGGGATGTTGTCCATTTTTGTTTTTATCCTGTAATGATTATGCTGTATCCTACCAAAAGGCTGTTATTTGGTCTAATCTGTCCATAGGACATTCTACCAGAAGGATTTTGGGTTACTGACAACATGTTGCTCACCAACCCCTTGGATGTTGCTCTCAGTGGCCTCAAGGCAGGTGCTCATTTTTGAATTCCTGGATTGGAGGCAAGTTTTGACTGTATAAAAATCAGGTGTACTGCCAAACAGAGCCTCCTGTAGGCTGCCAGCCCATAGAGGGGCTACCAAATAGCCAATCATAGCTCTTATTATATTTCATGCTTGTGTTGCTCCTCAAGACTTTTTCCATTTGAATGTTGCTCAGGTATAAAAGGTTGGGGGTCCCTGCTTTAGACTCTTCCTACCTTTTAAATGGGGGTCACTGACCAGATAACATCTGGAATTCCAAACTGGAGAGCTGCTGAACAAAAAGCTAAATAATTAAAAAAAACACAAATAATAAAAAATGAAGACCAAGTGCAAATTGTCTCAGCCTAATAAAATAAAACATAATTCTTTGCATTATACATTCATTGCAAATCTGCAATGGTTTTTGGCTTATGTGTATTAATAACTGCTAATAAAAGCAGTGCCTGCCTGGCCTTTCTATTCTCTGCCCTGGAGGCTCTGGCAGTTGAAACAATGTAACACAAGGCAGCAGACTTGACAGACCTGACTTGCTGGAGGAGACTGGCCTTTGCAACATTGTTTAAAAAGTAACAGCCAGGAGTTCAGCAAATGCTGCTTTCTGTAGCAATTACATTTACAAATAACTTTTAAAACACTAATAATTTTCAATAAATTCACATTGGAAAGTTGCTTGGAATTATGTTTTCTTTTATGTCCTTTAAGCTGGTGGTGGATGTTGTAAATTGTACCTTATGTCTGAAGGTCAGTTTTATCTGTCAGTTTATGGAGATTCTTTTGCCACTATTGGAACAATCCTCATCGGCAGAGTTTGATGAATTTGTCTCTTGCAACCACATCCAGAAAGATTGGCTACAGTGCCATGGGCCTCAGATTTCTTAAACATTATAGATGGTGGACGCAGGAACACTAAGGTCTCTGGAGAGTGACTTGTAGCCTTGAGCCTGTCCATGCTTTCTAATACCTTTCTGTCTCACCTCTTCAGACAATTCTTTTTTTTTTGCCATGTTCTGTATGGTAAATAAAGACAATTCAAACTGGCTAAATGTGCACTTCTTATATTCCTGGCATCTGCTACTCATCACTGGCGCGATTACTAACAATGAAAAAGAGTGTCACCTTGTTGAAACTAAAATATTTCTTCCAATAATTTTGTCCAGTATATGGATATGATTAATGATTCCATACATGCATACATATGTGAATGCTATAGATTTGCTGTTTTCAACAATTCCTGGCAGAACTTAAAGGAATGGTTCACTTTTAAGTTTACTTTTAGTATGGTATAGAATGGCTAATTCTAAGGGACTTTTTGAATTATTTGTCCCCTACTTCTGACTACTTCAAATAGGGGTCACAGGCCGGAACATCTGGGTTTTATTGTTTATTGATACTTTTTATTGCTCACCTTTCTGATCAGGCTGCCTCCTATTCCTATTCCAGCCTCCCATTCAAATCAATGCCTAGTTGCTGGGGTAGTTTGGGCCCTAGCAAACCCTCTGAACTGGAGAGCTGAATAAAAGAGAAGATATTTTCTGCAGATCCTAAAATATTTAAGTACTCAATATATATTTAAAGGAAAATAGCAACGTAAATGAACATCCATCACACCTTTCTATTAACCCCTAAGCACATAAACATATTTTCTCTAATTCTGGATATTCCATTCTATACATGTAAGTGGTACATTAATATTACGACTGCAAGGGTTCAAGAAAAAAAAAACATGAGCATGAATAAAAACCACAGACAAAAATTTTTTTTGCGAAAAAATAAAAAATGAAAAGCAAAATGTGTGTTTTTGGCAGAAAAAAATCAATGAGGCTGAATATCCATGCTGTGTTGGTGGTCGATCTAATGGTCAGGTCTGTAAGGAGCAGTTTAATATTATTGTTTGTTTGTTCTTTTTTTCAAGTAAACTGGTTAAATACATAAATATATAAAGTTCAGAATATTTACATTGATTTCTGTATAACCTTGTCAGCTTTTATTTGCAGAGTTTTTTTCTGCTGAATTAACGTGTTTTTTTCTTAAATAAAAGGTTTCAGAAAAAACGTCCTTGTTTTTCTCAAACTGAGAAAAAATGCAAACTTAATTTTTAATAAATCTGCCCTCAAGTACTAGACATGAATGCAACAGGAAATGTCTGAATAAATAATCTCTAACTTTAAATTAGAGAGAGAGAAATGATGAAAAGCATATGAAACCAGGGTACAAATGAAAGAGGAAGGGAAAGAAAGGAAAGAGAAGTTCTAATAGTAATATTGAGAATGCTCAGCTTTTACAAGCACAGAGTGACCAGGGTATCAGTAAACACCTGGTGAATTTATAAGAGTGTGTGGATCATCAGAGGGTAGAAATGTATTGCTTTTTTTCATAAATGTTATAATTTAAATATACACAGAAAAGGGTTTCCCTGTAATGTTAAATTCAAAGGTATGGCTGTACTACACACAGTAAGATGTGGGGGCAAACAACTAATGATGGTGGCTAGACAAAGTATGGCTGAAGAAAGATAAAGAGGTTTAAGAATAAGATAGAATGCCCGTTTGTGATCCTAGCCTGCACAATAGCCGCGCGACAAAAGAATAGCCGCGGGCGACAAAAGAATAGTCGCAGGAGACAATTTTCTCTGCCACGCGACATTTTCACCGTTTCGCGAATCTTTTGAAAGATACGCAAATTATTTGGCAAAGCGAAACGGGACAGATTCGCTCATCACTACTGCTCATTCATAGGTAAACACATGAATGTATCCATTGAGCCAGCCCTACCCTATCAGGTATCAGTGGCCCTGCTAAGGGCACCAGTAAGTTTGCTGATTTGGTTTTTCTAGGCATGTAATCGAGACAATATTAAGGTAAATAAACTGTGCAGAACTTATACATTGTAATATCTATAGCAAACCTGGCGTCTTTGTAATGTCCATGTCTCTAATCAAGCACATTAGCTTTTTTTTGCTAAATTCCTTGCAGAGTGTAGGCTTATACTATTTACACTAACACTTCTCTCTTTTTGTGCAGAACATTTCTGCTTTATTCATCATCAGAAAATGCTAAAACACATTTTCAGTTTCAAACTAAATGACATCCATGCATTTTCATAATTAAACGTATTATATAAACTCAAAAAGAAATGTGTTCCGACTGGCAAAGTTTGATGCAATTTTGCTAGTGATTAAAATGTATAATTAAACAGCATAATAGTGAATAAAAATAGGCTTACATTTTCCATCAGGTACAAACAGAATCTACAATGAGAAATGATTTGGTTAGCAGTCTACGTGGTTCATCATAAAGTCCATGTTAGTGGAATATTCCATAACAACCCAGAGGATATTAAATGATAAGGGTGTCCTATTTCCTCAGCATACTGCACAATAAAATGCAGCTTAGTTGCACCTGTAAAAATGTGTCCGTTGTAAACTAATTCTATTGGCTCATTCACAGTCATAATCCTCCTTCAGTATCAACCATATGGAGGATTAGGACACACTGTTCTCAGTTTCAATAAAATATTTAGAACCGGAGAATTGGTAGAAATTTGCATCGTAGTTTAGTCTAGTTAAACAACCAAATGCAAAACTGCTCATTGTGTGGATAGATTATAATTACTATGTTTATTTTTTTACTAATCTAAGTGATATTGACACTTTTTAAAAAATAATGTGTCAGTATCACTCTTAAAACATTTTTGGATCAAGCGTGTATGTGTAAGTTAAACTAGTTCATTAGATATTAGATACTTCCTAGATATCTGTGCCTTGCTCAAGCATCCCTTCTACTCTTTCTGTTACACCTTGCTTTTGATATCCATGGGGTTATCCCCCTTACTTAGTATAAGTTAAGGCATGTCCTTAGCATCTTATTAAGAATTTTAAAGCTACAGTTTTTTTAAATGATCATTTTATGATCTACAAATTGGCAAACTTGCCACTCATTCTGCTGTAAATGATATTATTGGTACAAACATTTATCATAACTCATATTGACACTAACATTGGTGTGCTGTTACATGGCAGATCACTATCCATAGGCAGCAGAATGGATGTGCCATCAGAGCCCCCTGCAGTGTCACTCCTGCCTCAGCACACCTGCTGCTTTGACAGTGGGTCTATTTTGCTGCATGTCAGTATGGATGCCAGTTTATCTGCAAGTTGCTCACAAGCTGCAATGGACACCATTACTGTAGGATTTGTGTTACTTTAGAAGTGGCATTAATAATAAAAAGAAGCTTCTGATTTGTTTGGTACAAGTCAGTTGGCACAACACACTAAGGGAGCACTGGAATTATCGTGATCTCCAAACACAGGGTTCTCTTGTGTCAATGAGCGCACTTGTGAGCAGGCAGGGCTGGTGCTGTGGTTGCTTCCTGCTAGTACAAGTGCAAGGCGTATGTAGGGGGACAAGTGTCTGTTTTATTGCGGCACAATTGCATTTGTAAATAGGCCCTTTAATGCCTTGTTTAGTAGCGCATAAATGAAAGTTCATGTGAACTATCAGTTATACACAACCGTAATTGATTTAGTGTGAGTCAACCAAATACAGTATATAATACTTATAAGCCAGTAAGACCAGTGCTGTCCAACATAGTAGATATAATGGTCCAATTAATTGTCATACAGGATGGTTTGATTATATAAAAATGATGTTATATACAATGATGTCTAGAGCAAACTGGGGGCCATAAAAATCCTTTAAAGGGCCATATCCAGCCTCCGGATCTCCAGTTGGACAGCCCTAAGTTAAACCATGAAGAAACAGAGACAAAAGGGAGTGGGGGTGTATCTAACATATCAGTTTTGCTCATTTATACATCCAATGTCACTTGCCTATATGAATAATCAGTCTTTGCTATGTCTTCAAGTATAATACATAATTTAGTATAACTATAACAAAGTGGTGCTCAGTGGCAGAGCATGTCATAGATGAAAGAATGTGCCACATTTACTATACATGGGACCAGGTCAAAGTATGTTTGAAAAATGCCTCTTTAGCACATAAAACCTGTGCACTCTGCTCAGTTTAATGATTTACTATAAAGGAATACAGGCTCCCAAGAGTAATTTCTGTGTATTTTCAGGTGCATTATCTTGATCTAAATAACTGCAATTATGTCTACAAAAGCCTTCTTTGAAGAGTTTCAGATTGTGTAGGCTGAATACAAACCCACTGTTCTATTTTTACTTGCATGATATTAAAGAACATTTTTTGCAGTTATTGATGGTAACGATGCAGACCATGGAACAATATAAGATATATTTTTTTGAACTATCTACCTTTAGATGCACATGAGCTCACACATTCCAAATTAAACCAATCTGTAGCAGCTGCTTAATAAATGTCTGTATTATGTTTTCTTACAGTTATCAGTGATTTCACTGATCAAAGTCTAATGCCTTTTCTCAAAAGCCTTTTCTCCTCCAATGGAAAAATGTTGGCGGAAAATACAATCCACCCGAAGCCACTATATGTCTCTTAGCAATGATAGGAATGGAATTTGCCAGTTACAGGGGAAGGATTTTATCCCTGAAAATACACACTGCTATGTCTCTGCTTCTTATTCTCCTTTTGCCAAAGGAAAATCATGGACAAGATTATAGATATAGGCAGTCAGAAAAATAGACACTCATTCTTCATGGCCAGGTTAGAGATCCAGTATTTGTATATTTACATGCTGCATTAGTGAGCCATGAACAGACAAAACTAGAAAAACAGACTTTTCTAAATCAATGTTAATACAACTTCCCTGTGACATTTTCGTTTCCTACCTCTCGTTAACTTTCCCTTGCTAAAAGCCCAAGCTACGCTTTAAACGATAGTTCTACCTTTTAAAACTGTATAACCGATACATAAACATGACAGGGCTCATTTATGAAACCAGGTACAGCACTAAAAGTAACTTCAGAAAATGCTCTGGAGACATTTCTTTTAGGACCTTTAAATACTACAAGTGCTATAATGCAGCAGTGGGGAAGGCAAAAGTGTTCAAAATACAATACAAATACTTAACCTAAACAATTTTTTCAAGTATGTCTGCACTAAGAAGATGCAAGACGTATGGCTTCATTAAAAAAAGCAATTTGTGCATAGACAGTAAATTGGCTTAAGGATCATTTACATGGGGTGGTTGGAAAAGGTATATTCTCTATTTGAAGAAGGGTTGTTAGTGGGGGTGTTGCAGGGTTCTGTATTGAATCCACTTTTATTCAGTTTGTTCATAAATATCTTGGGAAGAGCATCACAATCACTCTATCTCTGTTTGCCAATGATGCAAAATTATGCAGGTTAATAAATTCCATCCAAATTGGTAGACTGGCCAGATAAATGGCAGTAGAGGTTCAATGTTTATAACTGTAAGGTTATGCAACTGGGATATAAAAATATGCAAACCACATAACCCTTCATGGGATTAAATTAGAAATATCTTTGATAGAGGAGGATTTAGGGATAACTGTATTGCAAGCAATAGCAGTCGGCATCAGGAAGGGCCAGCTAGATACTGACCTGTATTAAAATGGGCATAGATTTATGGGAGAAGAGGATCATTCACCCTCTTTAGAAAGCATAAGGTAGGCCTCTATTAAATGTAGTGCAGGTTTGGTCTCCAATATTATATTATATAGTAACATAGTAAGTTAGGTTGAAAAAAAGACATACGTTCATCATTACTGTATTATCATTTATTCTACAAAGCTGTGGAATATTTTGGAGTGTAATCGAAATAATATTTTGTAGTTAATAATAAAATAACTCAAAGGACATTGACTGTTGGAACAAAACCCCACCTTTAAAGGAACAGTATCACCAAAAAATAAAAATGTTTGAAAGTAATTCAAATATAATGTGCAAAAGCCCTACACTGGTAAAAGTTGTGTTATAAGCTGCTGTGTAGCCATGGGGGCAGCCATTAAAACTGGAAAAAAGGAGAAAAGGCACAGGTTACATAAGCAGAATTAGATAAGCTCTGTAGAATACAATGGGGATATATGGAATTTATCAGTTATCTGCTATGTAACCTGTGCATATTCTCCTTTTTTCAATTTGAATGGCTGCCCCCATTGCTACACAGCAGCTTTGCTTATATGTACTATGGTAGGGTTTCTGAAGCAATCACGCAACTTTAACCAGTGCAGGGCAATAGTATATTATATATTGTATGTATGAATAATTTTATTTATAAAGTGCCACAGGGGTATGCTGCACTGTACAATCTTACACACAGGGAGAACAAGTGTTATAATAAATACAATAAATAAATATAAATACACAGGGAGTAAGTGCCATCTGGTATGAGACACAGTAGGAAGGAGGTCCCTGCCCCGTAAAGTAGTTGGTGTCTTTCTCCCACACCCCCCGGAACATTGGACGTGGTGGGGGAGATGGAATTCTCCTCTCCTCCTGTTGTCGGTTCGCATCTATTCCTATTCCTATGCCCATGTCCCCGCTCCCTGCCTGCACATAGGAGAATGGCAGGGAAGGGGGGATTTATTTGCAACTATAAAAGAAGTCCCCCAGGCCCTCTCCTTCCTCTGTAGTCAGTGCTTATATCCTGCTCATAGTAAACAAGCTCTACAAAAATCAAACCAATTAAGTGCTGACAAATAGGGACTAAACCAACATGTAATTTTACTGCATCCTTGCAATCTTTTCTTTTTATTGCATTTCATATTACGTAGACTACATGTTTGTTTGATTATATATAAAAAATAATCATTAAAAAGTGTACAAAGTTCATGCTCCTCAGATTCAGTGAAATGTTAATTCAATGACGCATTCTGCACAAGAGTAGGAATAAAAGTTCATATTTGACATTTAATATGTATTTTCTAGAAGGTGCCTAAAGGAGTTTGTCAGAACATCTTCACTTGATCTTGCCAGAAGAATTTACAAGCTTTGCATTACGGGTCCCAAATATATATGTTGCAGAGCATTTATGGACAAGAGCAGCCACTAAGCATCTTTGTTTACTTGTTCTGATTAACCTTGCTGTGAAAACAATTATCTTTGTGCTCTGAACAAGAAGACAGTAGCCGTGTTCTCTTTAGAAATAGTGTCATAGTAAAACAAAAAAACAGAGTACCAAGGTTAGATTTAGCAGTTTATGGAAAAGCTCAAAGGCAGTCAAAATAAAAACACACAGCACCTGTTCCCATTGATTACCAGTGCTAGCCCCTGATCAACCATGTATACTGTGTTTGGGCATAGGCTATAAAATTATACTTGCAAAAAAGATGGGACACTACGTAAAATTTAAATTTAATTAATTACATTTAATCACAAATAGTACAAAGACAACATATCATATGTTGGAACATCATTTTTTGAACGATAATACTAAAATAGTACCTGCACTAAACTTGCGGTACAGGACTTGAAGAACAGAATGTGTCTATACCTGTAACCTCATTAAGTGCTAGGAGGACAAATGCTGGACATTAAAGGAACAGTAACACTAAAAAATAAAAATGTTTTAAAAGAATTAAAATATAAGGTCCTGTTGCCCTGCACTGGTAAAAGTTGTGTGTTTGCTTCAGAAAGACTACTGTAGTTAATAGAAATAGCTGTTGTGTAGCCATGGGGGCAGCCATTTAAATTGAAAAAAGGAGAAAAGGCACAGGTTACATAAGAAGATAACAGATAACTGTGTAGAATACAATGGGAATCTATGCTACTTATCTGTTATCTGCTTAGTAACCTGTGCCTTTTCTCCTTTTTTCAATTTAAATGGCTGCCCCCATGGCTACACAGCAGGGTATTTATATAAACTATAATAAGGTTTATGAAGCAAACACACAACTTTTACCAGTGCAGGGCAATAGTACATTATATATTAATTATTTTTATACACTTTCATTTTTTGGTGTTACTGTTCCTTTAAGCGGGCTTGAACTAAAATAATCCAAATACCAATGCCTTTAGTTGTAGGTTCTTTATAAAATGCATTTGATGTATCAACCTGTGTAGCAAGTTGGAGGTCTTATGGTTTTTATCCTATGCGTACATTCCATGCAGATGAATTGGAAATGATTTTTCTATAAATAGCTTCCTTGTTAAAGCAGAGCAGGAAAGCAGATGTACCAATTCCACATCAAATCTTTAAATGTGATGGGAATACGAGACTAAATCTCTTTATTTAATAATGCTTTGTACTTTCAGGTTCTTCTGAAGGAAAGAATAAGAAAACAGGCCTGTTAAAAAGGGAAGCAAAGCATAGGGGTCAGTGCTATTATTATTCCTTATTTATGTACCTCCAATGTATTCTGCAAGTCTTAACAGAGATTATACATCATTCATATCAGTCCCAGTTCCAGTGAAGTGTACAATCTATCAGTCCCTATAACATTCACACACAGTACGGTCAATTTTATCAGGAGCCAATCTCTACTTGGAAAGCAATGTCATTACCCAGTATTCCAGTGTATTTACATTTGCTGCAGAATTTGTAGGTCAGATTTTTTTCACCTTTTTTGTCAATAAGAATAAAAATTTTGTGCATGGTACGGTGTCATCAGCGAGTGCTTTCCTGAACATATGCCATCAATATTGCTATTTATGGGCTTATCAACTGGCAAAAGTAATAGCAGTAGTTGCTTTATGCCTTCTTCTGCAAAGCAAACTTAGCTGGTATGCAGGTATGGGACCTGTCATTTAGAATGACCAGGACCTGGGATTTTCCAGATAAGGGATCTTTCTGTAATTTGGATCTCCATACCTTAAGCCTACTAAAAAATCATTTAAATATTAATTAAACCCAATAGGTAACAAACAATTATATCTTAATCAGAATCAAGTACATGGTACTGTTCTATTATTACAGATATAGGACCCGTTATCCAGAATGCTCGGGACCAAGGTTAATCTGTATAAGGGTTCTTTCCGTAATTTGGATCTCCATACCTTAAGTCTATTAAAAAATCAATAAAACAGTCATTAAACCAAATAGGATTGTTTTGCATCCAATAAGGATTATTTATATCTTAGTTGGGATCAATTACAAGGGACTGTTTTATTTCTACAGAGAAAAAGGAAATCAGTTTTAAAATTCTGAATTATTTGATTAAAATGGAGTCGGGAGATGGGCTTTCCGTAATTTGGGGCTTTCTGGATAACAGGTTTCCGGACAAGGAATCCCATACCTGTACAGAGAAAAAGGGAATCTTTTTTAAAAAATTTAATTCTTTTCTTAAAATGGAGTCTATGGAAGATAGTCTTCCCATAATGTGAGCTTTCTGTATAACAGATTTGTGGAAAACAGATCTCATACAGCAAAAAGCACTTTCATTTGGAATGGCACAGTTAATGGTCATTTTAGCATCTAGTGCTGCACATTTTGATAATAAAGGAGCACTTTATTAAAAGAAAAAAACAAACTAACAATAACAGAGAACTTCCTAGCTATAAATAACAGAACATACTAGTAAAAAGAAATATAAAAAGAACATTTTATTGCCATATCAACTGTATGAATTATTTATTTACACTTTAAATGCATTTAATATTATCAAATAAAACAAAGCTTTGTATTGTGGCAAACGAAAGCTGCTCCCATATTTTTAAAAATGTTTGAAATCAACAAAACTGGTAAGTTATTCAAACTGCTGAAGTGAAACTGTCAGTCCCATTATTCTCAGAAGCTTATATTCACTTACTCCAACCATATGTATGGATAAACTCCACAGAAATTATATAATGCTAGCCTTATTGAATTATAAATATACAAAAGTAACCTATACAATAATGCACCGTGATTGCCATACATTTTCTTAGCAACATGTGTTTGGCTTTCATGCATGACTAACACAAGCCTTTGCAGTATAAATGTTCTATGAGTCCTTACATCTCAAGTCAGTGAACCCTCAATTCACATGACCTGATAATGTCACACTGTCACTCTAAAGGATATAACCATATTGTTATTTCAAAAATTGCTCCCATTTATGATCTAACATACAGCTGATTGTATTTAGATACAGATATTGCTTGAAACGACAGGCAAAGGTAATTTATTCATGAGTAATTTCCATGAAAAATATTTTTTATATAGTTACATTTCTATATATACTGTATAAAAAAAAAATCTCAACCATATTTAAGATATCAAGGGTTAACTCTTATCCTCCCCATCAGCAGCATTCCTATGCTCTAACTAGGGCTGCGTAGGAGTCGGATTTAATGCTTAGAAAAGAACAATTATTGTCCCTTGCTGAAGCTTTTGCAGACAGTCTCCCAGAAATCCGACAAGAGCTGAACTGAAGTCGGATTTTAGCCACATCACTGGCAGCAAATGGAGGCCAGCAATGGTTCATAAAAGCTAAAACTGGAGACAGTGCTCTTTGTTAGGCAATAAATATAAAGCAGCCCTAGCAACAACCAGCATCCTTAGAGCTGGGGAATACAGCTGTGTGGGGGGGGGAGGTAACCCTTCATATTTTAAAAATGCTGCAAGAGTATATTTAGAAAAAAATCAGGAGTGCCAAATACAACACTGTAAAAAAATCATTATAGTTCCTCTTTAATAGTATGGGCAGAAATGTACAATAATGGAATATTCCAGTTTTGCTTATGCCAACCTTTGCTTTAGTAAAGGAAATACATTAATGTGCTGGTTGCGTCTATACTTGTGCACCAGGCACAAAGGTGTAACGGGACTACCCATGACTGCATGACTTTTGCAGATTCCCTCTCTCTGCTTCTCACCTAGGGGCACATTTACAAATCCTCGAATCCGAATCCCGAATGGGAAAAAAAATCGGATTTGAAACAAAAATGTTGCGTTTTTTTCGGTGCCGTCGCAATTTTTTCGTATTGAGCAATTTTAAACAGAATTTTTCGCGGCAGCGATGAAAAAGTCGCGGAAAATATACAATAAAGTCGTAACGGCGACGAAAAAGTTGCGCAAAATACAAAAAATCGTGATGGCGACGAAAAAGTCGCAAAAAATACCGGTGATTACGAAGAAAACTCATTCGGACGCTTTCGGACGTTCATGAATTAGTAAATGTGCCCCTTAGTGTTGAAAAAATTTGCTGCATGTCCAAAAATTGTCGCCGGCGTCAAAAAAGAATAGTCGCGAACATCAAAATAATAGCTGTGCGACAAAATAATAGCCGGGGGCGACAAAAGAATAGTCGCGGGCGTCATGACATTTTCGCCGTTTCGCAAATTTTTTGCCGTTACGCGGATCTTTTGAAAGATTCGATAATTTTTCGGCGAAGCGAAAGGGAACAGATTGGCTCATCACTAGTTATCTGTGTTTAATTCCCTTCTCATAAGTTTTCTCTTCCTTCTTTTCAATTTATCCTCTGCTCTCTTAATTACTTATTTTGTATCTCTTTTCATTAGATTTATTTTGAATATCTGTTTAATTTCTCATCCTCTTCTATCTTTCTCTTCTTCTGGCCAAGAATTATGATTGGACATACATACACTCAAAAATGTTCTACTGTTCTACATAAAGGACAAAAGCGATGAACCAAACTCCCATGTGTCCTAGGCTTTCAATGTTAGGATTAGAATCCACAACAGGTCTTATGCAATGTGTGTGTGTCAGTACAGGTATGGACCTGTTATCCAGAATGCTCGGAACATTGGGTTTTCTGGATAAGTGCTCTCTGTAATTCAGATCTTCATACCTTAAGTCTAATAAAAAATTAATAAAAAATTATTTAATCAGTAATTAAACCCAATAATATTGTTTGCCTGCAATAAGGATTAATTATGGTTATCCTTAGATGGAATCAAGTACAAGGTACTGTCTTATTATTGAAATAATTTTCAAAAAAGTTAATTATTTGATTAAAATGGAGTCTATTGCAGTTAGCCTTTCCATTATTTGAAATTTCTTGATAACGGGTCCCAAACCTGAACTGCATTGTTATTGCTATTATTTTTTTATATAATATATATATATATATATATATATACATTCCAATTGACAATGCACACTCCTCATTCTTTATAGTTCATTTATTGTTGCATTAAAAACATATATATTATCTTTATATTATCTATTACCTTCATCCTACACTGTTGTGTGATCATTTTTTTGTAACCCTACAGGTTACAAAAGAGATAATTAATGACAAAAATATTTTTATTACTATGTCGAATCAAGCCATGATTGAACATTTATGACTGCCAATCTGTGCAGTCTGTGTTTAAATTGAAATATAAAATGAGAGCTTTTGTGCATCCTAAAATTGAAAGTGGCAATATTTTGCTTTGATGAGCCCTTCTGTTGCTGTGTGGAAAAGCTGCTTTTAGAAATATAAGAACTTATATAGAAGTAACTTCATGAATGGAGGAAAGCCAATAATCTTGATAAAAAAAAGTTTTTAATAAACAAAAAAATCAAACTGGGTTTGTAAATGGGCCCAAGAGGGGTCATGTACTGTATTACAGAAGCAAACCTCCATGGATTCCCCCATGTATCTCATTCTCCCACATTCCCCAATGTGCCTTCATTTTCTTTCACATCCCTAATATGACCATGTACACCAGGGGTCCCCAACCTTTCTTATTTGTGAGCCACAGTCAAATGTAAAAAGACTTTGGGAGCAACACAAGCATCATAAAAGTTCATGGAGGAGCCAAATAATGGCTAAGATTGGCTATTAGGCAGTCTCTATGCACACTATCAGCTTACAGGGGGCTTTATTTGGTAGTAAATCTTGTTTTTATTCAACCAAACCTTGCCCCCAAGTCAGGAATTCAAAAATAACTACCTGGTTTGGGGGCACTGAGAGCAACATCCAAGGGGTTGGTGAGCAGCATGTTGCCCCCGAGCCACTGGTTGGGGATCACTGATCTCATACAGTCATTCATTTTTTTCCACCAACACCAGGGCACCATTTATTCTTGTGTTAGGAATAGTGATGAGTGAATTTGTCCTGTTTGGCTTCACCGGAAAATTTGCGAATGACACACGTCATTTTTTTTTAAGCACGCAACAATTTTTTAATGCGGGCAACAATTTTTTGACGTGGACTACAATTTTTTGTGTCAAATTTTTCTGCATGTTTCGCGAAAAAAAATGCAAGACACACAAATTCACAGGGAATCCATGCCTGGAAAATTATTTCGCCCATCACTAGTTATGAATTATTATTACTCCCTATTTGAACAATTTAGAGGAATTTCCTATCACTTTTATAGATAATCAAATAGTACTATACTATATACTGTATACTGCTGGGCCATTTAGGTACTTGATTAACATACTTACATATTTTGGCACCTCTAAGATATCTGAGATACTGTTTTACAGTACTGTATTCTTCTAACTTGACTTAGCTGTGCTACTACTTACCTTGCTTGTATTTTAGTCGATTTTATGTAAGTCTTTATTTGATCTTTATTTTTTAGGGTTCAATTTTACAATATTATTATTTTCTCTTCTTTTCTTTTTATTTTGTTTCCTTACCCTTCCGTACGCATTTTTGTTCCAGAAACCTGTGGTATTCCACACCTGGTACTGTGACACTTCACATCTAGTTGACACCTGAAAATTGTAGCCCCCCCACTGAAATAATGGGACTAGATCAGTTTCCTTTTGCACATCAGCGCCACCTATTGTTAGTATGCTTTTATAAGCCTACATCTTACGTTACCATAATAGTGATTACTGCTACAGGGATGGCCTTGGTCCTTTTTGTTGGGCAGTGCTTCACTCATTTGATCTGCTGCCTCCCTTAAGGTTTTGTCATTTAACCATGTAATGCCAACTCTTTTCTAATACTTCATCTATCTATTACAAATATCACATTATATTGCGTCATAACATAATAACTACTTGAATTTTTGATGTGCTTCCATCTTGCTAGATCTTTATACTGATTTAACTGTGTGAAACATAATTATCTCCTCTATATGTAATGCCTAATAGCTATTAAGCTGTTCTTTCCTATGCTCTTTCCTATGTTACAAGTTAAGGGAAGTGGATTGATACACTGCAGTGGATCCTGAACTGTTTTATAAAGCTACTTTCTTTGTGCTGCTATCTGTTTTGACTTACATTTAGGTATTATAATTTGTATTCTTTAATTTTTTGCACTTTGCTCTCACTTTTTATTCAGGACTGTTTGTTTTGTGATGTGTCCCTTCCTAGTGACATTTGCTGACGTCACTCACTTCTCCTCTTCTGCCCTGAAGTGTTTATCAGGCTCAATTGAAAAACAAACACCAGATGAAGGTTTCTGTGTGAGACCGAAACATTGAGTAATAAACCTTTACATAACTCATATAGTGACCTGTTAGATTAGACTAATTATTTCATAATATGTCATCTTGGATTTTTTTTTATTGTTGCCAGAATTAATCACAGAAAAAGCTTTATGTGTGTCAAGTTTGTGTGAGGACTAAAAGGCATTTGCAAAGACAATTTTGTTTATAATCATTGCTATGGTTTCCTGTCACATGGCATAATTCCACCTGCTTTGATGACTCTATGGAAATAGACAAAACATAATATAGAATAATGAAAAACAGAATGCAAACATGGCCTGGTAAGCATGGGTGGTGGAACACAAAGATATCAACAGATTGTATTACATATGGGTAAAATGTGAGCGTAAAAAAAAAGAAGGCTTAATAAATAAAAACTATTATTTGAAATATTGTATGCTCATCACAGTGGACAAGAAGTGGTTCTGGCATAAATATACAGTATATATATATCAGTTGCACAAACTAAATTTATAGGGAGTAGATGGAGTAATCTATAGGGAGTGTAGGTCCTATTATCACTCTTTTGATATATATCTATATATATACAGTGTATATACAGTATATACATATATGAGAGAGAGAGGTGTAAGGTGCACACCATAAATAGTTCCTTTACCTGGGTGCCAGAGCTGGGAAACAATGTAAACCATGCAAAAGAATGGCACTCAAAGGATTTGCTAAATTAATCTAATAAAGGTTTATTTTGCTCAATGTTTCTTTCCCCCACAGGGACTTCCATGAGGGGTTTTTGCACTGTTTGACTCCCAATGAAGTGCAGAGCACTAAAGTGCACAAAAGCCCATGTGTGCCTGAATGACATGCAAGTTAGGGAAAGGGTAGGGGTGGGAGGAGAGGGGAGACGTATAAATGCCAGCGTATACACCCCACCCTATTTTGTCAAGCCAACAGTCTTGTGTTCGGGAATTCATTGTGCTGTAAATTGTTCAATAAAGTGGGGTTCATCATAAAGAAACATCACAGTGGAAAAACAGACCATGTTTCAAAATCACAGCAAAGCAGAGCATAAAGGATGACATCTTTTTACATGGTTGTTCTCCATGAATGACATATCATATGGTCATAAATATTGTTTGACAATACATTTTTTTTTTATCTGAGAACAAGCAAAGTCTGTGCAGGTGACAGTTAGCACAACCCCTATAAATATACAGTGGTGTGAAAAACTATTTGCCCCCTTCCTGATTTCTTATTCTTTTGCATGTTTGTCACACTTAAATGTTTCTGCTCATCAAAAACCGTTAACTATTAGTCAAAGATAACATAATTGAACACAAAATGCAGTTTTTAAATGAAGGTTTACGTTATTAAGGGAGAAAAAAAACTCCAAATCTACATGGCCCTGTGTGAAAAAGTGATTGCCCCCCTTGTTAAAAAATAACTTAACTGTGGTTTATCAATTTCAATTTTCAATTTCAATATCAATTTCTGTAGTCACCCCCAGGCCTGATTACTGCCACACCTGTTTCAATCAAGAAATCACTTAAATAGGAGCTACCTGACACAGAGAAGTAGACCAAAAGCACCTCAAAAGCTAGACATCATGCCAAGATCCAAAGAAATTCAGGAACAAATGAGAACAAAAGTAATTGAGATCTATCAGTCTGGTAAAGGTTATAAAGCCATTTCTAAAGCTTTGGGACTCCAGCGAACCACAGTGAGAGCCATTATCCACAAATGGCAAAAACATGGAACAGTGGTGAACCTTCCCAGGAGTGGCCGGCCGACCAAAATTACCCCAAGAGCGCAGAGACAACTCATCCGAGAGGCCACAAAAGACCCCAGGACAACATCTAAAGAACTGCAGGCCTCACTTGCCTCAATTAAGGTCAGTGTTCACGACTCCACCATAAGAAAGAGACTGGGCAAAAAACGGCCTGCATGGCAGATTTCCAAGGCGCAAACCACTTTTAAGCAAAAAGAACATTATGGCTCGTCTCAATTTTGCTAAAAAACATCTCAATGATTGCCAAGACTTTTGGGAAAATATCTTGTTGACCGATGAGACAAAAGTTGAACTTTTTGGAAGGTGCGTGTCCCGTTACATCTGGCGTAAAAGTAACACAGCATTTCAGAAAAAGAACATCATACCAACAGTAAAATATGGTGGCAGTAGTGTGATGGTCTGGGGTTGTTTTGCTGCTTCAGGACCTGGAAGGCTTGCTGTGATAGATGGAACCATGAATTCTACTGTCTACCAAAAAATCCTGAAGGAGAATGTCCGGCCATCTGTTCGTCGACTCAAGCTGAAGCGATCTTGGGTGCTGCAGCAGGACAATGACCCAAAACACACCAGCAAATCCACCTCTGAATGGCTGAAGAAAAACAAAATGAAGACTTTGGAGTGGCCTAGTCAAAGTCCTGACCTGAATCCTATTGAGATGTTGTGGCATGACCTTAAAAAGGCGGTTCATGCTAGAAAACCCTCAAATAAAGCTGAATTACAACAATACTGCAAAGATGAGTGGGCCAAAATTCCTCCAGAGCGCTGTAAAAGACTCGTTGCAAGTTATCGCAAACGCTTGATTGCAGTTATTGCTGCTAAGGGTGGCCCAACCAGTTATTAGGTTCAGGGGGCAATTACTTTTTCACACAGGGCCATGTAGGTTTGGATTTTTTTTCTCCCTAAATAATAAAAACCCTCATTTAAAAACTGCATTTTGTGTTTTCTTGTGTTATCTTTGACTAATAGTTAAATGTGTTTGATGATCAGAAACATTTTGTGTGACAAACATGCAAAAGAATAAGAAATCAGGAAGGGGGCAAATAGTTTTTCACACCACTGTAGTTGGATTGTTAAGTATATGCTGTCAATGAAATATTGAAGTAGAGTGCTTTAATGGCTGGTGGTGCCAGTAGTACCCAGTATCCTTTTGTGTAGAAAATGTAAATGCAGTAATTAAACCAAAACGGGCCTTGAACTAGGTGTAGGCAGAAAATGGATGTGCCTAGGGTGCAATAGTGGCAGTGGCGGGTGCTAGGCACATCCTCTGCCTTCTTTTCCTACCCTGAGTCAGAGTCCTCTTCCCCCCCCCCCCCCCCCCACACCTTCCCCTCACACCCCCTTTGTCATTGGGGGCCAAGTTGGCAAGCTGGGTTGTATAGGGCTAGGTAGCAGCCGTGGCCCGGCACTGAACCAGAGTATCCAAACCCCCCTAGTCCATGCAAGCGAAGTAAGAAAGGGGTGTGGGTGGCAATAATTCTGACCTCTGCCCACAGTTTACAAACCACTGCTTTAAAGTGATGAAGTGAAACAAATTAAAATAAACCAGACCTTCTATTTATAATACAAATGACTTCAAGAAATGTTTTTCTAATTTATGTTTGTGGTGCTGGACATGATTACATGTATATAATAAATGAGAGGTCTAATTTGGGGTGTTAATATAACACCTTCCTTCAAAACTAATAAGATTTGTGAAGACCTTGCCCAATGTGAAGCAATCACTTCAAATGTTCCCATTGCACAAAAACCGAGGAAAAGGCATTTTGAAAATCACTAAACAGAAGTAAATATGTTTCAAAAAGCTTATGAAGAAAGTTTAATGAAACACTAATTTTGAAAATACCAAAACAAATATTTGGCAAAAGGAAAAGTTGCAATTCAAAGCTTCAAGCACAAGTATCATATAAAAAAGCATGGTGTTATTTATATACTTGATTCTACATGACAAATTGTGGAATAAAATTGTGCCAATCAGCTTCTATTTTATACATATGGACTGTACCTCAGCTGTATCTGCAGCCACTTGTGTATATATACCTTAAGGCTTGCTCAACTCAGTGGTTTGTCCATTGAAGAGAACAAAAATGCATTCATGGGTGTTTGATGGTGTTATTTTCGCCTTGTTTATACATTTATTCTATACAGGTTATTATGGTAATTACTGTTTTGGAAGTACATATTTCCATAGTTTATTCACAAACTCTTTACTGGAGAAATGATTGAAGAAAATATCAGAAATAGCATTAGAAATAAACAGTAACCTGCTATAAGGTTATCAATTCCTCCACCCCTTGGCTTACCTTTAGTCCTGTGTTGTAAATTGCATAGGAGCATGGCCCCTTCTTCCTATATGGAAGCTTATGTCATTCTAGTGGAACATATTCACCTGGCAAAACTTTAACTGCCTGTTACTGTGTGTTCTGAAATGCAGTTATCCTATCACTTGCATTACTGAACTGCTTGACACCGATTGCTGGGATTACAATGAAATTAAAGGTCTGTGTTGTCACAAGAAGGCAGTGATTGCAGAAGATCAAACAAACACACAGAAAATGAGCAGCGTACAACAGTAACTGTCTGTGTATTATTTATTAGCTTTTCTAACCTGACATTGGCAATGAGTATCTCCTTTGCAAATGAAGGATGTCATGCCTGCTGGAGGAGGGCGTTGTTAGATCTTGATAATGTTGTGCCTTATTTCCAAGGGCCAAAAGAGACACATTCACAGTGAGCTAGCTACTTTTTTAATGCTTAAATAAAGACAACTAAAAACCACGGCATTTACTAAACAATGATATTTTTATTAAAATTAGAAACAGGACAGGAAACATATTAGTTGTGGTATTTTTATTATGTCTGTAATTGGAAACATAACAAAGCCACCATGAAGAGTTTAGATTATGTCTTGTCGATATAATTAAAGAACATCACGGTCGATTGGTATGCACGAGAAGAGTTACGTAGTACAGCATTCTACCACTGACTGCTTTGGATATGGTACATTAGACCACATAAAGCCGGAAGCTTCTAAAGAACGTTATTGATATATTTCAGTGTTTATATTTTGCACATCATATTTTTTTTAGCTATATAGTCTAGTCTTCAGGATGCTAATAATAACAAAACTGGTTTTTGTTAGATGTTATATTATATACATGTACATGTAGAGTGGAGGTCTCTACAGTACAAAGGTCTCTACAGTACAAAGGATGGGTTAAATTCATAACCCCTGATAATGGCTAGTTCCATTTCCATTCTGGGCGTATTGCAATCAATAGAACCAGATAATTACATTACGGAACAGGAATCTTCAACCTGCAGCTCTCTATCTTCTATTGTCCAGCTCACAGAATTCCCCAACATGTTGAAGATCCATGTTATAATAAAACAATGAAAAATAATTATATTAGCTAGGTTGTCCATTCCAATACTACACACACCCGGAGTCCATAAGCTAGCAGTGAACAGACTAAGCAAAGTGTTGCACTATAGTTGATAATAACATTCTTATATAAATGAAACAAATGCAGAGACATACAAAACATTATACTGAAGCAGGAAACAATGGCAACAGCCATCATAAGGTCTGACAATCAATAAGTTAAAGCAATGGGTAAACATAACTTATGATTTCCAAGTTTGGTTGTTTTTTTAAGGATAAGTTTAATGAAATGGCTGCAGAATATGATATACATTGTATATAGTGCAAACATATAAATGCAACAGTTCTATTATCATGAAATCCTCACCCTCTTCCAAAAGAACACATTGCTTAGTGTACAAAGGCTACAAAAACAACTGGTTAAGTTTTGTTTATCTGGACTTCTGTTGCTGAAGATGTTTGCTATTTTCTTATTGCTTCTATGAACAGTTTAATATGATAGAAAAAAGAAAATAAAAATATTTTTTGCTGTCTTCAGATTCAGATTCTTGTGAGAAGAAAAGAGAGATCACATAACAACAACAATAACATAAAACAAGGTTATATAGGATGATAAAAAGACATCAGCTTTTCAATGCAGTTACCTCAACTAATAAAGTATAGGGTGGACAACATGTCTGAGGCAAACATATCTGGACAGAGTACTCTTTTATTGCAAGAAAAATAGACTTTCATTATCTCCATGCTAAAGCAGTCTTTGGTAAAGCCACAATTGCCTGAATTGTCTTAATCATTAAAAAAGGGGTTTTAGCTCTCTTTATTTAATGTTTATGTGCCAGGAAATATAGGATACTGGTGAATGATGACAATGAATGTTTACAAACTCTATTTGTTTTCAGACAACACAGACTATTGATTATTTCAGTGCTTATGACAAAGTGTAACCAAGGCCTGGCTTTAGGCATTAAACTAGAGATACAGCTTGTACGTTACAGATGTCATGTGAGCATTAGAGATGTTAACTGTGCTGCTCCTGGGCATACATTCTACTCAAACAGTAGGTCATTTCAGTTAAGGTCAAATAAATACACATTTAAAGAAAATCAATCTTCTGTCTAATGCTATTAATATTTCCCACATCTCTTATTAATTGTGACTAGTCTCCTGTCATACTGTATGAAAAGAGTATTGTAAATCAGGAGAAGTCACACACACACTATATGGCAATATATTGTGACAGGACAACATTGGCTTCCTGCTGTTACCAGGTTCCCTTAGGACCTTAACCATGGCAAAGCTAATGCAAAAAAATAGCATTTTGTTCATCAGAGAGAAATATCTAGTTTGGTATATTTCACCATATTATCATAGTGCTATTTGTTTTTGGGGGGTTTATGCAAATAGTATTGCTGGATGGTGTTCTCCACAATTTCCCTTACCCTTTTTAATTATGTTCTAATTACTTTCAGATGAATAGAGCATAAAAAATGCAGTAGAAGAGGAAATATGTTATTATCTATTATTGAAACAGGAGCCAGCTCTAACCAGCTCCACATTATACACTCGGCATGATACACATCAAGCCTATTTACAGCACTTCCAATGAACTCTGTGGTTGCACAGTTCTCATCTGTGGGGCTCTCAAAAATATGCTGATGTATGAATTCATCATAATGAACCACAACCAAAACATTAAAATGAAAGGAAGGCAGTGTCTTGCCAAACAGAAGCCGTAAAAATGTTTTTGTTCTTTAGGAAGAATAAAAAGCTTGAATTAAGATTTAATTAATTTCCTTTCTGTAAGAAGCAGAAACCACTGTTAAAATGACCATATAACATAAAGATCATCTTGCTAGCTGATTTGCCTTGAATAGTATCAAATAAAAAGTACATTTTAAAAGAGACTGAGCATAACAGGGGATACAAAGATAACCTGAAATGTTCTTTTACCCTTCTCATTTTAATTTGTACCTACAGTAAAGTATATATATTTATGCTTGAGGGTATATTGGTAAAGAAATATGTGTTTCTGCATATCAGTCAAAAACATTTTAAATGATGTTAAGCAGTAGCATTTTTTGTATACTTCCCATAACTGAAAAATAATCTGATCACATGGGTTATTTGGCGTCGAATGCACAGTCCATTACTAAAAGGAAGTTGGTAAAAGCTGTTTAGTAGCAGGTAAACAACATTAATAAAGGAATGGCAAAGTTCTATAGCAGGGGTGGTATAACACAGAGTATTAGAAACATACCTAAGCCAGAGCTGTTGCAATCTGTTGCATTATACAGTTACCAAATGTTCTCTCTGTTCATAAGAAACCTACATGTAGGAATTAAAAATGACAATATTGCAGTTCACTTTTGCTGTTGTCTTTATATGAGGAAGAAATACCTTCTTTTTGGGATCAGGAGATTAAATAGGTGTGACACTTTTTCTTTCCATTTCTCAGTCTATGACAATGTTTTAGTCCCTGCAGAAGACATACTCGGTGTAGCTTGTCCAGACTTTATCCTCACTCTGGTCATTGCTGGCAAAGGCACATGTTCCAGTGGAACTACATGCCACCATGTGGAAGCCAGCTTCAGACAGCTTGTCAAAGGCTTGTTCCAGGAAGTTGAACTTGAGGTAATACCTGGAAGTGTACCTCTCAGGTGGCCTATCAGGATCTCGACTCTCATTTAATGTCTCTCCAAAAACTTCCTTGGCCAAGGAAGTTTTGCCACAGACTGTGATGCGAGCTACCCTCCGAAACTTGGCATCTGCTTGAGCCTCCCGTCCTATAGTATAAGACCCCCTATAGCCAACTGTTATGTACCCATTTCTTCTTCCTTCCAAAGACTGAGAAGGTGTGAGGCGTGGAACTGAGGCTGGGCTGCAGGACGAGGAGGCATTGAATCGATATGGATCTAATGTTGGGGATGGAACCCCAGCTGCTGGAGATGTTGAGGCAGGGATAACAGCTGTGTCTGAGTCAGGATCGTGTATAGCTGCAGGGGTTAGAAGTAAAGGTGGTTCTTCACCCCCAATAGAGCTCTCTTTACTGACTCGCAGAGGATTTAAACGCTTCACCAGTTCAGGTAGCTGAAAGTGCTCTGCTTCTCTCTGTAAACGGCTTCTCTCAGGAAAGTAGTCAGGTAGGACCAGCTGCAGGTCTCGTAGGTAATCCAGCACATAACGAAATAAGAAACCATCCCGGTCTAAGAAAAAACGGCCTTTACTGTCCCGGGCCAGTTCTCCTGGTTTCTGCTGAGAAAACATTCGCCATAGCAGGGAATCAGGTACTGATACAAGAGTAGTGTGACGGGTCACATAAACTTGTCCCCCAACATTTAGTTCCACAATCTCTGGGAACAGAGGATCAGAAGTTTTGTTTTCTGTACAACCTCCACCGCCACCTCCACCATTTGGTAATCCACGTGCAGTATCAGGTAAAGCCATGAAGACTAGGAGAAGGAAAATATTAATATACCCCTTCTAAAACAAAAAAAATGAAAAGGGTAAAAACACTTGGAAAAAAAAGAAGCATAAAAACCTGTTCTCGAGCAAAGCACAGTTTCAGCTAGGGCTGTGCATGTGCAGCCAAGATACACAGAAGAGCCGACTAGTCTGCTTCCTTCCTCCGCTTCTCCTTGTGTTTCTGATTGAGAGAGATGGCAGGGTCTGTGTTTTTATGTGGAAATGTACACTAGAGGCGTGGGAGGGAGGAGGGGAACGAAGAGAGAAAGCCCAGAGACAGCTGATCACATACACATACAAAAAGGGGATGTGTGCAGTACTGTATTTGCAAGCTTTGCAGCTGGATCCCTGCTGTTATCCACTCAAATAAAACCTGCACAGCTCTGCAACTTGCTTCTTCCTTCTCATAAACAGTTATTATTTCAAGGCATAAAAAGTAACATTAGCATTCATTCAGTCAAGTAGTCAGCAGCTTCCACTCATCTATCTTAATGCACAGTCTTGTAAGAATATGTTTGCTGGAAAGGGTAATTATAACATGTGAGACTGACATTCATGGAATAAAGGCACAGTCCAAGTCTCTAAAGAGCTCTATAGTATATCTGATACCTTCCTTTGTATAGCAGGCACAAAAAATACATTGCCAACAAATATGACACACACATTAAGTAGCAGCAGAAAAAGAATAGTATAGAAATATAGTTTTAAAAAGAATTGTTCCGATAGCTAAGTGATAAAAGCTGAACCTCATCTTATTTAGTTATATATTAAGTCAGCAGTAAGTAAATCCTTTAAGGTTTATGACTGCATTCTTATCTACAAATAATAGGGTTTATGCAGCATGGCTGAATACAGAATATACTGAGCACTGCCCATAACAGCTGTAAAAAGATGTTAATAAAAGATAGCTGACTATATATATATATATTGTATATATATATGCATTATGTTAGCATTACAGTCTAAAATGTCCATATTAGTATGAGAACACATTATTTTTCTTTTTCTCTTATTTTGTTCTTCCAAAAAAAAAAAGTAAAATATGCTATAATATCATCATAACATACATTATTTGTGTATGTCTTTTCATTCAGATACATAGGGTAAAAGGGTAACTTTTTCAGGTAAAGAGGAATTTACAGGCTAAGGTTTTGTCACATTCTCATACACACACTATGGCCAGTGTTGGACTGAAGTGGCAGGGGCCCACCATAAAACCCTGGACCGTGGGCCCACTCTCAGAACTTTTATTCTTCCTCTCCTCCCTCAAACTCTTTATTATCCTACTCTTTTTTCTCTACATACTATACTCTATTCTTCCATCTTGCAAGCTTCCTTGTCACCATACAGAAATAAGGAATGACTATGAAATAGGCTAAATAGTTAGAAGCAAAAGGGCTCACTGATACCTGGGCCCACTGGGAGTTTTCCTGGTATCCTGGTGGGCCAGTCCAACACTGACTATGGCCAATATTATGGCCAATATTAACTAGAATACCCAGAAGAAACTGATACAAGCATGGGAAGAACTTGCAAACTTCGTGTATATAGAGGAATATTTATCAAATAAATCAAACAACTCTCTGTTCACTTGTATAGGTTGTTAGGGCATATCTGTAAATTCTCACTTCCACCCATTGAGAAATATGCCCCTACTAACCTGACCATACAAGCAAATAGAGATCTGTGAAACTTCCCTCTGGCACCTGTGGCAACCTCTGTTTTCCCCTATTAATAAAAAGTTCCAGTGTTACCTGGTAGGAAGTGAAATGTAGAACCTGCAAACCAGCAATGCTAACCACTGATATTATATGATATTAAACTTTTCAAATAACTTGTTTAACCGCTGTTTTATATACTTCCGAATTATGGTTTGGTTTATAATTACATTTATTTATAAATATTTCTGATTCCATATTATTATTATTTTTTTTTTTAAAGGCTTTATTTTTTCATTTTCAGTAAATAGATACCCCAAGGATGGGGCAGAGGGGAGAGGGATGGGGGGATAAAGGGAGAAACTACCAGTAATGAAGTCTCTTGTAGAATAAAGTTCAAGTTATTTGCAGTTGGAGTACTCATCAGCGGTAGTTTCCTGGCAGGAAGTCCATGCGTCCTATATTTTATTACATTTGGTGGGGCAGCCTCGGCTCTGATAGGTCAAATTTAAACATGGGAAGAATGTCATTCACAAGCTTTTTTCAAAATTATAGGGTGTGAGGTAAAAAAAATGTTGGTTTATTGACAAGGAATTAAATTGTCAATGTGTCTCAGCAGATACTGTATATTATCAGTGACTTGATGCAACCTGGGATTGTAGGAAGGGAACAATCTTGTCCCAGTATAAGGTAATCATTGTACAAGACAAAAAGGCATGTAAATAGGTACTTGGGGCCAACTGGGAATTAAAACAAGGGTTGGTGGGACATATAGTTTGCACGCATACTGTCATATAGTACAATCTATGAATCACTGTATATTGGATAAGAATATCTGTACTTCTGATCCCTGACAACTTAAAGTTGTATTGTCCCAGTCATCAGTGTTTAAAGTGCGTATATTGTGCATATAAAATTTTTTTGTATGGGTTCCCTCTTGGGTTTTGAGCAGAAAGTAAACCTTGGACAATAATTTTTCTCATTGGGCACCCTTAGTACAGTCTTCAGGGCTGAAGGTTCCAATTTGGGCATAGATTAAAACAGTGTATTGAGAGCATGTTGTACCCGGAGATACTTTTAGAACATGGTGTGAGGTAATTCAGGTACCCTGAAGCCTCTTTAATGAATTCAGAAGGCCCTTCTCTCCATCAGTTGATCCCCTCCATAGTTTTTTTACCATTATTATGCCCCCAGCAATCTCTTACTATCAACCCTCCTTTTCAATCTGTCTCCCCCAAATCTGTTACTACAACTGTTTGTTTTTAACCATCTTGACTTTTCAGCAGTATATTGGCTTATGTCTCCAGCTGTCTGTTTAGCTCTATCTCCAGTGGTCTCTCTCTCCATAAGTCACTTGTCTGCAGCCTTTTTCTCCAGCAGAATGGCCATCTCTTTGGCAATCTCAATTGTTGTCTATTTGTACACCCTACTACAAAAGTCGTGTCATGCCTTTATACCGTCTAATGAGTTGTATATTTTGGATGAGTATTACTGAACCTAAGTGGGTTATTAATTGGAAAATATTCACAAAATGTATGTCTCTGTATGAAGACATTTATTTTACACCAATTTAATATAGCTTTTGCAAACTTTGCAAAATTATTTAGTGACTACTTCTGTCAGTGAAAGAAATGCTGCAAATTTTTGCACCAGTGCACTATGTATGTAATAAAATGTCCTATTATAAGCGTTATGTTTGCTCCAAACTATTACGCCACCTTCAAGCATTCCTATAAATGTGCAATGCAATAACTGTCTAACAAAGAATATTATATTGCAAAATGCTAATTTTTATTCTTATTAGTGCTAATCTCCCATTTGTGACTTTTATTACATTTCACCCTACGTCTGTTATGTTCACCTATGCATAAGCATGGCAGTTTTAGTGGATTTGATCTTGCTACATTATGTCCTGAATTTAAGCTGCCCTGGGTTATCTTAAAAAAATCTCTTAGTTTGATGGTACCACCAAAACCCTCAAGATTTGAGAGCAAAAGAAAAATGTGAAGATGCATTACTTAAATAAATGATAAGTTATAGCACAAAATGGCTAAGAGGAAAACAACTTTGACAAGGGGAATGCCAATAAAAAATTAAAACACAGTCATTATTATACACTGTCACTGATACAGAGAATCCGTAGCAAGTCACCTACTTACTTACATAAACCTATTTATATTTAATACATATTCAGTCTGAAATAACATTTTAGTCATGGCTTTGGAATTACTTTTTGGTCATTTTTCTAAAAACTGTATAACACATTGGGAACTTTGCCCCTGCACTAGTAGCAGCTGCCCACAGCAGTGCATGGGTTTAATTCCCAAAACCTATTACACTCAATTGAGCCACATACAGAGATTTGGGGTGACAGAGGGTTTTCATGAGACTTAAACCTTGTTTTTAAAAAAAATAAAACCTGCACAGCTCTGCAACTTGCTTCTTCCTTCTCATAAACAGTTATTATTTCAAGGCATAAAAAGTATGTTGCCTCAAATGGTGCCCGCCAGCAAATCTTTGTGCCCCATACTGGCAGATGCAAAGGAGCAAGACAAGGTGCACTATGAACACTTTGCTCCTTGCACCGTTTAAGTTCTCAGGCTTGAAAACCTTGTAAAGTGAATTTAGTCTATTTCCTGGTTTATAAAACTGTTTGCAATACATGTAATTTACTGATGTGTATAAAAGGATCCAGGTTTTAAAAAATCATTATCAAACACAACCACATCTCTCATGGATCGTTAAAAAAAAACCCACTAACATGCTCAAATAGCATTATTGCTGTGTTTTGACATACCTAGCATATCCTTATGTCAGTGATACGGTGTAACCTTCAACAAACCGATATGTAACAAAGCAAATCTATTTTGCTGATCTATTTTGTGTGGTGCAAAAGTTCTAAATGCAAACAATATTGATACGCACAACCTGTATAGTTTTCCATTTGTAAAAAGCAGATCTAAATAGACTGGCAGCGAAACGTTACCACATACTGTAGCCGAGAATGTTGGGCATGATATGTTGTAAATTCTACCCAGTAGCTTTCACTGAAGGGTTAAGAAGTCATCATTAAGCAAGCTGCATACAAAGAGGAAGCATTATCATCTGTCTCAATGTCCACACAGCACAAATCTAGCAATAGCCTGAGTTACATGTTATAGTGAATTGAGGAAGGAAGAACAGCTATGAGTCCATCTGCAGGTGTGATTTCTTTATAGTTTTTATTTTTCAGTTTTCAGAGAACAAAAGGAAAAGAAATATACAACATAAAGAATTAAGGAAGGCTAGTTGGTAAAGGAGGGCAGTGGGGAAAGGAAGATCTGAGGGGTTAAGCCTATAGGTCCCAGTTGTTATAAGCAGTTAATTTTAGGCAGTGGTCTTTTTTGTAAAGGATTCTTGTGTTCTTTATGTCTGTCCTGTCATGAAATTATATGGTCCCAGCAAATATACTTTGAGTTCCATATTATTGGGAAACGCTAGTGAATTTGGAAAAGAACATAATGTCACTCCCATAGTATGTGATAATTCTACGGGTCCAAAAACATGCAAGTATGTGCCAGGCTCAGACTGGAATTAGAAACAAAAATTGTTAGGACATATTATGTAAACTCACAGGAGTAAAGGACTATCATCTTATATTTATAAAGGTTTTCATTGCTACTAATCATCATTTGTAGAAAGTGATTTGTTATATCGCTCCAGTCATCAGTATCCAGATTAGGCATATCATGCAATATAGCAATTTTCAAATGAATTGCCTTTTTGTATACTGTGTGAATTATAGATATGTGACAGCCCTAAGCACTGTCTCCAGGTCTGGAAGATCCAGTTTAGGCATTGTTGGAAATTGGGAGTCTAGGGCCAGTTGGCCTATAGGTAAAATGGTATCAGTACTGAGATTAACTGGTCCCCTACATGGTTCACACCTCAGATTCAGGCTGCAATCCCCCTGTATTGTTTAAAAATGTAATCCCCTGTGTTGTTCACACTTTTTAATCCCTACATTGTTCACCCCCTGCAGTGTTCACACCTTAGGCTCACGCTGTAATCACCCACATTGTTCACCTGTTCACACCTCAAACTCATAAACAAAACCCTGCACACTATAAAAAGAACATATACTGATGTGGTACTGCAATTAGAAAGTTTTTTAATACATAGTTATTGTGCAGACTGTAGGAGCAGTGCCAGCTTTGTGTCACTCTGCCTCTGCCTGCCCTATAGCTGTCTGTATGTGGCATACTCTGCCTGCCCTACCCTGCCTGTGTGTGCCATACTCTACCTGCCCTATGCTGCCTGCGTGTGCGACATACTCTGCCTGCCATACCCTGCAATGTGCGATATACTCTGCCTGCCATACCCTGCCTGTGTCCCATACTCTGCTTGCCCTATGCTGCCTGTGTGTGCCATACTCTGCCTGCCCTACCCTGCCTGGGTGTGCCATACTCTACCTGCCCTATGCTGCCTGCGTGTGCGACATACTCTGCCTGCCATACCCTGCCATGTGCGATATACTCTGCCTGCCATACCCTGCCTGTGTCCCATACTCTGCTTGCCCTATGCTGCCTGTGTGTGCCATACTCTGCCTGCCCTACCCTGCCTGTGTGTGCCATACTCTACCTGCCCTATGCTGCCTGCGTGTGCGACATACTCTGCCTGCCATACCCTGCCATGTGCGACATACTCTGCCTGCCATACCCTGCCATGTGCGACATACTCTGCCTGTCACACCCTGCCTGTGTGCCATACTCTGCTTGCCCTAGGCTGTCTGTGTGGCACACAGGCAGGATATGGCAGGCAGAGTATTTCACACACACAGGCAGCATAGGGCAGGCAGAGTATGACACATACAGGTAGCATAGGGCAGGCAGAGTATGGCACACACAGGCAGGGTAGGGCAGGCAGAGTATGGTACACAGGAAGGGTAGGGCAGGTAGAGTATGCACACAGGCAGTGTAGGGCAGGTTGTGTATGGCACACATGCAGGGTAGGGCAAACAGAGTATGGCACACACAGGCAGGGTAGGGCAGACAGAATATGGCACACACAGGCAGGGTAGGGCAGGCAGAGTATGGCACACAGGCAGCCTAGGGCAGGCAGAGTATGCCACATACAGGCAGCATAAGGCAGGCAGAGTATGGCACACAGACAGCATAGGGCAGGCAGAGTATGGCACACACAGTCAGGGTAGGGCAGGCAGAGTATGGCACACACAGGCAGGGTAGGGAAGGCAGATTATGGCAGGTTTTTGCTGTACTACCAACACTATTATGGGTATGGGCATGTGATAACATGGGTGTTGTTTCAAGTGGGTGTGGTTTTAAAAGGGGGAGTGGTCAAAACTGGCTTCCATTATCGGCCCTCCGCCATGTAGACCGGAAAAATTCCGGCCACAGAAGTTAGACACCACTGGTGTAGACTATGGTGCATGGAAGGTGGAATTTCTATATTGCAGGTGTAAATTAAATTGTTATTAGTGCATCAGCAGTCCCTGCTTAAAATCTAGTAAAATGAAGGTTGATGGTGACAACTGCACAGCTTCTATCCCAGTGCATCATACCCATAGTCCACTTAGTTCCCACATTACACTACACATCCTTCAGTGTTCATGTTAGGTACAAAGAAAATGACAAAATAATGTGGCCTTCAGAAAATATCTGTGTACCTTTTTTGGACAGGACACGCTCCAACCTGTATTCAAGCTGTAATAATAAAGAGGGGACATAGCTCTTTGTTATATACTTCACACAGCTTTGTAGAGTAAAGAGCATACCCTTCTGAGACAGAGTGGATATGAAGCACAGTCTATTGCAAACATTCTGCCATAATCACAGCCCTGCTAGCTTTGCTCATGAAACTAGTATAGTAATATTTTGGCAGTTCTAAGCCATTCAACCCTTATTTGAATTTCCTCTGGTGGAGTAATTGTTTGCAACTCATATGCCATGGGACCAGTGGGGTAGTGCAGGGGACTTGTATGTGTCCTTGTGTTTCTATGCTCTGTTTTTTGGTTACCATTACTTACATGTTCTACAGGAACAAGTCATTCTGCTTTCTGATGGGTTTTTTTTACATTTTGAACTTGACAATGCATTGATGTTTTATATTTATGACATTATCCCTACTGTTTGTATTTGTATTTGCATTTAAGCAGTGCTGCCTCCAATCCCTGACTTACATTGTCATATTTTTAAAGGTTCTTCAAACAAGTTCTTCATACTGCAGGAAGAACTACCTATTTGAAAATATCTCTCCTTGGCAAAAAGCAGCAACTACCATGTAGCAGTCACACACAACATCTGTCAACACACTGGGTAACATACTGTTAACTCTGGGGTATGGGGTTAAGTCCTTTTGATCCCCAACACTTTCCTGGATGGATCTTCCTTGCACACCTTTTAAATAAAGTGTATTAAGCCCTTAATGCTACTGCTTTTAATTATACAATCTACCTCTTGAAACTTGCCAAAGTACAGATGCAAATAGTGATTACGATCTTGCACTACACTGACTGCTAACATATGCTTCTTAAGAGTCTGGGACCACTTACCATTATATCTTTGGTGGATTGCACACATAAACCAAGTTATTCCATAGTTAAAGCAAAATGAATGGCATTTTGCCATTTTATTGCCAATAGATTAGCCACAATAATGTAAGCTAGAACGCTATATTTATTCTGCAAAATGCTTTACCATACCTGAGTAAACAGCCCTAGAAGCTCCCTGTGTTTGCTTAAGATAGCAGCTGCCATTTTAGCTTGGTCTCAGTAATTTCCGTGCTGCAGCTCTGGCTGCTGGTAGCTCAGATTACAGAACAGTTGGGAGGGGGAGAGAGTCCAGATGAGAGGGAGAGGAGAAGAAGGGAGGGGAGAGAGGAGCAAACTGAGCAGACTTGTGTCGTGTCCTGAAGGAAAGTCTGATGCAGAAGTTCATGTATACAGAATTAAATAAAAAAATGTGGTGTTTCTTTTCACTGAGGACTGTATAGGCCTTTCTGATAAAGCTTACTTACATCTCATTCTCCCTTAAGCTAGGCTAAAAAAAATCCAGCAAGTTTAACCCCTCCAAATGAACCCCATTTATTTCACTGCAGTGAACAAAGGATCCCACTACTCAAATAAAAGGCAGAACATCTATAAAACTTTTTTTTCCCTATCAACAGCCTAGTACCCCATAGAACTAGACCAGACTGACACAAAGGGAAAATGACAATTAGTACTAAGGTAGCCTCTCTTTTGCATCAGATATTTAGTTCATATAGAAAATCCAATTTTAACAATAATTAGGAGAATGATAAACAGAATATTTTGTTAACACCCACCATCTTAGCACCAACCTTTTCATATTCTTTATATTGCTTCAACCATTGGGTTCCACCTTCTTCCTAATAATAAAACTTGAAATGGTAAAGGTACTTGGCTATCATTCTGCACAGCAGCCAACAAGTTAAATTCGTAACATTAAAGTTAATGGGCTGAATAGTTTAAAAACTGATGAATTGTTGTTGCTTTACCACCATTTTTCTAGTTTTATGTTAGGGAAATTTCATAGGGACATTACAGGACTGCAACTTAATAAGAATGACATTTTTATGAGCAGTATTCTGAGTAAGTACTTTATTAAGCTGCTGGAGTCAGAAAACAATCAGCAGAATAGGAACCATTCTAGCATATAGCGAGGCAATGAGAATGTGATTACCTAAGATAGTTATCAAATGAAAGAACTGATTAGTGCTGAAAGATGGCATCTGAGGTCTTTAGGGGGACATTCCTTACACAAAGTATTACTGATATTATCCTACCTCATTATACTTGGTAGTGCTTTACTAGCACAAATAAAATGCACACAAAGTTGAATCCATAGAAGTGCTATTTCCAAAGGAATTTGACTCAATACACAATCCCCATACTTGTACCTTACACCAAATAAAGTTCCCACCCCTATTAACACAACCATCCTCATTGATTGCTTGTGGGTTAGTTTATTTATGCTGGAATTTTGGAAAATGATGTGTGTTGTGAGTAAAAAAAAATACCAATAGAAATTTGCACATGCCACTTGTATTAGTGCTATCTCATAGCTGCTGCCCCTTTACTGGAAAAGAAATAAATCTTATGGGGTCAGTGGTGTTTTACTACTTAAATGGGTTGGTCACCTTTAAATTAACTTTTGGTATGATGTAAACAATGATATTCTGAGACAATTTGCAATTTTTTGTTTTATTGTTTATGTTTTTTTAGCTTTTTGTTCAGCAGCTCTCCAGTTTAGAATTTGAGCAGATATCTGGTTGCTAGGGTCTTGTTTACATTAGCAACCAGGCAGTGGTTTCAATGAGAGAGTTGAGTAAGAATTGGAGAGGGACTGAATAGCATAGGTGGGCCAAGCCGAACAGGTGCCTTTGGCGACCCAGCCAGCATTTCACTTCCACCATTGCTTCCCCCCGCTCAGGAGCATCGTTGGGGGGGGAGCGTAGCGCTTAAAACATGCAGACGGCATGCAGGAAATCTGTGGTGGGGGTAAGAGATCCCAGACTAGGGGTTGGCAGCACAGGTACCTGCCTAACACCCCATTACTGTTGTGCTCTAGGCAGATGCCTCTTCTCTGCCTACCCCAGGTTCCGGCCCTGCTGAATAGAAAGCTAAGGAATAAAAAGTAGCAATAATAATAAAATTGTAAGCTTACAGAGCAGAGAATAGTTTTTTAGCTGCAGGGAACAGTTATCCCCATTTGAAAGCTGAAGGGATGTAGTAGAGGAAGGCAAATTATTCAAAAACTATAAAATATAAATATTTAAGACCAATTGCAAAGTTTCTAGGAATAGGACATTCTATAACATATTAAAAGCTAACGTAAATGTGAACCACCCTGTAAATCTCTCCATCGAACTGCTGGTCTGCAGAGCTTTACAAAGACAGGGGCTTCGGGATATTCTCTTGAATCCCACTAAAGAGCACTGTAGCATAAAGAAAATCAAACTTCTAATTGCCAGCAGCACTACAAGTTACAGCATCCCCCGCGAGTTCTGCCTAGCCCTGGCTTTCACAACTAATGCTGGGTGTTGCCTATGCTTTGTTAAATAAGATAGCTCGGCTAAAGCTACAAAAAGAGGAAGAGTTCTGCTTCATGTTTAAAATAACCAGAAAAAAACAACTATTTTTTTCCCGAGGGGGGGGGGAAGGTTGATTATATATGCACACTTATAAACACCAACAAGTCCCAAGCAGTTTTCTGGAGCCCTATAAGTTTTTCCTGCTTTGAAGAAAAACACTGTTGAAAGTTTTTAAGTTAACATTTTGCTAAATTAAAAAAAAGGCATTACGCACAGCAGCATACTTCAATAACCCACCATGCAAACCAACAGCAAGAGTTTGCCTATAATTATGTGCAAGTAATCATTTCTTTCCATACATCTCTCACAGAACACTAAAAATACATTACCGCACACTGAATTCTCCCCCCACTTTTCCTTTTAATGTGGTTCAGACAAGACTGCTAAACGTCATGTTTATATCTTTTTATCGAGTCTGTTTACACATTTCTATAAAAGATTTACCACACCACAAATCACTTTATTTTAGACCGGTTTTCATTTTTTCCATCATTTCCTGGGAGCCTCTTTAAAATTGCTTTTTATGCTTCTTTTTACCAGTACAAGTATATTTTGATCTCACACCCACATATTATTTCATGCATACATTAAAACGCCTCCTTTGGTTTACAAGCTTAAATTACTGTTTAAATTGGTCCCAGATTTCTGGCTCCCATAATGCATTTCTGAAATCTCAGTTTTGAATAGATATACAGTATGCATTGCTTGCTGCAGGTAAAAAGAAAAACCTCTGCAAAACATGGACTTTATTAAACAGAGACAAGTAATATGAGTAGGTTCAACAAATATGTCTTTAGTTATACATTGTATTGTAGTAATATATGGTGCAGATTTAATAAAATGAGAAAAGCTTATCCCTTGATTTATCCCTAGATTTCCCTTTGACTTCAGTGGAAATTTCACTAGATATGAGATGAAATTAGTTTTTCCTCAAACAGCTGTATCTATCCAATATAACTATACAATAAGCAATGGAATATAGATAGATGATCCTGAAGATCAGTTGGGGTGAGATTTGAGGTCAGTGCTTATTTGTGATCCTAGATACTCCTGGAGCTAAGCCTAGAGGTGAATTATTATGGAATATTGGGGGAATTCATGTGTAGTTCTAAATATTCCAAGAATAATAAAACAATGAAAAATACAAAAAATACATTTTGTATAAGTCATTGTTGTATAAGTCAACAAAACATGTAATAATTATTCTAGATACTTTCTTACTTACCTTAACTGGGTTATGCAATGGTTCAAACTGCTTGTATCCCAAACCACCTCCCGCAGATCTGATTCAGTGTACACTACAACAAAATATTTCCTTTTTAAATAATAAATAACTCATTCCAACCACAGAAAATAGTTGTTACAAGTTTAGATGTAGAGATGCTGATTTTGGCCATTTTCCTTAAGAATTTTTTAGTGACAATTTTCTAGTAGCCATATGTTACCAAATGCCAAACTAGTTCAGATACCTATATAGAAGGCATGTATACAGGTCCTCTGCAGAAATGTAACCTCTTGCAGAAATGTAACCTATTGCTATGAGCAGGCCAGGCTACATGGAGCAGACAGACAAAGCAGGCTGATAGCACTGGATAACATCAATAGAATGGAGTGACTAAATGAAGGCAAGCTGCTCAAATATGCTTCTGAGGCAGAGCTGCATTGTGCATTAATTAAAGAGGTTGCATGTATGATGCATGGACACTACAGCCAAAGGCAGACTGAGAACATATGCTGTGGCTGTCTACATTCTAATTCAGGCAAATATGTAGTGAACAGTACCAAAAAATATTTAATATATAAAAAGCCTTTATTCCATCATGGCCAAACCCTGGATCATACATTTCAGGCCCCAACCAGCTTTTTTCATGCTAATTCAGTTCCAAACTGAAGGAACTCCATTTGCCATATTTGCATTTGATGAATAACATATTGAGCGCCATCCCCAGGAAGAGTTTTGTATCTTGAAAAGGATGAAAGGTAAAACAGAAATACGGTCCAAAAATCGCGCAAAACTATGTTTCGAACAAGTATATCGGTGCAAGCATTTTGGGCAATTTTTCAATAGCTGGAAAACACGGGCAGAATCTATGCCCTGTGTGCCATAGGCATCAGTGGTATTGTAAATGAAGTGGATCATTATTGCCCTTATACATAGGGTTAGTTGACATCTTTGTTTCCTACTGCCTCCTACATGCAGCCACTCATTCGATAAACTTGGGTTTGTGCTGGTAATGTGGAGAGAGGCTGGGACTCAATTACGAATAGCTTGTTAACTCCATCTTATGGGATACATGATAACACCAGGGTGTAAGGTAGACCCAAAACCAAACCACAAACATCATACAGTATTCTACCATAACCTTTATCTAAATGACAAAGACCATCTAATATATCAAACACACCTAGCTCTTAAGCTGGCCATACACGTGGCGATCTAACGATGTTTCGTGCGACCATCGGTCGCACGAAACATCGTCAGGTCCGCCACACACAGTCAGGGCTGAAACAGCAGATAAGGAGGTAGAAACAATAGGATTTCTACCTCCTTCTGCCGATTCAGCCCTGACGGCAGATTTTGGTCAGGCGCCTTCTATGGTGCCCGATCAAAATTTTCTAACCTGGCCGATAGGCGAGTCATCCGATATCAGCAGCTCGCCGACATGCCATACTTGCACCGAATATCGTACGAAACGAGATTTCGTACGATAGTATCGGTGCGTGTATGGCCAGCTTAACTCACTGGTCCTTATCTACTAATCAGTGAATTACTAAGCAGTATCTCACAAGAAATATAAGCAGTGTGCAGCTGAATAAGGAAAGCTACTCTCTAATAGACCCATTTATCCAATAATACATTAGGCATGCAATTTATGTTGTATAAATAATAAGATGCATGAACATTTGCAGAAATATGTCATGTTTAAATTTGTTCTCAGATCACTTCCCATCTCCACTGTTTCACCAGTCCATCTCCTGAAGGATATCAGTCTGTTTATAGGGCTAACCATATTCCTGCAGTATTTCCTGTTCTCCTCCACTTGGCTGTAAGTTACCCACCTAAGAATGAGGTTGCTGCCATTTTTGAAAAAACATACTAGCCTTCAATATACTTATCTTTCTTCCATTTTAACATATAAGTGGCAACCCTATCTCAGAACCAGCCAGCTTCAATATAATGGTGCGGACTGTGAGCTGCAGATTTCAATATTTTCTAAAGCAATATTGTAATGGGTAAAAGTCGTAGCTTTTTCATGTTGTTTTTCAGCAGGTAAATCCAAGATGAGCAGTCAGAGGTCATATTGAAGTTTCTGAACTACTGTCATGATCAATGATAACTAATAAAAATTCATTTTTATAAGTGACTAAATGACGAGCAGATGTTACAAGAAAGGAATAGCTACAGTTGTATTTGCCTTGAAAGCACATGAGCAGCACCTAGTGATCTAAGCACAACATAACATCAATACTATTTCCAAAGAAATTTGCAGCACAGGGGGAAATAGATTCCCAATATGTCTCATAATCATATTGATTATTGATATATTATGTACTGGAAGCAAGGTATTCAGCATTGTACAATCGTACAATCATATAACAAAGAAGCAAAAACAAAAAAAAGGAGGACAATACAACACTGACTGTAACAGGGACAGGGACACCAGAGCTACTGGTTGCTATAAATGAATTAATGCTAATTACTCATGCTACAAATGTGTGTTTTTATCAGTTAAATGTGCATATATACATACTGTATATATCCTGTCCTTCACTCCTCATATCCAATCACTTATCAAATCATGTCACTTTCACCTAAGAAATATCTCCAAAATCCGATCATTTATCACCCAAGATGCTGCCAAAATTCTTTTTCACTCTCTTATAATATCTCACCTGGACTACTGTAACTCCCTATTAATTGGCCTTCCCCTCCAAAGACTGTCCCCTCTCCAGTCCATAATGAATACTGCTGCCAGGCTCATACACCTCTCCAACCGCTCCTCCTCTGCCGTGCCGCTCTGCCAATCCCTGCACTGGCTTCCCCTACCATTCAGGATAAAATTCAAACTAATGACTCTCACATTTAAAGCAGTTCATAACTCTGCCCCACCCTACATCTCTGAACTCATCTCTAGGTACCATCCAACCCGCTCGTTACGCTCCTCTACTGACCTGCTCCTCAACTCCTCTCTCATTCCCTCCTCACAAGCTCGCATTCAAGACTTTGCAAGGGCTGCCCCCCTTCTCTGGAATTCGCTCCCACAAACTGTCAGACTTTCTCCCAATCTCTCTGCTTTCAAGAGATCTCTAAAAACACATTTATTCAGAGAAGCTTACCCTAATCTAGTTTAGCAATACCCTGTGCCACACCTCTCACAACTCTGGTCATGCCCATTCCCACACCTTGTGTCTCAACCCTTTCTCCTTGTAGATTGTAAGCTCTTTTGGGCAGGGCCCTCTTCACCTCTTGTATCGGTTACTGATTGCTTTATATGTTACTCTGTATGTCCAATGTATGTAACCCACTTATTGTACAGCGCTGCGGAATATGTTGGCGCTTTATAAATAAATGTTTATGTAATGTAATGTAATGTGTATATATATATATATATATATATACATATATATATATTTAAATAAAGAATAAATGATCAGTAAAAATGAAAGTTTTCCTCCTGTGGGACTGTATCATCTGGATCAGTTACACCAAGCAACTGATCCAGATAATACATCATATTTGTCCTTAATGGATTTCCAATTTCTTCTCCACTGACTTAGCTCTAACTCACAGTCTTCATGGACAGATAACTGAGCAAACATATATAAAAAAGACTTATTATTGTTAGAGTGGAGCAGATTTCCTACACTTGCAGTGCCCAGACTGCCTTGGCAGGGTACAATGTTGCAACTGATTTTCATGGGAAAGTGTCAGTATTTTAAAATACATGCATTCAGCTGCAGTGGTACACACTTGACCCACCCAAGCTCCAACTTTCCCACCAACACTCTAGCCCCCTTAAAACTCTGAGCCCAGACAGAGCTGATGAGAATCCTGATTAGAATTTTGGTTTGTAGATTACATTTAAGTACGTTTATAGTAATTATAAAACTTTGTGTTCTAATTTTTAGCATATCTGAACACAGAAACAGTTTTGCTCTGTGAAGACAAGGGTAGGTAGAGCAATACTATGAATATTGCTGCGCAAATAACAGTATAAGGAAAATTTCTTGGGTGGGAGATATGAGGGACCATTCACAAAGTGGGTGCAATTGGCAAAAAAATGCACAAACTATTAAGTTTGTTGTATATTTTTCTGAAATCAACTTAGATTCCAGTAGAAACATAGACATTCATTATCTGCATATATGTGCATGATTTTACTATAGATTTCTACATTTTTCCATGCTATAAATTTCCCAGGCTTATTTCCAGTTGTCATGGCAACCCTGAAAGAATACATTGGTTGGCTCAGTATCAGGAACATTCTCCAATTCTCCTCGGGAATGTTTTTCCACACACAGAGTAATTTGCTGACAAGATATTGTGCTTTTATAATGGAGTAAGTGGTGTCAGTACCATTATTTGACCTCACCAGATCCCAAGAGGCTGAGCCTTTGAGCTGAAGCTGATTAACAAATAAACAACAGGGAAAATATATGAGATTGCATTGTTCATGATAATTATATTGCTGCTTGCTGGATTGACTCCTGGTATTTAACCTTTCTCTTCCCAGCTGAAAATTGCTTCTTTTACATTTATATCTAGGGCACATGGGACTTTTTGGAGAGTTTTTTCCCCCACGGCAATCAAAACAATCAAAATCCCTCTGTGCAATTTTCTGGAAATCATCTGCAAGCTCAGTATAGTCACTTGTCAATCAGTTATCACTTGGAAACACTATTGTCTGTGTTTCCAAGTGACAATATCCTGGCAAGAGGGTACATTTTGCCGCAGGAGGCAATTTTGGTTCGGTTTAGCCCCACCTCCTAATATGCAGGGACCAAAGCTCCACATTGCTGAGAGATGGTATTGCAGCTTTCCTAGTTAATTCACTGTATATATAAAAAGGATTTGTCATAAGAATAAAATTGCCATTTATGACTATTTGTGTTGCCTTTCCAGTAAATAGTGGAAATTTCATTTTTGGCTATTTTATATATATTACACATTTTTAAAAATTTGGCAAAAACTAAATGTAGGGGGTTGCGACAGCCTTTAGGCCTTGGGAGGTTGTGGGCATAGGGTAGGGTAGCCAACCCACAGTCAGCTATTTAGTCTATAGAGAATGCCACTGTTGGGTAGTGCTACAGTCAGTTACTGAAGTATGTGGGTTTCAGTATCTTTTGTCTTCCATACAGTATGTAAAAAAACAATATCAACATTGGAGATTTGGCAGCCAACTTTGTATTTCAGAAAAGGATTAGCCACAGTCATAAATTCAGAACAGGGTTTGATTCTTTCCAGAATGGTCCAATCATGTGGCAATCCAATCAAGCTGAACCATCATACGGACCAATCTGACCTTGAATTGTGATGGGGCAGTCAGGGCTAATACTGCGGGGCTTATAGCAATATAAGTCTGCCTGTAGGATCCAGACAGGACACAGAGCTTACTTGGACTGTAAGGTCTATATGGCAGGGACCTCTTTCCTACCATGTATCTTACCACATGGCACTTAATCCCTGTATATTATATATATACTTGTTTATTATTAAGTTTGTCCTCCCTGTGTGTACATTTCTATATAGTAACATTGTACAAAGCTGTGTATTGCAGTCAAGAGGACTTGGGACTAACTATGTATATTAGGGAGGCCTATTTTAAAGAGGGTTTCCCTCATAGCAGAGGTCAAGGTGAATGCAGGCTGACTACAATTTATATTATAAAAAAGGAAAAAAAACTTTTTACAAAAAGGAAAAATTTGTGTTTTAATGCCCCGGGTCTTTAGTATATCTTTGCCGGTTCCTCTCTGCTTCTCCTCTGGATATAGCAACTACAAAGAATTATGCACCATATTGTGATTTTTCTTTCTTTTTTTCCTGTACATTGAGCGTTGGCTTTACATACTACAGGTACAACCTATTGATTACAATTTACATTATGAACAAGGACCAAATGGTAGAATTTCCAAACAGGTTTGGTGTGGGTGGTTTGGGTGTCTGTAAACCCGCAGATTGTATTAAAGCTTTACTGAAATCTTAGTGTTTGATTATTGACTTGTCTGATCCTGTATTTTGAATAATTCATTGGCACCGCATTTAGGTTGATTGTCTTACCGTGTATGACCTGGCCTGTCTGAGTTCTGTGTTTCCTTAAACTGAATTGACATTAAGGGGCACATTTACTAACCCACGAACGGGTCGAAATGAGTCCGATTGCGTTTTTTTCGTAATGATCGGTATTTTGTGATTTTTTCGTATTTTTGCGATTTTTTCGGCTTCTTTACGAATTTTTCGTTACCAATACGATTTTTGCGTAAATACGCGAGTTTTTCGTAGCCATTACGAAAGTTGCGTAAAATCTGGCGATTTTTCGTAGCGTTAAAACTTGCGCAAAAAGTTGCGCTTTTTTCGTAGCGTTAAAACTTATGCGAAACTTCGCACCTTTTAAGTTTAACGCTACGAAAAAGGCGCAACTTTTCGCGTAAGTTTTAACGCTACGAAAAAATCGGGCGATTTTACGCAACTTTCGTAATGGCTACGAAAAACTTGCGTTTTTACGCAAAAATCGTATTGGTAACGAAAAATTCGTAAAGACGCAGAAAAAATCGCAAAAAATACGAAAAAGTCGCAAAATGTTCGTTTTCAAGTCGGAACTTTTCCAATTCGGGTCGGATTCGTGGGTTAGTAAATCAGCCCCTTAGTTTAGCAATTTCTACTGCCTCCCCCCATCCGGTTTCTTGTTTTCAGCATTTCAGCATAAGCTAATTTCTTGCCTAATAATTACTTGTAAGGCATTTAGTAGAACCAATGCAGGTCTCAGCCATTGGGATCTAATTACTGTTTGTTCCTATAAACAGGCAGACTTGGATTTTTACTATTGAGTGCTATTCTGATATCTAAGGGCTCTGGCACACGAGGAGATTTGTCGCCGGCGATTTTTAAAAGAGCGATTTGGCGACAAGACGCCAATGCTAAATCAATGGAAATCGCCAGCGTCAAAACATACGAGGCTACTTCAAATCGCCTGCTGTTTCAAATCGCACACAGACTCTTTTCTGAGCGACTTGAGTAAACATGAGGGGGGGTTAACTGTTGAGTGGTACCATGGGTAGCAGATCGCCTGGAGCTCAACTCGCATGAAATCTCTTCGCGCCAGGGGGAAAAAACGCAGGCGACAAATCTCCTCGTGTGCCAGAGCCCTAATGCTAGGTGGGGCATGGGAGCATTTTTAGCATTGCAGGTGTCAGGGAGCTGCTATCTTGCTGCCTTCCCATTGTTCTGCTGATCGGTTGCTGGGGGGGGTAAGGGAGGGGGGTGAAATCACTCCAACTTGTATTGCAGCAATAAAGAGTGACTGAAGTTTATTAAAGCACAGGTCACATAGCTGAGGGCACCTGGAAAACTAAGAATATGTTTACCCCCAGTTCAATTTTCAAAAATCTGTTTGCTCTTTTAAAAAAACAGATTTTAGTGCAGAATTCTGCTAGAGGAACGCTATTGAAATGCTATTGATATGCTATTGAAGATAAAACTTCTTTTCCCATGACAGTATTCCTTTAATAGACCAACAGTAAATAAAGAAACAGAATATTTATGTAGGACCCTACTTAAGTTTATAATACTGTGCCTTTAGAGGTGCCTTTATCTTCCCATGGTTGTTCTTAAATAAACATTATTTTAAATAATTATTTATCATTATTATAAAATGATGAATAATAAGCACTGGAAAAGTCATGTGATACAGTTTAAAAGAATAAGTATTTCACAACATTCTAGCACAGATTGCATTATTTCCAAGTGACAGTACCACAAGAAAATTCTACATGAGGTTTTTCTACATGAGGTTATGGGAAGCTACAGGATGTGATCATGGAAGCATTTCAGCTAGCTAAAATGTGTCGGCTGAATACCACCCCTTACAACATTGGCTAAAATACCCCCCATCAACATCTAGTTTGTGCAAGAAACAAGGAGCAAACTAGATACATAAAATTTAGTAAACAGGGACCTACAATGCCTTTTTGGGGTTTTTTTTTTTTAAGTTGTAACTTTTTTATTGAGAATAACAAGTTACATAACATATTTATGCTTGTTGAAGTTATGTATAGTTACATCAATAAATTGTACAGTTGTTAATCATGTATAATTCTTATGAGTCATTATTTATGGGAGGGAAATAGGGGTGGAATAGGGTGGGGCAGAAAATAAACATCAAAGAAATGGATATAGAGGAAGTACAACAAAACTTTTTATTTGTTGCCCCAAAACTATATTGCTTTAAGCAATATTACACAATAGTTTGAAGCAACGTTGTAAATGATTAATATTAGAAATCCCTTTATCAAAGCTCAATTAAATACACAGCTCATTTTGTTCTTCCCAGTATAAATGAATATATTTAAAATAACATAGTCCATTGCAAACTTATTATTGCACAACATCAGTTTCAAAGAATTAGAAAAAAGTACTCTAGTGTTTCCTTTAGGGACACTCACAACATTAACCACATAAAGAATTTCTCAAGAGTCAACTTTTTTTGTGCGAGCTGTTGCACAACACCTTCAGCATAACCTCCTACAGCCAGATAGCTGAAAGTATTGTATCCCTGCAATACAAATGGCTGCTTGCTCATCAGTGCATGATATTTCCAACCATTGCACCTAATCTGAGGGAAGAAAGAACATTCTACAAGTCATGCAGTACAGATATGCTAAGATAAAGGTTTTAAAAGATAAACATCAAACTGCAACTGGAACAAACTGTGTCTGTTGAAAAATCAAAAACTACTAGTATTACAGTATTAATAATGCTGTTAGTGTTAACATATAGGCCTAATATACAGTAGTGACTGGTCTGAACACAAACTAGTGTAAAATAGTTTCTTTGTGTTTTTCTAACGGCTCATTTCTTAATTTCAGAAAGTCACTTAACACAGAACAGTCTGCCACATCTTCCAGTCTGTACACAGTTTCCAGAATACCTTCTACTCCATCGTTTGAAAGAACAGTGGAAGCATTAGACCTAAATTTGCACACAAGATCTTCTTTGCTAAGAGGTTTTCTCCAGTGACCATAGAAAGTGTCACATCTCTCGCTAAAAGTATCTCCATTTTGCATTGTTATAGTCACCTCACAATATAGCTTCTCAAAATTTGGTTTGTTGTCAGATGGGTGAACTACTTGTATCTTACTTAGAAGTTCTCTCAGATTTGGCCGAGAAATGTTGTTTTCAGTAAATGACTGAACAGATACAGTCCCATCAAGGAGAGCAGTGCACGCATTAAACTGGAAGGAATGCCGAGCTTCATGTTCTGATGTGGGGAAAGGACGATTTACATACTTAGTGTCTGGGAATTTTAGTACAATTTTTTTTATACTGTCCACAGGCAGCAATCCATTGTTCCCAACAATGTGCCTTCGGGCAGCTGAAGCAGCATCTGCAACCCAATGCATTCCAAGATGTGCTGGAAAGCGCTTAAAAGCCACATCTTGATCTTCCAGAAGCCACGTAAAAGAGTCTAAAGATGGTAAACTCTGGGGATCATAGTCATTATAAAAAGCACCAAATCCAGTCTCCAAATCAAAAATATTCTTGTTCCCCTCAAGGCCTAGATATGCCAAACAAGAAGCCTCAAGGCCATGTCGAGCAGCATTGCCGATGTGCAGTGGTTTGGTTTGTGTGGCTACATTAGCCATTGGGGCTCCAGAATAAGATGCAGCAATTGCAAGGGCCTCACGGCACTGTGACTGGTTCAAACTTAGGAATTTAGATGATGCTGCGGCACTTCCCATAGGTCCAACCACAGTGGGAGGGTGAAATCTGTTAAATAGGTAGTTTTAAATTGTTAAACATACTCAATAGGCAAACACTACAAATCTACCAACACTAATTTAAAGAGCAACTATTATAAAAGATAGTTATGATAAATTCCCAGTGCAGTAACTACTATACCTTTCAATAACACTTTTGTGTTAGTTGTGTTGATATTTTCTTGATCATTCACTGGCAGGGCTTTTAAAAAAATGCCTAATGAAAATAATCTGATTTTATGCACCTTTCCTATATAAATAAAAACTTTTGATTGGCGGATTGATTGGGTTAAAGTCATTTCTAAATGTAATTGCTATTTGAAAGAATCTCCCCGGCTGACAGTAACTGATGCCATTTTATTACATTGTTTCATAGCCAGAACTAGAAAATACAAAGGCATAAACATAAATAGTGTTTTGAATTACATTTACCTTTGGAAATAACTTTAAAAACAAACAAAAACAAAAATTCTGAATCAACATATGCTAAGAAGTAGCTTAGAGTTACAGTTTTGGTGTGGCTGTCCTTTTCAGAAATATGAATCACTGTAAAAGTTGGGGTTTATTTATAAACAATGGTCAAATTTGCACCTGAGCAGTAACCAGTAGCAACCAATTAGTCAGTCTGGTTGTCATGGGTTACTGCCCAGGAGAAAATTTGCCCTGTGTTTATAGATGAGCCCAAATTAATTTAGTTGAGCCCATGACTGACTGGTTCATATATTCGCACCTTCGTAGTGTAATCAGTTACATACATTGTACAAATGTACCCTGGCATTGTATGAAGACTGCATTCAAATGCATTATTATTAGCAAGTGCCCTTTTATTTATTTGCCTAAATCTAAAAATTGTATATACATTTAAACTCTCATTTTTGTATTTGTCCATAAAATGATTTGTCTGCATTCTATACCTTTTTGGGATGTCTCTGGCTTCTTTAGAAAAGCGCATGAGTCTTCCCTGAACCTCTATGCCAATGTTGAATGCCAAAAGAAGATCAAGTCCAGATGGCCTCTGGTTTCCAAGATAAGATTCTGACAGTGCAATCAAAGAAGGCAAGACTGCCCCTGAAGGGTGGGTGGCAGGGTGCCAGGTGTCATCAAAATCCATGGAATGAACCTACAAATTAACAAATAATGTCCAACATTACTATAAATGCAGGGTAGGAAATCTATACTGGTTGCCACTAGGCCTAACACCATATTCCAAACACAAAATGGTCTATTAATAGAGTTACAAATGATCTGTAGTATTCCACCCACCCCCACTAACTAATATAAATGTATATTTTCTGTTTAGGCACCTAAACCTTGCAAGCCTTGGCACTTCAAAATGTCAGTATAGCATTTCCCTCAAGAACTTTTACTGTAATTGTGGTTATGATTGCTTATATTACAAACTTAAATGCACTTCTGCTATGGATTATTTTGACCTCTGAACATAAAAATGGTCGTATTTTTCTACTAGGGCTTTAAAACAAACTGTTCACAAAGCTCCAGTATAATTTAGTGTTATTACTAGACCCTGGCTTCAGGAAAATGGACAAGAGCTATCTTATATTGATCATAAATAATTCAAAAGTTTCTTACAGCAACTCCATTGACAAAAGAAGCATAGAGAGGAGGAAGCCGCACGTCTGATTGGCCCCAAACAGTGCTGGTGATGTCTGTGCTGTAAATCTGAAATCAATGAAATATTCTCTCATTTCATGCAAGGACAAGACAAAAGAGAGGAAGTCATATGCTTACTTTAAATCTCAGTCTCTTTTACAATGCAGAATAATAGATACCCTATGCAGCATTGCCAATTTCATTTCTTATGATTGCTACAAAAGTAAATTACATTTGCTTGTAAAAGGCAAAGCCAACTTAGATGAATAGCTTTAATAGAGTGGAAATTGCAGGCTGTGTTTTTACATATTCATTACATAGTTTTAAAGCTTTCTGCAACAAAAATCACAGGAATTAGATCAGGAAGTACATGGAAGAAATTAATCTTTGAAAATTCACATTTAAATCACCAAAGCAACAATAAACTTTCCCTATTACAGTAATAACAATAAGCATATTTCCTCCATAATGTGGGCTCGGTTGATCATACATTTCTGTTTTATGCATATAAAACATAGAAGCTTTATGCTTCCCTACCTTTTCAGTAGTTGTGGGGGAGAAGAGGCAAGGCTGCGATGTGGCAAACAAGATAGCAAAACACATTCCCTTCACTATTTTATATGGATTTTAGCATTGCTCTGTTATCCTCTTGCCACATAGAGGTTCAGATTTAAAAAATATTAAGTTCAGTAGTTTCTCTTCTATTCTCATACTGTAATTCAGTCTGGCAAAAGACCTCTCCAGTCAGTGTGCCATACTTTTAAAGAAAAGTTTAAATATGCCTTTAACATAAAGTGTTCCTGATATTTGTCTTGTTACACTCATGCTCTGACAAGGTCTAAAATCCCAGCCATAAAACCAGGCTGCAAACAACTTTCATATTGGAATTATACTTAAATACCATAGGGTTGATTCACTAAAGGTCGATAAGTTTTATCGCACGCTTTTTTGCGTTAAAATTGACGCAAAAAAAACAGCGTGATTCACTAAAGTATTAATGCATGCGGTAAGTCGCCTATCGCATGCGTTAAATTTCGTGCTACGAAATAATATTAACACATGATTCACAAACACTTAGACGCGTTAAATATCGCATTTGTCTGTGCGAAAATTAACACCTACCAGAGGCAGGCGGTAATTATAGAAAAGTACAGTTAATGAGCTTTTGGCAACACAATATGGACTTTGCAGTGGGATTTATTCAAGTCTGTGTTGGCCCTAGAGTGATGTAGCCTCCAGTTTGCAGGGAAATGGTCATTTTCTTAATAGTAGTTTTATGCAAGTAATGCCGTGTATTGCTAATATGGCGTCCGTCAAATACCGCACTAAAATAGTCTTTGCAACTTAAATAGCACAAACAGCATCGGGTCTAAATTAACGCAAATATACTTTTAGTGAATCGTGCATTAAAACGTGAAAAATTAGACGTGATAAAAAATTTTACGCATGCTATAAATAGCGCTCGTTTTTACACACTTTAGTGAATCAACCCTCATGTATTCAAATACCATGGTGACTAAAAAATAATATTGTCCTATACTTTTTAATTATGTAAGTAAGATATCCTTTGAAAGCTTTCAAATTAACACCTTAGGTAAAAACTCAGGGCAGTCAATGTTCTTACTTTACTATACTGTAAAGCTTTGTGGAAGACTTCAGTAGTTGTCCCAAGCAATCCAACTCCTAAGGTATCCAGAATCATACGCTTGCTTCTCTGGATCACAGCTTCGGTGAGGCTAGCACTGCTCAAACCATGGATCACATGAGCAAAGCTCCCAGTCACTGTCTGCAAAGTACATGAATAATTGTGAGTAAAAATGTTTGTCTACTGTAGCTGAACCCTACAACTAGTCCTAAGCTTGTCGCTTATAGCATTCTGTCAATGGAAATGACTGTTAATGGGATTTCTTATGCATCAATATAAAAATACTGTACATACTGTATCATACTGTATCATTTTGGATAATATGTGGGAAAAAACATTTTTTCCTATTTAGGTTCATGTGACTATTTTGCCAAACCATGCTGAAAGTTAGAGTCAGATAACCCTAGAGTTAACTATCTATGCAAGTACAAATAAAGTACGTATATAGTTAGGGTTGCTGACACTGTGACCTTCAGTGAGAGCTGTTGATCTAAAACCCTAAAATTAGCAGTCTAAAATGCTAATATATCAGAAACCACTAAAAACAAAAAATAAATATAAATTGCAAAAGTGCAGAGTACGTTAACCTTTATAGCCCTGTGTAAAAAATAAATGTGCAGTGAAAACCAAGCTTTTGTTTATTTAATTTGCTTAATATGAGGCTACTAAGAAAATGTTGACATTGTCTTTTTTGGCCCTATCCAAGTCCCTAAAAGAATTGTAACATATGTGTGCCTAGTGCACGCTGTGGGGGTGATAATGGATATGCATCACCCTAATCATGTAAGGTCAGACTTCAAACACAATATAGGCCCATCAAGAAAATATTTTCTGGGTCATCAAGTGATCCACTGGCAGGAGCACAAGTAATTATTGAATATAGCAGACTGCACTTCCACTGTAATATATGAGAGCCTTGAATGCTTTTGACCTGATATGACATTTTCTTTTATAGATAATATTTCAAATAATAGCATATAATAATATTAATATTGTGCCAGCTGACAAATTTTGTAACCTTTTGCCTCTTTAAAGGAGAAGGAAAGTTAAAAACTAAGTAAGCTTTATCCGAAAGGTCTATGTAAATACAGCCATAAGCACTCACAGAAAAGCTGCACTGAGCTCTCTGTCAAAAGAAACAGGATTTCTTGTCTCATTTTTTGTAAACATGTTCTTGGGTATTTGACTTCCTCTCTCAGAAAAATCCTTCATTCCAGGGGCCAGAGTCTCTGCAGTTCTCTCCTCTCCTTCTCCCCTCTCCCATAAGAATTCATAAAACTCACTTTTCCCCCCAGAAATGTGAGAAATGTGTGATCTGAGCTATAACTGCTAAGCTGCAAGCAGGAAGCTATGAACCCAAGCTAAAATGGCAGCTTCAATCTTAAACAAACAGAGAAAGCTTCTAGGGCTGTTTACTCTGGAATGGTAATACTTTCTGCAGAATAAATATAGCATTCTAGGTGGCACTAATGTGGTGATTCTATTGGCAGTAAAATGCTCAAATGACTTTCCTTCTCCTTTAATAAATTTGCATCATATTAAAAGCTGTGATGTTTTAGCAAACAAGTATAGTAACTATTATATAAAATATATACTGTATGATAGTAATAGGAATGTTGTAAGAATATAATGCCTCAGTCAGCGATACTAGTCACACTGTCCATTAAAGCAATTAAATGAGCCCCATGCTGTCTAGGTTAGATATCCATGATCATTTTTAATACAGCAGAATTCCTTTCTACATTAGACAACAATAAACAAAATTTGAAGTTAATTCTAAACCAGCTCTTGGGTCCTCACAATACAAGTATATCCCAGATGCATTAATGGTAACACTTTATTTAAAAAAAAAGAAAGGTCATACACAGTACCTTAGCAAGCATGGTTCCTGTCAGTTTGACTTTAGGATGGCTGATACCGGGACACAGTTCAACCTTTCATGGTGTCTGTCCCTTATGCACTTTATACCCTAGGAAGTACTGGTCCCTCCCATGTGCTGCTCTCATCTTTCTTCCCCTTTCCAGCGCTGGGGTTTCCAGTTTACATAATTTCTAATTTCCCACTTCGAGGAGGCAACTCATCAGTTTTACAGATTACAGAAGCAAAACCAGACAAGATGGCAAAGCAATGTCACTGGGCATTTATTTCATTTTATTTCTTGTACGTGTGTATACCACTTTACATTACCAAACAAATGTCCTGGATCTCCTACAAGGAGGGTAATATAGTTTGGGAGTAAATCTGTGTCTTGTTAGACTAAGGGGCACATTTACTAATCCACGAACGTCCGAAAAGCGTCCGAATGCGTTTTTTTCGTAATGATCGGTATTTTGCGATTTTTCCGTAAATTGACGCGACTTTTTCGAGCTCTCAATACGAAAGTTGCGACAATTCACGAAAGTCGTAATGGCTATGAAAAAGTTGCGACAATTCACGAAAGTTATAATGGCAATGAAAAAGTTGCGACAATTCACGAAAGTTATAATGGCTATGAAAAAGTTGCGACAATTCACGAAAGTTATAATGGCAATGAAAAAGTCGCAACAATTCTCGAAAGTTATAATGGCAATGAAAAAGTCGCGACAATTCACGAAATTTGTACTGGCAATGAAGTCGTACCGGTTACGAAAAAGTCGCGACAATTTACGGGAAAGTCGTAACGGCGACGAAAAAATCGCAAAAAATACGAAAAAGTCGCAAAATGTTCGTTTTCCAATCTGAATTTTTCTCATTCGGATTCGGATTCGTGGATTAGTAAATCAGCCCCTGAAGGGCAGATTTATCAAAATGTAAGTTTAGAGCTTAATACATAAAAACTCACATTTTATTAATTCCTATGGTATTTTTAGAAGTGTATTTAGCAAATAGCGAGCTGTATCTTTCAGCCATTGATTAATATGCTTCTTCTAAAAATCCCATAGGAATAAATAGAATGTATGTTTTTATGTATTAAGCTTTTTTTTATGTATTAAACTTACATTTTGACAAATCTCCCCAATATATAAATGATTGGCAGATTTTGTAGATTTTGGCTGTTTCTGACAAGCACACTGGCAGCAAAATAAAAGGGGCGTTATTGAAACTACTGTACATTCCTATTTGCTCTTAAAGGACAAGGAAAGGGTTATACCCCAATATGTGTAAGAGGTCCTTTGCCTGTACTTGGTAACTAACTTTTTTTAAAAAAAAAAAATAGCAATCATTTCTCCCGCAGTCTGTTCCCAAATATTTCTGTTTTCCCCCTCTGTTGTGTTCGCCAACATAAAGATGGCGCCGTGTCAGTAAATGCACAAAGCTACAGCCACCCCCTAGACTCTACATAGGTGGAAGAAGACTGAGAATAAGCAGCAATGGTACCGGTAAACAGGCAGGAGCAGTAGGAAAAGCAGGACTTGTTAAATGCAGCCAAAACGATGGAGACAGAAGGCAATGACAATCAGGTCAGATTAATAATTTCTTAACGATAGGAGAAATGTCCTCTGGACATTTAACTGCACATGTACACCGGTCTTGGTGCAGGAACATAGAATTATGGGTATTTCCAATAAAGAACTAAGCATTATCTTTTCCATGTGACTTCAGATCAGGAAAACATGTTGGATATGAGGAGACTTCAGGGCATTGTTGACACCACAGGAGATATGTCTCTAGATGGGGAGAACCAACAGCTTAATTTAATGATTTTAGGATGTAAATAACACTTTTACCTAATAGTTTTCTGCAGAATAATAAATTGAGATTGAAGGTAATGCTGGGCACAGTGCACTTTTTTGTTACATAGTTACATAGTTAGTTACATAGTTACATAGGGTTGAAAAAAGACCAGAGTCCATCAAGTTCAACCCATCCAAGTAAACCCAGCACACACAACCCACACCTACCAATCTATACACTCACATACATAAACTATAAATACAACCACTAGTACTAACTGTAGATATTAGTATCACAATAGCCTTGGATATTCTGATTGTTCAAGAACTCATCTAGGCCCCTCTTAAAGGCATTAACAGAATATGCCATTACCACATCTCTAGGAAGGGCATTCCACAACCTCACTGCACTCACCGTGAAAAACCAATGGAAGCTCCGTTCCTCTAATCTAAAGGGGTGACCTCTGGTGCGTTGATTGTTTTTATGGGAAAAAAGAACATCCCCTATCTGCCTATAATCCCCTCTAATGTACTTGTACAGAGTAATCATGTCCCCTCGCAAGCGCCTCTTTTGCAGAGAAAACAACCCCAACCTTGTTGATTAATACATTTGTGCCCTTCTTCAAGGCAGGTTTCTGATGGCCTTAAATTTTCATAGTGAAAGGTTGTTCTATGTACAGTATGCATGAACACCATTTTGGCACAGGCCCTATTTTTGCCAACTGACAGAATTTGATTGCCCAGCAAGCACTCATCTGGCACCTTGGTATCATACTATAATAAGACTGTAAAAGTGATACATTTAGAAATGATTAGCTTAACTTCTCTTAGCCCACACCACAATCATATATTACCCCTACCAGCTTTGCTTTTACTCTCCTTGTCATAGAATCTATGGCATGGAATGTCAAGTACCTGACTGCTAAGCACCATAGAACTAATGTTTGAGAGTTCTTTTTAGTTCTCTGTAAATGGTATGATGCCTAGGAACATATTACTAAAATAGTGGCTGCCAGTACAATGGTCAATCCCAGTTTAAGCAAAGGCCAGGTAATATTTGGGTAATGAAATAAATTAAATAAGCAACCATGGAAAATCCCTTGGTTAGACTACAATAATCAGCATGGGTCCTGTCATGTTGTTGTTATTTTTTCTGCATTTACATTAATTCAAACTGTGTGACTTATTGCACAAACATTACCCTAACCTTTAGCTTGCTCAGATTTCAGGTCACGTCTGCAAGTAGTGAGGAAACATCCTGGCGATGAATCAGCTTCCTGTATATTTGCCCATTACCGTAATCCTGTACTTTTACTCCTAGACTTTACTGCCTACCCTTTCTGGACATCTGTCTTCCATATAAGGGATGCTGTCCCTGAACTTAGTTTGGTTGACACAGTAACTGGTACGATTTGATACCTTTTTACCAAACAGGTAAAAATGTGGCTGATTATCAGAAACTGATGTCACCAAGCTACCATACAGCAAAATTTAATTTTCACTTATTTCTGACAAAATACCCAGAATATAATAACAAAATCAAGTATACGATCCATTATTACATTTTAAAACATATTCCTTTTTTTCTGTAACGATAAAACAGTACCTTGTAATTGATGGCAACTAAGCTGCATGAATCCATTTTGGTGTAAAAACAATCCTATTGGTTTTATTTAATGTTTCAATTAGATTTTTTTCATATACTCTAAAAATTAAGTGGTCCAAATGATAGAAAGATTCCTTATTGGGATAAACCCCATGGTCTTGACCATTCTTGATAACAGGTCCCATCCTCACATATAACAACATCACAGTTATATGCCCAGTTTTATACTGCCACATAGTGTGTAATGATGTCCCAGTGCTTATGCTTCAAGCCACTATATGTCCATGCTATGCTTATATGCCCAGCTTGACACTGGCAGCAGTTAATAATGAGACACTCAGTTTTAGGCATCCAGCCTATATATAATGTCACAGTGATATACTCTGTGCCTTTCTGTTTTGAAAGTGGCAGATAAGCAAGTTCCTTTTTTTTTTACTTCTACAGTGAATACATGTACCAAGAATGATAAATTCCCGGAATCTCATGTCAAAATAGCACCACTTAAAGACTACTGGCATAGTATCATATACAACATTGTGAAAAAATATGTAACTGTAACTGCTATTCAAATTCAGCAAACTATTTGCAGTTTTTGATTTATTTAGCTTTTTTTTTTAGTGGTTTAGGAATTTCTGGAGCTATCTGCTTGCTAGGGTCCAATTTAACCTATTATCTAGGCAGTGGTTTGAAAGAAAGAATATGAATAGAGGAGGGTCTAAATAGTAACATAGTAAGTTGGGTTGAAAAAAGACATACGTCCATCACGTTCAACCATAATGCCTATATATAACCTGCCTAACTTCTAGTTGATCCCGAGGAAGGCAAAAAAACCCATCAGAAGCCTCGCTCTAATTTGCCGCAGAGGGGAAAAAAGGCCTTCCTGACTCCAAGATGGCAATCGGACCAGTCCCTGGATCAACTTGTACTAAGAGCTATCTCCCATAACCCTGTATTCCCTCACTTGTACTGAGAGCTATCTCCCATAAGCCTGTATTCCCTCACTTGTACTGAGAGCTATCTCCCATAACCCTGTATTCCCTCACTTGTACTAAGAGCTATCTCCCATAACCCTGTATTGCCTCACTTGCTAAGAATCCATCCAGCCCCTTCTTAAAGTTACTGAACTCATCTCTAACATTTGTGTGGGTGAGCATTTGGAGAGCAGTGATCATAACATGGTATCCTTTGAGATAATGCTGCAGAGACTAATGATGCATGGGTCACTCAGGAGGAAATTCAAAAATGACTTGAACATGTAAAGGTAAACAAAGGTCCAGGACTGAATGGTATTCATCCCAGGGTATTACCGTAAATGAGCTTAGCTCTGTGATTGCCAAACCTCTCTACTTAATTTTTCAGGATTCATTGAGGTCTGGTATGGTGCCGAGAGACTGGTAAATTGCTAACGTGGTGCCGTTATTTAAAAATGGATGCCGTTCTCACCCTGAAAACTATAGGCCTGTTAGTCTGGCATCAGTGGTAGGAAAGCTTTTGGAAGGGGTTATAAGGGGTAGGGTACTTGAATACATTGCAAATCACAATACTATAAGTTTGTGCCAGCATGGTTTTATGTGTAACAGATCTTGCCAGACTGCATAGTAACATGGTAAGTTGTGTTGAAAAAAGACATACGTCCATCACGTTCAACCATAATGCCTATATATATAACCTTCCTAACTTCTAGTTGATCCGGAGGAAGGCGAAAAAATCCATCAGAAGCCTCACTCTAATTTGCCGCAGAGGGGAAACAAGGCCTTCCTGACTCCAAGATGGTAATTGGACAAGTCCCTGGATCAACTAAACTTGTGCCAGCATGGTTTTATATGTAACAGATCTTGCCAGACTACATAGTAACATGGTAAGTTGGGTTGAAAAAAGACATACGTCCATCACGTTCAACCATAATGCCTATATATATAACCTTCCTAACTTCTAGTTGATCCGGAGGAAGGCGAAAAAATCCATCAGAAGCCTCACTCTAATTTGCCGCAGAGGGGAAACAAGGCCTTCCTGACTCCAAGATGGTAATTGGACAAGTCCCTGGATCAACTAAACTTGTGCCAGCATGGTTTTATATGTAACAGATCTTGCCAGACTACATAGTAACATGGTAAGTTGGGTTGAAAAAAGACATACGTCCATCACGTTCAACCATAATGCCTATATATATAACCTTCCTAACTTCTAGTTGATCCGGAGGAAGGCGAAAAAACCCCTCAGAATCCTTGCTCTAATTTGCCGCAAAGGGGAAAACAGGCCTTCCTGACTCAAAGATGGCAATCGGACAAGTCCCTGGATCAACTTGAAAACTATAGGTCTGTTAGTCTGGCATCAGTGGTAGGAAAGCTTTTGGAAGGGGTAGTAAGGGGTAGGGTACTTGAATACATTGCAAATCACAATACTATAAGTTTGTGCCAGCATGGTTTTATGTGTAACAGATCTTGCCAGACTACATAGTAACATGGTAAGTTGTGTTGAAAAAAGACATACGTCCATCACGTTCAACCAAAATGCCTATAAATAACCTGCCTAACTTCTAGTTGATCCCGAGGAAGGCAAAAAACCCATCAGAAGCCTCGCTCTAATTTGCCGCAGAGGGGAAAAAATTCCTTCCGGACTCCAAGATGGCAATCGAACCAGTCCCTGTATTGCCTCGCTTGCTAACAATCCATCCAGCCCCTTCTTAAAGCTATATAATGTATCAGCCAGCACGACTGATTCAGGGAGGGAATTCCACAACTTCACAGCTCTCACAGTAAAAAATCCTTTCCGAATATTTAAATGGAACCTCCCTTCTTCTAAACGGAGTGGGTGCCCTCGTGTCCGTTGGAAGGACCTAATCGTATATAAAACATTAGAAAAGTTATTATATGATCCCCTTATATATTTATACATAGTTATCATGTCCCCTCTTAACCCTTTCACTGCCAGCTGTTTTGAACAAAGCGGAACTTCTACTGCCAGACAGTTTTTGAATGTTTTGCACTGTTTCACTTTAGGGGCCTTTCCCTGGGGGGACTTTTAGTTTACCCAGAAAAACAATATATCGTTTTTTTCAGGACAACCTAAGCTTTTAAAATATGGTAGAATTTTTGTGTAATTCCAATTTTGTTACAAGATATAGGCTTCTAAATGTCTAAAAATGATAAAAAATAATATTTTCCATAATATAAACACAGAAACAAAAATTATTTTATGCATGAAAATACACCTGATTTGGAAAGTCCCATGTCTCCTGAATGTGTCAATACCAAATATATATAGTTTTATGGAGATTTCTCACTTGTATAGGTCAAAAACCTCCAGCAGTACACTACCAAATTTCCAAAGCACTGCTCCAGAAAGCTGCATACTTTAGATTTCAAGGCCAAAAACAGAAAGTTTATACCAGAAAATTTTACATTTTTAGAAAGAACAGATTCTGGGGAATCCAGAATAGGCACAAATGTCTGTCTACTCCAAACTATCAAGTCGCAATGCTTTCCTAAATTTATTGGTTTTTATCAAAATTTGTGAAATTTTTTAAAAATTGCTTCAAAGCTTCCAGTCTATAGTATCTTAACTCCTAAAGGTCATAAAGTAACCAAATAAAACACCCTAAATATGAATGCCAGGGGTCCACTGAACAGTTTGATGCCCAATATGTATAGGTTTACTTAAGTATGTGGCATGTAGGGGCCCCAATGTGAACATACACCCATATGTACGGTCATTTCAGCTTCTGCAAAATCAACATTTACATAATTAGATGTGGGATAATGCTAGTAAAAAGTACATTCAGCCCAGAAAGCCATATATTTTTGGAACGTACACATTCCCCCAAATCTAGAATGGGTACCCATGTCTTTCTACTCCAAAGTACCAAGCCGCAAAACTTTCCTAAAGTTGGCAATTTTGATAACATTTCCAAAAATCCACTCAAAGCTTCCAGTTTACAGCATCTTATCTCCCACATAGCATTAGGTACCAAGATAAAACACCCTGAATTTGAACACCAGGGGTCCACTGAACAGTTTGAGGCCCAATATGTATAGGTTTACCTAAGTATGTGGCATGTAGGGGCCCCAATGTGAACATACCCCCATTTGATCTATCATTTCTGTCATTTCAGCTTCTGCAAAATCAACACATTTACATCATTATATGTGGGATAATGCTAGTAAAAAGTACATTCATCCCAGAAAGTCATATATTTTTGGAAAGTACACATTCCCCCGAATCTAAAATGGGTACCCATGTCTTTCTACTCCACAGTACCAAGCCATAAAGCTTTCCTAAGTTTGACGATTTTTATGGCATTTCCAAAATTCACCTCAAAACTTCCACTATGCAGCATCTTATTTTCTACAGGTCATTAGGTACCAAGACAAAACACCCTAAATATGAACCCCAGAGGTCTACTGAACAGTTTGATGCCCACAGTACATAGGTTTATCAAAGCACATGGCACTTAGAGACCCCCAAATATACCTTGTGCACACTAATTTCATGGCTTATCTTTACCTAATTCATAAACACATGGCAGTTTTATGAGGGGTAGAAGCTGCAGAAATGTAGGGTGACCCCTAAAAACCCTATATTTTTGGAAAGTACACATTCTGAAAAATCAAACATTGGTAAAGAGTCCTTTCTACACCAAAGTTCCAATCTGCAAAGCTTTCCTAAAGCTAGTGGTTTTTATGACATTTCAGAAAATCACATAAAAATATTGCAGTTTGCCTCATTTATCTCACACAATTTCTTGCATACAATGGCAAATCACACCAAATAGGAACACCTAAGGTCTACTGAACAGGTTGATGCCCAATATGCATAGATATACCAAAGTCTGTGGTGTGTACTGAACCCAAAATGAAAATAGCGCATATGGATTTCTCGCCAAGGCAGCTTTTGCACACAGAGCCCCCTGACAGCGTATTATGTACCGTAACCCCCCCTAACTATACAGAGACCCCAGAAAACCATATATTTTTGAAAAGTACACATTCTGACAAATCTGCAAAGCTTTCCTTAAGTTAGTGGTTTTTATGACATTTGAGAAAATCGCATAAAAATGTTGCAGTTTGCCGCATTTATCTCACACAATTTCTTGCTTACAAAGGCAAGTCACCCCAAATAGGAACACCAGAGGTCTGCTGAACAGTTTGATGCCCAATATGCATAGATATACCAAAGTCTGTGGTGTGTACTGACCCCAAAATGAAAATAGCGCATATGGATTTCTCGCCTGCCAACTCAGCTTTTGCACACAGAGCCCCCTGACAGCGTATTATGTGCCGTAAGACCCCCAAACTACACAGGGACCCCCAGAAAACCATATATTTTTGGAGAGTACACATTCTGATGAATTCAAAATAGGTACACCAAAGTTACACATGGCAAAGCTATGCTAAAAACAGATCAGGAACACTTATACAGGGATAAAAATGCAAAAATTATGCAACTCAATGAAACAACAAAATAAGTCAAATGACAGCATAATTAGTGGTCAGAATAGTCACGCTGTCAAAATGGTGGGGGAAATAAAAAAAAAAAAAAAGTAAAATGAAAGTTTTTGTGAGTTTGTGTATACATGTGCACATGTAAAAGTTGTGTGACAGTGTGTATATGAGTGTATATAAGTGTATATAGGTGTGCAAAGTGGAAAAAAAAAAAACCTGTGTTAATTGTGTTGTATGTGTGTATAAATGTATGTAAGTGTGTGTAAAGGTGTGTATAAATAAAAATAAAATCACACTTACCTGTCCTGAAGGTCAGATCGGTTCCCTGCTCCTCCATGCTGCAGTCCTGGAGGAAGTAGGTGGGAGGCGGCGCTGGGGGGGGAAGCAGGAAGCAGTACAAGCAGCAGATGCTGCTTGTAGGATGGTCCTGCGACAATCGCATCGCAGGACCATCCCCCCCAACCCTCCGGCTCGTTGCCGAAGGGGTTTGGGGCACATCTGTCTCTCTGCGGCTTTTGCCGCCGATGCAGAGAGAATCACTTAGGGAGAAAAAACGTGGGTACTATGGTGTTGGCAGGAAACTGCCTTTTTTTAAAACAACGTAGTACCCACGTGCATGGCAGGGAAAGGGTTAAGCGCCTCTTCTCCAGTGTAAACAGACCCAACTTGGCCAGTCTTTCTTCATAACTGAGACTTTCCATACCCTTTACCAGCTTAGTTGCCCTTCTCTGGACCCTCTCGATAAGTAATAAAAAGTAACATTATGGGAAACTTCAGTTATCCAGATATTGACTGGAGCAGTGCTGTCCAACTTCTGCAGTGCCGAGGGCCGGAATTTCTCTCGCATACATGGTGGAGGGCCGCTAATGAAAGCCAGTGTTGGCCACTCCCCCATTTTAAACCACACCCACTTCAAACCACACCCATTTTATCACAATGGTCGCTGCAGCGATATCAACCATCATTCATATGTTAAAAAATTATATTATGTCATATTAAGACACACTCTTAAATCCATATGCCTCCTCCCCCCCCCCTGTGGATAGCACAGCAACCCCCAGCATATAATTACACACCTTAGGGACCATTTAATGGCTATTTCCAACTGCTAACAAACTCCCAGAACAAACCCCTGCCAGGTTCACCTCCCACAGGCAGCATAGGGTAGGCAGAGTATGGCACACACAGGCAGCACTCTGCCTGTCCTATGCTGCCTGTGTGTGCCATACTCTGCCTGTCCTATGCTGCCTGTGTGTGCCATACCCTCCCTGCCCTATGCTGTTTATGTGCCCTACTGTGCCTACTCTATGCTGCTTATACACAGGCAGCATAGGCCATGCAGTACATACAATGTCTGAGGTGTGAAGAGGTGAACAATGTGGATGATTACAGCCTGAGGTGTGAACACTGCAGGGGGTGAACAATGCAGTGATTAAAAGGTGTGAACAGCACAGGGGATTACATTTTTAAACAATACAGAGGGATTACAGCCTGAATCTGAGGTGATAACCATGCAGGGGGCCAGTTAATCTCAATACTGATACCATTTAAAGCTCACACAAAATTAACCCATCAAAGCAGCCAGACAGGTGGGGGGCCACACAGAGGGGGGTCAAGGGCCGCATGCGGCCCGCGGGCCACCAGTTAGACAGCACTGGACTGGAGTAATGGGGTGGCCAAGTCAGAAAAAGATAGTAGGTTTGTAAATATGCTAAATGACAACTTTTTATTTCAGACAGTTCAAGAGCCTACTAGGAATGATTCTCTTTTGGACCTGGGGATATCTAATAATACTGAACTCATCTCTAACATTTGTGTGGGTGAGCATTTGGGGAGCAGTGATCATAACATGGTCTCCTTTGAGATAATGCTGCAGAGACTAATGATGCATGGGTCACTCAGGAGGAAATTCAAAAAAGACTTGAACATGTAAAGGTAAACAAAGGTCCAGGACTGAATGGTATTCATCCCAGGGTATTAAATGAGCTTAGCTCTGTGATTGCCAAACCTCTCTACTTAATTTTTCAGGATTCATTGAGGTCTGGTATGGTGCCGAGAGACTAGGAAATTGCTAACGTGGTGCCGTTATTTAAAAATGGATGCCGTTCTCACCCTGAAAACTATAGGTCTGTTAGTCTGGCATCAGTGGTAGGAAAGCTTTTGGAAGGGGTAATAAGGCGTAGGGTACTTGAATACATTGCAAATCACAATACTATAAGTTTGTGCCAGCATGGTTTTATGTGTAACAGATCTTGCCAGACTACATAGTAACATAGTAACATACATGGGGTTGTTTTCTCTGGAAAAAAAGGCGTTTGCGAGGGAACATGATTACTTTGTACAAGTACATTAAAGAGGATTATAGGCAGATAGGGGATGTTCTTTTTTCCCATAAAAACAATCAACGCACCAGAGGCCACCCCTTTAGATTAGAGGAACAGAGCTTCCATTTGAAGCAGCGTAGGTGGTTTTTCACGGTGAGGGCAGTGAGGTTGTGGAATGCCCTTCCTAGTGATGTGGTAATGGCAGATTCTGTTAATGTCTTTAAGAGGGGCTTGAATGTGTTCTTGAACAAGCATAATATCCAAGGCTATTGTGATACTAATATCTACAGTTAGTATTGATTTTGGTATATATGGTTTATGTATGTCGTGTATAGATAGTTCAGTATAGGTTTGTGTGTGCTGGGTTGAACTTGATGGACTTTTTTAAAAGTAACTATGTAACATTATACTTGCAGCCTCCCAGAGCTTTTTGGCTATAACAAATACAAAAATGAAGACCAATTCAAAAGTTGCTAAGAGTAGGCCATTGTATACTAAAAATTAACTTGAAGGTGAACCACCCCTTAATTTCTGACTTCACAAACTCTTAGGGCAAAAACACATGGGGCGATTAGTCACAACTTTTTAAAAAGTCCCAGCAACTAATCTGCACAGCGAACACTCACGAGCATTTAGTCATGGCGACTTCTAGAGTAGCCTATGGAAGCAAAGTAACTGCGATTAGTATCCACTACAGATTTACTTAAAAGACGCATTGAATATTTGCCCCCTGCATCTTTGCCCTTAGGGTAAAGACACACAGAGCTACTTAGTAGCAGCTACTTGTCAAGGCTACTAAACACCAGTAAATCCCCTGCCAAAACACATGTAGAGACAATGCAATGCCATCCCACCGGCAAAAATGTAAATCCCTGGTGGGGTGGGATGGCATGGCATACTCGTTGCTTTGTTACCTAAAGTCACCCGAAGTTTCCTTGAGAGGCAACAAAGATTTGTCGCTGGGCAACATATCTCCCCATGTGGCACTGCCCTTAGAGTGAAGACACAGAGCTACAAGCAGCAGCTACTTGTCACGCATACATGTAGCCATGACAAGTAGCTGCTAATAAGTGGCTCCATGTGTCTTCACCCTTAACTGTTTTCCTGTCTGCAATCTTCTATACTAAATCATTCTTTTCTCCATCTGATCTGGCTGCTGAGGGTATCTTAATCACCCTAGTCTTTTTTCCTTGCCTTGAATATCCTTATTTCATCTAACAAAATACATTACTACCTCTATGCCATTGGAACTTAAAATAGAAGGGCAGAAGAGCAGGAAATGCTATCTGAATAACTGATATAAAGAAATCTACAGTATAATCATTTTCCAGTGACCCACACTATAAATTGTATTCCTTTTTTATTCATTTATACTGTAAATAAATATGCACATTATTGTGTTCACCTTTCGATCGAGGCCCTGCCAGAATCTAATGCTGACGCCCATAGTTCGGTTTTCTGCCGCCCGTGTTGTATTCATTCCTGTGGGATTTTTAGAACCCTATTTATTAGCTCCTGAAATGAAAATTAGAACTCACCATTAAAAAAATACGCTTCTAAAAATCCCATAGGAATTAATAGAATGTGGATGAGTCTTTATGTGTTCAGCTCTAAACTCATATTTTGATAAATCTGCCCCTAAGGTTTGGATTTGGTATTTGGCCAAATTATGAATTCAGCATCTCCTAGATTGTTTTTTAAATCATACTTCTGTTATTCCTTTGACTGCCCCCACCTCCAGTCACTCCAGACATTTCCAGAATAGAACCCTAACAATGGATTCCCCCAAGACACACTTGATGACAACAAGCCTGTAAAGACTATAATAAATAGTGCTGTATGATTCATCTGCCTCAAAGTTCTACTTTCATTTCTGTGAATATATAAAATATATAATTGTAAATATTAATACATCCCTTCAACAATCAGATCATACTGCAGAAGAACTGTATCAATGTGCCAATGTGCTCCTTACTCAAAAGGACTTTTTTAACCAATGATCCATAACAATTTTTTGATTTATTAAACACAGATAACAAATTGTTCTGAACTGGTTTAAATTCTCCTCAAAAACATAGAAAAGTGCATTTTTGCTTTAAATTAAATTATATCAACAGCAATAGTGAGCAAATTAACTGTTGATTTTAAAAGAAAAATAAACATTGTCCATAACTTCCTACTGGATTTAATATCTGACACTTTATTTAGGAGTCTGAGAATCCCAGCAGGATTGGACAGAATTTAAAAAAAAAAGTAACTCAAACTGGATTTATCAAACTAAACGAAACAATAGGCCAGCTAGATATGATTTTTAGAAAATTCCCAAATAGACTGGATTTGAAGTGTCAGAATTAAAAAAGAAGGAAAGGTAAAAACTAACCAAGCTTTATCAGAAAGCTTTATGTAAAATCAGCCATAAGCACACAGGCTGCACTGACTTCTCTGTCAAAGGAAACAGGATTTCTTGTCTCTTTGTTTTCCTGTGCCAGAGACACAGCTCCATCCCCCCCCCTTTTAGGAATGTGTGATCTGAGCCAATCAGTAGGAAGCTTCCTCATAGTCTTACAAACTGTGCAAGTACACAGGTCGTGGTGCAGGAGCGAGGCATTATGGGAACTTTCTTTACAGAGCTCCAAGTTGTTTTTTTTTCCTATGAGGCTTCTGATCATCTGAATGGGAGAAATATGGGGAGACTTAAGGGCCCTATTGAGAGAACTGCAGGTATGCCTGCAGCTTGAGATTAACTCTTTATTAGCCTTTCCTTCTCCTTTAATTCTAAAGGACAAGGGTCAATGAAGAGGAAGATTCAGGGGTGATAGTTAATTGGTGGTAATATAAGTACTCAGATTTATAACTATAAAATAAACAAAATTCCAGGAAAATTATGACAAACACTTGTTGCTTCAGGAAATAAAGAGTGTAATATTGTTTATTCAGACACTGGGGATTTACAGTTTAAGCCAGTTCCAAAACACTTGCAACCATTACCCCAATCCCATCAAAAATCTCATGCAGCGGTGCTTTGCACATAAAAGCACAGGTGGTAACTATTTTGTTGCTGGCATCCACATGGCATTCATTCACATCTTTGCAGATATGCTTGCATCCAAGTTCTTGTATAGCAGCAGCAGTTTCAGCATCTGGAAACCTGGTCATAAAAAGAGGGAAAAGAAAATCTGAAATATGAAAAGAAATGACTAGTAGAGTCAAATAAGATATATAAAAGCATGGAAAAATGAAAACAGTTGATTGATAAATGTTAAATTAAAGTTTAAATGTAAAGTAAAGGCTCCAGTTTAGTTATTATTAGGTCACTGCTGCTGTGCTGGTTACAAGGCCTCAGCAGCGGAAGCAGAACCCAATCCACGTTTCTTCAGCACTACACTCCTCCTCCAGTAAGCAGAGTATCGGGGTCATATGCGTAGATCCCCCGCTCCCACTATGGATTTTTAAAAATAGTAGAGTCATGCTACAGAAACAGACTATGAAAGGGTAGCTTAAGAGGCACACAACAGTCCTTATTTTAGTAAAACAAGCTTAGGCCAACTAGGACCTTTATTTGCCATTAAACAAAATAACTGTCCGTCTCTAAAAGTCTCCAAACATGGAATCTAAGAATCAATAGATGAGCATTTTTATCAGAAAGAAAAGAGTGAAAATGAGCCTTTTTAAGCATATTCCACTAAATACAGTATAATGCAGAATAAAAAGAAAAATTGGAATGTAGGTCAACTGGTTACTGCCTATTATCCATAACAATCTTAGCAGAGTTTCGAAATAGAGGGCAACTTGTATTCTACTCAAAATATCTTATTTCATAAATCGTGTAGGTTTAAAGAGAATTTTTGTCACTGTACCCTTAGATGTCAAGAGAAGAAAAAACTCTTGAAAAGGCATCACTTTTTTGTAACATTACCTTCCATCCTCATTGCTATCTTTTCCAACTGTGACCTCACAGCCTGGGAACACTTTGGCAGCAAGCACGGGGGAAATGCAGCACAGCCCTATAGGTTTCTTGGCCTGGTTAAAAGCTTGAAGTGTAGCTTTCACTTGTTCATTTACAGTGCATTTATTTCCATCTACAGCCCATGAACACAAGTTTTTAGCAACTCCAAACCCTCCTTAATTAAGAAAAGAAAAAAAAAAAAGACATTTAGCGAGCTTAGTGCATTAACAGACAACCATTAAGAACACATTTTAAAAGAAAAATTGAAAGAGCAAAATAGTTTTGGACCATTTCAACTTTTGAAACAAGTCTGTAATTTTGAATTTTCTTTTAACTTGCAGGTAAATGTCCCTTCTCCTTTCAAGTCTCATTGTTTCACTGACCAGATGGCCTGAACCAAAGATGCCACCAATTTCAAAAATCTGAGACTGTAGCTAACATTGCACAGTTGCACAGTTGCTCACTTGCTGACCTCCTCTGTCACTAAAAACCTGAACTTTCTGCAAGCCCTATCCAGAAAACCTCTGCAGTGGTGGATATTAATTATTATTCATCATGTTCTTTTATAACATACATATATTATATCATTTTACTAACTATGCCAGTTTTGCATATTTTGCATTTCTGCTCTGCTTTTTACACAGCTTTATAACTATGCCAGCTAGTTGAAGCAAAAGGAAAGGGTTACGGGGGTGCCAAATAGTAGGCTGTATTTACTTAACTGCACCGGCCCGGGTTTCTTATACCACAGAATGATCCTCTTCCTGCTTCTTCTTTCTTCAGAAAGGTGCAGATGCACACTAGAGCGAAAAGCTGAACTTTTGACAAAAAGGCCCTTATTTTCAATAAGGTGTCTGCCCAGGGGCATTGAAGAAATCAATTGCTATGCTTTGCTCGCTAAAAAGTACCCCGTGCTAACAGGAGCACTGGTCCAGGGTATTAGGCAAGTGATTACAATCACTGGAAGGTGCCTAACCTTTGGGAACCCCAGTCATTAACCCTTTCCTTCTTCTTTAAGCTCTTGAAAGACAAGGCAAGGCTTGCCCAACAAAATCACAGACACCAGAAAGGTGCATACTGAAGTTATTTAGGGCTCAAGGAATGTCATGGGGCTAAGCAAAATAACATTTCTAAAGTGGTTCAGATCAATGTTTAATAAAAATCAAAAATTTGCCTCAATATCCTCTACAACATATTGATCTATGCTCACCATTAATATTACAAAGCCAAAGAAATGAATAGTGTATTTCTACATGGGTACCTGAAGAGACACTTCCTAGCATTCCTTCATGTATAAATAAAACAGCCCTACCTGGGAAAATAACTGCATCAATTTGATCAACCACAAGCTCTGCTAAATCCTGAATATTCCCACGTGCAAGTCTTGCACTTTCAACCAGAACGTTTCTTCTCTCTTCTGTGGGGTTTCCTTTAAAGTGATCCACTACATGCATCTGCTCTATGTTGGGGGCAAAAATCTTTACCTGGTATAAAGAAAAACAACCCAAGAGAAATATAGTTATTATTCTGATACCTACAATGAAGAAAAGGGAAGTTGCTGGCAATCAAATTGCAGGCATGAGAGATACAGGACTGAAAAATATATACTGAACCCGGAGCACTAATAAAGCACTGCATGAATTTTAGCTCATTTTAGGCCTATTAAAAGTAGTGATGTGATTGGTCTATATTACACCATACAAAACATAGCTCTGCCAATTATTTATCTATGGCAGGTCAATATGCAACTGCACATCAGGTATGTTGCATCCACGTAACACTGTTATCATCTTAGGTGCAATCTTCACAGAGGTTCAAAATTAGATTAGCTTCAACTACACAAATGCAGGAGATAAGGGTTCCATCTGGATTAAGGGCTCTGGCACACGGGGGAGATTAGTTGCCCGCGATAAAACGCCCTGTTCGCGGGCGACTAATCTCCCCGAGTTGCCTACCCCTGCCATCCCACCGGCGAACATGTAAGTCGCCGGCGGGATGGCAGACGCGGCGGGGCGATTTCCGGGAATCGCCGAAAAAGACTCGCGAGTCTTTTTCGGCGATTTGCGCGAAATCGCGCCGCCACGCCAAGGGGCTGGGAATAAGTATGTGTTTGGGGTCAATAAGCAGGGCCTACCTACACTGCATAGGGTTGACACCTTTTCCTGTTATAAAAAAAAAAAACAAAAACAAAAACCCATCCTTTCCAACCAGGTTATCTTTCTTCCCCATACATAACCATAGCATCAGGAAGCATATTTACCTCATATTTACCTTATGTGTATTTGCACTCCAAAAACAATATACAGAACATATTCCTTATTGTTATACAGGTATGGGATCCCTTATCCGGAAACCCATTATCCAGAAAGCTCCGAATTACGGAAAGCCTGTCTCTCATAGACTCCATTTTAATCAAATACTTGCGATTTTTAAAATTGATTTCCTTTTTCTCTGTAATAATAAAACAGTGCCTTGTGTTTGATCCCAACTAAGATATAATTGATCCTTATTGGAGGCAAAACAATCCTATTGGGTTTAATTAATGTTTTATTGATTTTTTAGTAGACAAGGTATGAAGATCTAAATTACAGAAAGACCCCTTATCCAGAAACCCTTGGTTTCCCTTGGTCCCGAGCATTCTGGATAATGGGTCCTATACCTGTACTATATTACCATGAACTGAAATCAGTTACCATGGTTTGCCCACTGTTGGTGGACATGCTCCCATATTAGTATAAGAAGAAGGTGTAGTAAGAATTCATATCTAATTATATAATGAATTCATTAGTTATGAAGTAGTTTTGCACTTCCTTTACCTGGGCTCCTCCCCTGCTCAAGTGCACTAGCACAGCCGAAGCTTCATGGATCTCACTCCCATCGAACACTCCGCAGCCGGCTAACACCACTGCCACCCGCTTGCCCATGCTGACACCGTTCAGTGAGAACTCCCCGGTCAGAGGGGACAAACGCCCTTACGTCACCAAGATGCGAGCATGAATGGCAGCCATCTTTTGTACTGGCATAACCTCCAGTGTCAAGAATTCCTTTTGGGAATATTTGCTACAGATTAAGTAAATTAGTAAGTAACAAACTAGCAGTTATATCCCACGGTCAGTGAGTCTAAAATCAGACACAGTGCTTAAGATATTATGAAATGTGGATACAATGGGTGGCGCTGCCATCACTTAAAACGTCGCTAACCTGAGATAGTGAAAGAGAAGGGGTGCGGGTCATATGACTGAACAGCTGAGAGAAGTAGCTGCGAGTGAGGCGCCTAGGCTATCGCCCCCTGCGCATCTGGGCACTCGGTATGGGGGGGCACTGGCGGCAGGGGCTGCGCTCTGTTCTGCTCCTCAGCATCGCTTGTGTCTCACTGCACAGCTCTAATGGCTTTCTGCAGAAGTGGCCTGTGCCCTACAAGTAAGTGACATCTCAGAAAAGGAGGGTTCGCTTCTGTTCATTACAGCACAGCAACTACGTTTAGTTCCACTGAACAAATCTATAGTTTGGGAATTAGGCCCAGTGTCACATGAGCCCCCCCCATCAGTCACTAGCCATTTCAAGGCATGTTTACTCTAAAAGGATAGTTAAAACCCCCATTTCTAGCAAGAGGGGGGCAGGATACGCCAATGTTATAGAGAGGCATATGTTCCTAACATTATGGGGATTAGATGCTTGAGGTAGAAATAATGTGACAATATGAGCAGTCAGACTAAAGATAACAATGTGCACAGTGACAGGGGCGGAACCAAGCGAGCAGATCTTAGCATGTATGGCAACCTTAAGTGTGGGGGGGATAACCCACCAGAGTAGAGTCCTATGCAGAACCAATTTTTGAGACCTGGACCTGCAACCCGCTTTTTGACATGCTCCCCAACCTGCAACTACCTTATCCATGTTGTTGCTGTCATTGATGTGATTAAAAGTGGGCAGGTTAGAAACAAACATTTAAACAATGTTTAAAGGAGTACAATATAGATAATATAGGTAATATAAGGGATAAGTTCTATATCTATAGCTGTAGGACTCATCACCCACTTTGATGTTGCTCCCAGTGGCCTCAAAGTAGGTGCCCATTTTTAAATTTCTGGCGTGGAGACAAGTTTTGGAAGCACAGAGACCCAGTTTTACTCCAAGCAGAACCTCCTGCAGGCCAGCCGTCCACATGGGGCTACCAAATAGCCATTCACAACCCTTATTTGGCCTCCCCAAAGAACTTTGGCTCACCACTACTTTTTACATTGCACTAAAGCATGGGTAGAATAATACAAACTATGATCGTGCCTTGTCTGGAATTGCACTTATAACCGCATTACAGAAAAGACAGCAATGTTAACCACTGAGCCAGCATGCTGCAAGTTGTGCTTTCCAAAGTCAAGCTGGGCCTATAAAGTCACACTCCCTCACTGATAGATTAGGGACATATTTAATAAAGTGTAAACGTTCTCCTTCAAAGAAATCATTTTCACCTTCAAAGTTTGCATATATTTAAAGTTTTTCACTGGAGAACTTTAACCTGGCGACAAGGTGTGATATTTCGCCAATTAGTGATTGGCAAGAAATTTTAATTTTTGCCAAAAATAATCCAAATTTTAACTTTTTCACTTTAATAATTAAGCCTATGCATTGTCAGTGTTTGGGGACTGCACATCAGTGCATATTGGAGTTCAAGACTGTATTTTGATTATTGTATAGACAAAGCTGCCATACTTTTTCTTGTTTAAGAAAGCCTGTTCTCTGAAAAATACCTCAACTAACAAGTTTTTTATTTTATCCCCAAAACCTCAAGTGCAGTTTTCTTTATGATTGCTCAAGCTGAAAGGCTGGAGCAATCATTAAGCTGCCCCTTAAGCTGGCCATACACGTGGCGATCTGACGATGTTTCGTGCGACCATTGGTCGCACGAAACATTGTCAGATCCGCCACACACAGTCAGGGCTGAAACAGCAGATAAGGAGGTAGAAACAATAGGATTTCTACCTCCTTCAGCCCTGACGGCAGATTTTGGTCAGGCGCCTTCTATGGCGCCCGATCAAAATTTTCTAACCTGGCCGATCGGCGAGTCGTCCGATATCAGCAGCTTCCTGCGATATTGGTCGACTCGCCGACATGCCATACACGCACCGAATATAGTACGAAACGAGGTTTCGTACAATAGTATCGGTGCGTGTATGGCCAGCTTAAGTGCTCCACCAGTGAGTGGTTTTGTCCTGCTGTCAGAGCCCTGAGGATTTTCATGACTGTATTGAAAATGCTTCCTTCTGGCTAGTGATTTTATGGCCAATCCAAACAGAGACAGAGGCAGTGAAGTCCTCTGTCACTTCATTTTACAAATCTTACAGTAACTGCTGAAGACACAGCATTGATGAATGAGCAGCTGCCGAGGTATTTATGGCATTTGTAAAGACTCGTGTCATACTACATTTTCATGTTTGGGGTTTTCATCTCCTAACTGTTTTGCAATAATAGTTATGTTTTGATGATCATGCAGGTTTTATGCAGGGTTGAACTGGCCTACCGGGACATTGGGAAAATTCCCAGCGGGCCCCAGTCCTGCTGGGGCCCACTCAGTGTCTTCTGCCATACCACCTACCGCCTGACAGTCTGTGGTCCCTTTCATTTTGCCTCTAATTCTTCTGTGCCCTGCAGTCAGTTTTATTTGTTTGGGTACGAAAAACTGTACTGTAATGTACAGTGTACAGTAAATATAACATCCCACTTTGCCACAGTGATGTCTCTCCTTGAATGTGTAATTGCTGTTATATGAATTTCATATAGGTGTGGTATATTTAAAAAATAATGAAGCTTTTAATATATGGTAATAAGTACCTATGAATACGTGTGTGAACACACGAAACGCGTTAGGTTCTACCATAAATAAAGCTTTTGGAACTTTTTAATCCACTGTCCTGGAGTTCGCAGAGTGCAAACCGAATCATTTGGGATCTCAAAGTTGTGTCTCCCTTTGCTGCGGGTCTGGGGCACTGCACCCAGGCCATCAAGAGGAAGCGGTGAGTGAACACCTTGATATTCAATGATACACGTGGTCTATTAACAGCTTGAAATGGAGAGAAGGAAAAAAACAAGTGAGAGGTTCGGGGCATAGACACCCCATTTGAGCATGATATCTAATCTCAAGTAGTACGGTAGATAGTTTCATCTCCACATACATTTAATTGTAGTGGGAACAACAGAGCCTCTTAATTAATTTAGATTAAAGGAAAAAGTACTGAAGGCCTCACTGAAACTTGCTGTTGAAATGTTGCAGATAATAAACATGTAATGTAGCTCGTCTGCATACATAACGGAGTAGGTGGTGGTCGCAGCAACAGTTTATGTGTTTGGTGGGCCCCTGGATAGAGGTTCTCTGGTCGGCCCCAGGTTCCCCAGTCTGACACTGGTTTTACGCGTCCATCTGTTGGTTTTGTGTTGCTGCAGGATCTGGAAACTGATCTTTATTCTATGTATTTTAGTTAAATGCAGTGTACATTTATGTGTATGTCAAAATAAATATCAATTTATTAAAATAGGTTTGTTTGCTGCAATAAAGGCAGCAATTCAGGGCTGCAGGGCCCTTTTATAGAGAGAATAACACACTGCAAGTGCCATTCATGGATCTACATGCATTTTTTGTAATCAAAAAAGGACTGCTTTTGACAAGACATATATTATTTTATATTGCTGGTCAGGCAGATTTATTCTATAAATGTATAGAAAGCATTTTGGCTTTTTATCATTACTGGTTATTCAAGAACTGTATGAGTTTTAAAATTTGAGATGAGATATATATATATATATATAATGTTTTGTCTACTATTGTTTGGTAGGCTTATATTGTCCCCATAGCATTTGAATATCAAGTCAAAGTAGCTGGCAATTTCCTTCTATCTGCAAACTTTAACCATTTAATTGTTGCACCCAATGCAGGAGGTTTGAATTTCGTCCAAAGACTGATCCATACTGCCAGGCCAAGTACACATTTTGTCCCATGGGCAATGGAGATGGTTCCATCCCTGTAATGAAGAATGAGGACATCATCCAGGTTTATCGACTTCAAGCTCCTGTTTGGGAATTTAAATATGGAGACCTTCTTGGACATTTTGTGAGTGATATGGTACTTGTATTTTCCAAGTGCTTGCATATAAACTAAGCAAATTAATTTTGTAATCCATGTGCTGGTAAACTCCATAGAAATACATTACTTTAATATGCCCTCACCGTGGGGTACAATTTGTGTCCATTACAGCTGTGTATTTTCATTTTAAAGCAGGGCTGCAGTAAGGGCATGGCTACAAGCAGCAAAATACAGGTACTGTGCTGGTATCCATATCATTATATTAAAGGAGAACTAAACTCTAAAATGAATACGGCTAGAAATGGCATATTTTATATACTGAACTTATTGCACTAGCCTTAAAGGAGAAAGAAAGGTAAAAACTAAGAAAGCTTTATTATAAAGGTCTATGTAAATACAGTCATAAGCACTTACAGAAACGCTGCACTGACTTCTCTGTGAAAAGATTAGTTGAGTCTGTTTTTCTCTGCCACAGACACACAGCTTTCCGCACTCTCCTCTCTGCTGCTCCCCCCTCCCTCAAGAATGCCAAGAACTCACTCCCCCCCCACCTTAGGAATGTGGATCTGAGCCAATCACCAGGAAGCTGACTCATAGTCTTACTAACTGAACGTGTTCACTTGGTCTGGGTGTCTGTGCAGGAGTGAGGCATCATGGGAACTTTCTTTACACAGCTCAGCATTTTTTTCTTCCTGTCTGGCTTCTGATAGCTCTAATCTAAAGGGGTGACCTCTGGTGCGTTGATTGTTTTTATGGGAAGAAAAGAACATCCCCCATCTGCCTATAATCCCCTCTAATGTACTTGTACAGAGTAATCATGTCCCCTCGCAAGCGCCTCTTTTCCAGAGAAAACAACCCCAACCTCGACAGTCTAACCTCATAGTTTAAATCTTCCATCCCCTTAACCGGTTTAGTTGCACGTCTCTGCACTCTCTCCAGCTCATTAATATCCTTCTTAAAGGGGACCTGTCACCCTAAGAAATAACTCCAAATTATTTTCTATATTCTTAGTTGAGCAAAATGAACTTTACTTACTCTATATAAATAATATAAATCTTGTTTTTTTCCATCTTGGAATTACTCAATCACAGCAAGCAGGCAGCCACCATTTTTTGGACAAAGTTATTAAGGCAAGCGTTGTATCATGCCAAAATCTTGTTTCTGTGCCAGAATGAGGTACCAGATGTCCAGGCCCATGCACTGGCTACACAATTAGATGATGAGGAGGGAGGGGAGAAGTGAGATGTGCAGTGACATCTAGGAAGTGCTGAATGGAAAGCTAAAGTTATTGTCTGCCCCGCCTCTATGTCTAAGGCATAGAGGTGGGGCAAGCAATATATGATTGACAGCTTGGATTTTTAAATGCCTTTATAATGGGTTTGGATGTGTAAATATCGAAATGAATTTGGGTATACAGCTTTTTATGTCTGGGTGACAGGTCCACTTTAAGGACTGGAGCCCAAAACTGCACTGCATACTCAAGGTGAGGCCTTACCAGGGACCTATAAAGGGGCAAAATTATGTTCTCATCCCTTGAGTCAATGCCCTTTTTATACAAGACAGCACTTTATTTGCTTTAGTAGCCACAGAATGACACTGCCTGGCATTAGACAACTTGTTATCTACAAAAACCCCTAGATCCTTCTCCATTAAGGATACCCCCAACACACTACCATTCAGTAGATAGTTCGCATTTATATTATTTCTACCAAAATGCATAACTTTGCACTTATCAACATTGAACCTCATTTTCCAGTTTGCTGCCCAGTTTCCCAATTTTGTCAAATCGCTCTGCAAAGTGGCAGCATCCTGCATGGAACTTATAGTTTTGCACAATTTTGTGTAATCAGCAAAAATAGAAACAGTACTCTCTATGCCCTCCTCCAGGTCATTAATAAACAAGTTAAAAAGCAAAGGACCAAGGACTGACCCCTGCGGTACTCCACTAACGACACTGGTCCAATTAGAAAATGTTCCATTTACCACCACTCTTTGTAATCTATCCTTCAGCCAGTTCTCTATCCAATTACAAATATTATGTTCTAGGCCAATATTCCTTAATTTGATCATTAACCTTCTGTGAGGTACTGTATCAAAGGCTTAAGCAAAGTCCAAGTAGATGACATCAACTACCATTTCAGCATCGAGGTTCCTACTCACCTCCTCATAAAAGGCGACTAAATTAGTCTGGCAAGATCTGTTAGCATTAAAAAAACCATGCTGGCACAAACTAATAGTATTGTGATTTGCAATGTATTCAAGTACCCTACCCCTTCCAAAAGCTTTCCTACCACTCATGCCAGACTAACAGACCCATTAAGTTGATCCAGGGACTTGTCCATTTGCCATCTTGGAGTCAGGAAGGCATTTTTTCCCCTCTGCGGCAAATTAGAGCTAGGCTTCTTATGGGGTTTTTTACCTTCCTCGGGATAGTCTGGCAAGATCTGTTACGCATAAAACCATGCTGGCACAAACTAATAGTATTGTGATTTGCAATGTATTCAAGTACCCTACCCCTTATTACCCCTTCCAAAAGCTTTCCTACCACTCATGCCAGACTAACAGACCCATTAAGTTGATCCAGGGACTTGTCCATTTGCCATCTTGGAGTCAGGAAGTCATTTTTTCCCCTCTGCGGCAAATTAGAGCTAGGCTTCTTATGGGGTTTTTTACCTTCCTCGGGATAGTCTGGCAAGATCTGTTACATATTGTGATTTGCAATGTATTCAAGAACCCTATCCCTTATTACCCCTTCCAAAAGTTTTCCTACTACTGATGTTAGACTAACAGGCCTATCTGAACAAGAGAGATATGGGGAGACTTAAGGGCATTATTGAGACAACTGAAGGTATGCCTGCAGCTTGAGATTAACTCTTTATTGTCACAAGAGCTTCCCATCTTGGATTCTGTTGGAACTGTCAATGAAGGTTTCAGAGCTGCCATGTACTAATAATCTGTATTAATTACTTATCAGCCTTAAATTCTGACAATTATATTTTATATATTGAGTATATTGTGCGTTTTTAAATTCAGTAAGTGACAGCAGCACAGAGCATGTGCAGTGAATCAGCAGAAAAGAAAATGGGGAGCTACTCGGGACATCTTTGGAGGCACAGATCTTCCCTGCTAAAGGGCTGTGGTTGACTTGGCAGGTACAGAAGCCCAAAACTTAAAGGAGAAGAAACTAAGGTAAAAACTAAGTAAGCTTTATCAAAAAGGTCTATGTACAGTAAATACAGCAATTAGCACTCTCAGAAAAGCTGCACTGAGTCCTCTATCAGAAGAAACACAGGATTTCTTGTCTCCTTTTTTGTAAACATGTTCTTTGGTATCAGACTTCCTCTCTCAGAAAAATCCTTCTTTCCAGGGGCTAGAGTCTGGCAGCTCTCTCCTGTCTCCCTTCTCCTGCCCCCCCCCCCCCCCCCCCCATAAGAATTCATAAAACTCACTCCCCCCTCCCTTAGGAATGTGTAATTTGAGCTACTAGCCTCTAGAGCTACAGCAGGAAGCTTGGAAGACCAAGCTAAAATGGCAGCTGCAATCTTAAACAAATGGAGGGAGTTTCTAGGGCTCTTTACTCAGGTATAGTAAAGCTTTCTGCAGAATAAATATAGCGTTCTAGGTGACACTATTGTGGCAAATTTGTTGGCAGTAAAATGCCAAAATGACTTTCCTTCTCCTTTAATGTACAACATTTCTGCCCTACTTCCTTATTTAGGCTTTAGTTCTCCGTTAACCCATGTTTAAGCAGTGGCCAGCTACTTACTGTAGCAACCCTACCCCCATATTCTCCTAAGTAGGGCAAAAGGCACTGTCCATGATATTTAACTTTTGGTCCATTAGAAACCAGCCTATCATTTTTTGTGAAAGAGGTTTGGAAAGGAAACAACAAAATTAACAAGAAGAGTATTGTATATAAATATATCTGTATAGTTATCTTTTATATTTTTCAAGTGGCAAGCACACTAATACCTGAGTGTTTTGTGTTGTTTAGAAAATTATGCATGATGCCATTGGATTCAGGAGCTCTTTAACTGGTAAAAACTACACTGCAGAGTGGTATGAGCTTTTTCAGCTTGGAAACTGCACTTTCCCTCACCTTAGGCCAAACATGGAAGAACCATTTTGGTGCAATCAAGGAGCAGCCTGTTTCTATGAAGGAATTGATGATGACCATTGGAAAAGCAATGGGACTTTGGTTCCAGTAGCTTCAATGTCAGGTAACTCTGAAATCTGGGAATTTGTGGATGTTTGTTCTTGATGCAAAATCACATTTCTTTAACATACAGGTACTGGACAAAATAACAAGTGTTAAAGTGAAACTGTTTGATTGGCAGTTTGGTTGTAGATACGTTTATTCGTACAAAGAGTATACAGACAGTCCTGACTCAGCAATATGATACGAAAGACATGCTCATAGTTTGCTTTGAAACACTCTTATCAGTAGCCAGTCACTGATGCCACTCTTACAGCTTTGAAGCTGCATCCCCCAAACTTGAATAACATAATAATGGGGTCACCCCGAATGAAACAGCAACATTTGTTGGATGACCCCAAAGTGGGAGGGGCCAATAACAGCCAATCCAATTTCATCCATTGACTTTAGAAAAAGTGGGTTGAGCAACCAACAGCCAATCAGATTTTAACTATTGATTTTCAATGGGGAAATTCAACCTGCTGCCATTCTCACAGTATTAACACCAGGGTCACTAGGGGACTGCATTTTTAGGTTTTAAAAAGTGGGTGGAGCCACCAACAGCCAATCAGACTTCACCTATTGAATTTTTTTTTGTTTAAATTCAAAATGCTGCCTTTCTCACACTATTTATGTCAGGGTTCCCAAACTTTGCACAGTCAGTCACTGGCTGACTACATATTCAGGGTTAGAACAAGTGGGCGGAGCCACCAACAGCCAATCCATTTCCATCCATTAAGTTTCATTGGTTTATATTAAAACTGATGCCATTATGTAAGTATTAATTCCAGGGTTGTTAAACTTTCCAGAGTTAGTCACTGGGTATTTGCCGTTCAAAGTTAGAACAAAGTGGGCGGAGCCACCAACAGCCAATCACATTTCACCTATTTACTTTCAATGGTGAAGTGTAAAATGCTGTCAGTCAATTTTTATGCCTGAGTCCCCAAATTTGCAAAGTTGGTCACTGGGGGACTGCAGTTCAAAAATAGGAAAAGTGGGTTGGGCCACTAACATCAGATTTCATCCATTGAATTTTATTGGTTTAAATTTAAAATGCTGCCATTCCCATACTATTTATGCCAAGGTGCCCACTGTTTGTCGCTGGGTGACTTCAGCTCGAGGTTAGAAAAAGTGGGCACACCCACCAATCACAATTTACCTATAGACTATTATTGGTTTAAATTTAAAATTCTGCCGTTCTTTAACTATTAATCCTAGGGTCCCTAAACTTTGCAGAGTTAGTCAATGGGTAACTGCAGTTCCAGGTTAGAAAAAGGGGGTGGAGCCACTAATCCGCCAATCAGATGTCACTTGTTGACTTTCAGTGGGGAAATTCAGACACTATTAAAACCAGGGTCCCCAAACTTTGCACAGTGGTTCTTTCCATTTAACTGTGGTCCAAGGTTAGAAAAAGTGGGAGGAGATAACAACAGATCAGTTTTTATTCAGTGACTTCACGTTTTTCAACCCCACATGAAGTTTGTTCTCAAACTTGCCTTTCTAGTTAGCTCTGTTATCTCTAAAAGCAGAACAGGCAAAGGGGCCAGTTGGCCAACACGCCCAGAGGCCCCTTGTCACAAGGCTCAATGGGTGGAGGGGCTTTTTGAGGCCCCTCTAGCGGATTCAGCAAAACTCATCTTTTTAACAAAAAATAACTTAAGTATTATTTCAGAACCGTCTTATTGTAAATGATATGAACAAGATGGAGTTAGGAAAACAAGATGGTTTCTTTTTTCTTTCACACTTCCTCCATATATACACACTCTTCTTACCCAGACCTCTCCTCCGCTCACCTACTTCTTAATAGCAGGTTCAGTGGCAGTACAGAGTTGCCTATCTAGGTTCCCATCTAAATCAGCAAGTTCTTTCTTACCCTGCTCAAACAGGAATGGGATCCTGCTATGGATAACGTCAGGCAAAACACACAAGTTTGCTGATTACAGGGCTGTTGTATAATTGATCCAGGAGCTAAATGGATGAGCGCACTCCCTTCAGCTGCCCCTCCATGTAACCTCTGGATGAAATACTGTATTTGCAGCAACACAAAATCAACCTTGCTATAATATAAAACACAAGGCCTATTGCAATCACACACTATAAGTACCATCATTTTTTTAAAAATTTGATAACCAAGTCCCTATGATTCCCATCCATGAGAAAGGGTTCCGTGGGCCTCAGTTGGGTCATGTGAGTCCCCAATCCAGGTAAAACACTTCTCACCTATGTTTGCACAAACCCCACCCTCATCTATTATGCCATCCATTATACTAGCATACTTATTTAATCTATTGACTAATTCTATTCCCCATCCTATCCAGGCAGGGAATCACATCCATACTTTATCTGGAATGGATACCTTGATTGTCTGTCTATGTATGAGATGTTCAGATGTTGTCTGACAGCAGGTACAACTCTTCCTATGGTACAATATCCCCATGCTCCCATAGGGAGCCATGATTAAGCTTGGCTTCCACAAATATAATATAGTCCTTGTCTGAGTATCCTAGGAACGATTGTATCATGATACCCTAGCCAAGTCTGAAACCATCTCATGTTATCTGTCAGCTTAGATGCACAACTTCATCTTCTTTTTTGTCAGGGCAGGAACACCTAGGGGCACAAGAAGCATGCATTTTTACACACAACAAAAATAATTACAATTACCATGCATCTTATCACATTTCTTTCTCAGATAGTCCATGTCGAAATTCAGAGTAGCATTTTAACAATCTGTGTTACCTACATGAATTTTAGGTAAGTACACTAAGGGGTATACTTATCATGCTGTGTAAAAAGTGGAGTAAAGCAGTACTGGTGATGTTACCCAGAGCAACCAATCAGCAATTAGATTTCAACAGTTAGAAAATCAAAGCATCTGATTGGCTGCTGTATACAACAACACTGGTGATGTTTTACTCCACTTTTTACACAGCATGATAAATATACCCCTTAGTGATCTTTTATTTTAACGGTGTGATTGGCAACATGGGTCCTACGCATATGGCAGGTGTATCTAGTAACCCTGTTATCTTTAAGTATGTTCCCTAATCACCAATTGCAATTTGATACTATAATCTGAAAGATTAAGATCGTTCATAGAGATAGGTATCCCTACTAAAGGTATTCCCTTGTGGTTGACTGGAACATGTGAACATATCCAGCTGTCAGTAGTATTTTACTGCTTTGCAGCCTGCTGGTGTAAGAGCCAAATAGAATTTGTTTGCCAACCCCCCTTTACTGGTGTAAAGTAGTGTGAAACAAAGATAAGAACCTTTACCCAGAATAACAAACACAGAGTCATAATTTTATTAAAGTCCTTTCTTCCTGATGGTGATCCTCTTCGCCCAGAGTCGGACCACCGTCTTAGTGTCAAAACCTCAAATTGGGACTGTTGGCTAACAAACTAGTGGAATTATTGTTACCACTCTCGTCTGACTTACTTTGAAGATGCTTTTTATCCTTGATTCCAGGAAGGACTGAATCAATCTTTTTGGTTGTCTTCCTGTTTGTATGCTCTGGTTTTTTATCTCGTTGGGGGGCTGGTGAGAGTGCAGGGACAGGTTCAGGCTCTGTCACTGGAGATAGCACTCTCAGTGCTTTGGCTCTCAGCAAGACTTGGTGGGGGAAATACCTTCTTACAGTGTTATGGCATGGATCCAGTTTGGCTTCCCTTCCACTTTAACTGAGGTGGCAGTAGTAAGCACAACCTGAAATGGACCATCATATCTAGACTCTAGGTGTCGTCTCACAAATCTCTTTATCACCACCCAATTTCCTGTTTGGAGAGAGTGAGCTCCAAATAAAGTCTCTGGATCTGGTAAAGAAGAAAACGCTTTTCCATCCAGGTTAGTTAGTTGCTTATGCAATTACTTAGTATAGTCATTAAGAGAAGCATGCTTTCCCTGCAATTCCTGTGGAAAGAACAATCCAGTATTTGGTGGTCGGCCAAAAAGCACCTCAAAGGGAGACAACTGATGGGGACCCTTAGGGTTGTCTCATAGATGACAATGCAAGGGGCAAAGCTTGTACCCAAGTTAGCTTTGTCTGTTATTAGTGCTGTGGCTTTTGTTACTGGCCACGCTTCAATCCACCCTAAAACATGTCTATGCAAACCAATACATATTCATATCTATTACATATGGGTAGCTGAATATAATCTATCTGTAACCTCTAAAACAGATAGAGTGGTTTAACCAGGTGTTATAAAGGAGTCTTTTTTTTGTCTTATCGCAAATCCAAGAGCAAACCATAATCTGTTTACCATTAATATCATTCCCCCCCTTTGGAAACACGAGATGGGAGGTGTGTAGTGTTTGCTAGCAAAGGAGATAAAATGGGAGGAGCACACAAACGACCATCCTCGTTTTTCCAAATATCACTTTCTATCTTATACCATTTACTGGTCCATTTAATATGGACTTGTGCACCAGCCTTGCTTTTGCAACGTTTTAAGTGACTAAAGTGACTGGTGTATGTGGGCTGTCAGCGTCCCTGTTAGAACCATAAAAGCAGCCTGTTTGTTAGCGGCTTTGTCTGCCTTATTACTCCCTGCAGTAATGTTATCTTTCCCTTTTGATGTGCCTACAGCTTTTTCTAGCAATTCCTTAAAGTTATAGTGACACCCTTAATTTTGTGAATCAATATTTTCTTGAATAGCAATAATAACTGTTATCCACAAACCTACCAGATTAGCAGTATATATCCACATACATACACTTTCCCCTGTCAAGGATTAAACTGTTGGATAGGCCAGTTTGATTGTAGCTACATTTTATTCGTACGAACGTAGTATACAGAACTGTCTCTAAGCTGATACTACATCTAGGGGCACATTTACAAAAGCACGAACGCTCCGAGCGTATTTTCGACGATTTTTTCGGGCGTCCGCACAACTTTTTCGTACGGCGCACGACTTTTTCGGACGTTTGCACGAAAAAATCGGAAAGGTTTTACCGTTGTTTACAATTGTTCGGTACGAAATTTCGTGACTTTCGGATCGCCAATACGATATTATCGTGACTAATACGATTTTTTCATAAGCATTTTCCTGATATTTGCGATCTTACGAAATTTTCGTTTCCAATACGATTTTTTCCCATTCGTGATTTGGATTCGTGGATTAGTAAATGTGCCCCCTAATGTAACAAAACATGTCGTATGAGTTCATCCCAGTTAGTCCTTGAGCCTGGTTAATAAATCTGCTACTACTGACAGAGCCACTCCCTCTATTTCTCTAATTTGGTCGTAACCCTCTGCGTCTTCCTCACTCCATGTCTTCCTAATCTTAGTTACATGGATCCCTACTGTGTGTCCCACTTCTAATGGAATACCAGCATCCATCTGTCCCATGCTTCTAACTCATTTGAGTCACATAATTTTGACTGGAAATCTTGTATAGGGTAGCCCATTTGAGTGTATCAAACTTCCTTCACGTGGGATAACCATATCGGTCTGTCTTGTTAATTTAGACCATTTATTTATTTAGCCACTTAAATACCCACTTGCCATATTTCTCACTCATCACTGCCTCAGGTGACAGTGGAATCCCTCATCACTGCCTTAGACAGTGGAATACTAGGAGCGCCTCTATCTTCCCTGATTCTAGATAAGTGGTATCACAAGTTGGGGTATGGAGGCCCCTCATTATTGGTAAAGTGTTCCCCTGGGACTGGGTTTGGAGATGCTCACGCTCCCCCCTTTTGCACAAAAGAATCTAAATTGTGGCTAAAATTTGCAGACATGATAACCCCTCTTTTGATCCTGGCAAATTTTCCAGAACAGATGCAACCAAGTACCATAGGAAGTACTAGAACTTATTTCAGTGACGCCACTCTATATCTGATGGTAGGCAATCCTTACTTGTATCATTCTACAGTGAATCCTTATTAATATTGTTATACAGAGAAAGGTTAGTTATAGAACATTTATCCTGTGAAGGGCAGAGAGAGGGCTCTTATCGCTATTAAACACAAAATACTTTCACTGACACATTAGTACATCCACAGTTACCTGAACATGAACACAACATGTAATGGGTTATGAACAGCTGTCACACTAAACTCACAAGTGTTAGGCACACACTAAAACAGACATACAAAACAACATATGGCTGGCCTATCCAAGGTTCTTAGAGTGGGCTACTCTTGTGGATACAGCCAAGCGAGGGTATGAAAGTGATAGCGAGAGCTTATAAGAGACAAATCTTGGTCTCACCTTTGTTGGCACCAAAGGTCTCAGTATCCAATCATCTCCTCCTGTATGGCTGTTCTCCAATTTCTCCACTCCTAGGTTTCGGCACCAAGCTGTTAAATTTAAACTGTTGGATAGGCCAGTTTAGGGCTCTGGTACACGGGGAGATTAGTCGCCCGCGGCAAAACTCCCTGCTCGCGGGCGACTAATCTCCCCGAGTTGCCTTCCCCCTGCCATCCCACCGGCGAACATGTAAGTCGCCGGCGGGATGGCAGACGCGGCGGCGCGATTTAGCGCAAATCGCCGAAAAAGACTTGCGAGTCTTTTTCGGCGATTTCCCGAAATCGCCCCGCCGTGTCTGCCATCCCGCCGGCGACTTACATGTTCGCCGGTGGGATGGCAGGGGGAAGGCAACTCGGGGAGATTAGTCGCCCGCGAGCAGGGAGTTTTGCCGCGGGCGACTAATCTCCCCGTGTACCAGAGCCCTTAAGTGTAGATACATTTATTTGTACGAAGAGAGTATACAGGCAGTCCTGACTGAGCTGTCTCCAATATGATACTCTGACTATTGTCAAAAGACATGCTCATTTTATAGTTTGCTCTGAAACACTCTTATCAGTAGTTAGCTCTGTTATCTCTAAAAACAGAACAGGCAAAGAGGCCCAGTTGGCCAACATGTCCAAAGGCCCCTTGTCACAAGGCTTAATGGGTTGAGGGGCCTTTTGAGGCCCCTTTGGCGGACTTGGCAAAACTAATCTTTTTAACAAAAAAACAACTTAAGCATTATTTCAAAACCCTCTAATTTTAAATTATATGAACAAGATGGATTAGGAAAACAAGATGGTTTCTTTTTTCTTTCACACAAGCGCCCTGTATATGTGTCACTAAATTTTGCATGTCCTAATACTGTGTATGATAAGTATTGGTATGTGTGTAATGTAACTTAGGTACAGTATATCCTTGGAGCACTTTATTTATAAAGTTATACATACATACAAAGACAGGTATGAGATTCCTTATCTTGAAACTCATTATCCAGAAAGTTCCAAATTACAGGAATGCAACTCAATTTAGACAGAAACTAATATTAATTTCTGTCTAAACTGATATATATATATAATATTTCTTCAAGAAAACACAATATAATTTGTGCAAATATGAATAGCTGATAACCTAAAATGTGGCTTTCTTTTGTAATAGGTGTCATGTTTAATAGCATGGCAAAATGGATAAAAGAAGATAATGACACCGGGATATATTATCAGACTTGGAACGTAAGAGCATCCCCAGAGTTCAACTCATCGGTGTGGTTTGATTCTTATGACTGTGCCAGCTTTGTGCTTAGAACATACCAGAAGCTGTTTGAGCTCGGAGCCACATTTAATAGGAAAGTACAAACAAATTATACGCGTTTACTCTTGTACAGTGGAGAGCCAGCCTTTCTAGGAAATGGTACAGAGATTTTTGGTCAGCATGGGAATAAATCTTTGGCATTAGACATTCGGAAATTTTACTTCCTTCTTAGACCTCATCAGTCTTGGAAAGAGCTTCTCTTGAGCATTTTGGATATATACTATAAGGTTGCCGTGGATAAAAATTTTTACTTTTTTTATAATTTTGAATATTGGTATTTACCTCTGAAGTTTCCATATATCAAGGTAGTATATGATGAAATCCCTCTGCCATCATAAATGCATTTTTCATGTCTGAATTATAATGAACTAAACTTCTGTAAAAGTGCCTAAGAATTACCTGCTCGTTTGTAAACTGCACTTTTTAACTCAAGCATTCAGTAAAAAAGTTTTTCTATTCAATAAATTTAAATGCCTAAAAGTGCAACAAATCTGCCTGCTCCCCCACTCACTGATGCACCGGAGTTGCAGAGGGACTGACACTATGGGTAAACGTGTACCATGGTGCCCTGGACACATGCCTCTTCTGCCTTACCCCTAGTTCCTGCCCTGATGCCGAATATGCCAGCCTACACAGATATGTTGCACATCATTCCATTAATGTTGATACTTTTCAAAATTATTCAACATCCTTTCTGTATTCATCCTTCATTTTTTCCACTCCGTAATTATATGTGTTGCTTATATGGCCAGTCGAAATGTTGAATGAATATGTGAAAACAACTGCGGGTGTCGCAAAGGAATTGTAAAAATAATATGTGTTGTATAGCTTTATTTTTCAGTAACATGTTTCATAGATTGTTCTGCATTATCTAGAAGATGGGCATATTATAATGCACCAAACTGTAAATGTATATACTTATATCACACAAGAGCCACAAATATCTTGTAAATGATGTCTTTATAATTGGTGCTTAGTGATGTCATTAATATCACATGGCTCACGGAAACTTGTGTGTCATAATAAGTAACCCTGTTGACAAATATTAGTAGAAGTCATACCACAGCTTTTTGACATGTATAAAAGCCCTTAGCCTTTGGCCTCATTGTTTATATAGTTATGGAACTCCCCGGTGACTTATAATATCCTTATATTTTACAATAGGAGGTACTTTATTCATTATATAATCTACAAGATGCCCATTTTCCAATGACTCATCTTGTAAATTATAGCCTTATAAAGGACAAGTTCTGACATCAGGTCCCCTTTAAGTTATAAACGGTGTGTACTGTCTCCCTGTGAAATATTTCCAAATCCTATTCTGTTAGTTGACCCAGCAAGCAGGCAGATGCCATTTTGTGCTATCATGTATGCCAGGTGCCATTTTGTATATCTGTAGCTTGAATATAAATATTGTGAAGTTTTTTGTAACTTTAAATCTTGTAGCTTATAAATGGTAATTTACCCTCCTCCTTAAAGGAGAACTAGCCCCCACCACAGACAAAAGCCTCTATGCTCCCTCCACACAGATTCTATTACTTGGAAATGTTTCCCAAACGTCTTCTGTATTTTGGATGTTCTAGTGCTAGTCCAGGATTTGCTCCAACTGCACATGTGCCACAAATTTCTATCCATCGGCAAGGTGAAAGAAGAGGATCCGCTGATACAGAAGATGGTGCCTGTGAACTCTGCTGCGCTACTCCGCATCCACGTGTCATGTTTACAAACACAGACGTTTTTGCATGTAAAAGCCTCTGCAGAGAGCGAGTATGGAGAGGGGCCAGTGGAGGGCAGTGAATATTTGTGTCCCAAAACTATGCGGGAGCTTTTTATTTTTTGGTCGGGGAAAGGAAGAAACCACACAAGAGTTTGGGAACTCCCATGTGATACGAAAGCTTGAGCCCAAAGACTCAATGTGCCCTTGAGATTTGCTTGTTTGCCAAGGTTGCCAAACAAGCTAATCTTTCTCCTGATACCCCCCTTGGGTAGGCGATATCGCACCAAACAATCGCATTACAATGTAGGAGATACAGAAGTTGGAACAAGGGCCACATCAATTAGCTGATGTTGTCCCTGATCCAACTAAAAAATCAAACCTGCTCGTTCAACACTTGGCCAGTTTTCAGGTGGGGTCATCGGGGGTCCCCATACAGGGGCAGATAAGGTGCCAAATCGGTCTAAAATACTCAAATCAGCAGCTGAAAAATTCTCATGTATAGCTACCTTAATATTCACAATTGCTTTGACAATCAGCCCTGGATCTGTGGCAAGGCCACAAAGGCCCTGGGCCTAGGGTGGCACAAATTAAGGGGCAGGATGCCGGCTTGTTGTACCGGAAGCTTGCTTTCATCTGGAGCACTAGGGACTAGACACATGGGTGATTTTGCCTGTTATTTAAATCTTCACGTGCCCTGCTCCCTGTGCCCGGAATGTAGGAACAAAGCATGTGCATGCACACAATCCTGTGAGAGAAGGGGGCAGGTCAACGAAGGACGTCAGCCTCCAGTAGAAATCTGGCCCTGTAGACACAAGGCGGGTATAGGGGTATATAAAACATTTTCTTTTGATGGCCTATATACTTATTTTAGGAGCTGTATTTGAAACTAATTCCAACAGCATCCTGAGAAACCAGATTTACTGGATACAGAGCTGATGGCGTTGGCAAACAATCATGCATAGGATTCCATATGCTGCAAATCATCTCCCCACACCTATTGTGTAATTTGTCACATGGCTGGAAACTACTAATAGCTCAAAGTTCTATATAAGATTTCAGCACAGACCTATTGTAAATCCTGCCATAACAAAGCTAGGACGTATAAACATTCTATGCATCCATAAACAGCAGTAGCAGATAAATGGAGAGTGATTAACCAAATGCAGGTTTCGGGGTTGGATACCTTGGGAGTAGTACTCGGAGTGAGACCCTAGTTTCTCTTAACAAGCTGCACACTCCCACCAGCACAGCAGTGTTTAAAATGCAAAAAAATGGCCAATTGCAGCCTTTATATTGTACTTTGCATACTGTGTTCTTTGATGTAAATGGCCCCTTATATGTTCCAGTTAGGATCTGTAACCACTGAGACATGATCACTGAGCTACTAATTTTGGAAAGGATTTAAGGAAAAAATGTTCATCCACCCCTATTGAAATAGATGTGTTTCTCACCACTTTGTTAAACATTTAGGGACACATTCACAATGTCCCATGCAGTGTGCAAGTACAAAAAAAAGACAGCAGTCAGCCATTTTTTTACTTATTGCTTGGGGTGTGTATGAATATCACAGGCCTCTCTGCTCTGATTCAGACTGTGGTTTGAATCTAAATTAGCCTGTTTTAGGTCATGCTAGTTTGAAAAGGGGCGAGAGGGGGGCACATAGGCATATCTCCCTTCCCACCCCTACCTGCCAGACCTTGCACATCAGTTACGCTTGCAAGGTTTGGAGCCGCAGGAGGCACAGGCAGCATAAGAGCCTGCTCTAAGGGAGGCGGTAAGGACAGAGCTGGTGTGCACTTCCTGATGCTGCGTTTTGCACGGTGTGCTGGATTTTTTATCCCGCACCTCCTGCAAAGAGTGCTCTTAGAATGAGAACTCCTCGCAGATATATGTAATAATAATAGTATCAGGACACCCCAGAGCTGTGACCCCCATCAGATGCAGTAATAGGATTTACAAACCCCAAATGTGTATTCCCCTGCGGCACACTTATAATAATAGCAGACCCCAGACAGGATTAGCCGACACTGACAGGTTCAGCCGACCCCAGACAATGACAGGTTCAGCCGACACCAGACCTTGTGGCTCCCCGCTGAAAATATAATAATAGTATAAGGACACCCCAGAGCTGCTGCCCCCTCCATAAATAAAATAATTGCAGACCCCAGACCTTGTGGCTCCCCGCTAAATGAGCAATATTTGCAGACCCCAGACCTTGTAGCTCCCCGCTAAATGAGCAATATTTGCAGACCCCAGACCTTGTGGCTCCCCGCTAAATGAGCAATATTTGCAGACCCCAGACCTTGTGGCTCCCCGCTAAATGAGCAATATTTGCAGACCCCAGACCTTGTGGCTCTCCGCTAAATGAGCAATATTTGCAGGCCCCAGACCTTATGGCTCCCCGCTGAAAATATAATAATAGTATCGGGACACCCCAGAGTTTTGGCCCCCTCCGTATATGAAATGTTTTCAGACCCCAGACCTTGTGGCTCCCCGCAGATATATGTAAAAAATAGTTTCAGGACATACACCCCAGAGCTGTGCCCCTTCCATATATAAAACATTTGCAGACCCCAGATCTTGTGGCTCCCCGCTCAGTTTTCAATATTTACAGACCCCCAGAGCTGTGCTGTAAAATAAAACCAACACAAGTGGAAACCCCCCCAAAAAATGTCACAGGAATAACAGACCTCAGATCAGTGGGGAAATGCTGCAGCACTAAGAAAGAAGCGCTGAAAATACACTGCCGATTGAAGAGACCGGTCACCAGGAAAAACAAGCTGCAAGACCAGCTGAAAATCAAGCTGGAAGAAAAGCGATGCCAGGAGACCCTGCAAGCAACCGATCCCTTCAAGCGCCGAGGAGAAAGTGAAGCGAGAGAAGCGGTTGCTGACAACTTAGCCGGTTGCTAAGCGACGTCACTTCCGGAAGTGGCGTGACGTCACGAAGGCGGGATTTTCAAACCAGGAAGAAGGTTTCAGCAGTCTCGGCAGCGCGCACGCATCAGGATACTATGGGTCTTGTCGCCATATCGCCTTTTCGCAAAACTGTGTCCATACCATGGCAATCAATTCTACTGAAGATGTTTTGACCAATTTCAATGTAAATCACTACAATGAAGCTGGGCATGGGTACTATTTAGAGGGTGTAGTTTAATTTTTTTTTAATAATAATATTTAGTGTTACTGGTCCTTTAAATGTTGTTTTAAACTAAAAGTACAAAATTTGTATTGCAAGGATTGAGCGCCTTACATTTGGGGCCTAACTTTGTACATTCATTTATGTTTGTGGCAAATTTTTATTTCTGTACAAAAAAAACACAAGCAGACACATTATTTAACCATTTATCCAGTATAAAGAGAGTCTTTTCTCCTGGTCAGCCGCTTTCATCTTCTGCAAAAGAGAAATAAACTGTGTTAGGGTGTAACTGTATAAGCAGAATGTAAGCAGACTATCATTGTAAGGTAAGCAAGTCAACAAATCAAGTGTCCCCAGTTTACATGTTACATACCAGAAGTATTTTTATATTTTTTTAATGCAAATGTTTTTACTACTTTTATTCTGCTGGTGCCACAACCTTGAGTAGCTCTGTTATTTTTTATTATGCTAGAAGCTAACACCAGAGACATGTCTAGATAACATATCGGTTATTGATTGCTTTATATGTTACTCTGTATGTCCATTGTATGAAACCCACTTATTGTACAGCGCTGCGGAATATGTTGGCGCTTTATAAATAAATGATAACAAAGGCTTCATTATTTCTCTTAAACAGGTAATTACTCTGTAGCTGTGTGCAAAGGGGTGTAGACACACCTAAGTACTCTTCCCTGGACTCCCGGTGCCTCAGAGGGAAAGAGAGCCGGATTGTAGAGGTCTCTGTCTTTAGAAAGGCTCTTAAAGAAAACCTGGTTCCAGTAGTTGGGGACCTTGAATAGTGAGGGAAGGTCTGCTGTGCTACATGCCCAATATGTGCTATACATACTGGGCATCAAACTGTTTAGAAGACCCCTGCCATTCAGATTTATGATGCTTTCACCTTGTACCTCAGAACATGTGGGAGTTAAGATGCAGTAAAATGCAACATTATTTTTATTTTATAAATACAGTAGTTTATAAAAACTTCTAACTTTAGCGAAGCTTTCCAGTTTGGTAGTTTGAAGTAGAAACACACATTATCCATTTGAGGATTGTATTTTACAAATATATATGGTTTTTATGGATTTTAGAACTGGAAGTATGTTTTTCCCGTTATATCTACATAGATTGCATTTATAAATTTCCCAGTCTTCATTTCTGAAAAAAGTGGCTCAGTTCTAAAAAAACATGACCTGTTTATATCTTTGTTTAAAAATATAACAGGTTTGTGGGGCTTTTGGATCAGGTGAGGACATTGATATAAATGGGGACAGTGTAATTCTAAGAAGGAAATTAACAAAAGCACTAAATTTGGGTCATTAGCTGCAAAGAAAATAATATCATAACAGCTAGAATGTCAGTTCTATAATAGTGTTAGACTTGTTGAAAATTATTATTTTTAGCACATTTTAATAGCCTGCTCTGTGAGGGGTCTGTCTAACTAAGCCTGCAAGCAGAATCCAGGAATGGAGCCAAACTTAAATGAAATTGGTTCCCCGATGATACCTGACTACGTATTACTGTTAGAAAGTATGTTTATAATTCATCCTAAGACTGTTAGATCATCCTAAAAACTAGAATTCAAGCAGATTAATAGATCTGGTGATATTTACAAAAGAAAAAAGTCCATGTATATGACCAGAAAAGCACTGTAGTTATAAATAGTGTTACCTTTGGTTTGGATCTTAAAGTCTTCAGGTAGTAGGCTATCCTGCCTGTTTCCTAGCACAAATGCAAGAAATGAGAGAATGAGGGCATCCATGATGGCAATGATAGCGAGGATGTAGGCCCAGCGCACAGTGCAAGCACCTAGTGAGTATTTATCTGTCTTATCACCACACATACGTTTCACTTCTGGAGAGTCCCAACCATCTGGGTAAATAAGGCATCCAATCATCAGGCCAGCTGCTGCAAAGACAAAGGTATCTATTAATAATCTTCATATCTTTACAGCATTTTCCACAGTATTTACACATTGGGGGAAATGAAAAATAAGGCAGGAACAAGCACATAAGGAGCCAGAGGCTACACTGTCAGCTCATATTCTAAAGAACTAGAGCAGGCCTAGACTGGGATTCAAAGTAGGCCCTTACATTCAAGTACACAGAGGCCAAAATGGCCCCCCACCAGTCCAAGTTCTGTTCATTGAACTTATGTTGAACAAAGGGGTATGCTGTCACTTTAATACTGCTAAATAAGATACAAGGATGGAGAAGGTAGGATCTTGGAAATCTCATGTTTTGTTATGAATAATCTGCACTGAGCTGGTGGGTTGTAATGTCACATGAAATATGATTAGATGTTGTAATAATGCCCAAGGCTTTAGGCCATGACAGTTGAATTGTGAGGCAGACTAGAGTATGTACAACAGTTCTCAGAAGACTTGGGGAAAAGGTTTTAAAAAAAGGAAACATTCTTGCAGGTTTGCTGAAACAATCTAACATTTTTTTTTCATTTTTAAAGATTTTCTTTATTGCATTTTGCTTTAGTTACATAAATCAAAATCAAACAAGATAAAAGGGTAGGAGAAGAAGGAGGAGAGTGTGGATAGGGGGGAGGGGGGGTTGGGCTTCTGTAGTTATCTGGTGCATTTAGACTTTGTTCTATATTTGCTCCATGGCCCTATATTATGTTTTAATAAAGAGTCCTAAGGTTTTATCTGCTAGTCCAGTGTCCATTCGTTGTATCCGTTTGTTCTATGCCTCTGTCTTGGATCCGTGATTCTTTGTCTACAATGTAACATTTTGTCCCCTTACCTGCTGCCAACTGCATCCATGCACACACCTTGTACACTGTCGCTGAATTGCAGAAGAAAAACAGGCTGAAGCTCAACATGGACCCAACAACTAAAAACATGGATATGCCCACAAAAAACATGGCTGTCTTAAAAGCTCCTGATGGAATACTCGCAAAGTCCAAGGCACTTCCTTTGCAGATGAGTTCAGAGGTTAAGGCGTTCCCAATACAGTAGCTGAATAGGCCAAAATAGCCAGCTTGTGGTGTGTTGATACTGTCCCCAATCCAATAAGGCTGGATAAAAATCACCACCATAATGATGGAAAAGCAGATGGTGAACACTGCCCACAAAACACCGATAGCGCGAGCATTACGTACATAGTTTGTGTGGTAGATTTTGGCTGCTTCTTGAGCTGGCAGCAGCTGGGCCATTGTGGTATTGATTTAAAGCTCTCCCTGCTGACAGCCTAAAAAAACCAAAATAGAATTAATGTATAAAATCCTAAATTCCTTGGGCATTACAATGTTACATGTTATGGTAATGTAGAATATCTTGTAATCATCACTAGTAACAGTTACTACCATATGTTATGGATTTTAAATGTAATTTGGAACACTGCATGTATGTACTGGGAGATTTCTGCCACAAGGTCAGAAAATAGAGGGCTTTCTGCAGCCTTAAACTCCATGGAATACCTACAGTTTGCTAGGAATACAGGTTGTTACTAGGGCTGATTTGCTTGGTCTTTGCCATGACTGGCCATGTCTCCTTGGTCACATGACCATGAACACTACTGGTTTTTAAAAGAACAAAGGGGGCCTTGAGGGAGATTTGGTGGATTATTTTGAAGAGAAAAAAGACAAAGGCACAAGCCTGGAAAGTCTAACATATTTTCAGAAACCCACCAATAGAATTGTACATTTATCTCTTAATATTAGCTAAGCATAATGGGAAAATAAATATGTAGGTTTAGTGGTAATGCAAATGTCAAATCATACAAATACTAATGAACAGGTATTCTTCATTTGGAAGAACTACTAAGAATAGTAATGTGGGACTGTATGGAATGTGCTGCTAATCATGTAAATCTTGAGCATCTGCCCTTAATAGCCTGCACCTCCGACCTATCTCTCATGAATTATGCAGAATGAATAGCTAAACAAAGGGCAGAAAAACACAAAATATAATAATGTTACATTGCAAACAATGTTTAGCTTCAGTTTAGCACATTATATCTTGATACAGTGCATGGATTTGTAGCCAAGTTGGTGGGTCTCCTGCTGATCTGAGGGGATTTATCGTTTAACAAGACATAAGATAAGTGGAGTAACACAGGGATATCGGAAGAAAACGGCTCTTGAAGCACCACAGCCCGCCAGAGAATCGATAAAAATCCAATCCAAGTGGATATTTATATTGCGTACGTGTCAGCCACGTGGTTTAAATTCTATATTTGATATCAGTTGTTATATTCCCTCAAAGTAATGCTGCTGGAGAACTGTATTGGTTATATTGATTTAGCTTTCTTTATTTCATCCATTTCATTTATTGACACGGACAAAAAAAAAAATGTCATTAATTGATAGGCTTTATATAGTATGTGCATTTTCCAGAATGTATGCCTATGATTAAGTGCTTCAATGCATGAAACGTGTCAGGCGTTCTGGGTTTTTTTAAAGATGTAAATAAAGATTGGATTTTTATCGATTCTCTTGCTGGCCGTGGTGCTTCAAGAATCTTCTTCCGAGATTCAAGTTTGCTCCCTTCGCCTACGGGTTCGGGGCTTCAAGCACCCCAACCAGATTTCGGCATCGGTGAGTGCTTCTTACTTGGATCTCCCTGAAATTTAAAGTGTCAACAACAATGCAGAATATTTTATATAATGGTTTAAAAATGTGTCTTGCAAAAGTGCTCAGAAAAGCAGTTATAGCAAAAAGGTTTTTTAGGTGATATGTCCGCTTAAAGAACGAGAGAAGGCAGACTCAGTAATAGCTTGTAACTGTATACTAAAGCCAAATGGATCCAGGTGATTAAGTATCTAGAATAGATGGTATAAGCCAGAGAAGCATGGCTGCATAGCAGGAACCAGAGTGACAAAGAGACCTACATGTCTTATTGGCAAAATTCAACAATTTGTTGTGTTCACATCTTAAGTCTGAAGAAGTTCTAACTTGTTCATGTGGCTGACTTCAGCTGTGGAGTGTTTTGTCTGGTTTATTTTCATCAATATATATTTGTTTTATTATGAAAAAGCATTATTTTACCAAAGAACGGCAATAAGTCTTTTTCTGGGGGTATCATTCACCAGGACCCCAGTGCGGGCAACAGGGTCTCATACAGAGAATGTGTATATGTCATACAGAGGATAGGATAGCCAGTTTACAGCCCATTTCTACACACAGTCATTTTTTTAAGCAATAAGTTAGTTAAGAGCTTTCAACTTCAGCTACTTTGTATGTAAACATCAAATGTGTAACTATATAACTGCTTCCCACCCAATGCACTCGCACTCTCCTATAGCATCTCAACTGTGTGTGTGTGTCATACATCTCTCCATAGTTAAATATCATACAAACAAATGTAAAATAATACAATCTTATTTTTTTTAACCTCTTTAAAATGTAGAGAATGACATGGGAAATCAAGAGAACCCACCACTATGTTATTAAGGTGTTTGTTGCACCCAACCCTGGTGCTATATTGGGGGGCCATAGGAAATATGGGGCAACACCTTAATTTTGCTTTACCTCTAATCTTACATTTTGCCAGGGAAGACATAAGTGTGTAGGCCGAGTTCAGTCACTCTTTCAAACCACTCCCTGGTTATTAAGGTACATTAGACCCTAGCAACCAGATAACTGCAGAAATTCCAAACTAAAGAGCTGTGGAACATAAAGTAAAATAATTGAAATACTACGGTTAATAAAAACGAAGACCAATTGCAAATTGTCTCAGCATAGCACTCTCTACATCATACAAAAGTTAACTCAGATGTGAATTACCTTTCTAAGGGCATTATCTGATTCCATACATTATACTGTACACAATAAACACCTGCTTACGGTCAGATTGCTGGTGTGCTATAATATAATATAATAATAGGCAATACAACAGATGATAATGTGGCAATGTGTATGTTTAAATACAGATATAAAAGCAATATAAAAGGAGATAAAGCTCAGTTATTTAATGTAACAGTACAAACCAGCCAGGCTGTGCAAACATACTTCACTGCATGCGCTAATTGTGAGAAATAGAGGGAACTTACCTTGAATGAAATAGTTGAACCAAGTGGCCCAGCGTTTATGGATTTGTTGAAACAAAGAAGACTATTTTATCAAAGAAAGCAATTCTATAGAGCGAAATGCCACTAATGGCAGAAGAGGAAGATGCAAAGTGAATCAGGTGTCATTGCACTGAAAGAATGAAGCATTCGTGGCCCAGGAAAGAATAGGAAACACTGGTAATGCTATGCCTTCTCTATTATTCATTCCTACCTGGTGCACAGTTACAGCTCTACTGACAGAATGGAGGGCTGTAAGCAGGGTCTTAGCATTTAAACATCCCTTCAGTGGTGCATTGTGGGAATAGCTCTAATCTTATTAGGGAGTATTAGTAGTGTATGTCTGTTAAACTCTTCTGATGATTAACTCTATAATAGGCAATTTAATCTGTAGGTGCTTTTTTTGTTTAAATGTGAATATAATGATAGTTCTAATGAACCTACCTATAAATATTTACCATGGAATCAGCAGCTCTCCATAGAACTCCTGAGCAATGTCCCTTATTTACAGTGATAGGATTTGCCTGAGATCAGTATAATACTTATGATGACTGCATTTGACAGAAATGTTTCCATACCACACAAGCCATGGTACTTAGGCACATTTCTCTGTATGGTGCAAGGTGGCAGTTTGGTCAGCCCCTCACTCAGTGTGTAAGTAGGCATTATAATGGCACAATTAAGAACCCACGGGGTGGCACACTGAAGTTGCACGTACACTAGGGATTGTGCCTATCTTGCTGCTGAGCAAAACCTGTTTTTCTGTTATCAGTAATTTCCAGTATGTTGATCTGACCCATTTATGCAGAGCTTTGCTTAGACTGTTGACATCAGTCCTTGTTCCAGTGGAGCTTCCAATGTAAGGTCCCTAGGAGCCCACTGACATGCTTGTATGTCAAGTGTGGGAGCACCTAGTTTTCCCTTCTCTCCTAGAGTGAAAACAAACGCAACCTTGATAATCTTTCCATTTTGAACTTTCAGGTTTTTTTGTCAGTTTAATTGCTTGTCTCAGCTCAATCTTCTAAAATTACTCTAAACAGTCCCCAGAATAACATATCCTTCTCCCTGCAGGATTTATTTTGTTTCTCTGTTACAAGCAGCAGAACTGCAGCTCTTTTACAGACTTCATTGTCTAGTATGAAGCTCCACCCCCTTTTGCTTTCTGAGCACTCTCACTCTCTCTGACTATGGAGACTTCGAAGAGGTGCCTACTGGCATTCTGCCTCTGCTCCAATTGAAATCAATCAGGCATGTGCAGTAAGCACCTCCTTGAGGTCATCACAGTGGGAGAGAGCTCAGAAAGTAAAAGATGGCAGGGCTTCATGCTAGACAAGGAAGTAACTAAGAGCTGCAGTTGAACTGGCTGTAATAGAAAAACAAAGGTGTTATTCTGGAGTTGTACCGAGTAATTAAATAAAAAAAGTTTTTAAGGACTGGGACTCAAAACAAAAACAGCAGTTTAAGATATCATATTTATCCCTGGTTCCATTAACCAATTTACCTGCATTCGATACCAAAGGTCCCACACCATCCTGATTTATTCCTTCTTTATTAATTATTCAGCAATACCCTTTCCCTTCCCCCTCTTTTATTATTGTGTATTATGTTTATTTAGTGCTGCATACAAGTAGTGATATAGAAAAATAAACACACAGTATACTGTATGTGTGGTCGGGTAAATACTACCCACACCTCTAAAACCCCATACCTACATTAAAGTAGTGCTACAATCATATGTTAAAAGGCTGTTTTTCATTAGCAGGGGCTGTGTTTCTGTTCTGTATATCAATACGTAGTTCTGGCTTTCCAGGACAATAGGTGATTATCTGCAGCAAAACCCAAGGCACAAAAATCCAAAGGACGAGACAGATCAGGAACAATCAGGTATCTGTTTATTTTATATTCAATTTTGCAGAAGAATTTACATAATTTACCAACTTTTGAATATCTCCCCTTAATGAATGACACACTTGCTTACAAACTTCAACGCACATTTTAGAAAACATTAGCAGACAGTACAAAATATGTGCAGCCTGATTTGTTTAAGCAAAAATGCTTTATATTGCAAAATAATGAACGACATTTCAAAATTAATCAGCAGATTTAATTGACAAAATGGGAATTATTTGCCTGCTAAATATACAGTTTACAAATATGTTGATTTGAAGGGTTTCCACCCCCTCTCAAAATAATGTACATTTACAATACCCCCCCTCCCATGTTTTTGACACTAGCTGCTGTATACTACAGGTACAGTATCTATTATCCAGAATGCTCGGGACCTGGGGTTTTCCAGATAAGAGATCTTTCCATAATTTAGATCTTTATACTTTAAGCCTGTTTTATAATAATTTAAACATTAATTAAACCCAATAGGATTGTTTTGCCTCAAATAAGGATTCATTATATCTTAGTTGGGATCAAGTACAGGTACTATTTATTATTACAGAGAATTTTTTTAAATTATTTGCTTATAATAGAGTCTATGGCAGATGGCCTTTCCGTAATTCTGAGCTTTCTGGATAACGGATTCTATACCTGTACTAAAGCTTTTGGCATGGCAGCTCTGAGTTGCTCTGTCTGCTGTCCAGCTGCTGCAGGGTAAAATGACTCTGCAGGCATTTCCTATAGATAGAGTTCTACCTCCTTGGAAGGAAAGCAGCAGACTCCCTCCAGCTCAGCCCCCCTGCAATCAGAATTAAAGCACTCAGCTGCATAGCTATATTACCCTCTGGTGCAGAGCAGGTACAGAGCCTTAGAATAGAGCTGCACAGCCAAATGCATCTCTGCAAAGTAAAACTCATAAATATAAAAAACTGAAACAAACAAAATTAAAGTTAATGACAAAAAGTGCTCATTTATCTTTGGGGGGTAGTTTAGGGAGTTGCAGTTTTAATAAGTACTGTACTGTCAGAATTGCAGTTGCCGACTGACAAACTAAATATGAATGATCCATGCACTGACAACTCCTGCTGTCACAGCAAACCCTATGACAACAGCATACATGCACACATCGTGTCATTAAATGTATTCTAGCCTGTCATTCATGTTTTTCCGCTAAAATGTAATTTACTAGTACTGTGTCCTCGTTAGAACCTGTTAGACTGCTTTGATCAGTCTTGTGAATCACACAAATATCAGTACAACTGGCATGCACGTGGCTGCTTATAGTGATGTAGAGATAATTTAAATACTTTTGTTTTCGATACTAGGAGATATATTTATGACACTAACAGAAAGCAGATTTCTTGATAACCAACTACATTTTACAGTGGTTGTTCCCCACAATTGATAAGAGAAAAACAGTAACGATTCTGCAACATTTCATTCAGGCTAATCCCTTACTGACTGGGGTCACCGAATGGATATAGGTGCATGTTTGCTGGAGTAACACAACTCCGGTGTTACTAAGCTACCCCATTACCAGCCAGTTGTATAACCACCTGCCAGTAGTCACAGGTTCAAACACAATGAAAGAATAGTGCATTCACTTCCATTTCTCCAGTACATGTGTGTGTAGAGCTACTGTTATTATTATCAGATTATTACATCTTGGAAAGACCATCTGCAGGGCTGCATTAGTACTAACTTGAGCCTGGGTAATATGGCCAAAGATAAAATAATGGAAAAGATCCTGTTTTGTAGCAAAAAAGTGTTAGGTTAAAAGGCAAATAAAGTCAGCTGATATGAAAATAGTACACAGGGAAAAAAATTCTGAAAAACAGGTTTATAGAATGGCAAACACCAATAGGTTTCTGCTATTACACATACATCTCAGTATTCCTAGTCACTAAAACAGGAAAGAGGGGGCTACAGCAGCAAAGCCTTTAGCTCCTCGGCACATGGTCAGTTGGCTATGAACATGGGGCTGCCACACAATAAACAGGAAGTGATGTTAAACCACATGTTATATCATTGAAGTAAAGGCCAATGATGAATTAGTAATGTGGATTTGCTTGTTAGATTAAGAAGAAGCAGATGCTTTCTGCAGTCCATTCATTATAATGAAACATTTATTAACTAACTTTACAACACTGGTCTCTATTTAGCCACTCAGAGTACACCATAATACCAATCAGCTCTGCATAATATGGATTGAATTGTTTTGTTTTGAATCTACAGAACTGTCAAATCCTGCCAATGCAGGTACTCCTGCACCAATGACATTCTCATATTGCATGTCATGCACGCCACGTGCAGTGGCCAGTCTGCAGAGTGTCTGTCCCACTGGAGGATCCTGGGTTGCAATTGCCTATTTTTTTCAGTTATATAACATCTGGTTTAAAGGAACAGTAACACCAAAAAAGTTTTTTAAAGTAATTAAAATATAATGTACTGTTGCTCTGCACTGGTAAAAGTTGTGTGTTTGCTACAGTAACACGACTATAGTTTATATAAATAAGCTGCTGTGTAGCCCCGGGGGCAGCCATTCAAGCTGGAAAAAAGGCACAGGTTACATAGCAGATAACAGATGACCTCTCTAGAATACAATAGTGTTTTATCTGTTATCTCCTATGTGCCTGTGCCTTTTCTCCTTTGAATGGCTGCCCCCATGGCTAAACAGCAGCTTTGTTTATATAAATTTCTGGGGCAAACACACCAGTTGTACCAGTGCAGGGCAGCAGTATATTTTATTCTTATTACTTTTATACACTTTCATTTTTTGGTGTTACTGTTCCTTTAAGATCACTTTGTTACCAAAGGCCCCACTGATGTTTTTGTTTGCCAGTTTTGTTCTTAGAATTGAACCTCCTAACATGTTGGCCAACTACAATGAAGCAGCTGGGCAGCATGGCCTACAGCAGAGGATCTAACCACACCCCGGCATGTATATACTGAAGAAGCATACCTAAATGCAGCGCTTAAAGCCAGCCTATAACCAACAATGCATTGTGGGGGACAGCAATAATCATTACTGATTTACACAATATCTTTGCATGCAGAGCTCCTTAAACGTGAAATAATGAAATGGTTTCTCATGTAAAGGAGATGATTCAGATTTGTCTCTAGATATTTAGAAGAGGGCAGTATGGTGGTGCATAGCTGCCTTAGTGTGGAGCAACCTAGGTTTGCATCCAGCCAGGGTATTATCTGCAAGGGGTTCTCTCAGGGCTTTTGTGGCTTTCCTTTGTCTCTAGTTTCTTCCCCCCACACACTCCAGGGGCCACTACGACAGAGACAGATGTATAATCTCTGCTGAATACATTTCATTATATAAAGGATGGTTGATGGGTAACAGTTAAAACAACCTTTTAAAAGACAAATCAACCCCAAATATAATTCTTTGCCTAATAAACAAAACCAAAATTCCAAGCAAATTTGCAATATACATTCATTACAAATTTGTAATTGTTTTTGAGTTATTTGTATATATAACTGCTATTAAAAGCAGTGTCTGCCTGGCCTTTCTATTCTCTGCCCTGGTGGCTCTGGCATTGGAAACAATGTAACACAAGGCAGCAGATTTTACAGACCTGACTTGCTGGAGGAGCCTGGTATTTGCAACATTGTTTAAAAAGTAACAGCCAGGAGTTCAGCAAATGCTGCTTTCTGTAGCAATTACATTTACAAAAAAACCTTTAAAGCACTAAAGATTTTCAGTACATTCATATTAGAAAGTTGCTTAGAATTAGGTTCTTTTATTAGGCAAAACATTATTTTTAACATGTTGACATGTCCTTAAAGGAAAGGCTAATAAAGAGTTAATCTCAAGCTGCGGGCATACCTTCAGTTGTCTCAATAATGCCCTTAAGTCTCCCCATATTTCACCTGTTCGGAAGATCTGAAGCCAAACAGGAAGAAAAAACACTGAGCTGTGTAAAGAAAGTTCCCATAATGCCACACTCCTGCACCAAGACCCAGACCAAGTGAACACGCTCAGTTAGTAAGACTATGAGTCAGCTTCCAGTTGTTTGGCTCAGATCCACATTACTAAGGGGAAGGAGTGAGTTCTTAGCATTCTTGAGGGAGGGGGGAGCAGCAGAGAGGGGAGAGAGCAGAAAGCTGCGTGTCTCTGGCACATGGATTACAGACATAACAAATCTTTTGACAAGGAACTCAGTGCAATGTTTCTGTGAGTGCTTATGGCTGTATTTACCCCTTTCTGATAAAGCTTACTTAGTTTTTACCTTTCTTTCTCCTTTAAACTGAATACATAAAGAATATCAATGCACATAATCTAGCGTTCAGTGAAAAGACTGAATGTGACTATTTTTGTTCACAGATGATGCACAATGTTGGTTGAAGTTTAAAAACATTTTTCTAAGGGATCTCACCATGGTTTCTTCTTTCGTATAGAACGTCATGTTGTTGGCAACTATTTTATTGTTTTTTTTATTTGTTTTTTTTTTCCTCTTTAAATGGGGGACACTGATCCTGGCAGCAAGAAACAACTATTTCTTGGTGAGTCTATAACTTTATTGTTTAGGCCTTCACCTATTCATGTTTAGTCTTTCATTAAAACCACTGCCTGGTTGATAGGGTAAATTGGATCTAGCTGCTTAACAAAAAGTCAATTAATTAAAAAAAAAAAAAAAAAAGGTGGGGGGGGGGAGACTAAAGATTAGAACTGCATAGAACTGCCTAAATCACACAAAAAGTTGAGGTGAGGTACTGTGAATAGAAAAGTATTATGCTGTATTGACAACTTTATGTTGTGGAAGATACATTTTAGTATTGCCACCTTTAAATTTTATGTTTATGTTTTTTTACATTCAGAATTTATATTGTAACATATACTACACTTTTATGTCCAATTAAGAACAAAATTTTTTACTGAGAGTGACACCTGTTTGGTCCAAGTTATAGACAACCAGATTTTTAATACATTATAGAATGTACAATTTATTTAATGGTCCCTACTTGATCCTGATTCTTATGAATTGTTTGATAAATTAGCTCCTACATACAAACAGGAAGGGAAAAAAAACAAAATAAAACTGCTGATTAATTTAGCTTTCCATGCAGATGTACTGGAGATCTAAGGTGCTCTTTTATATAACAAGTAGTTAGAAAGTTTAAGAGTCTACCAAGTGGGCATCATGTCTGGAAACCACACTCTGCCAAGATGCTTGGACACTTCCCAGTGGATTTGCTCTAAGTTATATTTCTGATCAGGTATTAATACTTCCTCCATTATTGAAAGCTGAGAGAGACGGCCTCCACACATCTTAACAAACTCAACAAAAGCTGAGCAAGAGACTTCACACTCCCCGAGTCCAATGGCTGTTAGACTCTTGCAGCGCTCAGCTATGCGGATCAACTCTTCATCCAGAGGCCGAAGTCCATTTGCACACACAACTAATTCCACCAAACGTGGGCATGTCATGCCAACACGGCCAAGCACCTCTTTGCTTACTGATCTGCCAAAATACAGATGTGTGACTGGTGTTTCATAACGAAAAAATGGATCAAACTCCTCTTCATAAAGAAAAAAGTACATAACCAAATTTACTTTAGGCGAGTGTTTTATCAAAGCATCCCAGCTGCTTTTCTGGATCGTGTGGAACTGGGTTTGACCTGGATTCTCACTCACAACGTCAATACGGAGGTGTTCCAGTCTAACATGTTTCTCTGAAGATAATGCAATTAGCAGCTCATCACTTAGCAAATAGTAGTTCAGGGCTAATTCACGTAACCCATGACACTGATCAGCCACACAAAGGATGCCTGAAATGATATAACATGAAATTAGTACATATGTACTTTTACTTATCTATTAAAGAACAAGGAAATTCAAGAGCCTAGCACAGCACTAAGCATAAAATCAATAAATGGTGTGCAGCAAAATTAGCTTGCAAATGTGGCTGTGTAATTGCAATCAGTTACTAGAAATTGTCTACTTTCCTATAGAAATATATAAAGGACTTTTTAAAGTGTTTTCTTGTGTGCAACATAAGTACCCAAGGCATGGATAAACCTGCAAACTCACAGGATCACATGGCTATATAGATTTATATATATACCCAATATAAAAGGAAGTATATAACACCAAGTGCTACATCATACACAACTGCCACTGAAAAATTGTGATGAGTTTAATTTTGCTTGTTGGCTAAAGGTTTAAAGGCCAAATTATCAATTTGTGATATAGTAAGCAAGAAGCCAATTTCTTAAACTGAATCACCTAAACAAGTATATTAGAGGGTATTTCTGCAACCCACCTTGCAATGCTTTAGCATCCTTTGCACTAATCCCCTATTCAAAGACTGATTTAATGCCTTAATGTGCAGGTAAGGAAACCCAACGAAATTAAACCACAGAGCGTAGGGTTAAGCATAACTTATTTAAAACCTTTAGTACAATAAAAGGCATCTTTTAAACTGCAGGAAGCACAAGTCAAAATCCCAGAATCCCACCAAAATCGATGCTGAGACTTTGAGTTTTTAGTTCAGATACATGGGGAACTTAGTAAGTTGCCTGTATTTGCATTAGTATATTTTTTAAAGGGCTACAGAAAAAAAAGCTAGCTTTGTACCAAAAAAATGACATTTTAGAATAAATAAAATAATCATACCTGCTGGAGAAACATGGGGACAACTGCTCATTTTTAAAAGCTTCAGTGTATCGCTGTTGTTTGCCACCAATACCTTCAGTGATGGGTCATCAACTGGTGTGTCATCAATTTTAAGGGAGGAGAGCGATTTTGAATTTACAAACACCACAGTCAGTGCAGATATGAAATGTGACTACATAAAAGGAAAACACAATAGAAAAATAAAACTTTAGCAAAGATATTGTTACCAGTTTACATATACAGGTATGGGACCCATAATTCAAAATGCTTGGGACCAAGGGTATTCCGGATAAGGGGTCTTTCCGTAATTTGGATCTACATACCTTAAGTCTACTAAAAAAAATCAATAAAACATTAATTATACCCAATAGGATTGTTTTGCATCCAATAAGGATTATTTATATCTTATTCGGGATCAATTACAAGGTACTGTTTTATTTTACATAGAAAAAGGAAATCAGTTTTAAAATTCTGAATTATTTGATTAAAATGGAGTCTATGGGAGACAGGCTTTCCGTAATTCGGAGCTTTCTGGATAACGGGTTTCCGGATAAGGGGTCCGATACCTGTACTGGTTTGTCCTACACACAAAACAGCCCACCTTTGGCAAGTCCATAAAGCTTGGTCTGGCAGTAGAAATAAGTCCAAGAGTTTTAAGAGAACAGTTGACAAGCTGTGAGAGGATATCACAAGCAGCTTCTGCAGATTCTTTACTACTATCAACCTGAAAAATCAAAGAAAAAAAAATCACATTCCTATTATCATTTTTATATAGGGCTGAAACATTTACAAAGCATTTTACAGAGATCATACTTCATTCACATCAGTCCCTGCTCCAGTGGAGAAAACAGTCTAAGGACACATTCACACTAACCATGGTCAGTTTTATGAGGAGCCAATTAATCTGCTTGTATGGTTTTGCAGTTGGGGAGGAAAATGGAGAACGATCAGAAAACCCATGCAGCTGTGGGGGTGGGGGACATACAAACTTCTTGTGGATAATGCCCTGGTTGAAATCAGACAGTGCTGTTGTTTTATTAGATCAGTGGGGTAAAATTGCTAATAGCCTGAAAATTAGAAAAAAATTGGAGTACAATAAGAATTGGAGTGATAAAGTGCTTAAAATTCTATCCTCTCTCTGATGAAAACAGAGACTGTGATCTGACTTTTTGTAGATGTTTGTGGTGGGGTGGATAATTTTGGGGGGTCTAACCAAAGCCCAGCACTAAGGGTGAGAAACCATTACATATATCTCCAGCATTATTTAGTGCTCACTTAATCCTGGGGCAGAGCATTCTGAGATAAAAGTGAGGGCTGTAGTGTAGTACTAAGCAGTAAAATATTGAGGCTGGTAGGGCTTTGCAAAAGGTGGGTATCCACTTTAAAGTTTGCATACAGCCTATGCAGAGAACACTGAATTATGCCAGCACTGGCATTCCTTTACAATTTTTTTAGGAAAATGAACCCTAGACATACCAGGCAAATTTCAATCCCATAAGTTAACATGTATCTGTGAAACCAGAAACATACAATGGCAACTAATGGGTTATGCCATCTTACAGAGGTATCTTTCTCATGTAGACACATGTACACAGACATGGAAAACTTCCCCTACACTCGCACAACACACATACCTCTATTAAAATGACAGAACAGTCATCATAACAAACCTGGAGGAAAAAAAGCTTTCAAAGCAACTTACTTACCACACCTTAAAATTACAACTAGAGTACAGCAGTAGGCTTGATAGAACCGTAGGGAGAAAATAGTAATAAAAATGTAGTATTCTGCAAGAAGGGTGTGTTTAAATTAAGCTTAACCAAAGCAGACACAATAAGAGATAATAGGCTTGTTCACACAGCTACCTCTGGAAAACTCTAAACAATTTTCATAACATTCAAACAGTAAAGAAAACATGTACCATTCTTAATAAATAGAAATATTAATGTAAATTACATGATGCAAACTATAATCAGGGAGGTCGACCCTATAAACAAACATCTTAAACTATGATCAATGTTGTACTACACATGCTGTACCAAACCAGGCTAGACCAGCTGGCCCATTACTGGATGACCTTGGCTAACTGCTCACCAGGAAAGATTCTAAAATTTGAAATTAAAGTGCCGTGAGGGTGTGACCACAAGAGAAAAAACAAGATCATCTGCACTGTTGAGTAAAGCCTGTCAGTCAGTGCTGTGACTACTTCCTGTGGAAGACTGAAGCGACACTCCCATTTCGCTCTGGCTTCTGACTTGAGAGGTTCTCTATTCAGCTCTCATATAATGACAGTTTCAGGAGGTATAATGCTTTCAAAACATCTTCTTTTTCTGCATCATTTCACATTTTGAGGGAGGATGAATATTATACCTGAATATGAACTTTATATAAAATGTCTCCTTTAAGTCTGCTACAAGAAAAAGATTTAAACATTAAATAAGATGAAGAGGACTGCTTTGGCAACAGATTTCCAAATCATGTTTCCAGAAAAGAGATGCCTTACCTTTATATTTACATTTAAGGCTTTATTGTGGAGATAAGTTTGGATATGATAATCTTCCATGTGTGCAAATTTCCTGTTCTATGCAATCATTTGTGCCCAGCAGGTGTCACAGTCTGTTCTTTCTGCTTGTAGCTTCTATTTGCACATTTCAACTTTCTCTTATTGTTTCTGGTTTTTTAAAGCTGTACTAATATCTCAATCCTAGACTACATAAATGTTTATTTCATTATGAATTAAGCTATAATCGATTAAGCTAAACCATACCCACAAGAATGTCTAGCATGGTTTAAACAGAATAAGAGAATCGTTTTTTTTTTACTCCTAAGCAGGAACAAACACATTTTATTTTGACAACATGGAAGGATAGAAAACCCACCTTAAAACTAACATATTGCAAGTGGTTTGAGTGCCTCTTGATAATCTGCTTTATAAGGTCTGGATGTGTAGCATTCAAATAAGATGTAGCCGGCTGATTCAGTTCAAATTCAAAGCATCTCCACAGGTCTGGCATATGAAACACATGGTTCCAGTTACGGCATACTTGAGAAGCATGTGCGCGGTCCAAGAGAGGCAAATACTGAAATATCTGTAGAATAATATCTGGAAGCAAGTTTCCCCAGTCATGACTCTTTGACATCTCAGGAGGTCCACTTTCAGTATTTTTTGCCTTCTTTGGTACTTCCCCTATATCTTTAGAAAAACTAATGCCAGCCTCATTGACTTTCCTTCCTCTTTTCATTCTGTAAATAAAATAGCAAACAAAATTAGGATACAAGGGTAACCATAAACTTATTCATTTAATAAAATATTAGTGCAAACTGGTAATGCTTTCATGTAAGGGAAAATATTAAGGTTAACTTATAGTATGATGATTAAAACAAAAAGTATATAATTTTTGTGAGATAACATTTTGCAGATACAAAATTGTTTTAGTTATAGATAGAGATGAGAGATCTATTATCCAGAATGCTCAGGACCTGGGGTTTTCAAGTTAAAGGAACAGTAACACCACGAAAGTGTACATAAGTAATTACAATATAATGCACTGTTGCCCTGCACTGATGCGTTTTGAAAAAATGAAAAAAAAATGTTTTCCCATGACAGTTTTTCTTTAAGAGAAAAAGGATATTCTTTTTAAAAATTAGAATAATTTGCTTAAAATGGGCTCTATGGCAGATGGCCTACCTGTAATTTAAAGTATCTGTTTTACTATTTAAATAAAGTATCTTTGAGGAATGCTTTAAATACAGTCATGGCCAAAATTGTTGGCACCCAAGAAATTCTTCCAGAAAATCAAGTATTTGTCACAGAAAAGTATTGCAGTTTATTCCCTTTGTGTGTATTGGAACAGAACAAAAAAGGGAGGAAAAAAAGCAAATTGGACATAATGTGACACACAACTCCAAAAATGGGCTGGCCAAAATTATTGGCACCCTTTCAAAATTGTGGATAAATAAGATTGTTTCAAACATGTGATGCTCCTTTAAACTCACCTGGGGCAAGTAACAGGTGTGGGCAATATAAAAATCCCACCTGAAAGCAGATAAAAAGGAGAGAAGTTCACTTAGTCTTTGCATTGTGTGCTGTGTGTGCCACACTAAGCATGGACAACAGAAAGAGGAGAAGAGAACTGTATGAGGACTTGAGAACAAAAATTGTGGAAAAATATCACATCTCAAGGTTACAAGTCCATCTCCAGAGATCTAGATTTGCCTTTGTCCACAGTGCACAACATTATCAAGAAGTTTGCAACCCATGGCACTGTAGCTAATCTTCCTGGGCATGGACGGAAGAGAAAAATTGATGAAAGGTTGCAACTTGGATAGTCTGGATGGTGGATAAGCAGCCCCAAACAAGTTCCAAAGAAATTCAAGCTGTCCTGCAGGCTCAGGGAGCATCAATGTCAGCGCCAACTATCCGTCGACATTTAAATGAAATAAAACGCTATGGCAGGAGACCCAGGAGGACCCCTCTGCTGACACAGAGACATAAAAAAGCAAGACTACTGTTTGCCAAAATGTACTTGAGTAAGCCACAATCCTTCTGGGAAAACGTCTTGTGGACAGATGAGACCAAGACAGAGATTTTTGGTAAAGCACATCATTCTACTGTTTACCGGAAACGGAATGAGAAAAGAACACAGTACCTACAGTGAAATATGGAGAAGGTTCAATGATGTTTTGGGGTTGTTTTGCTGCCTCTGGCACTGGGTGCCTTGAATGTGTGCAAGGCATCATGAAATCTGAGGATTACCAAAAAATTTTGAGTCGCACTATAGAGCCCAGTGTCAGAAAGCTAGGTTTGCGTCCGAGATCTTGGGTATTCCAGCAGGACAATGACCCCAAACATACCGTATATACTCGAGTATAAGCCGATCCGAATATAAGCCGAGGTACCTAATTTTACCTAAGAAAACTGGAAAAACTTATTGACTCGAGTATAAGCCTAGGGTGGGAAAGGTATGTCCTTTTTCATTATGTCATTTACAAATAAATGTCTTACTACACTGCACTGCTGGGAGAAAACATATACAAATATATATTTATTAATGAATGCCAGTTTGGCCTCCCTTCAGTCTGCCGTCCGTCTCTGCATCCTCCCTCTAAGCTCCCAGTGCTGTCCCCCCTGTGCCCCCCTGATGGTGGCCCTGTCCATGACAGTTGTTGTGCTCCAACCCCATCCAACATTCTTTACAGTTTCACCCCATGAATAAGACTTTTTATGCCACAGGATTCATATTAAAGTACAAGAAGATGAAATCAGTGTCATTACTCACCAGCTAGAATATCTGTGGATGCTGGAGTCTTGCCCACATTAGGACACATTTATAGGGAAACATAGCTATTCTGAAAATGTTATCCAAGCCACAAGAAGCATTTGAATCAAAATGTTCTGAGATAAGCTCTGCCTTCAAAAATAAGCCATTATGTATATGTCTAATATTTAGCCACCTGATACCCTAAGTCGTATGGGATCTTATTCCATAATGCACTTTGATTGCAGGCGCTGAGTTGGATGCGGTGGGAGGAGGCAGAATGTAGAGCCGGCCATCGAGGGCTTTAATATCCATGGGCAGTACTGCTCCCCGTTCCAATCCCCATACTGCTCCAAGGGGGGACCGGGTCAATTCACGGACGGGGCGCACGAACGCCAGTAACTCACACGCACATTCGGCGCGCTCTGACACTGCTGACACTGACGCGCTCTGACACTGCTGACATTGGCGCGGCGCAGTGTCAGAGCGCGCCAAATATTATTGATTTGGCTGCTTGATGGGAAGCGAGGTCATGCCGGCTGGAGATTCCATTTGGTCACACACGCGAACAGCCACACTCCAACGAGCTTTACCGGCGCGAATGTCAGCAGTGTCAGATCGCGTCAGTGTCAGCAGCATCAGAGCGTGCCGAATGTGCTCATGCGCCCCCCGTCTGTGAATTGACCTGGTCCCCCAGAATTGACCTGGCGGACAGAGAAGATGCAGCGGGAGCAGTATGGGGAGCGGTACGGTCAGCCGTATATACTCGAGTATAAGCCGAGGCTGAGTTTTTGAGCACATTTTTCGTGCTGAAAAACTCGGCTTATACTCGAGTATATACGGTACATCAAAAAGCACCCAGAAATGGATGGCAACAAAGCGCTGGAGAGTTCTGAAGTGGCCAGCAATGAGTTCAGATCTAAATTCTATTGAACATCTGTGGAGAAATCTTAAAATTGCTATTGGGAAAAGGCGCCCTTCCAATAAGAGAGACCTGGAGCAGTTTGCAAAGGAAGAGTGGTCCAAAATTCCCAGTGAGAGGTGTTAGAAGCTTATTGATGGTTATAGGAAGAGACTGATTTCAGTTATTTTTTCCAAAGGGTGTGCAACCATATATTAAGTTACGGGTGCCAATATTTTTGTCCAGCCCATTTTTGGAGTTTTGTGTGACATTATTGTTACTGCAATACTTTTCTGTGAGAAATACTTGATTTTCAGGAAACATTTCTGGGGTGCCAACAATTTTGGCCATGACTGTATATTTTGATACTCCTTAACAAAACTAAATATAAAAAGTAGGAAAAAGGCATTTCAAATATTAAGAGCACAGTAAACGGCTGTTTGTCTGTGCTAACTAACATAACAATACGAAGGAATAAAAGCAGCATCCCCTAATATTAGTTTCAAGGTAATATTGTAAAAAGGATGCACAGATTCCACTATTTTGGGATTCGGCCGAATCCTTTCCTGAACCGAATCTTAATTTGCATGTATAATAATGTATAATACAAGTAAAACATTTAAACTTTTGTGTTTATGAGGTCAAAAGTCACATGATTTTAAGAATTTGGTTCGACCAGGTCCATGGATTCGGCCAAATCCGAAAAGATTCGGCCCATCCCTACTTTGTAAGTTAGGGTGAAAAATGACATACATCCAACAAGTTCAAATTTTATGTCTATATAAAACCTGCATAATTTCTAGTTGATCCAGAGGAAAGCAAAAAACACCATCTATAGAGTCTCTCCAATTTGCCTCAGTGTGAAAAAAATTCCTTCCTGACTACACAATGTAATTTGTAATGATCAACTTGGTAACTAAGAGCTATTTTCAATTTCTATGTGCTATTTTTATTTTCAAGTCATCCAACCCCTCAGAATGGATGCCCTTGTGTCTGCTAAAAGAGCTTACGGGTAAATAAAGCTATAGATAGATAGATTTATTATATGGTCCCCTTATATATTTCTGCATAATTACTAATGGGCCTGCACAACTGCTACCTGGCCAAAAAATACAATTATTATTTAAGGTATAGGACCCCTTATCCAGAATGCTCGGGACCAAGGGTATTCCGGATAAGGGGTATTTCCGTAATTTGGATCTCCATACCTTAAGTCTACTAAAAAAAAATCAATAAAACATTAATTAAACCCAATAGGATTGTTTTGCATCCAATAAGGATTATTTTTTATCTTAGTTGGGATCAATTACAATGTACTGTTTTATTATTACAGAAAAAAAGGAAATCAGTTTTAAAATTCTAAATTATTTGATTAAAATGGAGTCTATGGGCTTTCTGGATAACGGGTTTCTGGACAAGGGATCCCATACCTGTATATGTAAGGAAGGACAAGTGTTTGGTTGAATAAAACCGTTCCCAAAGGTCACTACCTGCGCCAGTACATACAATTTCAACAGGGGTTACACAACCAAGTATCAAGGTGCAGACCATTTCTATCTACTTGTTGTGCACCACAATCTGTGGGACTTTTATGTTTCTCCAGCAACAAGCATGTGTCAATAAGGGAGTTGTGCATCCAGTTCTTGAAAGTTACTGTCTAAGCTGATGTAACTAACTTGGCTGTAGGCCAGAGGAATGCTGCTTAACATTTTTGAATGCAGTGACCTTAAATAACATTTAGCTATGGCGTGGCACCTCACGTTGACTGATGAGTTGAACATGCATTTCGGCTGATGCCAAACAGGGCTGATTCTCCGCCTGTGGAAAAACGGATCACCCTACGCTGGCATCTTCTTTGCATCCGGAACCACTGAAATTGCCCAGGTGCAGGAAAACGCGACAGATATCGGCTTTGAAATGCAAACTCTCACGTTTCTTTGCCGTGTGTGCCTGCACCCAGGCTAATTTAATGGTTTGGCAGTAGTGCAGGCAAAGACAGCTAAGGGCAGAAAATCAGCCCTGTGTGGCATAAGCCTAAAACATATAAAAGGCACCTATCGGCATGAAATTGCTTCCCCCACCAGAGGTGTAGGCTATAGCGCCCACACTCTGGTTGGAGGAAACACAGCCCCCGCCGGTGCTAGCGGGCAGGCATGTTATGATGTAGGAGTGGTGGATGCTGCTCATCTGCCTTTGTCACAGGCATGGGCTTATTAAGCGAATTGTGGCACTCACTTGTTATGCACATGTGGGTGTCAAACTGCACCTCAAGCTTAAGGGGGCTTTTTTTTTTTTTTTTGAAACTATTGTTTACTTTATCTATTAGCCCACACCTCTGGTGGGAGAAGCAATTTGAGGGTGATAGGTGTCCTTTAATATCTAGTATAAATAAATTTAAAGCAACTGGACTTGTTTGGTAATCATTGAAGACGTTTCACTACTCATCCGAGCAGCTTCTTCAGTTCAACGTTGAACTGAAGAAGCTGCTCGGATGAGTAGTGAAACGTCTTCAATGATTACCAAACAAGTCCAGTTGCTTTAAATTTATTTATACTAGATATACCATGACCTGGATGAATGAAAATCTTCATAGACATATTGCCCTTTAATAGTTCTGCCCCTTTTTAATCTACTAAACAAGTTTGTTTTAGGCTATACCAGCCACACTAGTCACAACTCACAAACAACAGACTATGAGTTAAATCACACCTTTTTGCTCAAATCTGAATACACTGTCTAGTTCCCAGGAGAAATCCCTGTTTTCCACTTTTGAAAATTCCCCTGTATCATTACATTTATGCTACAATGTAGAAACAGACACATTTTTTCATTCTCCCTAATTAATGTAGAACATTAATAATGATATAATATTTCAGAACCGTAATGTCCACAAAAACAGTACTATCCCTTATCCGGAAAACCCCAAGTCATGAGCATTCTGGATAATGGGTCCCCTACCTATACTTGGATTTACATCCCCTTTAATTTACTGAAATAAAAAGTTAAATAAGCAGCTGTTACTGAATTTAACGGGAATAATGTTCAGATATTAAATACACTGAATTTCAGTATGTGTAATAATCAAATGAAGCAACAGAAAAACACTCAGTAACTTATGATTATTTTGCACCAGGAAGCAAATAGATTAAATGAGCAACGCCCAGCATCAACAGTGTAATTATTTTTTTTTTTACAGACCTGGACAAATATAGCTTAGACCTAGGCTACAATGAATATTATGATATCAATAATCTTATAATACAGAGAACATTTTTTATTTTTTCCTTATTTCTTAAATAATTTTTGTACTACAGTGTGGATCAGAGACAAGGGTTGGCTTGGGAATGCATGTGAAGGCTCAGTGGAGAATCCCAAGCAGTATATCTCACTGGCTAGCACATAACTTCTCAAGAAAATCAACTGCCGATCCAATGGACATCCAACTAAGTGACTTATTCAAACCAGAGAAATCTCAACCGGCTCAGCTTTTCCTCTCTGGACAAAACCCTATCATAATCACTAAAGAAAGACCACATAACAACAACTATGACCATATAAATAGTTCCCTGGACATAAACTCGATTCACCCAACCCTCCACCCACGAACTTATGGACTACCTAATGAAGCAATGCAACATGATGACTATACCTTTCCAGGCTGTGGTAACGTGCTTGTTATTTTTATGTATATTCTACTTTTTCTTTCTTCTTTACTTCCTTAATTAAAATTAAAGTTGCAAAAAAAAAAAAAAAAAAAAAAGCCAACTGTCCTCGATTACCTACTAAAACACTAATTTGAAACCATCAAATTACTAGTTGTTTATTGCAGGTAAGTAAAATGAGCTCAGAACATCAAAAAGAGAAGCATAATCCCAATGGTTATAAAGAGCTGCACTGTACATGTTTGAATTACAGTAATCATACTAACATACAATAAATAGAATTAGGTACACAGCAAATATAAGAAGTCCCATGTGTTAAGAAACCCATGAGGAAAAGGTCTCTGCTGCTCAGAGCTTTCATGCTGGAAACCACTGTAAAGGGATAAAACTTAGAAGAGATGGGTTTTGTTTGCCTTTAAAAAGGTTAACACTGTGACTCAGACATGTATTTAATTAAGGGATAACATGTTTATGATAGTCAACACCCAATCCTCCCTTCTTTTGTAATATCTCTTCCAAAATACAGTTCGAGTTACAGGTGCTGCAGAGGCACGTGTTGTGTTCTGTCTATGCGGTGTTTCAAAAGGGAAAAAAAAAATAAACTAGCCACCCAGCATGAGGAATTGCGCAAAACCACTGTGCATTACAGATAATGGCTACTCACGTGCCTTTAGCTTGCTGGTTCCTCTGATCTGTGTTTCCTTAGGTGTCCCATAAGCACCACTATTCCCTCTAGCTATTAGTTGGAAGTAATTTGAGACACGTCCATAGTATTGTCACTGTATTTTTGAGAAAACCCAGAAAGAGGAAAGGCAACGCGTTACCTTAATCTAATAATGTAATAAATAGAGTTTTTTTGCATTTCTGGCACACATCATCTAATAAACAATCCTCCTTTACAGACTGTTAAATTGACTAAACTCACGTGGCACTTTCTTCTCCAAAAATCCAAGATTACAGGTAAATGATTTGCTTGTTATATATATGTTACAGGTAAATGTTGCTGAATATGACAGCTAGCAGCAATTTTTTTTTTCTCTGCTTGCTGAGAAAAGGCCACATGTGATATTAGACTTAAAAAACCTAAGGCTTTAAGAAGTGGGAAAGGTCGAATCACCTGGGGTAACATTTGGCACCCCCCACTGATTTTACTTTCCTTCTCCTTTAACAAAGAAGCAGGCTAGAAATGCAACACATGATGTTTTGGGCTTCTGTATCAGCTACTACCACTACAGCCCTTTAGCAGTGAATATCCATGCCTCTGAAGATGCCCCATAAGCACATGCTCTGGACTCCATTTGCCTGAGTTTAGGGACAATATATTTATATAATACAGGGCATATTATTAGACAAGTCACACTATGAGGCTAATAACACATCAGAATGTAATAATCAGCCCTGTAACACCATCTTCTAAGAAACTCATTTTTTTGATTCATGATATATGATTACCGCTATGCGTCTCAACAGCTTGAGAATGTGCAGTGTCACCAACACACTGAAAATGGCCTAACAAGATCCAAGATGGCGAGCACCAGTCGACAGCTATGAAGACAAGGTTCATTACACTTATGGAGCTACTTAACCTTTCTGCTGGTGCAGTATAGAAGATACTGTATTACTAGCCATACTCTTTTTTTTACGTTTAGTTCTTCTATAACAGGACAGTATAGTACAACTGTACAATACCATTATATCCACTTCCGTGTTAGGGTTCCTTGATGTTTCCACATGTCTGGATTGGGATTCAAATTAGGCCCTGGTATTTCAAAGACACAGAGGCCCAAACAGCCACCCACCAGCTCACTAAATGGTGACTGTCTAAGGGCCGTGGTAGAAAGGAAGATTAGTTGCCCACGACAAATCTCCCTTGTAAGTTTCCTCTCAAGGCAACTTCCGCGATTTCGAGAAATCGCATTGCCCCATATGCCATCCCATTGGCGATTTACATTCAAGCCATTGGGATGGCACATCGGGGAGATTAGTCGCCCGCAACAAGGGAGATTTGTTGCGGGCGACTAATCTCCCCATCTACCACGGCCCTAAGGCAGTGCTGTCCAACTGGTGGCCCACGGTCCCCCTTCTGTGTGGCCCACCTGTCTAGCTACTGTGACTGCTTATCTTTGGGTAAGCTTTAAATGGTATCAGTACTGAGATTAACTGCCCCCCTCTATTGTTCACACCTCAGATTCAGTCTGTAAACACATGTATTGTTTAAAAATGTAATCCCCTGTACTGTTCACATTTTTAGTCCCTGCATTGTTCACACCTCAGGCTCAGACTGTAAGTGCCCACACTGTTCACACCTTAGACAGACTGTAGAAGCAGTGCCAGCACTGTGTCACTATAAGTACTGCCTTCCCTATGCTGGCTGTGTGTATGGCACACACAGGCAACATAGGGCAGGCAGAGCATGGCACACACAGGCAGTATTCTGCCTGCCCTATGCTGCCTGTGTGTGTCATGCTCTGCCTGCCCTACCCTGCCTGTGTGTTCAATACTCTGCCTGCCCTATGCTGCCTGTGTGTGCCATACTTTGCACTATGCTGCCTGTGGGAGGTGAACCTGGCAGGGAGTTTGTTAGCTCTTGGAAGTAGCCATCATATGGATGTATGTTAATAATATGACATAATATAATTCTTTCACATATGAATGAAGGTGATATCCCTACAGTGAGCACCAACCATTTGGATTTTTGCTGCACTACCACCATTAATGTGGGTATGGTCTTAAAAGCTCTTGTGATAACACTGGTGTGGTCTGAAGTGGGTTCCGTTTAAAAAAGAGGAGTGGTAAAAACTGTATTCCATTATTGGGCCTCCACCATGTAGGCCAAAAACATTCTAGCCCTAAGTACCACAGAAGTTGGACAGCACTGGTCTAGGGCATCTTACAGCAGCCCCTCTGGCATTTGCCAGATTGAAAGCCGGGGCCTGTGTTGCCAGTGTGTTTGCTGGCAACACATGGTATAAATAAATATGGAACACACGATAAATGATCGATAAAATCAGCATGGTGGCATTTATACCAGTTCTAATAATTAAGCTTCTACACCTTCACAAATTTGTTTCTTAAAGGAGAAGGAAAGGCTAATAAAGAGTTAATCTCAAGCTGCAGGTATACCTTCAGTTCTCTCAATGGTGCCCTTAGGTCTCCCCATATTTCACCTGTTCAGAAGATCTGAAGCCAAGAAAGTTCCCATAATGCCTCACTCCCGCACCAAGACCCAGAGCAAGTGAACATACTCAGTCAGTAAGACTATGAGTCAGCTTCCTGCCGATTGGCTCAGATCCACATTCCTAAGGGGGGGGGAGTGAGTTCTTAGCATTCTTGAGGGAGGGGGGGAAGAGGAGAGAGCTGTGCGTCTCTGGCACAGGAATTACACAACAAATCTTTTGACAGAGAACTCAGTGCAGTGTTTCTGTGAGTGCTTATGGCTGTATTTACATAGACCTTTCTGATAAAGCTTACTTAGTTTTTACCTTTATTTCTCCTTTAAAGTTAGGATGAGACACTCCTCTCAGTTCTTGCCCTGCTGTGCATAGCCTTACTGTTCTGGCAAATTATTCCTTGCACGAAATAAAAGCAATTACAGGTTAACATACAAGGGAAGTGAAAGGGTTTTGGCTAAAGAGTAGTTCATCCTTAAATTTAACCTTTAGAATGATGTAGAAAGTGATATTCTAAGATAATATGCAATTTTGGATGCTCATGCTTTTTTATGATCTTTGAATTATTTAGGGTTGGAGCTGTACAATTATTAGAGTCTAATTTACCCTAGCAACAAGGCACTGGTTTGAAAGGCATTCTGTATTATGAATAGGAGAGTGCCTGAACAGAAATATAAGTAATTAAAGTAACACTGTGGTCACTGACCCCCAACATAACATTTTAAAGGAGAAGGAAAGTCAAAGTCACTTGGGGGTGCCAAAATGTTAGGCACCCCCAAGTGACTTCAATAGCCTACCGTTTACCCCTGAGACGGAAGACTTATTCCCAAAGACGGAAGACTTATTATTAAAAAACGTTAGTCAAACCCCCCCCTGGGATAACAACGGGTGGGCTGAGAAAGGGTCAAACGCCCACCCTATCTTGTCCATTCCCATTCATATGAACCGCAATTCCTTACACACACACACCAGACAGCCCACCTCTGACATTATCAAAGGGGGTAGGGAGGGGCTGGTGCGAGTATTTAAATTAAATGTAGTAGTGACTGACTGGGGCAGTTTGTGGGAGAGGGTGAGGGATAAGTCAGAATGGGAAAGGTTCCCAATATACCACTCAGAAAGAAAGTCAGCCATGGCTGCTCACCACTGGTGTGAGACTCTCTATGAGATTTATCAGCTGTTGTACCTGTCATGAAAGCAGCAAGTAGAAAAGCTGTGCCCTGGTTCAACTTTTGACAGGTTCACAAACCAAAAGCAGACACCTAGAAATACTATCATGTTTCTCCTATATCAACTTTCCCAAATTACTTGTGGATGGAAGGGTAATTAAAACAAGGTGTAAATACACACAAAACATATTTATAAAGGATTCAGCATTTTAAACCTTGTAGCATAGTACAACTGAAACACAGATTTACTTTTTTTGTGAGTTAGAAGTGATATATGGCAATCAGACATACATAATATAAACTGTTAGAACTACAGCATAAAACACATAGTGTATTCAGCAGCCTCTGAAAAAGGTACCACCAGTAAAAGCATGCTCCAAAGCAGCAGCTTACACCACAAATCAGCTTGTTTGTTCATGCTCTCTCATAGGTACCCAGACTGTATGAATGCAAGTGTCTCCAATCTTTCCTGACACCATCTTATCATCACCTATGTGTTCTAACAATGCAAATGTTTTGCACTATAATTATTGGACCTCTAACACGTAAACCAAATAGGCCAAACGACTGAATTGATCCAATCGCTCGGTCAACAGGATGCAGGCCTAGTCCTGGCGGGATTTTAAACCTGGCCGATTGACATTGGCCAGGTATCGGTCAGGTAAGTCTGTCTGAGGGTCCAATAAGCTGCCGACCATCGGCAGCTTTGATTCGGCCCGAGTATGGCCGCCACCCATAGTGTCCATTTCAAGCAAATAATTCTAATTTGTTAAAAATGTTTTCCTTTTTTCTCTTTAATAGACTTTGCACATGTACTTGATGGAAACTCAGCTAGTATAATACTGGTGACATAATCCTCTTGGGTTCATTTAATGTTTAAATTTTTTTCTAGCAGATTTAATGTATGGTGATACAATTACAGAAAAAAACGTTTATCTGAAAACCTCTCATGCATTTTGGATAACAGACCCAGGCCAGTACATGTTTTATTTAAATGCACAACAATCATACCTGTTGCTGTTATGCTAAAAACAAAACCAGAACATCCTAGAAGCACCTGTTGATCTACTGTAGTGATCCCCAACTCCTTGGATGTTGCTCTCAGTGCCCCCAAACCAGGTAGGTATTTTTGAATTCCTGACTTGGTGGCAAGTTTTGGTTGAATAAAAACAAGATTTACTACCAAATAAAGCCTCCAGTAAGCTGATAGCGTGCATAGAGGCTGCCTAATAGCCAATCTTAGCCCTTATTTGGCTCCTCCATGAAATTTTATGACGCTTGTGTTGCTCTCCAAGTCTTTTTACATTTGACTGTGGCTCACAGGTAAGAAAGGTTGGGGACCTCTGATTTACTGGAATTTCTTGTAGATAACATTATAAACTGCTAGCCCCAACTCAAGGTCTACTGGTCGATCAGTCTACCATTTGGGTAATACTGCTCTATGAAATGCATGCGTATCCACTGCACTTTAAAAACAAGTTGATATTGACAAGTCTGTCAAGCACTGCAGAAGACACCTAACTATCTAGATAAAAATAAGACCCAATATAAGACACCAGTATTTATAATAACGTGAAATTTTACATAAAATGCACACAAATGTGAGTGAAGGAATGTGCAACTTATCAAACGTGCAACTGGGGCAGTGAAACATAAATGCAGGAATGTTCAATATTAGCCTCACTAGTTACTTGTCAACTGCTAAACTGTGGCTAAAAGTGTACAGGTATGGAATTCTTATTCTAGAAACCCAAATGATGTGATGGCCATTTACCATAACGTCCTCTATAAGCAAATAACTATTTTTGAAACATTTTTTTTTACTTTTTATTGTAACAGTAAAAGCCATATGGAAAAACCCCAAGCACTGGTGATAATATATCCTATACCTCTATATGAATTAGAGCTAGAAGAGCAGAGGTCGTGGATTCCTGTAACAATATTTACAAACTGATAGGAGTGTGGGCTGTGAGAAGGTTTTGGGGCACATATGAGGGATGTGAGCAAGCAACAGAGCAGACATCATCACATTAATCATCAACTTATCATTTACACTGTGACTCCATTAATAAAGACCAGGTCCAGACTAGGATTCAAAATAGGCCCTGGCATTCCAAGTACACATAGTGCCTAACAGCCAGCCCCTCCATGTCTAGGGCATCTTATAGCATATTCTCTGACATTTGCCATGATTGTATTTTTGGAACAGGAAAGGGCATTGCCAGAAAAGATTTCAAAGTTTTGAGCCGTAAAGTGAAACAAGGGGCGAACTGTGTGCGACACATAAGCCGTTCAGCAATGCCCATCAGAATTAGTAATACGTGTTAGACGTATATTAGTTTCTGAACATTTATAGCGTCAAAATTAAAACCAATTCCAATTGGAAAAAGCCACCCAATCCGAGCGGGTGTAGGAGAGACAGGTTCCCTAACTCTGTCGCTGACTACATCCCCCAGCATCCCTAGCGCGGAGTGAAGAGCTGGAAGCCCTCAGTCCAGGCGAAGTAGTGAGGGTACGTACCTGTTCCCGGTGCTGCGTGAGCACAGTACGCGCTAGATGTAGATCTGTCCGGCTATACGGTGTCCGTGTTACATTAGCCCGGAACGGCAGTGTCCCCGCTCAGCTCCCAGTCACTGTGCAGCCCTTCCCAGGCCTTCATTAGACAGCCAGCTCTGGCCAAAGGTACAGAACAGTACGGCGACTGTTGTCAGTCGGGACTATAGTCGCCTATAACAATATGATTCTTATTATTATTACTACGCGCTGTGTCGGGCAAGATGGCCGATATGAGGCGCGCTCCCGTCCTGTGGCGTCGCTCAGTCACGAGAAGCAGCAGTCTGGCCCCGCCCCCAGTGTAGCGAACTGCAGTGTAGCCCCGCCCCCAGGTACGGAGCTGCTTGCTGGGCGGGAATACAACGTTCCTTGTTGTGCGGTTCAGCACTGCGCAGTGAGGTGACTGTGATGAGTTGGTAAATATTGATAGCTATTTTTACAGTCTCCATCAGGGATATCCTGCTAGTTATCATCAAGCCCGAGCTCCTTAGTAGCTTTTTTTAATTGTTTAACCCAGTGTGTATGATGGGATATTTTTGCAAAAGAATATGTGAATAAACATTTACTTTATCTGAGCTTCAGGTACCAGCAAGCCCTGCAGCTGGTTGGGTACTTGCGTGTGACCTGCAAAAATAGGATTTTCTCATGTGGGTATAAATGTGTAACGGGTTGCTGGTAGTGAAACCTAGGTGATCTATATTTTATTCCTGTAAACATTTTTCTACTTTGCCCACTTTTGGTTTTGGCACTTCCTGCTTGCAGTAATTGCGCTTTCTGTTGGTTGTCAGTGGGTGACAGAGGTTATGGGTTGGGTACAAACAGGTAACAATGCAGGCTGTGGGTCTGGGTTGGTTCTGCGTAGGACTCTACCAGCAATACCCAGCTGCCACTATGCCTACGCTGCCAATTGCTTACCAGTTATTGTAGTTTTGTTCCTTTGTACTTGCTCCCAACTCACATATAATTAAAGGGGAACTCCACCCAAACACAGCTTTTTAAAAAGTAAGCATAATTTAAAGCAACTTTGTAGTATACATCAGTTAAAAAATATTGAGCCTTTTCATTTTTTTAATGTAATAATATGGTTAGGAACAGTTACCTAAGCCCCACCCTCTGGCCTACCATTAGCCTGCATCCTCCAAATTCCACAATCCCCTGCACACACAATGTCAATAAGGAAAGGAACATCACAGTGCAATGCATTGTGGATTATGTAGTTCAATATCGTTTGTAACATCAGTGTTTTAGTCCCTCCTTCCCTGCCAGGATTTAAATGATGCAGAAAGAGTAGAACTGCAGCTGGATTCCAGCGTATCAAAATGGTATTTATTCATACATTTTACAGAGTAGTGGAAGAGGAGAGCCTTCTGTCATACCTGACAAAGAAGCAGCTTTTGGGAATGCACAGAGAAGCAGAAGCCAGTGTGCAACAGCAGCAGATTCTTTTCTGTACCCATACATAACTGCCTGTCTCACTGCATTCCCACAAAGCTTTTCCTCTGTCAACCATGCACAGAAGGCTCTCCTCTTCCACTACCCTGTAGTCGAAAAGATGAGGAGAGCTGAACAGGATAAGGGGGGAAGGAACAGAAATATTTTAGACTAAAGAAGAAATATTTAATACATTTGATGTAGAGAAACTAAAAGAAACACCTGAAGTTTCTTTGTCCCCCAGATATCAATAATTTTATGACCACCAAAACCGTTATTCTGTTGGTATCCAGTCAAGGAATGGCAGAACTACATGTCTCCTTAATCATGATATTAATTAATCAAATTGAAGCATTAGGCCATTCAAGTCTCAGTTGGTGAACAGAGTGAACCATTTTTGTCAAAGGCCTTCATCAAGGGAATAGTCAGATGTTAAATCTCAACATACCAAAGGAAGCATGGTTTAAAATAGTCTATCAGTCTCATGTGAGTCAGTGCCTTCCAAACCAAACAAAGAGAAAAGGAGACTAAATCCCCACTTGAATCAACCTATATCAATAATTATCTGATTGTAATCTTATAATTAAAAGAAGAGCACGTTTCTTATGCACCAATAATAAAAAGAAAACCTTAACCCTTAAAGCCATGCTGTAGGGCAGCATTTCTTGTACATTCATTGGAGTGAGATGCAGCAGCCTTAAAGCTGACATCACTTTTCCCTTGATATAGTAGTGGGGGCGATGAAACGATCATTGGGGGCACACTGTGGGATTGGTTAAAGGAGAACTACACCCCTCCAGGCTATAAAAGCCCCCTTAACTGGCCTGCCTCGACCCCCCTCACCTCTCCCTTATTACATACTCTGTAACTTAAAAAACTGCCTCTGTTGCAAATCCCAACCTAAAAATGCAGAGCAGCACAGCTGCTTACCTGGGCACCATCTTGCATTCAATCGTAGGAGCTTCCGGTCTCACTGCCGACACGTATCCTGCTTGAGCATGCACAGTTGAAGATGATTTCCTGATTGCCAGTTAGTACAATTAGTAAGTTATTGCTCACATACTGTATATACTCGAGTATAAGCCTAGTTTTTCAGCACCCAAAATGTGCTGAAAAAGTCACCCTCGGCTTATACTCGAGTCGGGTGCCATGGGTCCCTCTAGACTAGCACCTTCTGTCCTTTGTGTGCAAATTAGGCCACCCGCAACCAGACCCTCCATTGCCCTGGCCTAGGCTCCCACTATTTGCCCTTACATCTCCTCCGGGACCAGGTCTGCTGCCAGTTTGCCAATGTGCAATGAGCGTGGGGTAGTACTCATATTGTTTTTGTCGACCCTCTTCTCCACTTACAGAGCTAGTTTACTGTTTTTCTTTGTAATAAATATTGAAAAACATGTACCCCACTGATGCCTCAATTAATGTAATTTTATTGGTATTTATTTTGATTATTAAAACTTAGCAGTAGCAGCTGCATTTCCCACCCTAGGCTTATACTCGAGTCAATAAGTTTTCCAGTTTTCTTAGGTAAAATTAGGTACCTCGGCTTATACTTGGATGGGCTTATACTCGAGTATATACGGTATATATGGGCACAGGGCACCTGTGTTCATTTGTGTTGTAACATATTGCTTATATTGCACTTTAGATATTGGGAGATAGGGCCCCCATCCACTCTGCAGCTTGGTTTCTGTAAGGTTCCTGACCGCCGATCTTAGATTTAGTAATCCGTGGGAGCCCTCCTGCCAGGCGTATACGGGGACAAGAACGACACAACTCCAATGGAAGTTCAAACTTGTCCAGTTTATTCTTACGTGATCATAGAATTTATATCTCTTGTGTACGTACAGAGACAAAGGAATCATTATAAAATAAAGATGGAGTAGAACCTCATTATCTTCAAGGATGGCCTTCAAGGATGGCTAATGCGGGACAGGAATTTTAAGGAGGACACAAGGAGTAGAAGAGTCGTTAGTGCACAGATAAGATTAAGTTGTTTTTAAACCATGTATTTCATAAGATGCAAGCTGTGCAAGGGTACTATTTGGGAAAAACAACTATTATGTTCAAACCTTGCTGTTTGCTGTTACAAAATGGAGATACATTTCTAAAATGGAGTATGATATGCTAAGCATCAAAGTGTATCAAAGTATCAAAATACATGCATATATGAATATATGATTATATGAATGTGAGAATATAGGATATTATATCAAACCTTACAATTTCAAGGGTTAAGGTTTTCTTTTTAATTCATATGGGTATATAATAAATCTGTTATTTTAATGGAATAATCTGATCATTATTGATTTAGGTTGATTCAAGTGGGGTTTTAGTCTCCTTTTCTCTTTGTTTAGTTTGAATACTCAGATGTGTCTGTGCCCGACAACTCATCCGACCTTCACAAAGAAGAATAAGAAATATGAAGGAAACCTTGTTTCAGGGCCAGATTTTACCAGTTGGATGACAGAAAATGCACTGTCTACTCCTTTGAAGTTCAATTTGTTTTGTCTTCTGCTGATATTTTAAGTTCTGAATAAGATTCAGAGAGACTTGGAGATAGAGCAATATTACCAGAGTGGCCTAGATGCCCCAGTACCCTTTCCTACTATGGTGCACATTTATTAAAGTGTAAAACTTTACTGTGATGAGCCTCATTTCACTCTATGTCTGGAGACTTGGCCACAACAAACTTTTTTTTAATCCTGCTCCTCTTAATGCTATGGAATTTAAATGGAAAATAATGTAAGAATTACAGTATTTCTAGAAATCATTTTTTAGGCTTTATTTATCTGTTAAGTCCATATTGGGAAGAAATCTGTACAGTCCATTCCATGGTTAGTCCAGAGTTTTAGGGCCAAGACACATGGGACGATTAGTCGTTGCAACTTTTTAAAACATGGTTGCGACTGATCCATGCAGTGAAAAATGCGTTTTCCTGCCGCAGTACCCTAAGATAGGAAAGTCGCTGTGATCGCCATGACCTACTTCTTTAAAAGCTGCGGCAACTAGTCTCCACATGTGTCTTTGCCCTTAAAGGAGAAAGAAAGGTAAAAACTAAGTAAGCTTTATCAGAAAGGCCTATGTAAATACAGCCATAAGCACTCACAGAAACGCTGCACTGATTTCTCTGAAAAAAGATTAGTTGTGTCTGTTTTCCTGTGCCAGAGACATGCAGCTTTCAGCTCTCTGCTCTTTCCTGCTCCCCCCCCCCTTAGGAATGTGGATCTGAGCCAATCAGCAGGAAGCTGACTCATAGGGGCTGATTTACTAACCCACGAATCCGACCCGAATTGGAAAAGTTCTGACTTGAAAACGAACATTTTGCGACTTTTTCGTATGTTTTGCGATTTTTTCGGATTCTTTACGAATTTTTCGTTACCAATACGATTTTTGCGTAAAAACGCGAGTTTTTCGTATCCATTACGAAAGTTGCGTAAAAAGTTGCGCATTTTTCGTAGCGTTAAAACTTACGCGAAAAGTTGCGCATTTTTCGCGTAAGTTTTAACGCTACGAAAAATGCGCAACTTTTTACGCAACTTTCGTAATGGATACGAAAACTCGCGTTTTTACGCAAAAATCGTATTGGTAACGAAAAATTCGTAAAGAATCCGAAAAAATCGCAAAACATACGAAAAAATCGCAAAATACCGATCATTACGAAAAAAACGCAATCGGACTCCATTCGACCCGTTCATGGGTAAGTAAATCAGCCCCATAGTCTAACTAACTGAGCATGTTCACTTGGTCTGGGTGTCTGTGCAGGAGTGAGGCATTATGGGAACTCTCTTTACACAGCTCAGCGTTTTTTCTTCCTGTCTGGCTTCAGATCTTCTTAACAGGTGAAATATGGGGAGACTTAAGGGCACTATTGAGACAACTGAAGGTATGCCTGCAGCTTGAGATTAACTCTTTATTAGCCTTTCCTTCTCCTTTAAAGTCTTAATCAGGTCTGCTACTGCCAGCTACGGGCCTACCAGTATTCTACTTGACCAAATAACCCACATCAAAGCATGAGCCAGAAAAAGAATATCTTGCCCGATAATCATACTATTTGCTGTTTTCAAAATATTGAATATAACACAATATAAATTAGGTGCTAATTTATTATTCCCAAAATTTTCTAAAAAAGATGACAGATTAGCACCAAGGTACAGACATCACTTTAATAGTGGTTTCAAGGAAACATTTTATGCTGTAATTGTCATTTAGATATTTTGAATATAGAGTGTCCAAAATTTTTCTCTTTCCAAAAATGTATTTTTATATAATAATGCATGTATATTTGACTTATTAATGATATTGTTTTTACTTATTACGTATATGTTATAGCACTACTTGAATAATGTACTAGAGTACAAATTACATTTCCATTGCTACAGTGAGAAGAGAAAGTAGGTCTGTACCCCACAGAGCTTACAGTCGAATCCCAAATGGGATAAATTCGCATTGGATACGATAATTTCTTAAGATCGCAAATATCACGAATATCCTTACGAAAAAATCATTTTAGTCATGATAATATCGTATTGGCGATCTGTAAATCACAAAATTTTCGTACAGAGCGATCGTAAAATGCAGGAAACCCTTTCCGACTTTGATCCTTCTGTGCATGATTTTGGACGCCTCCCATAGGACTCCATGGCACTCTGCAGCTCCAACCTGGCCCAAGAAAAGTCTCCCATAGGGCTCAATGGCACTCTGCAGCTCCAACCTGGCCCAAGGAAAGTCTCCCATAGGGCTCAATGGCACTCTGCAGCTCCAACCCGGCCCAAGGAAAGTCTCCCATAGGGCTCAATGGCACTCTGCAGCTCCAACCTGGCCCAAGGAAAGTCTCCCATAGGGCTCAATGGCACTCTGCAGCTCCAACCTGGCCCAAGGAAAGTCTCCCATAGGGCTCAATGGCACTCTGCAGCTCCAACCTGGCCCAAGGAAAGTCTCCCATAGGACTCAATGGCACTCTGCAGCTCCAACCTGGCCCAAGGAAAGTCACGATAACGAAGCTTGAATGAATCCGAAACTTTCGTACTCGGCGCGACAATATGAAAAATTAGCGAAAAATACGAAAAAGTTGCACAAGGTATGAAAAAGTTGTTGAAAATACACTCGGAGTGTCCGAACGAACGCTCGGAGCGTTTGTGGATTAGTAAATGTCCCCCTTAGGGGCACATTTACTTATCCACAAACGCTCCGAGCCTTCGTTCGATCGGTCCAATCGTATTTTCCGTGACTTTTTCGATGCTTGCGAGACTCTTTCGGCGCCTTTGTGACTTTTTCGTATTTTTTCCGTGAACATCAGAGATCCTGATATTGTTACATAATATTTTTTGTCATATTTGATCTTCTTATATCTCCTTTAGTTTTGTGTCAAAATTACCTTTTAGCCTCTTGTTTAGTTTTTTATAACATATACATATCGTAGTAAGTGATTGTTTATCTTAAAAATTGTGCTGCAGAGGAACCATATACAGGTATGGGATCTATTATCTGGAATACTTGGGACCTGAGGTTTTCCTGATAAGAGGTCTTTCTGTAATTTGGATCTCCTCACCAAGTCTACAATAAAACATTTAAATATTAAATAAATAGGACATGATGTGGGAAGGCAATGCTGAAGTTTAGGGCTCCTTGGCAAGGCTTTGCAGGAAATAATATTTTGCCATAAACATATTCAAAGCACATAATTTGTGGTTAAATTCATCTGGATGAAAAATAAGGGTGTTTCTTCTATGTAGGCTGTAACTGATATGCCGAAAGTTGGTTTTATGAAGGGTGTGTTAGGGTGTTACAGCAATTCCCGCTGCTTATTTAAAGAAACTTCATTTCACTGTTTACCATTTGGGAGTCTATTGCAATGTGGCTATTTCTGTGTATTATTTATATAGATTTCAGCTACCGACTTGGCCTAAAATTGCCCAGATCTCAATTGGGCAGGTTTGATTTTCCATCTGATTGGGGATCACCTGTCGTCCTAGGGCCAAATAATGAAATTAGCCCGATATCGCCCACTTTAGGTGGACATATAGGGAGATCTGCTCATTTGGTGACCTCCCCAAAGAAATGGATGCAACTGTGCTTTGTCTGAAAGATGTGAGATTCATCCAAATACAGGGAACCCACTGGAGTGGTCCTTTGAAAGAAAAATTGCAAAGTAAACCAATAGCAGTTATTGCTAAATGATAAGAATGCTCTGAAAAAGCAAAAACTGTAATGGTCCATTATATTAGACAAACTTGATTCCATTATGCAGATGCCCTACCCAGGACTCCTAAGGCTTGCTTGCATCCTCGGCAATGTAGTTACTAATCAGTACCGACATATATTTGCCCATGAAGCACTCTTTTTAGCTAAAAAACATTGGAAAATTAGTGTCCCCCAAGAGGTTTCTATGACAAATATTATTTTTCTTGTACTGCTTCATTTTTCTTTGTAATTGTTTTACTCATGATTACTGGAAAAGATCTTTAATTGAGGGTATAGGTTTTGTGGTTATATATAGATAATTATCTGTAAGAGATAATGTTTCCTTCTTAGAATAAAGAGGATTGAGTTATTTATTGTCTTTGAGATTCGACAGGTTCTTTCTTGTTAAATTAGTTTTAAGAGGTGTAAACATGTTCTAATTGTTTCTAGTTATGTTATTATATTTTAAGAGTAAGTTTTTACATTACCATGACGCTGCTATACCTCTGTGAAAGAAAATCTCTTCATGTATTGTAAATCCCGACCTTTCAAAGTTCATTAAAGAGATACCGACACATGAACTGTTTTTGTCTCCGCATGTTATTTATATTTTATGTTTATACAGTGGTGTGAAAAACTATTTGCCCCCTTCCTGATTTCTTATTCTTTTGCATGTTTGTCACACTTAAATGTTTCTGCTCATCAAAAACCGTTAACTATTAGTCAAAGATAACATAATTGAACACAAAATGCAGTTTTAAAATGAAGGTTTACGTTATTAAGGGAGAAAAAAAACTCCAAATCTACATGGCCCTGTGTGAAAAAGTTATTGCCCCCCTTGTTAAAAAATAACTTAACTGTGGTTTATCAATTTCAATTTTCAATTTCAATATCAATTTCTGTAGTCACCCCCAGGCCTGATTACTGCCATACCTGTTTCAATCAAGAAATCACTTAAATAGGAGCTACCTGACACAGAAAAGTAGACCAAAAGCACCTCAAAAGCTAGACATCATGCCAAGATCCAAAGAAATTCAGGAACAAATGAGAACAAAAGTAATTGAGATCTATCAGTCTGGTAAAGGTTATAAAGCCATTTCTAAAGCTTTGGGACTCCAGCGAACCACAATGAGAGCCATTATCCACAAATGGCAAAAACATGGAACAGTGGTGAACCTTCCCAGGAGTGGCCGGCCGACCAAAATTACCCCAAGAGCGCAGAGACAACTCATCCGAGAGGCCACAAAAGACCCCAGGACAACATCTAAAGAACTGCAGGCCTCACTTGCCTCAATTAAGGTCAGTGTTCACGACTCCACCATAAGAAAGAGACTGGGCAAAAACGGCCTGCATGGCAGATTTCCAAGGCGCAAACCACTTTTAAGCAAAAAGAACATTATGGCTCGTCTCAATTTTGCTAAAAAACATCTCAATGATTGCCAAGACTTTTGGGAAAATACCTTGTGGACCGACGAGACAAAAGTTTAACTTTTTGGAAGGTGCGTGTCCCGTTACATCTGGCGTAAAAGTAACACAGCATTTCAGAAAAAGAACATCATACCAACAGTAAAATATGGTGGTGGTAGTGTGATGGTCTGGGGTTGTTTTGCGGCTTCAGGACCTGGAAGGCTTGCTGTGATAGATGGAACCATGAATTCTACTGTCTACCAAAAAATCCTGAAGGAGAATGTCCGGCCATCTGTTCGTCAACTCAAGCTGAAGCGATCTTGGGTGCTGCAGCAGGACAATGACCCAAAACACACCAGCAAATCCACCTCTGAATGGCTGAAGAAAAACAAAATGAAGACTTTGGAGTGGCCTAGTCAAAGTCCTGACCTGAATCCTATTGAGATGTTGTGGCATGACCTTAAAAAGGCGGTTCATGCTAGAAAACCCTCAAATAAAGCTGAATTACAACAATTCTGCAAAGATGAGTGGGCCAAAATGCCTCCAGAGCGCTGTAAAATACTCATTGCAAGTTATTGCAAACGCTTGATTGCAGTTATTGCTGCTAAGGGTGGCCCAACCAGTTATTAGGTTCAGGGGGCAATTACTTTTTCACACAGGGCCATGTAGGTTTGGATTTTTTTTCTCCCTAAATAATAAAAACCCTCATTTAAAAACTGCATTTTGTGTTTACTCGTGTTATCTTTGACTAATAGTTAAATGTGTTTGATGATCAGAAACATTTTGTGTGACAAACATGCAAAAGAATAAGAAATCAGGAAAGGGGCAAATAGTTTTTCACACCACTGTATTTTGCCATAAAAGTACTTTGTGATGCTTTTACATTACCTATCTGATCCCCCATGTTCCTCTATAAGGGGGTGCCATATTTGTGCAACAGCTTTTTCGTATTGAGCACTCGTAAGCGGCGGGCGAAACTTTCAGACTTAGCATGATTTTGGAAGCCTCCCACAAGCCTCCCCCTCTCAATGGCACCCTGCAGCTCCAACCTGGCCCAAGAAAAGTCACCATACTGAAGCTTGAATGAATCCGAACGCTACGAAAAAATCGCCAGATTTTGCGCAACTTTCGGAATGGCTACGAAAAATCGCCAAATACCGATCATTACGAAAAAAACGCAATCGGACGCATTCGGCCCATTCGTGGGTAAGTAAATGTGCCCCTAAGTCCGGCTTGGGACTCCTCCAGTTCCATGGGAATAGGAGAAAAAATAGTTTATCTGAAAGCATGAGGCACAATGCACTGAGATGGCGCCTACACACCAATATTACAACTAAAAAAAAAAACACATTTATTGGTTCAAAAACAAAATTATAAATAGTAGAGTGAATTATTTGCTATGTAAACAGTATAATTTAGAATTAAAAGTACAGGTATGGCATCACTTTTCCAGGAAGTTCAGAAAGGCCATCTCCTATAGACTCCATTATAAGCAAATAATTCTAATTTTTAAAAATGTATTTCCTTTTTCTCTGTAATAATTAAACAGTACCTTGTACTTGATCCCAACTAAGATATAATTAATCCTTATTGGAGACAAAACAATCCTATTGGGTTTATTCAATTCTTAAATTATTTTTAGCAGACTTAAGTTATGGAGATCCAAATTATGGTAAGATCCCTTATCCAGAAACCCCCAGGTCCCGAGCATTCTGGATAATAGGTCCCATACCTGAACACCATAAAAATTACGACAGAATCCCTTTAAAAGAAGTTATAATTGACAGGTTGTAAAGGGACAGTCAGGTTGGCAATTGAAATTATGGCCTGACTTTGCCTAGGACATATCCCAGTGACTTCTATAGAAACTCGCAAGCTTTTAGGTGAACTTTTACATTTGAGTTTTTTGCACTTCATAAATACCAGATATTTAAGTTTTTGAACCATAATTAGAATTGAGATTTTTTTTTTTAGCACAACGACTTGAATCATGGAAACATAACATTGAAAAATTACCCCCTTAATGTAAATTAATATTTTTTGTGTAGGTATCACAGATAAAAAAATTACATGGAATGTAAGTGGTTTTAATTGATTCCCCCAATAAAAAAAATTGAGAATGTGTAGTACTAAAAAATCTGAATGCTGATATAGCTCTAATTGCCATAATGAAAAACATGGTTACATTTGAGAGATGAACTTTTGTATACTTTTGCAAACTACAGCGAAGTCTCCATACTCCATTGTACAAAGAGATAAAGTTGTTCTAATCTTTCTGGTCTACAGGTATCTCTGCTCAATCAGGGGATCTTCTCTTATAAGTATTGTCCTATCTGATGTTGTCCAGAAGAGTCTCCAGTGGTTATAACCACAAAATGCCCTTTGGCCACAGCTCTTCGTAGCTCCTCCGAAAATGTGGCCCATGGCATTTCTCAGCATGCCGAAGATGTTCCTTTCTACCTCAGCCCTTTATGCCAAATTCAACTTACCTTCAAATGGTGATTTATTGACACCTCTGACTATGTATAAATAACGCAGCCAACAAAAGATGATTACTAACTTTTGGCCTAGTGCTGGGCGGTATGACCAAAAATTTATATCACGGTATTTTTCAAAATTATATCGGTATCACGGTATTTGACGGTATTTTTTTTTCCCCATGCATGATTAGGTGACCACCCCAAACACCCGCCACCCGCACCCCCCCCGCCACCCCAAACACCCCCCCATCCGCACGCACCCCCCCACCCCACCCCAAACACCCCCCCATCCGCACGCACCCCCCCACCCCTCCATCCACACGCACCCCCCCCACCCCCCCATCCGCACACACCCCCCACCCCACCCCAAACACCCCCCCATCCCCTTCACATAAATATAACCCCCCACCCCATCCCACACACAACCCCATCCCCTTCACATAAGTATAACCCACCCACCCCCACCCCAAACACCCCCCCATCCCCTTCACATAAATATAACCCCCCACCCCATCCCACCCCCCCCAAACACAACCCCATCCCCTTCACATAAGTATAACCCACCCACCCCCACCCATCCCCTTCACATAAAATATAATTACTGGCCAGGCACCCCCGACAGCTCACATTGGTATCCGACTCTGAATGCGTCCTAGCGATGGCGCTTTTGTAGAGTGTGCGCGCTGACGTCACGTGCGCACCCGGAAGTATTCAGCACACCGGTATGTCGAAAATTCATATCGGTTTAAAAAAAAAAACCGGTGATCGGTTTTTACCAGTATACCGCCCAGCACTATTTTGGCCCAAGGTTTTTTTTTTTTTATGGACAGTCAATCACTTGTAAAGAGGCCAGACTACTACTACTTATGGCTCAGGACTAGATTAGGAAAGGCTGTATTTATCGGTTACTCCCCTACTGGTATAACAGTAGTACTAAAGTGTTAGTAGGCTGTACACTCTCAAGCACCATCATCCTTCTTCAGAAAGGTTTTAACTACTGTTACTTAGAGGCCCACTTCTTTTGTAAAGCCCATATATGGGTTCCCCTTAAGGTGCTCAACGGAAAATGAAGCTTTTAATTCCCCCACAATGTGTGTTTTCAGAGGGAAATTTCAGATAATTAAATCTCATAACTTTACCAGACCACTTTTTATTTCATATAAAAAAAGATGAAGAACAGAGAAGTTAAGCAGCTCTAAAATGACAACTCTAAACCATGAAGACCTGACAAATACGATTTATTTCTTTATTCTTTTAAAAGCCATTCATCTTAAATAAGAACCTAAACATTCACCAGACTGTCACTGTATAAAAATGTACAGTGGCTTTATTAACGTGCACATTCCATTAAGTTTACAGCTGCAAGATATGAGGCACACTCAGTATTGCACTTCATTAAATTTCAGGCCCAAACATAACCCAGAAGTTTAAATGAAACTGCTGTTGTAATGTAATAAATCTTATTACGGGACAAAACATTGATATCTTTTAAGTATTATGTACAGCAATTGTTACAACATTTATACCTGGATACATATACACCTTCCAAATACAATCTGTTTCACTGCTGAGTGCACTGCAAATATCCACAGCAATGCCAGTTTAACAGTCTAGAGGATAAGCTAGCATGTTCTTCTCTTTCCATAAGATGCAGGTATACTTGTACTGGAATATTAAAAAGTCACTTCTCAGCTTGACACATCTTCTGATAATATAGAATATATGGGCATAGCCTGGGCATGGTGAGCTGCCCCCGAGTGCTGTATATTCGAGCAGTCATTTGTATATATTCGGTGCATTACTGATGGCGCTATATGTTATGACCACATGCATGCACCTCACAGATACCGATGTTTAAGAAATATGTACTGTTTGCTTTGAACAACATGGGTTTTGTAACTGGAGCCTTCTTCCTCTTTATTCTTGTTCGCAGACTCACTTAAATGGTCCCCCAACTTGACCGCAGGCTGTTGTCCAGAACCTGCCTGGCATTGTGGTGCAACAGACACACACAAGCCTGTTTCTTAATTCACAAAAGAATGCAAATCTTGAACACCAATATGGGTGAATTTAAAAAGTATGGGCATTTCTACACACTCCACAGCCCAATGCAAATTCTTCTCCAGTGGGCGGATGGACCACATGAAGAGGGCACTCTGTTCCTTCGAGCTGTTTGCCTTTTGGACCTGGAAGAGAAACATAACCATTAGAAAATAAAAGCCCCATTCCCAGTAAGTATGCAAAAGTATTACCAGTGTCATTAAGGAATGGGTGCCTTTCTCCTGCTTGAGCTGAAGGTGAGCCATAAATATATATAAGGAAAGATATTAACAACCTGAGCTAGAATTCCCACAGCAGCTATATGCTATATGGTACCCAACACAGACTGTGCATGCCACAAAATTAAAAACGACTAGGGAATATAATGACCATGGCCAAATTTACAAAAGCTTAGTTTGCACATTTTGGAGAATCCACTCTTTTCCTGCCTTTATCTTTGGCACAATGGTATTGGTATTTTGGTGCTCTGTCAGTATCTCCCAGTATTTGGCACCATTCATTTTTTCTTCTATTGAACACAATGCCTGGTCTCTGCTGATGAAAAGCAGCCCCACATTACGATGCTACCACTTCCAAACTTCCCACTAGTTATTGGTCATCCATATTAAGACTTTTACATAACAATGACCTGTACCAAAAACTACAAGAGTGATACATATCATGTGAAAAGATTCCATGGTCACATTAGACCAAGACAGAGGTTTCTGGCCAAAGCTGAAAGTTTTACATGTGGCAGGAATCTAACATTGACCCAACCTACACTGAATTATGATGGCAGTAGCATCATGCTATGGGCAGCTTTTTACCCATAGGTACTGGACATCTTGGTAAAACTAAGACAGTGATTATTTTAGTATATTTTGCACTAACAAAAAAAAAAACAAAAAACAGTTTCGGATCACCCAAACAATGGGTTTGAAAGTTAATCTTTGAACAATACATTGTCTACCTAAATGCAAGTTGAAATTATCTGAAATTGCTCAGTAATACAGTCTTACAATGGTTCACCCAAAGCCCTGTCCTCATTCTGTGGCACTATTTGAAAACCAAAAAGAACAATCACCACCTGACTAACATAACATATATAGTAAATGATAAAAGTGATTAAGGTATCTCATTTTGCAGAGGATAACTGCAGAACTTTTTATGAAACATCACAGCAAAAATGCTTATGTTTTGCTAGCACACATTTCAATGAACTATTTTTTTAGCTATCTTCCTTTACATTGTAGGGTGGGAAATGGACTGACTAAACCATAAAGTTTGACCCAAAGAAACATAACTTAGCACTTACCTGCAGGACAATGAGGAAGTTCCTCTTTAGGCAAACTTGTCATTCTTTGAAAGTCATCATGGCAAGCATTGCAAAAATGTGTTGTTCCAAAGCAGAAAAACACAGCTACGGAGCAGCAGTAACGACATTTGTATTCAAGGAAATCTGTACCATGTTTTGGGCACATCTGTCAGGAAAACAGGAACACAAGCATTAAAATCTAGATCCTGTACCCTGTCTGGCATGGGTTTAATCCCACTTTCATTTCTGTGCAACACTTTGGTAGCAGACAGAATGCAAACATATTTCCTTACTTATGTTCTCTCATTCCTCTGTCAGAGCTAGCCCAAATTATTCTGTCTACACAAATCAAACCTTCCTAAGCCTTATTTGCTTCCTTAACAGTTTTCTCCATGGTAGCCCTAAAGGTGGACATATTGTACACAGGCAGATTTAAGCTGTCAACTCAGGTCCTTCAGACCAATTCGGCATCTTATCTGCCTGTGAATGGGACCCACCGGCAGGCCTCCTCGACCAATATATGGTCTAAAATTAGCCAGAAGTCAATTGGACAGTCTTGATTTTTAATCAAATCGAGGAACACACCGGTTTATTGTATCCCCCCCCCTTCATTGTAATGTGATTGCTTGGCCCTAGGAAATAATCCTAGTATTACAAAAGTTGCACAGCAACAGCAACCTTGATAAAGGAAATGTAACCTGGTAGAAAGAAACTTTCGGTAGATATTTAATCTATGAAAGAGCACTTACCTGAGCCCGGGACACATCTGAACAAGCTCCACAAATAAGTTCTCTGGGATCATAGTCATCTCCTTGCCCAGCTTCTGCATCACACCGAGCTTCCCCACCAAAATATGCCTTAGGATAAAAAAATCATTATTTTGTTCAAATGTAAATGTACTTCTCTACTGTCCTCCCCTTCCATCACCGCATACCCTGATTTTAAGTTTTCCGTTAATTTACAATGTTTTACACCAATAGGTAATACATCATTAACTTCCCTGATTTTAAATTCCTGAAAAACTTAAAATATGGGTTCTATTGTATTATGTAAGGAGACAGTTAATCTCATAAAGGGAGCTCATTGTGTCTGATGTAAAACATAGGCACCTACATGTTTGCTCACTACAGACACAATGTGCCAGGGGCCCTGGATTACTCTGTGGTGGGGGGTGTTCCTGATAAGAGTTTGGTGCTTCTTTCAGATTATATCTGATGTTCATATCTGCCTGTACATTAAATATACAAAGTACCTTTTTGCATTTGTAGCACACATAATAAGCATATCTGTTCATGGCATAGCTGGCTGGATCATTGTAAAAACGAACTCCTGGTGTTGTTATAGCATCGCTTTTGTGAAGCCCTTCATATTCCAGTCTCATTAAAGCTTTCCTCCTCACATCTTCATAAAGTTCTTTTATTGGATCTAGAAGATCTTTTAATACTGTGTGATTTATTTTGTTCTGCAAGAAAGGAAAAAAAATCTACAGTTAACCATTCCAGTGCCTTCTTTCCCCAATTTTACCCACCATAATTGTTCAGTACAATACCCAATTTCTATCCAATACTAATGTTTAGATTGACTCCAACTGTTTCCTTTTAAAAATACATATTAAAAGTATGAAGTTGCAACCCTAGCTCCAACAATGACTAATCAGAGCAACAGCAAGTAAAATAGTTACCGCCTATATTACTCATAGCAACTCCCTATGATATTTACCTTGCAAATAGGGCAGGACATAAATCCAAATGTTATGCGTGGACCAAGCCATCTATTTTCAAGGACTCGTCGGCAGCACTGCATATGGAACACGTGGCTGCAATCCAGCTGCGGTGAGAAAAAAAAATATCAGTGTTTCTATATTTTTTACATTAATGTTTTAATAAATAAGAGCTGAGTTTAAGGGGCCCATTCATTAAAGTCCGAATGAGTACGAATGGAAAAAAATTTGTATTTTTTCTAACTTTTAGAACTCTGTGTATTTTCTGCATTTTTTTCGTACTTTGCAACAATTTGTGCGACAAAGTCGTATTTGTCGCAACGAGTACGAAAGTTTTGCTATTCATTCAAGCTTCGGTATTGTGACTTTCCTTGGGCCAGGTTGGAGTGCCATTGAGTCCTATGGGAGGACTCCAAAAACATGCACTGAAGGTTCAAAGTCAGAAAGTTATTTGTGCCGTTTACAATTATTCGAAAACGAAAATTTCGGAAATTTCAGATCGTACAACGATATTTTCGTACAACCATGATGCAAATTTTCACGCAATTAACGCACATCAGAAATTTTCGTATTAGAATTTTTCCCAAACTTACTTTTAAAAGTCCAAGTTCCATATAAAAGGTTTTCTGCTTTTATATAGGTCACAAAACTAGGGATCCACTATTTTGGGATTTGGCTGAACCCCCCAGATAATCCTTCAAAAAAGATTCAGTCTTATCTTGGACAAGACTGTCTCCTACATATATATGACTAGAATCCAGCACCTATACTATTCATTAAGGTATCAGGCCTGAGGTGTGTCTCCCTTCAGAAGCCATTCAGTGGAACGCACAGCATGCATGTCACACAGTAATAACTGCCTGCTTTGGTAAGTTATTATAGATACCTTCAACCAGGTGTCAGTGTGGAAGGAAATGAATAACCATTCATACACAATATGCTTATATTTGACAAACATCCAGATACATTTCACTGTATATTTGAAGCTCTCATTGTGTTATAAAGTATATAAATAATGCATGCACTATATCGTAGTCCAACACACAACAGTTTTTTTTTTCACCTTAAAATTGATGTCGATTTTTTTGTTTTAGACAAACTGCGTCTATTCGTCTTTAAATTCTGCCCCTATCAAAGATCTAGCACAGTGCTGTCCAACTGGCGGCCCGCGGGCCGCATGCGGCCCGCGACCCCCCTCTGTGTGGCCCCCCACCTGTCTGGCTGCTTTGATGGCTTACTCTTGTGTAAGCTTTAAATGGTATCAGTACTGTGATTAACTGCCCCCCCTGCATGGTTCTCACCTCAGATTCAGGCTGTAATCAGGCTGTATTGTTTAAATATGTAATCCCCTGTGTTTTTCACACCTTTTAGTTTCTGTATTGTTCACCCCCTGCAGAGTTCACACCTCAGGCTCAGGCTGTAATCACCCCCATTGTTCCCCTGTTCACACCTCAGGAGCAGTAGAAACCCACAAATAATCCCTGCACACTACAAAAAGAACATATACTGAGGTGGTACTTCAATTAAAAAGTTTTTTAATATATAGTTATTTTGCAGACTGTAGGAGCAGTGCCAGCATTGTGTCACTGTAGGCTGCCTGTGTGTGCCATACACACAGGCATCATAGGGCAAGCAGAGTATGGCACACACAGGCAGGGTAGGGAAGGCAGAGTATGGCACACACAGGCAGAGTATGGCACACACAGGCCAAGTATGGCACAAACCAGCCAAGAATGGCAAACACAGTGAGAGTATGGCACACGCAGGCAGGGTAATAAAGGCAGAGTATGGCACACACAGGCAGGGTAGGGCAGGCAGAGTATGGCACACACAGGCCAAGTATGGCACAAACCAGCCAAGAATGGCAAACACAGTAAGAGTATGGCACATGCAGGCAGCGTAATGAAGGCAGAGTATGGCACACACAGGCAGGGTATGGCACACACAGGCAGGGTATGGCACACACAGGCCAAGTATGGCACAAACCAGCCAAGAATGGCACACACAGTGAAAGTATGGCACACAGACAGGGTAGGGAAGGCAGAGTATGGCACACACAGGCAGGGTAGGGAAGGCGAGTATGGCACACACAGGCAGGGTAGGGCAGGCAGAGTATGGCACACACAGGCAGGGTAGGGCAGGCAGAGTATGGCAGGTTTTTGCTGTACTACAACCATTAATATGGGTATGGTCATGTGATAACATGGGTGTGGTTTCAAGTAGGTGCGGTTTCAAAAAGGGGAGTGGTCAAAACGGGCTTCCATTATCGGCCCTCCACCACGTAGGTCGGAAAAATTCCGGCCCTCGGTACAACAGAAGTTGGACAGCACTGATCTAGCATATATACAATCATCCCTCTGACTGTATATTGAAATGTCTGATACCTGAATAGCTGGTGCTGCAGAGAGGGCCTCAGTAAAACAGATCATGCACATATCATCAGCATCCTGTTTCAAGCTAGTTGCATTTTTATCACAGCCGTGCAAACAAGGCAAACAGTGGTCTTCATTCTTTACTCCACCGCAAGGATGTCCACAAGAATGAGTCTTACTGCATGCAGTCTTGGCATACTCCTAAAACAGAAACATGTACAATCAGGCTAGCTCTATTTAAAAAAAATAGGCAATAGTTTAAAACACCCCTAAAATCTAATGTATCTGCCAGTACAACAGCTTTAGGGAAAGAGCAAATGAAAGTCTCCTGGGATTGTGCATTGATAAAGCTGCAGTCGTATTCATTGCTAAAATGCAAATGTATGTCAGAACCCAAGAGCAACACCCCTACATCCTAAATACATTGTGCAGAGGCAGGCAGAGGGTACAGATACCTCAAATACATTAAGATGAAATAATATTCACTAAGAGGTAATGGATTCTCAGGAGTAGTCTAAACGATCCCAACCTAGCCAACCTTTTCTCATAACTGAAACCTATCAGCTTAGTCACTCTTTTTTGGACTTTCTCTGTCCCATTAATATAGCACTGGAAAGTAAAACTGCATTGCATATTCTAGATGGGGCCTTACCAGCAGTCAAGTGGAAGAATGGGCCTCCCCTTCCATGAATCTGTATACATTTTAATATGGTACTGCACACTACAGCCAAGTGTATTATCCACATGTATCCCTAGGTCCTTCTCCAATAATGACCTACCTAAATTAGTCCCACTAAGGGTATAAATGGCTTGCATATTTTTATAACCTTACATTTTTTAAACTGGATCACCAATGCTGGTGCATTGAATGGGGTTTGTCCTAATTTATTTGTGTTCTTGTACACCTTGTGAGGACACAATTGATAAAGGGATTCATAGACCGACACGTAGTGCGTGAGCTAATAAAGCAACAGCAGTTTAATTCTGTCTTTAGTCAGGGGCAAATCAGGGCGATACATGACTAATCAGTGAGTCGATTTGGTCTGTAGCAGACGCTCACCTGACAGTCTGAATCTGAGCAAACGCTGCCCACAGCAGATAGCTCTGTTCCATTTCTGGAGCCACAAAAGCGACAGGTTTCTGAGCTGCTACTTGCAGGTTTACCTAAATGTAACAAAAGTAAATAACATGTTGCACTCAGCTAGAAACTTTTGGTGCAGACAACAAGAACATCATGTACACAAAAATATTCAGACTCTTATCTTACAAAACAAATAAAATGTCGTTTCCTGCAATAAATAAATAAATATATATTTTATTGGTTTTAACATTGGTTTTACAATGTTGCAATAAAGCATTTATTGTTATAAAGTGGTTCTTCATAAGAAAATATCAGATACATGACAATTAATAAATAGGCAGATTATAACAATATTAAAATGGAGATTAAAAACAAAAGGAAAATCACGTGACTGAACTGCTCCTTGGGACATTCATTCACTCTGGGGGTATAGTTTTCCTTTAATGCTCAATAGAAAAATGTCTTCTGTGATTCGACAACTGGTGGTGTACAAACCTCCTACATGCATACTGTATGTGCATTTTATTACCTGTTTGCTCTCTAAATTCGACCATTGCTTTCATTGTTTTAGAATCAGCAAGTGCCATTAACCAAAATAACTTTGTTCTTCCACAGCCCTCATGCAGATCCACTTTAATTGCTTCCTCTTCTTCTTTGAAGACCTAGTAAAATATGTCAGTCAGTTAAGGATAAAAAAAAAAGTTATATACTGATAGGTCTCCCAGGGACAAAGCCCACCCTTAGTTTATTTCCTACACCCCCTGTAACTAAAAAATCTATTCTACCCTCCCCCAATAATTGTCCTATCCTGAAAACCATTTGTTATTTTGAATGCTTTAGTAGAAAATACCTGTAAAAAACTTGGCTTCCTGTCATTTGAACAAAGGCGATAAGGCGATGCCGGGGAAAGTATCAGGAGATGCATCAACTATGCGGCGATCGATTGATCGAGCCTAGCCTGACTTCTGTATGAAGGAGTCAGGCTAGGCTCGATCAATCGATCACCGCATAGTTGATGCATCTCCTGATACTTTCCCCGGCATCGCCGTATCGCCTTTGTTCAAATTACAGGAAGCCGAGTTTAACAGGTATTTTCTTCTAAAGCATTCAAAATAACAAATGGTTTTCAGGATAGGGCAATTATTGGGGGAGGGTAGAATAGATTTTTTAGTTAAAAATATTTAGTGTTACTTTTCCTTTAAGGGTTAACACATAGCAGTTCATGGGAAAGCAACATTAAAATGCCCCAGGCGGTAAGGAACATTAAAATGCCCCAGGAGGTAAGGAACATTAAAATGCCCCAGGAGGTAAGAAACATTAAAATGCCCCAGGAGGTAAGAAACATTAAAATGCCCCAGGAGGTAAGAAACATTAAAATGCCCCAGGAGGTAAGAAACATTAAAATGCCACAGGAGGTAAGAAACATTAAAATGCCACAGGAGGTAAGAAACATTAAAATGCCACAGGAGGTAAGGAACATTAAAATGCCACAGGAGGTAAGGAAGCGTTCAACAAACCCCACCAGCACGGTTTTCAAAGATGGTACATCTTGCAACAGTTTCTAAGGATTTACAAACAAATACCTGTCTCTGATGTGATTTTGTTCGTCGGTGGAGATGTAAGAAGCGGTCACAGTCTGTGCACAAGTTCCCGCAAGCATTGCACAAAATGATCGCTGCAGTTTCACCATCATCATGATTATCACACATTGGCTGGAAAATCAGTAGAATAAACATAAATGTAGACTTTTGTTTTGTGTTTGTTACATTATGGTTAATGGCACATGGGGATATTGGTCACCCACAGGAACTTCTACCCACAGGCGAAAAGTCTCCTGAAAATAATTTTCCCATTATTGCCACATGTAAAAACTTCACATGCAGGTGACAAATCCCCCATAATAAGCCATAGCCCTGAAATAACTAAACATTTTATCAACTCATCGGAAAAACTAACAATACCATTTGCTTTTGCTGTCCATCTTTTCCCATCCATCGTCCAGAAGACAAGCGATCTACATGGTCTTGATCAAGAACACAGAGGGATGCTACCGCCAGCCAGAGCTATTGTAATTAGAAACAAAATGTTATGCTGTGAAATGTACAGCAGTCTCTGTAAAGAACCTGACATGTCCGGGTTGCTTTTTGATCTGTCATTATAAAATGAACCACCTAGAAATTAGATATTCGCAAAATACACTGGGCAGGCTTGATCACCTCCAATGCACGCAACAATTGCATTTAGTGACTGAAGATTTTCATTCATCCAGGTCATGGTATATAGAATACAAGTAAATCTAAAGCAACTGGACATGCTAAGTAATCAACGATTACTTTGCAAGTACAGTTGCTTTAGAGTTACTTATACTAGATATAATTGTGTTTAGTATTTGAGTTGCTAGAGTTAGTAAGTATGTGGTTCCATTGTTATACATAGTACCTTCACACGCTAGATTGGCATCTTATGAAAAGGAACAGGCAAAAAGTGCAGCTAATGCACACAAGGAACTTCCAAGATAAAGCCATTATTATAGCAAAACAATCATTGAGAGAATTAATGGATCCTGGTTATTTCTGCAGTAAGAGTGCCAGTGGCTGGCTGTGGGACCACATACTTTATGTATGGTAGATGATAACATTCCTGCACTTTGTATCAACCATGCTAAGTATTTTGCATACTGATCTCCAAAAAGCCCAGGTTGTGTACATAAGCTCCCATAACTACTACATGACTATATATGACTGCTTAACTATTATTTAATTTAAAATACTGCCAGTTTAGGTCTTGTATACCAGCTTTACTTTATCATAAGAGGTATATACACTTGTGGTTTATACTGCTAGGTACACTGAATATTGAGCTCATGTTTGAATCTAACCTTACACATAGAATTAACTCTGGGGAAGCATTAGTTTGTAGTTGCTGATTGGGTTTAACATTATTAATCACATAGCTTAAGTGTGCATTACTTTTACTACTACATGCCTTTGTGAATTGGTATTGCTTAGTATTATATATCAGAGATTAACACATAGCACTTCCCTGAGTATGTAAGAACCATGAAATTGTGAGGATTTGATTCTGTTTGTAGTGTTTGATCCAACAGTTCTGCACAGAGCTATTTACTTAAATTAAACACCAAAAATAAATATAATGCAATGCTGCCCTGCACTGGTAATTGTGTTTGCATTAGAAATTCTACTACAGACTATGTACATTAGCTGCTATGTAGCCATGGGGGCAGCCAGGATAAATAGGGCAAAAGGCTCTAATTTACATAGCAGATAACAGATTGTATAATAGGTTTTGTTTTTAAATGGGAAGTAAACAGAGCCCAAATGCCATTCATGTATCCCTACAAAACTACAGGCTTAAAAACTTCACATAAAACAGGATATTAGATCCAAGAAATGGTTAATCTGCAGGTGCTGATTAATCGGATACAAAAATTACATTTATATGAAGAGATTTTAATGTTCCTGTTAATTCTTGAGTGCCTGTATACACACAGAGTGCATATATGAATACTATGTCATTTGTTTAATTACTAGGAGGCCTGTGGCTTAATTGTGATTAATTTTACTGATATGGGTTTATTTTTATATGTGAATGTTTGACATCTATGATCCAACCTGGGCAGCTATTAGTTCCTCAAGTCAGACATAGGTTTTGTGGGTTTTATATTTATCTAGAACCATCCCCAAAATCTTGCTGTTGCTGCCTGATACGCAAATATCATATAAGTGTGAAACTGGGAAACAGGTGGGCATGAAGGGAGAAAAGCAAGGCACACTTTGCGTAAACAAGTCCCCTTTGTGGTGGCAGATTTTATTTCTGAAATGCAGAACAATTGCCAGAACATAACTGGGATTTCATGGCTTTATAGAGAATATGATATGCACATCAGTGCTAATTTTACAGAAAATTCAAATAAGTCAACACAAGGCTCACCCTAGTAGTAGCAATACATCTAACAGGGGATCGATATTCTTCCTCCATCTTTGTCAGTGCAATGATTGTCTCTGCAATTGCATTTTTTGTCACTCTAGACCACGCCTCAGAAAGATGCCCCTGTAGCACAATCGCACAGGAAATAACAACAGTGTTTTAATAGATACAACAATACAACAAATAGATACAAACAAAATCATGTTTTTACATTTATAATACATCAGATCCCAGGGATACAGACATATAACAAAAGTAATGCAAAGAAATGCTGCTTGCTTGGCACAAATAATTTTGCTAGGAAAATGGTGACACAGGTAACTAAATATTAGCATTAAGTAAAACAAGTATACTTCTAAGTATGAAATGTCTTTTAACAAAGTTATTGGTTGGTAAAGGAGCATATGTAATTGTGTTATCTTTTTATTACTGACTGTGCACAACGTTACTTGGGCTGACATGCAGGAGTGATATTTTTCCTTAAGTAATGTACATGAGATTTGGAAGTAAAAAAATGAAAACTTACAGCTGCCATGTCTTTGATTAATTTTATAATAATCTCAGAAATCTGAGTAGGAGTTGAGCCTTTCATCCACCAGTGGCTTTCACCTCTTCTGAGGTAACTGTAGAGTATATTCAATTAGTTTACAGGCAAAGGCAAAGGCAAAAAAAAAAATAAAGGCAAGTAAATAAATATGTACACCCTCCAACATGCACTAAAAATCTGTAGATCAGCACTGTATAGTTTCCGTGCATGTCACTGTGGAACATTCATTCACAAGGGATCAAGGAGCATTAAATAATTATTATTTAGCATCTCTCTTTCAGTTTACCCCAGCAATCAGGCAGCCGTTTCACAAGGTTTAACTACCCTTTTGCACTTTAAGTTTCCATTCTCTGTTCTATAAAAGTGTTGTTCAGTGTAATTTGTATTCAGATAGCAATATATAACCAGATACATTTAAATCTGGACACTGTAAGAATAATTGAATTTGAAAAAAATGAAGGGAATATTCCCTTGTATACAGCTAAAATTCTCAATAGGCAGGTGGCAAATGAACCCACCTCGGGCAAGCACAGCAATATGTAATTAATACTGCAAATACCTGGAGTTGAAGATCATTGGCAGAGTGACAGTGGTGACACCTTTTCCTGCACTGGTTCCTGCAGTGCCTTTGATTGGTGTTCCTTTGGCCTTTAGCTGGACAGTCAGGGCCTTGGCAATACATCCCAGGAACATGTCCAATATTCCCATCTTATTCCAATCCCCTTTCTCTGTTGAATGAATAATGTCACTGATGTCAGCTGGTGGGAGAGACTTTACCCCAATAATACTCGCCAAACGAGAGGGCGTCACTTCAGGTAAAACACGACGCAGCAGTGAGGTAACCTACCAAGAAAGAAGAAGAAAAAAAATGAAATAATTTTGTCTCTGGAACTAAAGATTTAAAAGCATTTACTTTGATAAGCAAATCCAGCTGATTGTTGTATTTTTAGTATCTTTACCTAAAATAAATGAGAACTATATTGGTATGACAAGAAAACAGTATCACCATCATAAGAAATATGCACTACAGCAAAGAGAATCAAGTACCCACAGTAATCAGTTATAACAGCACTGAAAATTATTGGGAAAAGCACCCTTGCTTGTGCATTTTCTAAAAAAAGGTCAGATACAATATCAAAAGACTGACTTGTCTCTGGACTCTCGGAGAGGCAGTATGGAGCAGGTGGAATAGGTCTTGAAGCAGAGTAAGCTGTTGTGCCAAATACTGCCTGCCAACGTTTGATCCACTCAAAGCAAGAACCATTGATAACAGTTCAAAGCAGTAGGCATCAGAGGAGGCATCCTCATCATTAGGCTGAGAGTTTGCATTTTCTTTGCTGGATATTGCATGCTCCCACTCCTCTCGGACACGCATAGCTTCCATCCTGATGGCTTGCACAATATGGGCACAAACCTAAAGAGATATGGGCAAAAGTATGAATGGACAGCAAAATCAGTATAGGGGCAGTCAGACACGTAAAAGGAAACTTTAGTTACCTATCATTTAACAGCAAAATTGGTGGTAATTATTAGTTATGTTTTAGAAGGTTTGGTTGCTGGGGATGCTGGGAGTTGTTACTGCATGTATAGGTATGCTTTCACATCTATGCATAATACATTGTTGCCAAAAGAAAAAGTATCTTCTCCAGGCTGTCAAAATTGGTCAGTCATTTTTTTTTAATATTTTACAGCTCCCGTTCCTGAACCTACAAGTAACCCCTGCAAGTTAAAGTGAACCTTTTGCCCCTGAAACATCCATTTATTCCTTTTCATTAATGACTATGTGTATATTTTTAAAATTATATAAATATTAATGAACTAACAAACAGCATTTAAGGGCTCTGGCACACGGGGAGATTAGTCGCCTGCGACAAAACTCCCTGTTCGCGGGCGACTAATCTCCCCGAGTTGCCGCCAGTTGCCATCCCACCGGCCGGTGGGAGGCACACGTGGCGGCGCGATTTCGGGAGGCAACTTCAGCGATTTCCCGAAATCGCGCCGCCGCATGTGCCATCCCACCGGCGACTTACATTGTCGCCGGTGGGATGGCAACTGGTGGCAACTCGGGGAGATTAGTCGCCCGCGAACAGGGAGTTTGTCGCGGGCGACTAATCTCCCCGTGTGCCAGAGCCCTAAGTCATTTGGGGGATATCAGGATTATCCCTGGTATTTGTTTCATGTTACAGCAATTTGGATAGGCGTGTCACAAATAGGTACATTTTTCTTAAGGGAAAAAAAAAATAAATAAACTTCATGGTTTTGTGACTTATGTAAGCCATAAAGAAGAAAGTATGCCATGTCTTGGAAATTACCTGCTTCTGCAGATTTGTTAGCTTACTCCTGCTAAAGATAATGCCAACCATGTGCTCCTTCAGGTCCGCATCTGATGGTGCCTAGGAGCAAAGAGAGAAGGAATCTTAACAAATCACTTCATATTAGTGTTACTATAGTTTCACAAATGAAAGATGTCTGCACCACTGCAAAATTAAATATGTATATTATGTTTAAATATGTATAAATATGTTTATTAAGGGGAAATTAATGTCTCTGAATTTGTACTTGGGGATTTAATTTTACATTGTCCAGTAACTCTTCCAATTTACCATTCATTGTTTAAAAATTGTGCAATGAAGGAGAACACAGTTTACATTCTTATCAGTTCTTAAACAGCACATAAAAATAGAATACTGTACCTTTTCTTCCCCTTCTGGTGATGACAGCAATGTTTTTTCTTCCTGTTCAGGTGTTGGTTCTGCATCCCCAGAGATCAACTTGCCAAAGACCTAGATAGGGCAGCATTGGTTTAGGTGTGTACTATAAAGTAAAAAACTCCACCTCCATTAAATAATGTTCTTTTTTACATAGAATTCTTACAGACAGAAATGACAAACCCATTATAGGGCTTGTATTCTTTGTGAGGTACATGGTAAAGACAGGAATATAGCAAAGGATTTTACATTAACCTATTACTTGCAAAGATTTAATCCTACTATATAAATAGGTCGGCTGCAATCATTTAACCACTTTTATAAAGTTTACTACAAAGAGCTAAATAAAAATTATGGTAATGAATAAGGTTTAATTTTCCTGCAACTGACCTGAGATGTAATAAGTCTAAACACACGCAGTGTCTCCGATTCACAATTTCTTTGCTGAGCCACACTTGCAGAAATCTGACCAGGTATTTTGATAGTCTCGCCGTCTTTCCAGCCAAGCACTTTCACCTGCCGCACTCTCAGTGTGTTCTCTGGACCCTTCAGCTCAATCTTTATGATATTATTATCTCCTCCAGGAAGTTCACTAGTGACCCATCCAATGTGGCGGGAATCCAAGTCAGCCTAGCAGAAAATATCACAAATGTGAAGGAGAAGCAGTGATCACTCATTTTCTTCTAGAGGTGACCATACACTGGATCAAAAAAAAAAGGTCATTGACTCAAGGGATGAAAACATAATTTTGCCTCTTTATAGGTCCCTGGCAAGGCCTCACCTTGAGTATGCAGTGCAGTTTTGGGCTCGTCCTTAAGAAGGATATTAATGAGCTGGAGAGAGTGCAGAGACGTGCAACTAAACTGGTTAAGGGGATGGAAGATTTAAACTATGAGGTGAGACTGTTGAGGTTTGGGTTGTTTTCTCTGGAAAAGAGGCGCTTGCGAGGGGACATGATTACTCTGTACAAATACATTGGAGAGGATCATAGGCAGATTATAGGGGATGATCTTTTTTCCAATAAAAGCGATCAACACACCAGAGGCTACCTCTTTATATTAGAGGAGCGGAGTTTTCAATTGAATTAGCGTAGGTGGTTTTTCATGGTGAGGGCAGTGAGGTTGGGAAATGCCCTAGGGATGTGGTATTCTGTTAATGCCTTTAAAAGGGGCCTGGATGAGTTGAACAAGGATAGTATTCAAGGCTATTGTGATACTAATATCTACAGTTAGTATTAATGGTTGTATATATAGTTTATGTATGTGATAGTATAGATTGGTAAGTATAGGTTTGTGTGTGCTGGGTTTGCTTGGAAGGGTTAAACTTGATAGACTCTGGTCTTTTTTCAACCCCATGTAACTATGTATCACCAGCATGGAATGGGGATTTATATGAAGAAGCAGACCCCACGGTCTGGGCCCCCCTGCCCCCCCCACACTACCGCAGGGTCTGCTTCCTCTATTGTTATGCCACTGCCTCATTCGCCTGAATGGAGGAGTTTCAGTAAGGGCTCTGGTACACGGGGAGATTAGTCGCCCGCGGCAAAACTCCCTGCTCGCGGGCGACTAATCTCCCCGAGTTGCCTTCCCCCTGCCATCCCACCGGCGAACATGTAAGTCGCCGGTGGGATGGCAGACGCGGCGGGGCGATTTCGGGAAATCGCCGAAAAAGCCTCCCGAGTCTTTTTCGGCGATTTGCGCGAAATCGCGCCGCCGCATCTGCCATCCCGCCGGCGACTTACATGTTCGCCGGTGGGATGGCAGGGGTAGGCAACTCGGGGAGATTAGTCGCCCGCGAACAGGGAGTTAATCGCGGGCGACTTATCTCCCCCGTGTGCCAGAGCCCTAAATCTGTGCCATGCTCGGTTTTCCCCCTGTGCCTTCTGGGATGGAGAAAATTTCAGTGATACTGTATACTGTATAAGGCTCAGTTCCCCAGGTGCCTCCCCTTCCCTATGACTTCCTACCCCTGTGATGTAGAATGCACAGGGAGGGGGAAGCAGCTGGAGAACACAGCCTTACGTAGTTTCACTAAAATTTTCAGGGGAAACTGCTGCTGAGTACAGCTCCAAAAAAATTCTTTATTCTACGTTTGTTGTTCTATGTTCCTTGTTCACCTCCATTTTCTGTCCTTCTTTCTCTTGCTCTTTCAAACGGCTGAGATGTAATCTGGTTAGATTTCGGCTAACAGATTTTTCCCATGGGGCTTTGCATGCCGACTTTTTAGAGCGTCTGCTCGTGCACAGTTTTAAAACTACTGCATTTGGTACATTTATTTAAAAAAAGATGAAAGTATGTGATTATACTTAATACACTAAAGACATTCCTACTGTCAACTAAAAACTGACAGGTGCACAATAACAAACATGAAGGAATTATTTAAACACAATGTAATATGGTATTTGAGAAAATCTATTTATCTTGCTGTCTTAAAGACTTAAGGTGTCCACACACGTGGTGATTTTCGACATTCAGGGCTGAATCGTAAGATATGGAGGTAGAAACAATAGGATTTCTACCTCCTTCTGCCAATTCACCCCTAAAGGTAGATTTTGCTCAGGTGTCTTCAATGGCGTCCAATCAAAATCTTTTAACCCGCCCGATCGGCGAGTCAACCGATACCCGCAGCCTTTTCAGATATTGATCGCCTCGCCGAGTCACCATACACGTACCAAATATTGTATGAAACTAGGTTCATACGATATCATTGGTGCATGTATGGCCAGCTTTAAACTTGAGATTCAAACCAAGGCTTTTATGATAAAAGGAAAGAAAGAAAGAAAAATAGAGGTTCCTGCACCTGTTTGATTCTGCACAGATCTTCCACTGTTTTTCCACTCAGAAAAGTCAGTGATGTCACCTTGTTCTAAAACAAGCAAAAAAAAAAAAAAAGTTTGTAAAAACATTTAGCAACATTTGTACCAGTCTACAAAGTTTAGTGATACATATATTAATATTTACTAATTATATATTTAATTTTGTGCTGTATTTCCTACCAATGCTATTCAATAAGTTCAGCGTGCAGGGCTAAATAAAACACAGCAATCTTTATATAAAGCATTTCTACAATGCACTATAGCATCATCATCTATACAGTAATTACTAATGAACCATTTTTATTTAGAAATTTAGAAAACAATCGTTTTCATTGATATTTAGAATAAAAAAAAAAATATAGATTCACATCAACTTCATCTTAAGAGCTTATATGTACATATAAAAGTAAATAAGTACAGCACAGTGATTATTACCCCTAAGTCCCGAGAATTGTCTATGTGAACAGAAACATAACGAGTGTTTATGCCTTTCACACAGTTTATCGTTATGCTTTTGGTTTTATTTTTATCTTCATCTCCTGACTCCCAAAATGTTTCTGTTGATCCATCAGTCAGACTTCCAATCATGGCTGGTCTGCTGGAAGTCTTTATATCCACAATGCTTGTCATATCTTTTAAGCCAGTTACCAAGCAGGATCCCTGTAAGAAAAAATGGAATTTAACAATACTAAAAGGAGTATAACATGACAATGTAAAAGAAGATCACTTGACAAAAACTGACACCGCTATATGCATTTTTTATTATTGTCTCATGCCCCCTGTACCACTTACCTTAGCAATTATGCATTTAATGGTAAATGTGACCATAATACTTTTAAATTATTTTGAATTACTTTTAAAATAATCATTGCTGCTATTATTAGTGGGCATGTTGTAAATGTCTATGTGCTACTTATTGCAACCAAATTCACAAGAATTATGAGCAAGAACTACATAACTAACTATATTGTGTTGACAAACCAATGAGATACATTGATTCTGTCATGATTTTTATGATATAGTTTTTATTACTATACTACACTGTTCACATTGCAAATTATTAATTCTACCATTTAAAATGTAATATTGGTGTGTAGGCAGCCATCTCAGTGCATTGTGTCTGATCTTGCACTTTCATAAAAAGCCAGCACTGCGCAACAGAACTGCTTGCAGGTAACTATTGTTTCTCCTACTCAATGTAACTGGAGGAGTCATGGGTTGTTTGTTTTACTATTGAGTGCTATTCTTATATCTACCACTTGGTGGGGCATGGGAGCATTTTTAGCAATGCAGGTGTCAGGGAGTGGTTACCTTTCTATTGTTCTGCTGATCGGCTGCTGGGGGGGTGGGAGGGGGGGTGATAGCACTCTAACTTGCAGCAGTTAAGTGTGATTGAAGTTTACCAGAGAACAGGTCACATGGCTAAAGGCACCTGGGACACTAAGAATATGTCAAGCCCCACATCAGATTTCAAAATTAAAAAAAAAAATTCTCTTAGTAAAAAGCATGTTCTACCTCAACAGAATCCCTATAAATCATTTTATTTCTATTATGCTGTTTTGTCTCACAACTAACATTATTTTAACATCGGGACTGTACACTGTTGAAACTTGCCTCAAATCCAGACTGCACACTGATGTTAAAACTCTCCTCACTGTCTCCATCATCTGACTTGGAGAGAATGTTATTAATATGACGAAATACATTACTCTGATGTAGAAACTGGTGGTCTGATTGCTTGAATTTCAGACTCCAACATCTGAAAAAAACGGATAAAACAAAGGGGCATAAATATTTGATCAAACATTTTAGTAAAAGGTATGAAACAATATTAGCTGAAAGCATTAAAAGAAATTAATAACTGCAAGCAGCTTCTTTGCAAGACCCGTGGCTTAATAAACATTAAATCAATGTCTAATGTATAATGCTCTTAACTCTCCCAAAAGTTAATATATTTTTTAGTGTCTGTGCCTGTTTTTACCCAACTCTAGCAACCAGCGTAAGCTCAAGTGGGCAAATGTACACTCAACCTGCAGATCGGTGTCATGCATTTACTGTATATACACTGTAACTGCTTTATCCGTAACCAGTTCTGCTCACCACCACCCCATTGTAAGTAATGTTTTCCGACACTGGAACTGATGTCATCATAACTTGGAGATGGTTTCATTTGAGACCCACTGACCTGCCCCCAATACCTAACTACACAATTCTGACACAACCCAGTTTAAACTACAACAAAGACTCTGCATACATCACTGTTATACCATTAATACACAGTAATGGGTCTTTACCTCAGTGCCATCTGTTGCAAGGAACTACCCCCAGGAAGAGACATCATCAGGTCCGAAATGGTCTGTAGAAGACGATGAAATGTGTCTGGCAAGGGATGTGCTGCTTCCCCAGCAATAACTATGTCTGACAATGGGTGTTCACATACTCTTGTGTCTTTTTCCTTAAAAAAAAATTATACTATATATTATATATATATATATATATATGTGTGTGTATATGCATCTGTGTGGCTCACAAGTACAAATGATTGGGGATCCCTGTCCTAGGGTGTCTGGGGGCCAATCTTGAATGCCATTTAAGCATTCTCCCCCAGATCTGTTTTGCACTTTGAAAGTTGGCTTTGCTGCTCTGATCTTGTGTTTTTTTGCAAGCTGAGAGAAGGGGATTCACTCTCTTATGCACCTCAGTACACTGTACTGACAATTACAGCTTCCGCTTGGCTACACAAGGCGGAGCTGAGCAGAGATTGGCCTAAAAATGTCTTGCCTTCTAGTTTTTGGGCCAATTCCCGCTCAGCTCTACTTTGTGTAGCCAAGCAGAGGCAGAAGTTGTACTTGTCAGTGCAGTTTTACGGAGGTGCATAAGGGAGTAGTGCCCCATGGGCAGTGATTTGAGATTTAGGGGCAAATTTAGCAAAGTGTGAAATTAGAGCTCCATACAGAAAAATTACCCCACTTTCTATCCATTTATCAAATGGTGAAGTCTAACTTTTACCCATTGGTAAATATGTTTGATAATCTTGATATTATCACATAATGGCTGATATTTACAAAACAATTTGACATAATTATTTAACCCTCTTTATTTCTGTAGATTGTATGTTTTATAGTATGTGGCCTAAAGGACCTGACTGCCAATGATGAGCAACTTAAGTATCTAGGTTACTACTTGAGCTGTGCTGTTCCACATGGTATCTGGCAAAACATGGTGTAATAAGATCAGAAAGACAATGTGGGTAAGAGGTTAAAATCAATTTAAAAATAGTGCATAGGATTCCCTGAGTTTCTAGTTATGCCAGACTGAAATACCAGAGAGAGGAACATTAAAATTTAAAAATAAATTATATAAGTTAACTGAAAAAAAAAGTAATTTCTGGTGTACTATCTGCAAACAACTGGACTAAAAAAATGTTTGGAAGGTGAACATGCCCTTTAAACCTCCATTTTTGTTTAATGCAAAACAATGACATTCTACACAAATTTCTTTTGTCTGTTTTTGACTCCTGAAACTTAGCAAAAATAAGAAAGAAGCGTGTATTGTTTCAATAGCAAAAATATTTACAAATAAACTCAAAGCCGTTGATAATTTGTAGTTTGCATTCCCTTTTTAGACTACAGACTGTACCTGTTCAGCGTTTTCCTTGTTAGCTTTGTTTTCCTCATCCTCATCTTCTTCTGGTTCCACTGGAGCAGGAGTTAGGGAGGCCACAAAATGCCATAAGATATCATGGAGAGATGTTGTCTGAATGACATTACAAAGCAGCCAATTGAAAGCCTACAAAAAAAAAAAAAGTTATGGAAATGCGCTGAAGTGCATGTGTGTGTGACACCCTGTTAGGACAAACCTCCTACCTTAACACATATTTAAATATGTAATTGTACTTCTCCTACACTGCACCAACTGTTGATGTCCCTGTTATGGTAATGCAACAACCAGACAACTCACCAAATAAAAATAGTGAGTAATGAGGCTGAAACGTGACAGCCCTGTTAGTGGGTAACTAATCTTGTTTTGGATGTACCTTCTGTAAATCATTAAGGCCGACATTGGCAGCTGAAGCATGCTATTGAGTCCCGGAAATCATCTCTAGGAGATGTTCTAAAGCAATATCAGCCATTGTGGTGGTCATTTTTTAACACAGGGCAAATTTTAACATCAGACAGCATAGTATTAAACATTTTATTCTCGAGCAAAACTGGTCAATGTATTGCAAGTTTAGGTCTGAAGAATGCCTAGGCTTTTTTGTGTACTGCTCAAACAAAGTGTGTATTTAATAAGTGTTACCAACTAGTGCTGGAAGATCCCTCGTTTTAATTGGCTGCATATACATTTTTTAAACATTATACCCCTAGAATATGTAGCCCAAATTTTGTAAATATTTTGCCTTTAAAACCACATGATTTCTGATGCATAAAAAAATGTACTTTTATATGTAGTGTGCTACACAAAGGGTCAAATATACCAGGAAAATATGCCTCTGGCTAGTTTTAAAAAATCATGCTATCAACTGATTCATGGTTATGTAACCGATTTGATTCATGGTTATGTAACCGATTATTTTGGTGATCTTTGTATTGTGAAACAAAAAGCAGAAAATATTATCAGCAATCATTAACAAAGATGCCCTACCTCCATGGCAAATACACGGCAAGCAGATTTTCTTAGTGCCTGTTTCATTGCAATTTCTAAACCTTCGAGGTCATGGTGTTGGATAACAAAAGCCAGGACTGGCCACTGGAAATTCCTCTCGCCTTTTGATAGGGAACTATGAGCAGATATCAGCCGTGATAACTCAGGGGATGGATGTCTTAGCAGTGAGGATCCAACTTCTGTAAAACGATTCATATTAATTGATGCCAATGTATCCATGCAGTTTTTATAGCTCTAAAAAGCCATTATTACTAAAATGTATACAATGATTTCTTGAAATTAATGAGTCATTTTAGACGTTATAGGCCTAATAAGAAGGGTAAGTATATTTACTTTTTGTTTTTCAGTGTTCAATAACATGCCAGGGTTCTCAGATACCCTAGTAACAACCTTCTTAATACTGTCTTAGGGTTATTGCATTTGTGGCACTTTGTTCATTACTGCTTGTGATGGAGATCATATACCTGGCTTGGTGATATTACATGAATTCTAAACAAAGTCTAAATCAAAGTGAAATCATATAAAAATTCGTAAGCCTCTCAAAACAAAATGTGACTAGTTTCAACCTGATATCAGTCAGGGAAGCTACAATTTTGGTCCCATAACTGTGGGCAATAAGTTGGCCACTTGCTAGAGTTCTCGAGTTGGCAGTCAAATGGCATGTGTACTAAAAGTTTAGATCACAGCTTTTAGGAGCTGATCACTTACACATATACACTCAAAGTCAAAGTAAATTAGTTTACCTGCGTCTCCACTGTTCACTCTGCGTCTGGGAATAGCCTTTACTCGAGGCTGCAGAATAGAATGTTGCTTGTCATATTCAGAAGCAACGACGGAATAAGACCGTTGAAACACTGTCCGCTTTGCAGAGTCAGTATCTGTTATAGGACTTGTTTCTAGACTGAAAATTAAAAACACAAAATACTCAATATAAATAAAAGCCATACTAATTCTAACAAGATTCTTTACGAAAACGTACAAGACTAAATCAGTTGATTGCCAGGAAAATAAATGAATTAATCTACATTTGACTGAACACTATCATGCCTGTTAATACCTTATAATGCCATGTTTGGTGAAAAATAACATCTGTAGCTATCTATCTCTGCCTATCATCAATCTATCACCTATCCATCCATTTCATCTATCTATCTATCTATCTATCCATACAAACATCTACCATCTACCCATCTCCTCTACAAAATCTCATTTGTTTTGTAGGAGGCTGAGAAAATGACAGACAACACACCAGTATATACCATATGGCTTTTGTTGTACTCAATTAAAGATGCATTAATGTACACAATATTACAATCAGAAAAGTTCCAAATACCTAGGAGGCATAGATTTCATATTGTTCTCTGGCTCCTCAAAAACATTGGGACATGCATCTGGAGTTACCGATATGTATGGTGCTGGGACAGAGGTGGACCGAAGATATCTCATTTCATCTTGAAAAAGGTTGTCATCTTGATAACCAACAAAATTGTCATGATGATGTCTGTGTGTTTAAACAAAATGTAAATTCCAGAACTGTAACAGAGAATGATTTTTAACATGGGCAATGTTGCTGCAATGATATTAACAGATTAACTTGAATAACATTTCCTCTGCATTTCCCCTCCTCCTTTATCTAATCACCATCCCCTCCAGTTTTGGATATGCGAGTTTTCATTGGGGAATAATTATCCTTTTTTAAAAAGGGATAAAAACTTCTAAAGGTAACTGAAAATTATTTTTATACGAAGTTTCACCTTTTCTTCAGCTGCTAAACAAAAAAAAGCTAAAGTAGTCAAGTACCGATTATGTATTAACTTGAACCTGAGCAATGCTAACGTGATTTGATTTAACAGAACATCAAATCTGCAGTTAAGTGCAGGTAATTTAACAAAAGGTTATATAACAAAATATACAGTAGTTGACTATCTCCAATCACTACCTTGCCAAGGTCTGAAGGTAAAGACATTGCATCTTGGGTGGAATGTCCTCTGATATGGTCTCCTTGACAGAGGGTAGGTGGGAGAGGAACGGCTTGGGTGGATGGTAGCAAAGGATATTTGGCTCTGCTGCACTGCTTAAGGATAGCAAAAACAGTGCATTTGCTTTAATCACTTGATGAGCTTCCATAGTGGGGAGTGCTCGAGGAGTCTTAACCTGTACTGGTTTTCTCCTAGATTGTTTTACCTGTGAACACAATCAAATTTAGTATTCTACCATTTGTATCATGAAAGACAAGGTATATAATTTCTAAAAATTATCTGAAAATTATCAAAACAGAAGATTTACACACAAAAACTATTTAATTTCTAGTTACATATGTAAAGACTATGAATCACTTGTAAATGATGTGAAAGAAAAGTAGTGCGAATCCACATTGCACTCGCTGCCAAGAGTACATCAAGTATAAGCTCTTCTTTCTTACAAACTGAAGAGAGATTAGCTGTGTTAGCAGTATTAAGACTGTGGGTGAGGAAAATTGGCTCTTGTAAAGCTAAGAGGCAACTGCAAATCTATCTGAATCAATAATATCTGACAGCATACAGTGGTAGCCCTGCACTGCCATCTGTGGAAAAAGCAGGGACAAGAAGATACATGGGGTGGGAGGCAACCCATTCCTTAAACCTTTATGAAATAGACTTATTAGCATGTGATAAATGTAAGGACTTTGTTTTTGTAGACACATTCTAATAACCCCGTTATTTGTTTGCATTTGTACCTCTGAGTAAAATACAAAGAAATAATGGGGTTATTAGAATGTTGGGTGGAGAAGAGGATGGTTATGCGAAGGGAACAAGGACATTCTTTGACAAGGCAATAGCTGCATGAAGATTTAATAGACATCATTCAAATTGATAGAAGTTATTGGAGACTTGTGTAACAGGATACTATCAATTTGGCTGATGTCTATTGGATCTACATGCAGATACTACCTTATCAAAGAATGCCCCAGTCTCATAACCATTCTGCTAATAAATAAATCCAACAGGACTGCTTTGGCACAAATATGGATTCGTGCAGTTAGTCACAATTAAGTGCAAGGTATTGTTTAATGATTACAGAGGAAAAAGGTAAATTTAAAAAAAATTATTTAAGAAAAATGGATTGTGTGGTTAATCAAAGAGCAAATCTGAGCACTGGGTTTATAGGAACGACAGACAAAAAGCCAGTCAGTTGAGCAGTGTGTACAAAAAACAAACATGAGAATGTGGAATAGATATGTTATAAACAAATAAAATAATGTAAATTTGACTGCAAACCTTCTCCCGAACAGCCACTTGTTTTTCTCGAAGATATTTTTCTCGACAGCGATCACAGACCAAATACCAAGTGCTTCCTCCAATTCCCCCATCCCCACAGTTTCCTGCCCATCCACCACAAAAGTGACCAATGCTGTTATAGCCTTGTCCTCCCGCATATCTTCCACAACCTACACACAATGTCACCGGGTAAGGTGAAAAACAAACACAGAAACATTTAAAATAATTCACATTTCTTTGAACAAATGCTAAACATAACTTTGTAGTGATTAGGTTACCATAGCTTTAGAACATATTTACAAACATGCATGTTACAATGCGACTAATGAAGACTGTGAGTAAATATTAAATGTAGGATTATGTAAGATATGCACTGCAACATAAAGAAATGTGGAAATATGGCTACAGAAAATATTTTGTTGCATAAATGTTACTCTAGTCTAATTTCGTTTTCAGCTTACCTGGATGTGCTTGCCGCATGTGATATGTCACCGGATAAGGGTGAGACTCTCCACACAGCTCACAGATGGTATCTTTTTCTGGTCCTCCTACAGCAAGCTGTGCCATTTCGCCAAACAAATTACCACGGGGTCTGGACTCTGCCTTTTCTTTTTTCTTTTTCTCCTTTTTTGCCTTTTTGTTATCTTTGTCACCGTCTTTCTTTTTTAGCACAGCACAAGAACCAGGGCTTGGGAAAATCATGTTCTGTGATGCAGCTTTTATGGTGGCCAATGAAATGTCTTCCCAAAAAGCCACAAGGTGTTGCAGTGTTAAGGGAAGGGGGGATTTTGTCTTAACAGAATGCTGACTGGGTAAGTCAAAAGCAGAAGTTTCATGTTTGCCATCCTCATATTTTTCATGGAGTGGTGGCTCTTTTAGCATTGATAACACTTTGTTTTTGTTGATACTGCCCATTTTTGAAATATCTGGTCCATGTGGGGCAATGTGAAACATGTTTAGTGCAGAAGAAATTTCTATTGAGTGTCTGTTTTTTAATTTAACCTCCTTTTCTTCTGAGGGTTGTTGATTGTTAAGACTGCATCTTATGGGTGCGTGTTCTTTGGAAAGATCTGGATTAAATTTAAGAAAGGAAGAGCAAGCCATTGCATCATGAACTATACCTTCATGCCAAAGAAAAGCTGCAAACACAGCCCGTGCACATTCAGCCACAGATGGGGACATTGCTTCCTTTGCTGGCTCAATAGACTTTGAGGATTCTCCCTTGAAAAAAAAGTTTGATTTTTCTTTTTTAGGCCGAACATGCCTACTCGTACTTTTGCGGCTAATTTTAGGAGATGCTCTTGTATCTTGCTCTTCTTTAAGCGGTGCCTTTCCTATGCTAAAATGGACTTTACTTGAGCCATCATCAACACTCTTTACCTCTGCATTATCCTCACATGTACTGTCTGTAATACTGTTTGTTTTTAAAGTACTGGATGAGCAAACTTCAACAACTTCACTGTGAAGGTTTTCTTGAACCACATGTGGAGAGGGTGCCCTGTTTTCACTACCGCCTGCAGGTTTGGCATCTTTTGGAATAATTTTTGGTTTAGGTGAAGTGGACCTTCCCCTTAAGGGTTCCGTTAAAGGGACTTTCTTTTTACGTAATGTATCTGGATCAAGCGTGTAAGAGTCTGACTTAGATCTTTCCCGAGGAGGCTCAAGCTTGGACTTGCTAGGACCAGATGTTTTTTGAGGTAGGCTTTTCTCTTGTGGAGATGCAGAGCGTGGAGAGCTTGCACCAGATGTATTCGGCTTTCCAGCAGGCACAGTTTTTGGCTTTGGTGAAGAGGAACGTGAGCCAGGTCCTGGTGATTCAGCTCTAAGACCAGAATTCACTTTACCATCTGTCTTTAGGATTTGCAGAGTGTTGTGGTTGGGAGATGAAGATCTGCTGTGAGAGTCTGATCTCAGCTTTGCAGCATCAGACTTCAGTAAGAGAGATTCACTTGCAGTAAGGCCTTCGTTATTTTTGGGTTTCTTCTGATCAGCATTAGAGCGGCTTATTCGTCCGTCAGGCTTTGGAGATTTGCTCTCAACTCGGTTTTTTGATGGCAAATCTGATTTGTTCACTGCAGATGTAGTTTTCGCAAAGTGCCCTTTGTCATCTGAAGAGAGATCACAAAAAAGTGAAATCATTATCTCAACTTCTCATATATCATTAATTACATTGGAATACTTTATGTGCCATTTGTATGTGGAAAAAAAAGGGGGGAACTAAAAATATTTTCTAAAACGAAGACTGAAACACAGCAAGCACAAAATGACAATATGGGGATCTAGTAAAAAAAAATTTCATCTTAATGACCGCACCAGATAAGACCTAAAGGACATTTTGCTATGAAGTGCATTAAGAATCAGTAAAAAAAAACAATTATAACATTCCATGTTTAGAAAGAATAACAAAAAACACCCATAACACGATATCCCTTTCCATTGTCAATTTTTTCAATTCAAGAACCGCTTGGAGATTCTGACTTCTGGTCAATTGTCATAGGTTAAATAAAGAGCCAAAAATGGCTCAAAAGGTTGCTGTTGCCCCTGGATGTAGAAATAAAGGCTTTTTAATCTTATTATGGAATGCTGCTTATAATCAGCTGTGTTAATCACAATAGGTCAAGGAATATATAAATACGTGTTTAAAATCCCAGAATTCCAGTGTCCCTGCGGTCACAACGGAGCAGGGCTGATGCAATTGCAATGGATTCAACAGAAGTACTACAACTGTGCTCCAATGCAGTTGCAAATTGGATGTAATGGTTTGCCTGGTATCATTTCCAGTGTTTGCTGTTCAAGTGAAGTTTATGCCCGATTCTTTAGATGCAAGCGTGCTGCACCAATTGAAGACTAAGGGAACACCTGGTTTTATGCACAACTGACTGCAGGGAAATTGCTGGGACTGTAACTGTACTTGAGGACATACATGAGCCCTCATGTCTCATGCAACATACAACTCTATTCCCTATTGGCAGCAGTGGACCAAGACAGACCCATCTTTAGGGTTCCAGTGTTACAGATGAAGTAGGGTTATAGATTATAACTATTACTAACAACAGTATTTACTGTACTGATGTAACTACAGCTGCTGAATCACTACAAAAAAAAAAAAAAAGACTGCTTTCCATCATATCATAAATGAAAGTCTGATTTCAAACTCAAGTAGCAAAGACGATTATCTATAATGCGACTGTAATCTATCACATAAGGTTATTTTATAACTTATATGGAAAGTAAAAAAAAAAAATCTTTATTTAATAGAAAACCAATTAGTGGTTCTTTTGCATCAGAGACTTCACCCTCTCCTCATGCCTTTCACATACAGCACTCTCTTCCTGTAAGTTCGAGCACCTGTTATTCATCGGCCACAGGACTTGGCACTCTATCGGGTGCTTCCCTAGTAGCTGGTGTAAATTAAAGATCCCCAATTACAAAGAGAGGATAAGGAAGAAGCAATAAGCAATGCCAAATAAAGATAAGGCAGCAATCAGTCTAAATCAGTAAACAGGTCAGATGCGAAACAGAAAAGATATGCCGAGAGATATCTGTGCAGCAACTCTGCAGAGGCTGAACCATCACCATAGTTGCCTCTTTAAAGGCTCCAAAAAAAGTATCCAAAATGCATCTTAATGATGTCAGTAAAGCAGCTGTAACATATCATACCCACCATTTAAATTTAAAGACAACAGTGCTGCCAGCTGGGTGCTATATTGGAGAAGGCATCAGTTTCACTTGCCAAGATATAAAGTACACACACATACAGACAGTAAAAGAGGGAGTTGATATAAGTAGTAACAGAAACAACTGCATATCTGTTCCATGCACATATATTAGTGTTCAGTGAGTCATCTCAAAACAGTACATGCCGATCCCATCTACAGATAAAGTGCACATTAAAAAAGCCCTCCTTGGGGTACAATATTGTTTTCAGACAACAGGTGTTGCTGGGGGAAAAAAGCACGGATGAGAATATTAAGTAAATCACTGTTGTCTGCATTAGACTGGCTGTGGAATGTGATATATGGGATGGCTTGGAGCCTGTTAAGTTAATGGATTGTATGTTAGCACACACACTCCTATATGTAACACATTTTTCTATACAATTTAAGGCTGATGTCTGCACCACTTGTAGCCCTCAAACTATGAACAAAAGGCACCAAAACATCCTTTCCTCCCACTCTCCAGCCCATCCTGAACTACATTCTCAGAAACTTTGCATCTAGAAGTTTCTTGGAATTGATGTTTAACATGTCCGGGGGGCTGCAAGTATGATGTCAGTTCTGTTGCTCTATATCCCAGGTTTAAAACATTTTCACTGGGTATTTCTGCTTGCAGATCCTCTATTTTTGCACACAAAATGTATACAAGATTTTTCTAGTCTTGTCTTGATGTACAGTTCCCTTGTCCTATTATGATACTCTGAGGACAAAGTAGTGTAACATAACTGTGTTAGCTTATAAAGAGCAACATTTTGTGTATGCAGAATCCCCTGTGCAGCCCCCCTGATTTTTGTTTGAAGATTGGGGACTACCACCATGGCCTTGATAATAGAAGCACAAAAAGCAAAATGGCACTCAGGGCTACAGGGAATTAATCCCTTTAAAAAATCTTTATTTGCGAAAAATGCAACGTTTCGAGGCAAAATAGCCCCTTTATCAAGCATCAGATGTATGATGTATGATCAAGCAATGCTTGATAAAGGGGCTATTTTGCCTCGAAACGTTGCATTTTTCGCAAATAAAGATTTTTTAAAGGGATTAATTCCCTGTAGCCCTGAGTGCCATTTTGCTTTTTGAATTTCCATTGGTTTTTGGGAGGGTGCCGAGCCCTCCAGCAGTGTGCACCGGGTGTTCAATTTTGGAGAGCTAGGGTGTGCGGTAAAGGCCTCTGTTATACTTGATAATAGAAGCACCTGACTAGAAATAACAGGTTCATGTATAGAACTTAGTTTTTTTGCCTCAACGTGATGACTCACTTTTGTCCCAATAACACATGGGAGGTTTTCTCACCAGTAGTTTTCCCACTGGCAATTCATATTTAATGCTGGCGGGAAGGAAACTAGGGCAAGTGAAGTTTTACTGTGGCGACAAAACATCCCGTGTACATTCCAGTTTTATCAGAAATCAAATTAGGGCAAATTGGAATATTATAAAAATGATAAAACCTTGAATACGACAGTGAGACAAAACCAATGGTAATTTACAGAAGACAAAGAATCTTAGGGATATGTTAATATAAGCAGATCCAGTAAATAAGTACAGTAATATGAGATCTAGTAATGTGAGGCCTGGTTGTTTCCAGTGTTACACTTGTTCTTCTTGCAACTCTATTCTTGAAGGGGATAGATTTGCATGTCCATATAGTGGAGAATATATTAAAATTAAAGGCAGGTACACTTGTCATACAGATTTCTGTGTGTGCTTATTAAAGTGTCCAATGCCCTTTAAAGAGATTTTGGGTACACAAATCCCACATTAAGACTGTATATGATAGAATGGCAAAAGGGAAACTTAAAGGGGATTAAAATCCTGTAGCGTTACATTTTGCCCATAATAACCATCCTGCAAGTTCCGTAAGTTCCTTGGTGAATGAACAAGCGCCACAGCTTAGTAGTGGTGGTGCCAGAGCAAAAATAGTTATGTCAAGAATCCGTTTGGATCCAAAGATTGTAAGGAGTATAACCAGAAGGTCTAAATTTGTACTTGTCCTTTAAATGCTTTTTAAATGTCAGGTGATGGATATCCTAGGGTTATGTTTTAAATCTATGGGGAAGGGTTGTTTATTGGGACCAAACCATAGTGGGAGGTTCTTGATGTTATCGTATAAATGTTTGTTTGAACGCTTTGTGTTTTTGGCCTGAGGAAGACGAAACGTTGACTTGATAAAGAGAATGTTTTTGTATTTTGGATAAAAATTCCAGAGTGCATCACAGTATGTGTTGGACTATTGTATTTGGAGGAGGAGAGCTGAGATACCCCAATATGATCTGTATCTGGCGAAAAGTTTTGCAAAGGAGTGCAAGCATGTTCCCTGAAGTAACACCCCACTCCAAGAAAAAAAAAATTTTTACAGGCCCCTACCATGGGGGCAGGACAGACACCCCCTCTGCCGGACCATATGCTCATTGTGGGTCTGCTGTATAGTAGTTATGCCACCTGCACACATGGTATATTCACAAACTGTGCGTACGTTTTTGCCTGGAAATCTTCATTTTTTTGTGTTCCTGTTCCTTTAACAAGATTGCTGTCAAGTTCATGTCAAGAACAGACGAGGGATTCTTTACCTGGAAACCCAATATCCACAAAGCTCAGAAGTATGGGAACAATCATAAAACTATCCATACCACGCTGAGGAAAGAACATATTGTGGTCCCATCTATTTACCTTCAGTATTTTTTTGCAGGCTGGCACCCACCTGCATGGTTGCCTGTCCTTGTATGCATAAATCCACATTGGTGGCAAAACAATCCTATTACATTTATTTAATGTTCAGTAAGCCTAAAGGTGGCCATACACGTGGCGATCGGACGATGTTTCGTATGACCATCGGTCGCACAAAACATCGTAAGATCCGCCACACACCATTCAGGGCTGAATCGGCAGGTAAGGAGGTAGAAACAATAGGATTTCTACCTCCTTCTGCCGATTCAGATCTGAAGGGAGAATTTTGGTCAGGCGCCTTCTATGGCGCCCGATCAAAATTTTCCAACTGGTCCGATCGGCGAGTCATCCGATATCAGCAGGTTCCTGCGATATCGGTCGACTCGTCGACATACCATACACGCACCGATTATCGTACGAAATGAGGTTTCGTACGATAATATCGGTGCGTGTATGGCCACCTTAAGGTATGGTGATCCAGATTATAGAAAAACATTCTGGATATTAGATCCCATATCCAAATGAATATATCTAATATCCTTCTGCTTAACAGAATAATCTGTATCGAGGACCAATGGTGATCATACAAAAATGCCTTCTTCATTATTTTCACATATTGAAAGTGTTAAACATGGCATAACTCCTAACAATTTATCAAGTGGGGCAGGTATTTTTAGATGGTTTGTTGCATGTGGGAGAAAAGATTTCTCGTGCGTGACAAAGTGCTCGATCTATAGTGAGCGAAATCAAAATCATTCCATCTAGCTCATTCACAGAGCTTCCCGTTCTGTATTTTGCATTGAGAATGTAGAGTCTAAGCTCACTAAGGATATCTAGTAGTGGTTTACGGAGTTTATCTTTGGTGAAAGAAAGGGATTTCATTGCAATATTACAGCAGGTTGTACCCAGTTTGAAAATGTTTTGACCTGCACCCAACCCTAACTCGTGCTGCCTCAACCTGCCATTTTATAAACCTGCCCCCTCCCCTCTCTAATGTCATCGAAGAGGAAAGGTTAAGTACAACTGTGTACTGCCCTGTTACTACTGAGTACGTTGGGGAGAGGCTGGACTGGAGGCAAATACAACACACCACTTGCCTCTGGGGGTAATTGGTCACGTGGAACGCCGCTAACACTATCCTGTAGAGCATGGATCCCCAACCTTTTATACCCGTGATCCACATTCAAATGGAAAATGTTTTGGAGAGCAACACAAACATGAAAAAAGTTCCTGGAGGTGCCAATAAAAGCTATAATTGGCTATTTGGTAGCTCCTATGTTGACTGGCAGCCTAGAGAAAGCTCTGTTTGGCAATTTCACTGGGTTTTTATGCAATCAAACTTGCCTCCTGACCAGAAATTTAAAAATAAGCACCTGCTTTGAGGCCACTGGGAGCAACATCCAAGGGGATGGTGAGCAACATGTTGCTCACAAGCCACTGGTTGTGGATCACTGCTGTAGAGCATGTAAAATATCCAGTTCCCCTTGATTGTATTTTGGCAATGATTGACATTCTATAACTAATGAAAAGCAAAAAAAAAAAAAAAAAAAAACAATGTTTAAAAAATGTTTCTAAAATGATTCTATAAGATGGAGCAGGATGTTCTTTTATGCAATGAAGAATTGCTCACAAGATGCCAGATGCTCTGTTACTAATTTATTCCAAAATATTAACTAAGAAACATACTTTTTGAAAGAATAGGTAGAATGTATTTCCAGCACAAGTTTTATTAAATTTGCTGAAGTTTGGGAAAAAAAAAGGTATTTTAGGTGTGCATTGCTGCTATACTCCCAATCGTATTGATCAGGACTTAACTTAGAAGGTAGATGGAAAATCCACTGGGGAGAGCTTCATACTGGACTGTTCATAAGTACTGGCTAAATATTTATACTGTTGGCTGTTAAATGGTTGAGTGGTATATTTCCTGCAGGACATATATAACTACAATTTGACAAGCTATGTAAATAACAACTTTAGGCAAGGGCAAGGACATGCATTTAAAAAGCAGTTAATCTTTTTATTTATTTCCAAGCCTGTAGAAGGTTCCCAAGTATGATCAGCTTTAATAAAAACAAAAAGAAATGCTCTGCATTTTGCTAAAAGTATTTTAAGTATAGTTTAACTGAATCATTAAAAAACATAAAACACACAAAACAGACTTGCATAACCAACTGAGAAAAAAAAAATCCCACCAAGCGTTAGGTTAAGCATGAATACCCACCCTTTTGTTTGAAAGCAAGAGATGAAAAAGCAGATGCAGGAGCAGCTTTAGGTTGGTGAATACTCTCACGAGAAGCAACACTGCTTGATGAAGGGTCTATAGTGGAAACAGTTGCACAGAAGCAGCAGAGATTTTAGCAAAGTAGAAAACATTTTGTACAGCATGCACCTAGCTGAAGGACCCAGATGTTGCAAGACACACTTGTCCCTACTGTGCCATACTTTCTAGCACAGTGACGTAAAGAAACACATTAAAAAAAAAACCAAAAAAAAAAACCTGCAGATAGATTCCATTACACACACACAAAATAATGTTGGGTTCCTGAAAAGTCCCCTGTGCAATGGTAATATTTCAGGACTATAGATCTAATTTTGAATTGAATTTGCCAATATCCATAATGGCACTTATGTGGTTGCTGTGGTTTCCCCTAAGAAAAGAGCACAGTAAATAAATAAAGGTCCATATTTTCCTTCTTTATCCAATTCAACATTGTGTGCTTTACCAAAGTACTGTTACAGGGGAAATCTCCTCAAAAAAAAAAAAAAATTTTTTTTTTTTTTTTTGCCTAATGAAAAAAGAAGTTTAAGCAGCTTTCCAGTAAGCGGTTTTCAGTTTTTTGTTTTTTTTTTTTGTTTTTTTTTAAAGTAAATGTAATTGCAAGCAGTTTATGTGTATCCCTTTCTAATCTCTGGTTCTGACTGGTTTAAGTTACATTTTTGCTGGAATTTTCCAGTCAAAATTAATTTTCATTACAAAATATAAGTTCCCTTGTTGGCCATTTACTCCAGTTTATAGACAGAGCCATGGGGTATAAGTGGCTGTTTCATATAAACATATAGCATGGGAGTCCATATATATAAAACAATGTTTATCTAAGGAAATCCTTTTTGTAACAAAAAGTATATTTTCCAGCCATTGGATAATCCCACAATAACACTGTGATGTGTCCCTCTGGCTGGTAAGAGGTACTGTGCTTACATACAAACTAAGGGCACGTATACATGATTTTTTTCCTGTGTAAAAGGATGCACATTTGTTTCACCTGAAACATCTTGCTAGCATCAAAAACAAGCATATATTTTTCAGAGAAATTAAAATTTTCGTTTTTTTTTTTTCGTTGTCTTTGTACTATTTGCAATCAAATACAGGGTTTAAAGGAGAAGGAAAGGCAAAGTCACTTGGGGGTGCCAAAATGTTAGGCACCCCCAAGTGACTTAACTCGCCTACTTTTTACCTCGGGCTGGTGCCCCTGTTCGGAGAGAATAGCACCAGCCCGGGGTACCTGCAGCGCTTCCTCCTTCCTGTTTGCGTGTGGAGTAGAGTGAAAAGCCGAACTTTAACAGAAAAGTCGGCTTTTCACTCTACTGCGCATGCGCCTGTCATGGGGTCCTGGCAAAACGAAGCAGGAAGGAGGAAGCGCTCCGCTACAAGTACCCCAGGCTGGTGCTGTTTCCTAACAGGGGTAAAAGGTAAGCGATTAAAGTCACTTGGGGGTACCTAACATTTTGGCACCCCCAAGTGATTTAGCCTTTCCTTGTCCTTTAAATTATTTGCAAATCATCCCTTTCTGTTTTTATTTTTCACAGTGTTCCAAATATTTTTTTTTGGAAGTGGGGTTGTAATGAACCCTGATAAAGCCAGAAAAATGGAGGAGCAGCTGAACTCCTGTCAAGATTAGCCTTTTTAATACTGAGCTTACAGTAACAGGATACTTATTCTTGCTCTTAAATTTGGTTAGTGTAGAGCAGTACTATGATTTCACTGCAGTGGGGAAATTTAGAACTTTCCCCATGTTTGGGGAGGGGGGCTGAGCTATTACAACAGGATGTCATACAAAGATCTTGTGCAAGATGAAGGCCATAACAATCTTTACGAGGGCCACATCCATAGGCCACCAGGGTAAGAATTTTTGCAATGGATAAATCTACAGCCCATTGAACATTCTGTTATTTAAATTGAACGTAGTGGGGATCATGTAAACACTGGGCAGGTTTGCACATGGAAATTAACCCATGGCAACCAATCAGATGTTTCTTTCACTGGTCTGCCTGCAGCTGACTAAAAAAAAAAGGAACAAAAAAACCCCAAAAACTAATCACAGGGCTACTGCCCAGTATTTTTATAAATTAACCTTGGTATCATTATTGTTAGTATCTTCCAATAATCACCCCAATACACAAATATTTGTACAGTGTATTTGTACAGTTTTGGCAAACATCACTGACCCCACCTATCAGCCACAACAACAATAAAGTTTAAGAGTTGTAAAGGCAAAATTGCTCTGACAGGAGCATGACACATGAACTAATAACTATACAGTCTGATCAGACACTGACCAAACTGTATGTGAAACTTGAATGCGAGTCTGACTTTTAGCAATGAAATACATACAGTGAAAAGGAAAGGTAGAGGTAGGGATGTATTTTATAACACATTATGCCAGATGAAGCACTGTAAATTATTTAATACATGTGCAAACAGTTTTAAGTTACATAAGAGACTGTTTTCAAAAATATATATAGCTACATTTAAAATGCTATGTTTTTGTACTTTGTCAAGAATTCAGAGATTAAGACTCAGAAGTCATGTATGTATGTATGTATGTATGTATATCTTTATTTCATAGAGTCTTACATTAAAAAAAAAATTGTAATTGTCATGACACAACTATAGGAATTATTACTCAGTCTTTCCAACCCTATCATACAAATTACCGATTTTTTTTGTGGAGTAGTCATCACACACAAATGCGTAGATGAGTTAAATAATTCAAAGTCACGGTTGGTTTCAGACCTCTGAATGGTCTAACAAGCTCTCCCTTATGAAAAACCTCACATTTAACAGCAGTTGCTTCTCTTACAGCATCTGGCATATATAATAGGTACTTTACTTTTAAAGAAGTCATGGTGAAAACCCATCCATTTTAACAAATACAAATGAATAAAAAAAAAATCAGCTAAACTGCATGCAAAAAAAGTGTCTGAAGAAACAAATGACACTTTCAGAAAAATGGATGGATGAGGTACATAAGACTGACAAACTTACTCTGAAGTGGAGACTGAGGCTGCTGGAAGGAGGGGGACTGCCCGAACACAAATGGACTGTTGACTAGGGAAGAGGGAGGTTTTGCTGCTTGATCAAAGATGGAAGGAGTTGGGAAATTAGGCCGTGACTGAATGGAATTCAGTATGGCACTCAGCTGATCACCTGCAGTGGGCAAAACAGTTAAAACTACAACCCATTATTAAGTGTCTCAAAAGCTCTCTCTCACTCATTTTAATGGTAGCAAAAGTGACTGAACCACAAGTCCAACCACAATGCAAAAGAAGAACTTGCAATGAAACTGGTGCTTGTAAGGACTGATTTGAAAATGTCTGTACGATTTAGTTGTATAAAAAAATGTATCTTAAAAGGAGAAGGAAAGTCATTTTGGCATTTCACTGCCAATAGATTTGCCATATTAGTGCCACCTAGAATGATATATTTATTCTACAGATAGCATTACCATACCTGAGTAGAGCGCCCTAGAAGCTTTCTCTGTTTGTGTAAGATTGCAGCTGCCATTTGTAGCTTGGTCTCCTAGCTTCCTGCTTGAAGTCTAGCATAGTACAAATCACGCATTCCTAAGAGTGGGGGGAGTGACTTTTATGAATTCTTATGGGAGGGGGCAGCAGGAGAGGGAAGAGAGGAGAGAACTTTGCAGACTCTGGCCCCTGGAATGAAGGCTTTTTCTGAGAGAGGAAGTCAGATACACTAGGAACATGTTTACAAAAAGGAGACAAAAAATCCTGTGGTTTTTTTTTTTGATAGAGAACTCAGTGCAGCTTTTTAGTGAGTGCTTATGGCTGTATTTACATAGACCTTTCTGATAAAGATTACTTAGTTTTTACCTTTCCTTCTCCTTTAATGTATAAACAGATATGTTTGAATTTAAAATATTAGTAAATACTATAAACATAATTATATACAGAGTATATAATATGTATATGTTGTTCTGCAACACAAGTGTCATAATATCCATTAAGTATGAAAAATTTTCATTCAGTAAAAATTAATTATTTCTTGGCAACAAGTGTGCTATTTTATAGCAGGATGGTCTTTATTATACAGTAGAGAGCGATTAATGGCATTTGTTTCTGTTTAAATTCTTGTCTAATAAATAAGCCAATGTATCCTACACAGCTTCTGTTATTCTCTATTTTAGAGCCAATAGATTACACAGCAGCTTATTTATATAAATTGCATTATTGCTTCTGAAGCAAATACACAATTTGTATAAGTGCAGGATAACTACATTAGATTTAAATGCTAATGCTTTTATTATGCTAATTTAGTTTGGTGTTATTGATTCATTAACTCAGAAAAACACTATAAAACCCCAGGATCACCTGTCTACAGAATTGCCTGAATTTCACATTTGTGGGACAAGTTCTTGGCTCTATAAAAGGAATAGGTGAATAGGTGACAAAGTTACAACTGACTTGCATGCAACGATGGATGTTATTGATATAAGTAATAGAGTTTTTGAATTCAAAGCCCCAGCTATGAATAATGGGTATTTAAACTGATATTTAAATGTACTTTTGCAATTATTTTTGGACCACCGATATTACAACATAGGCTAGACCAATACGCAAAACCAATTAGTGCATTTAAGACTGATTCTGTTATGGGCAGAAAGCTCAGTGCCCCATGCTACTAACAGCTTCTACGGTCTCCAGCCATGTATTCCACCTGCACTGGTACAGTACCACAGAGGGGTGAGGATGGGCAATTTTGGTGAGAGTATAACACTACCAATCTCGTCTGGGGAGACACAGAAGTATTGTAGTGAATGCTCATTTATGCAACAAGTTATATTTTTTTCTTAAAAAAAAAAAAAGGCAAAAAGGTATGAGCAAAGGAGGGCATAGCTTTCTGTGTGAAGAGCAGCTGCCTTTTACTGAGGTAATTTTTCAAAAGACAAAAGCAAACTCAGAAATAAAATACACACAGTTACAAAAGAAAACCTTTAACCACATGAGCTTAGAGACAGAAAATAGAGAGAGAATTAAAATATTCTGTGAAGTAAAGGGGGAAGCATTCACCACAACTGGGACTGAAAAAAATAAGCTCATAGAAGTGCAAAGGAAAATACTCTGAGGGAGAAATTGTTCTACATGTTACACACAAATTGGAATTTCTGTAGTTGTAACAATTATTAAGCTATTAATCTGCTAAAGTTTATAGTCAGAGGCAACACCATGAACAGCAAACAAAAAGCAAATACTTTCAACTCTTAGGGCTCTGGCACACGGGGAGATTAGTCGCCCGCGACAAATCTCCCTGTTCGCGGGCGACTAATCTCCTCGAGTTGCCATCAGTTGCCATCGCACCGGCGAAAATGTAAGTCGCCGGTGGGATGGCACACGTGGCGGCGCGATTTTGGCACATCGCCGAAAATGCTTCGCGAGGTAACTTCGACGATTTGCCAAAATTGCCTGCGCATTGTGTGCCATCCCACCGGCGACTTACATTTTCGCCAGTGGGATGGCAATTCGGGGAGATTAGTCACCCGTGACAGATCTCCCTGTTCGCGGGTGACTAATCTCCCCATGTGCCAGAGCCCTTAAAATCTTTGCTGTTATCTCAACTATAATACAGGAGATGCCACCTATCTGGAAAGATGTGTTATTAATCCAGTACAGCAGTGTCATTCTGTCTTGCCAAAGAATGCAACCTTCAGAGAGTGGGGTATGACTGAATAGATGGAAATGCACTGCAAGCTACACCATCAAGCTCCACTCTCTATAGGTGAGGTAAATAACTATCATAGCTAAGCCTTACCCTGTATGCAAGTAGACTTTATAACAGAATAAAACGTTGATCCAGGTATAGTAACCAAACAGAATTCAGCACAAGACTATTTTCTAATTTAAAAGCAAAATATGGATTACAAATACTTGAGCAACTACAGCTGTCTTGCTATGTTTCAGCCAGACCCCACAAAGTCTTTTTAAGCACAGAGAGCACAACAGCACTCTACACCAGCATATCTGCCACCCCTAGATACATGGACTAGAGCTGTTCCCTCCCCCTCCAGCAATAGACCAAAAGTTCCTCTGAACGATATTGTATAATCTTGAAAAATTAATGGGATTACTACAAGAATCTGTTCGGGAACTGTAAACAAAATAGTTTCAGATGCTTTGGCACCCACCATCAAATCGAAAGAGCTTTCAGATTATCATCTCTTACAAATGCAGACCGCTATGCTTTCAAGTAACAGCTGCCTGAAGGACTGTAACTAGTGCTTACAAGTTATTACTGTAGCAGGCAGTAATGATTTGCCACTGCAACCACCTCCTGAATGTGCCAAAGTACTGATATTGCCCCATATGCCATTACCCTTAAAGTTTTCAAAAAGCAAAAGTGTTTTTGTGTTTGTAATGTTTTTTTTAAAAAAGATAATGGTAGACATAAGAACATTCCATGATATTTTCATTATGTCCCTCTTCATAAATCACCTTACATCCAAATGCTACCTAAGACTGAATACCACATTTCGGTTTGTTTAGTTCTGTCATATAAAACTAGTAAGTTTACCTTTGTTATTTCCAAGGCCATAATCAAAGCCTGACACAATGTTGCCACTTGTGCTACGGTGAAACATTTGAATGGTGAAAGGGCTTGGAGGTGGAGTTTGAGAACCTTGATCCAAAATGATTTGCTCTGTTGGGGGAAAAAAAAAAATTAACATCCTTAAGGGACAACAATGAACAACTGAATTCCTCTTTGCTGTTTTTATAGCACAGCCCACTATAAATATATGTAAACGATTACCTATTTAGCTATTTTTGAACTAATACTACTTGTAAAAATGTGTTTTGTCTATTAAATATTGAGATTGTCTGTTTAATTGTTTTGATACCTAAAAAGAGAGAGAGAGAGAGAGAGGCGACACTTTTTGCATGAACAGCTTTTACTACATAATGACTTTCTCCTAAAATACACTTCCTGTCTGCCCCAATATTTAGAGTATCTGTAATGTTTTTAGAAGCCGTTGCTTGTACACGTTATAGAATAGAATAGAATGGACTGTCAAAATATGGTTCAAATTGGGCAAAATACCCAACCAAATCTAGGAATTAAGGTCGGCTTTAGTTAGAAAGGTAAACAAAAAATATAAGGACCCCATACCACTCTGTATAAGTATATATTTTCAGCAATGCTCCATGTGAGATCCACACTGATCCAGGTACACTAACCAATAGCAAGAGAATGTAGTATTTCCTGGTCTATTTAAAAGAAAACCTCTGCTATGGATTACAAGTCCTGGAACAAACTAAGTGCTTTATCACAGCAATAAAAGTTGTTCTGTGTGATGTTTCAACCTCAAACCACTAAAACTCAAAAGATATTGATCTTTTTTTTTCGTAAACCGGCAGTTTGCATGAGTATTTAATTTTCCCACTTACATGTAAGATGAACTTTTATCCAACCTTATGGAAAATGTTCCCTTGCAGTAATCATAAGCATAAAATATATAGTAGTCCAAACATAAAACATTTAGTTGGTGCATAAACATTCTGTTATATCACAGCAAACAGCCTAGATATCTTAGTGCTTCATGACTCCTTTTACAGAACTGAGTGCTGCCATCAGTATTTGTATATTGCATCATATGTACATCATTGTTGGTACAGGTCACTGATATAACATTCCATTAACAGAATTAATTGATATTATGGGGGCAGTAACATCATGCCATGGGGCTGATTTTGATCACCAGGAACTGGGCATCTCGTTAAAAGGAAGAATACATTGTACAAGTTACAGGAAAGTGTTGCAACCTGCTTCAGTTTGCTTAAAAACTGTGGGTCAAAGTTAATTTTCAACAGAAGGGCAAAGCTGGTCTGGCTTTAACTTGTGGCTGAAGCTATACATACAAATAAGACATTTATTATTTAAACAAAATGTTAAATATTTGATGAAAACGAAGTTGACAGCATTCCTTTAAAGACACTTTAAGGGCGAAGACACACAGAGTTACTTGTCATGGCTACTAAACACCAGAAAATACTGCTATAGACAATACTGAGAATTGCCTCTGCTAAAACACACATAGAGACAATTATCAGTAAATGATCAGCATTGTTGATTTTTAGGGTGAAGACACTCTGAGCTACTAGTAGCAGCTACTTCTTCATAGCTACTAAACTCCAGAAAATCCCCTGCCATACTGAGAATTGCCTCTGCTAAAACACACATAGAGACAATTATTATAGTAGCTCCACGTGTCTTCACCCTAAAACACTTTTTTAGTGCCTAGAACAGATGCCTGTATACAGCAGACACCTGTCTAGAAAGAAGCAGACCACAAGCTATGTGTGACTGTGCCCTTAGTCGCCCCGCAACAAATCTTCTTTGTGGTGGGCAACTAATCTCCCCGCAATGCCATCCTACCGGCTAGAATGTAAATCGCCAGTGGGATGGCATACGCGTCTCTAAGATTTCCCAAAGTCGCCCTTGGGTGACGCGGGTACATTCTAGCCGATTAGTCGCGGGGGGACTAATCTCCCCGTCTGCCACTGCCCTTAGAGTCTAAGGGCACAGTCACACATGGCATGTGGTCTAAGGCTTAGACTATAATCTGCTTGGCCCCTTTAATTTTTTCAGTTTATCAGGTTACACTTCAGTTAGTAAGCGTATAACCTAAATCTACTAAAATGTAAATGTGGAAGTTTGAATTAATCACAATTTGCATTTTGGTCTTTCTATTCTTTGGGGCTTCAGAATGAGATTTGCCTTTCAATTCTGCCTTTGCTCCCTGGGTGCAAGAAGTTGATGACCTTGTCAACAAGACAGTCATTTTGAGGCTGGATTTTTATCTAAATAATTAATCTACATCATAATAAATGTTGATAAAAATATATATATAACTATAATATAAATTTCCATTTTAGGTTTTCTGTTGCAGAACACACTTTGACATGCCATCCATTTGGAATAGAATGATATGTTAAATTATGGTAACTTGCCATCCTCATGACGAAGGTATTGATTGCCACTAGGATCTCTAGCCAGGGACCAAGCCTCGCCTTCATCATTCTCACAAAACTCTACCATGCTGTTCTTATCAAGCTGCACCCATGTTCCTTCAGAACCGACCACCTGGTGCAGAAACAGAAACCACAAGTTTCACGGAGATCTTAAATTTTCAAAGGAACAGATAATTAATAGTGATGCATGAATGCTATCAAAATCGAGTTTATAACATACGCTAATTACAGCAAGGTACCGGGTATGAAATAAAAGATCAACAGTTCAACAAAATAGTGTCCATTGTCATAATGTAGAATTCACTTTAGAAACAGCAGCATAAAACAGTTCAGTAAGAAACACCAAGCTTATTATGAAGCAATACATCTTTACACAAGATGCATTTACCTATCCAAAACAATTAAGAAATAGCATGACACACTACACCCTGACTTAAAGTTTGTACCAAAATTTCACAACACCGCATATTGTCATTTCATGAAATGCAAAGTAATTTACCAAGTGAAAAAGAAGTTTTAAAAAGCACATAATATTAAAGTGATAGATTTGGTTACAGTTTTGCAAGCAGTGGCATTACTTTTACTTCTCTAAACTTGGAAAACGCAGTCATCAAAAAAACAAAAAAGAAAAAAACAAACCACTGGCATAACCCTCAGTGCCAAGAAAACAAACAAAAATAAAAGTGGAGATGAAGCCTTACTGCTCTGATCTATATATGATATAATTTGAATAAATTAAGTTGAACTGTAGCTACACAAATCCATACCTCGCCCACAGCCTTGACTTTGTTTCCCAGAACTAACATTCCAATTGGGATACCTCTAAGGTTTGGGCAGCTTCTGATGTTGTGACCAGATGGCCCAGTCTTGACTACCTTGTAAAGGCCAGGCCCACTCCTGAGTACAGGTACTTCATGTTCTTGCATTGTTACTTCCTGGGAACAGCGTGCTTTTAAAACCTCATCAGATATACATGCCTGCTCCTTAAAGAAGAAAAAAAATGTAATATTAATATAAACACGTAGCAGAAAGTGCACTTATACATAAGGGATCTAATTTACTACTACAATTTTGTTTCTCTCAATTTAATATAAAGAAAGAATGTTTACTTTGTAGAAGTAGCCTGAAACTGCTGCTTCACTACTACTTAAAAGGGGCTGTTCACCTTCCAAACATTTTCAGTACTAAATTTTTATTTTTTTTTTCAAATAAGGATTTAAAGGTAAATATTTAAATTTATATTTTACTCTTTCCCAGAAGTGGCTCAGAGGGTGTAAGGGGTTCACAAATTTTCTGAAAGTAAGACCTTAGTTACTTTTATGTTAGCTGTTGACAGAGCCAAAAAACCGGAGTACTGCATTTGGTAAATGTACCATTGGAGTCAATTCTACTGTTTGAGGCCATCACCCAAAGGTTTAGGTGGCTGATTAGCTAATTATTGTCTGATAACTTATGCCCTAGATTACAGATTGCATCCCTGGTTGCTGAAATTTCTTCAGTGCTTCTGAGAATTGTATCAATCAATGCAGCACATTAAATTAGCAAATGGATTAAGCCACTACTGAGAAACATTAAAGTAAACTAAAAGAATAGATTTAAAGGCTAACTACCTCGAAGTTTAGTATAACAGTGTAAAGGTGATTAAGAGTTAACTATTGGTGCCCCAAGAATATTTCTCCATCAGTCCATTAAAGTACTCTTGATGCATAAATAGATAAAAATGCATTTGTTAAATATCTATAGTCAATAGAACCTTTGTTATGTTAGTCCCTTTTTTAATAATATAAGTTAATTTAGTTTATTAAATATTAAGATAAAAACTGTCCCAAGAGCAATCTTATAACTTATGTTTTTACCATGCATGGCTGGTATAGGCAAACCAAGCTTTTTTTTACTGGTTTTGCCAAGAAGTATGTAAGAAAATCAAATAATGGGGATGCAACTTCTTAAAGGGGTGGTTCACCTTTAGTTAACTTTTAGTATGTTATAAAAGGGCCAATTCTAAGCAACTTTTGAATAAGTCTTCATTATTTGTTTTTCATCGTTTGAATTCTTTGCCTTCTTCTAACTCTTTGCAGCTTTCAAAAGGGGGGCACTGACCCCTGAGCCAAAAAACTATTGATCTGTAAAGCTACAGTTTAACTGTTATTGTTACTTTATATTATTTATTTTTCTATTTAGGTCTTCTCCGATTCATATATCAGTCTTTCATTCAAACCACACCCTGGTTGCTAAGGTAATTTGGATCCTAGCAACCACATAGCTGCTGAAACTCCAAGCTGGAGAGCTGCCGAACAAAAACTGAAATAATGGAAAAACTACAAATAATAAAAAATAAAGACCAAATTCAAATTGTCTCAGAATATTACTCTCTACATCATACTAAATGGAGGACAACCCCTTTAAGGTCTCACACAAATGTTTCCTAAGTGTTTCTTTCATAAAGTTCCTTGTGGTGGATCTTTCATGAATTCCACTGAAAGGAACTGCATAAAGAAATGCCCTGTATTTCCTATGTGATTGTACTCACTATGGTGCAGGCAAGCACAGAACAATGGTGGGACACAACTTGAGATGTTCTGCCAGTGTTAACATTTACCTGCGCCACAGTATGAACTCGGAGACTAGACTAAGCTAGGTTTCTGCCTGTGTTCCCGTGGTGGAATAAATTATCCACCACAAGCAGATTGCTCATGTTTTATAAGTCCTGGCTACCTTAAGAAGCATAATTATATTACATAATTTTTATTTAGGACTAAACTAAAAAAAAAAAAAAAATCCTGGTACTATTTAACACCACTACAGACCTGGTATAACCTACTGAAGTCAAGAGAACACAAATGTTCCAAAATTATAATTACACAACATTATAACAACTTTATAAAATTAAATTTTTTTTATATATGCCTCTATGAGCGCATATACAGGTATGGGACCTGTTATTCAGAATGCTAAGGATCTGGGGTTCTCCAGATAAGGGGTTTTCCAATAATAAACCAAACAGAACAGTTTTGCCTCTAATAAGTACTTGTCTTATTATTACAGAGAAATATAATCATTTTTAAGAATCTGATTGATTTGATTTAATGGCCATCCATAATTCAGCACTTTCTGGATAACAGGTTTTTCAGATAACCGATCCTATACCTGTACTTGTTTACCAGTATATAAAACAGAGTTTTGTGGTTCAAGCTTGCTTCTACCCTGAGATCACATGATCAGAAACTGTGAATACTTAAGACAATGCTCTGAAAAGCCATTAGCTTATTTGTAACATGACTATTTGATGAAATCAAACTCAAGAGCTAACAAAGTATGCACATACATTAAAAGCAAAAAGCAGATAAGATATAAATGGAAAGTATACTCCGAGTATTACAGGTATTAATAAATATACTCACTACTTAAAGCCACATACACAAAACGAAAAAAAAAAAAAAGCCCTTCAAAATCAAATTTCTCAAGAGGAAAAAATTACTAGGAGTTGCAGAGAATAATTATCTCAACTGCCTTAAAACTTAAAGCACAAATGTGACCCATGAATGTAAGCTGAAATGGAAAAGCATAAGGAGACTACTTTAACACAAATTAAAGTCTTTGTGGGTCCTACCAACTGTAAGCTTGTGCAGCACTGATTTGGTCTAATGACGATTTTGCTAAAAACACACAGGATTAAAAATGTATAAAGAATACAAGACAAGGAGTTTTAGGGGCTGGAAAACAACCGTATACCGTACAATATATCTTCAAAGAATAAAGTGTGCAGAGTTAAAATAAGGGAAGTATTTTTAATTGCCAGTATGAGTCTGCTGCAGAAAACCCGTCATATTATTAGGAGAATTATCATATCATTTATATAGACAGTAATACAATGTTAATAATAAATACAAGCTAACATATATATAACTGCTCTTTCATATGAAATCAAGCTAATTTCATCTTCAGGGTTCCTTTAAACCACTGGACAGGAAAAACGTAACTAAGAAAAAAAAAAAGTCTACACCAATTTAGTAACCAAGCTCCTTCCACAAAAAACACATTAACTGTGATGATATGAGAGAGTAAAAGAACTAGAGAAACCAATTTTAGCATAACTCACCTGAGAGATAAAAGCTTTAGAAGTCCAAGAAAAAACGTCAAAGTCCCTGGCTCCTTGGCTAGCATAAAAGATATTCTAAGCAATAGATTTTGAGAAAGGAATATCAAGACAGAAAAGTCAAAAAGCAAAGCAAGGTGCGTGAAGGATCAAGAAAGGAATATACATTTCAAACCAATGAGTGCTATGCTCAGCCACTTGTGTTTGTGGAATTCAGCTTCAAATGTGAGAAGCTTGAAATGGATGTAGTGTGTCATGCCATTTACAGAACAATAAAGTAAGTCTGTTGAGTAAGAACCAAGACCATGCTACTACAGCTCTTACCATTAATACAGAGACAGTATTGCAGCTTATTAGGAACAGAATGTCACAGAGCACTAGAAAGTAGGAGTTTCCGGACTAAGAATATAATTTAAAATATTTAATAACACACACAATAAAGAAAAAATTACACACACAGTTTAGATAAGTGAATAGTTAGGGGGCTGTGTAATGTTGCACCACATTAAGTGCCTGCTAACATTACAAGAGTTACTTTTAACAATGAATTATACTCATTTTGTACCATTATATATTTAGTCAATACAAAAAATAATTTGGTTAAACGGTTAGTAAAAAGACTTGAGACAGGGCCTTTATATCAGATTTTGAGGAGTCCGCCATTAACAAGGCAGTATAGTACATGAGCCCTGGGCAGAAGTAAAAGGGACCATATGATGTAAACATCTCTTCTATTCAGATTCACCCTTCTGAGCCAATGACCAGAAGAAACAAATTAATGCTTTTGGAAATCGAAATAGAACTACAGGTTTAATTTAAACACACAGGTGCTTAAATGCACGCAAATCCTCATTTATTAGCCCATAATGCAAAATTTTTCCTCAGAATTTAAGTATTACAGAGAGCTCCTGCTTGGTTAGTTGCATAAAAGATCTATTTACTTTTTATGGTCTACATCAGTGGTTCCCAACCTTTTTTGCACCACGGACCGGTGAGGGGTGCGGTGCAACTAGTGCTAGTTAAATTTTATATTATGCACTTTACTATTAATATTATTATTACATACAGCTTAATAAAGTACTTTGGTCCTTGTCGTTATCAGTAGAAATCTTCCTGGGCTTTGCATAGCTATTGTCATGGCTGTGTAACGCATTAGGAACTTGGGATCACAAGTAATTGGGACCAGAGGTGGCCCGGTTCAGCACAGCCCACGGCCTGGCACCGGTCCCCGGAACGGCGGTTGGGGACCCCTGGTCTACATGACAGTAGTCATGAATAACCCCCCAAAAAGGAAAAAAAAAGAATAATAAATCTTATAAAAATTAGGTTATACATTACATATTGATCTATGTATGTGAACCCGCTCTAAGGGATAGAGAATTGAGATTGGCCCCATCACCAAAAGATTAATGATTCATGTAGATGGACAAATTGTACATTATTTGACTAGTCCCCCAAGGGGCACGACTGGTCTGCGAAACACTAGATAGACCTGTTAATATTTTTTAGTTTGAAAATCCAGTGGTAAATTGCTGAAGGCTTTGGATGCGTTAGATTGTGTCTTTCTGAATCCAAACGTCTGTTTGCCAAAGGCTTTCACTATTGCATATAGGAAGTCATTGGTGTAGCCAGTGCAAGCCTATACATTCATTCCATATTTTTGTCCAGCTGACTTTCCAAATAAAACTTGCACTTATTATTAATATAATCTGGTACACAAGTATTTGATTTCAGATTATAAAAGCACTTAATGCAAATGCTGCCTGAAGGCCACGCTAAAACTTGAAAATGGTCCCATTGAGGAAACGTTGCCTTTTTTTTTGGTCTACTTTTTGAGCCATAAAAGCACTCTGAAGCAACATTCTTACTGCCCTTACTGTGTGCTACAGTGAATTTTGTTTTGGACCTTTGCTATGTTTGTAACATAGCTAGTTTCTCTAACTTTATCCTTCTTTAATCCCATACTACTGTTTCTTGTATTTGCAAAATTTCCCAACCTCTTTAAAATGTTCTTTTACCTTAAACAAGACAGGTATATAAATCAAAAAAGAGTTTCCGTCCAGTAGGCCTTAAGCTTGCTACCATTCCATCCTTTTGTTCAAGCTTGTAGCATTCTTTAGGTATGCATACATCTTAGATTGTTGGTTTTTGGTTTATTTTTTATTGCTTGGGGTATACCAATGATATAACCATTTTGAGTGCTAATTCACTTATCACCCACAGCATGTGGACCCTTTGTAATCTGTTTTTTTATACCGGTTGAACATTAGGATAGTTTTGCAGAGCAAGTTGTCCTGTTTGTTCCTATTTTTCAAATACATTAGTCCAGGGGTCGGGAACCTTTTTGGCTGAGAGAGCCATAAACACCACATATTTTAAAATGTAATTCCATGAGAACCATACAATATGTTTGGCCGCGGATGCTGCGGGGCAAGGTAGGGTGGGTCCCAAGGATGTCGGATGTGGATGCGATGCAGAGGAGGTCGTGGTCTGCGCTCGGCGGATAGAAGACGTGTTCTAAGGCTTAGAACACGTCTTCTATCCACCGAGTGCAGGGGCAAGGTTTAGAACACGTCTTCTATCCGCCAAACACAGGCCACACTCCCCATTATTTTTTTTATTAAAGATTTGGCAGCGAGCCAGATGCAGCCATCAAAAGAGCCACGTTTGGCTCCCGAGCCATAGGTTCCCTACCCCTGCATTAGTCCCTAATAATGCTGTAATGATCATCAGTATGGAAACAATATGACAATCTTAACATCTAAACCTACCATTACTCACTCTCAAGATTAAATGTACCCATTTAATTGTAATAACCATACAGCAAAACTCACCTGGCTAACAGATATTATTACAGTTAGATCTGAAGCTATAATATGACATTTCTTTAACTTGCCTGAACTATTTAACTCTTTCTAGCCCATCTTACTTCTGGCCATAACTGGGAAAGGCTTTTCACAGGGTTTAACACAGAAGAAAAATCTTTAAAATGTTGCTTAACAAGTATTTAGGTCTGTATATTCCCCTTGTAAGCAAGGAGACATCGCAAAGCAAAACCTTTCAAGTTAGCTGGGACAGATGAAACGTTCATCTAATACAAGGAAGCCAATGAAGCATGCAAAAAAAGTATCAGGCAAGCAAAAATGGAGATGGAAAAGGGTACTGCAGCAAGGAATAAATAGAATACAAAATGATTTTTTTAAATATGTAAATAATATAAAAATGACGCAAGTATGGTATGGAACCCTTATTATCTCAGGGGGTCAGTTGATTTATGAACATAGGGAAAAAGCAGAAATTCTGAACGCTCATTTTTCATCTGTTGACACAACTGAGAAACCAGCTAATGAGGAGGTAAGGGTGTGCTGGTGTTAAGATTTTTTCCATTCCTTTTTAATAAACCCAGTTCTAGTAATATAACTACTGATGCATGGGTCACTCAAGAAGAAATTAAGAGACTTGAACATGTAAAGGTAAACAAAGGTCAGGGACCAGATGGTATTCATCCCAGGGTATTAAAAGCTAAGTTCTGTGATTGCCAAATTTCTTAACTTAATTTTTCAGGATTCATTGAGGTCTGGTATGGTGCCGAGAGACTGGTAAATTGCTAACGTGGTGCCGTTATTTAAAAATGGATGCCGTTCTCAGCCTGAAAACTATAGGCCTGTTAGTCTGGCATGAGTGGTAGGAAAGCTTTTGGAAGGGGTAATAAGGGGTAGGGTACTTGAATACATTGCAAATCACAATACTATAAGTTTGTGCCAGCATGGTTTTATGTGTAACAGATCTTGCCAGACTACATAGTAACATGGTAAGTTGGGTTGAAAAAAAGACATACGTCCATCACATTCAACCATAATGCCTATATATAACCTGCCTAACTTCTAGTTGATCCCGAGGAAGGTAAAAAAAACATCAGAAGCCTCGCAGAGCCGCAGAGGGGAAAAAAGGCCTTCCTGACTCCAAGATGGCAATCGGACAAGTACCTGGATCAACTTGAAAACTATAGGTCTGTTAGTCTGGCATCAGTGGTAGGAAAGCTTTTGGAAGAGGCAAATCACAATACTTATTTTTGCTGATGATACTATATTGTGCAAAACTATTGATCGTGTCCATACAAACGGTTTATAAATGATTGCTGTACTGAAAACTATAAAAGCAGCTGAATACCTATTGGGGCTTGGCGCTTTCTAATGCAGTTTTATGGGCGTGTAGTTTGCTTCCCTTGAAACAATTCACTTCATAGAAATTCTGTACTGTATCATGCCACACAGTGGAAGTTAGAAAGCCAGCTGAGGTAATATTGCAGATTCCACAAATATGATATATATAGCAAAACAAGATGCAAATGTAATTATATTTCTGCTTTGCTTTTTACATTTGCTGTAAGTCTACAGAATATTTATTTGATACTTTATGTTTTATGATTTGCAAAGATTTTTTGAGGACTAATTTAGTATAAATGAAAACATTTTGATGAAATCTCTATATCGCCAAGGACTCCTTTTTAAATGACAGATTTACCAATGCATATCCTGGTTTTCAGGTTTATATTTTTGCCAATATACTGCAAAATGGTGTGTACATTGTACAGTACCATATTACAAAACTGAAACAAATTTGTTGCCATCTACAATGACACTACTGAACCAGACCATTTTACTTTCTACAAAAGTTCAGTTAGTCAAAGTAAAGCTGCAGTTAGCTCTCCATATGCTTGGGGGTTAAGGAGAGGTGCAATTTACACATGAAGAACACATTAGAACATAGGTGAATGTGTAATCAGATGGTGGTTCTCTGTAATGATGCCAAAGGAATGTGTTAATTATCATTATTTCAAATACATATTGTCTGATACAGCTCCTGTATTAAAGTCCCTGGCCAGTAAAGCATGTGTTCGAGTGTGCCCTTTTCAGGGCTGGGTGCAATCATTCAGCTGCAGCAATAACAAATTTTAATTTAGCCCTTGGACATTTAAAGGCAAGAAGATATTTTTAATCTATACATGACGTAATGCTCCAAAATCATGTTCCTTTAATATTTTTTAGGTGTTTTTTTACTTACATCAACAGGAGCCAGAAGACTCTTGCCAAGATGTTGATTAAATGAGAGGCACCAAGCTTCATTGTAACCATTCATGTTATGAACATACTTCTTTACTGTCTCATCATTCAGTCTTAGCCACACACCATCATCATTGTGGATCTAGATGGGAAACAAGCAACAATAGCGAGCCATGCTCTCCTGTAACTGCTTCAGTGCCAGCAAGTCCTAAACACCTGGTCAGTGGGTCATTGGCAGGTGTGAAGCACAGCTGTGAAAGCCACAAAACATGCAAAACTGGAGATAAAAGGAGTGTAGGTGAAAAAGGGTGGAGAAAAGTGGTAAAGCAAGGCTACTGCTTGATTGGCTTTAACAACAACAACAACAAAAGTTTAAATAGCAAGCAAATATTGCCCGATATTGCTAAAAGGTAGTAGAGTACCGAACTTACATGATAGCAAATATAAGGTTAGGCTCTGGAGAGAAGTTAGGGTTAAAATGCCACTGACTCATGTTTTATGTTACATGTTTAATATTTTCAGCAGCTAGATGCTATTATCATTCTGACAGTTTTACTAGTTTACAGTAGACAAAAGCTCTGGTATGTAAGCAGAGCATTGAGATTTATAAAAATAAACAGTTTACTATAATAAATGTAAATTGAGCCTGGAAATAAATTAAGGTAATATCCAATTCAAAAATATTTAAATACTTTCATTTTCTAGCAAAGTAGAGGCTGTTTCACAATTAACTAACAGTGAAAATGAACAACCACCTGAACTATGCAAGAATTTACCTCATCAACAAAAGCGATGGTTCCATTGACTTTCACTATGCCTATCTGCTCACTCTGTAGGGAGGGGTGGCTACGAATACGGAGCCCTGCACTGTCCTTGGCCACAAATTTGCGAACCTATGAAGCAGAAGTGGATAGAAAGAAGAGAAAACCTAATCGCAACAGATCAACAAGAAGAATGCAAGACTTCATACTTTAAGACAATAAGGGCTGGAAATGTTACAGGTTGTTGCAGGTTTCCCATTCAATTAAATTATAATTCAGTAAACAGTTGTCTTGGCTGCACAGCTCTAGTTTTGTAACAGTATAGCTTTATGAGTAGGATAAAAGCAACTAAAATACACAGTCATCCTCCGTACATCCAGTTCATAATACAAACAAAGGCACATGTTGGTTCATAACAGGCATCACTGGATATCTCTTTCAGGAGCCCGGAGGCCACCCCCATTCTCCGGCCCCCTCAAGATCGCGCGCATGCGCATCCTTACACCTCGCACATCGAGCACTGGGGACGGGACGAGCCCTCCCCAGTGCTCTGTATGTGAACAAATTTATGTGCGCCAACATTTATGCCGCCCTAGGCCTGGGCCTTTGTAGCATCGCCCCAAATCCGTGCCCGAGAGCAGATTTATTTCCTGGTATTGATATAGCGCTGACACATCAGTACCTGCTCCAGTGGAGCTTACAATCTAATGTCACATTTCACACGGTCAGTTTTGTCAAAAGCTAATAAAAATGCCAGTAGTTTGTGGGGTGAGGCAGATTCATCATCCAACACACATATATTATATTATATTTACACACTATGTAACCTTTGAAATTCTGTGGTCACAGAAGGTAATTTAATAGATCTTCCCCTTACCAAAATTTTGGAATAACACAGGGCTACATCCTGCAACATAAGCCCATTCAACCAGTGTGTAACAGAGAACTTGAATATGTTATTACAAGAATTAGAAGAATGGCATGCAGCATGAATGATGGCTATAATTAATTAACTGCATGAGAAAAACTTACATTTTAGATCAAATAAAATGAGAAGCTTTTGTGTGGGTAAAAATTAAGATACTTTAATTTACCTTATTTGGCTGAGGTTCACTTTTTGGTTTTACCAGCTGTGTCCCAGGAGGGACCATTCCTTTTGGAGGATCTTTCACTTTCACCTCTAAACCAGCATCTGTATAAGATAAAGATTAAATGTGTGTCAGCATAATAACATCAATGTGGAATGCCACACTAAGCCACAAGGCCCGGAGTGTTGAATGTAGCTTATGTTTATTATTCTGCCTAAAACAAATGCCATCAATCACTTAAATTATTAGCTTAATAACATGTTTTCTCTTGAACTGAATACACCACATGAACAGATCAAATACTGTACCAATTTCTATTCCATCAATGGTAACGTGTATGGTGTAAAGACCAACAGCTCCAGGAGTCCAGTTTGCACAGTAGGTTCCATCATTGTTCACTCGGATTAACATATTTTCACTGGGTCTAAAAGAATAAAAGGTTAACAAATCAAAATCTACTCAAAAAAATAATGAAGAAACTAAGGTTGCACCCTCCACAGGAACGTCTCAAGTCTAATTGTGTTACCACATAAAGGAATCTCAAAACAAAAGAGGATAGGAGGAGAATGTGCATCAGGAGTATTAGACAAGTATATGCAGAAAAGAGAAAGAGCCTTTGATAAAGCTCCCATTTATGGAGCGAAACGTGCGTCGGGCACTCTGTCCTTCAGTCCTACTATTGCAGTGCATTAGATGTGAAACAAGCTATCTCTATCTCTCCATGAATATCCTTCTTTACCTCCCAAAGCTACAAAGTTCATGTTTCACCCTACGTGTTTCTTAACTTTTTTAATACGAATGGAGTGGTTATGTGATTTTTAATTAGCTTGTAAATAAAAGTTACGTTCGGTTTAATTCCTGGGCACTGATTTACCTGGTATATGGGGGAGGGAATGGTGCACTTATAATTGGAGTCTATTAAGATCACCTGAAGAGCGTTCTTCTTTTCTGCATATACAAATCAAAATCTACCAGTTCTTTTATCAACTGCTCACAATATATCCCACATGATATACGCATCATCAAAAGAAGTATCCATTTTAATAAATGATATACATTATAAACACCAGTGCTGCATTACTAGTATCATTGCCTTTATGAAAGAGAGAGGAGCTGTGGGAGCATTCACAGGCTAAATGAAACACCATTACATACTGAATTTTTAATTTTACTATGAAAATTAAAACAAGAACATTTTTCAAATTATATAAAAGATGCTTTTGACAGTATAGTTTTTATAATTATGCATAGCTTTGGTGTGTGGCAAGTAAAATTAGTAATTGTTTCCCACTGACATAGTTCAGCAGATCCTTAAATGGAGGTTACCTTGAGTTTAAAAAAAATAGTACACTTTACCATTTAGATTAAACCACATTGGAAATATTATTAAGCCCAAAAAGAATCACAAAACAAAAAGGGGTGTTAAGAAAAAGGGGTCCAGTTTCTCTGTAGAGAAAATACAACACAAAGATTCAATGTACATGCCTACTTGGAAGAGAAACTATTTGATTTCACTGGAGTTTTTAGTTATTTGTTTATGATCAAAAGATTGCTAAGCCATCAGGCATCAATAAATGACAATGTGCATGAGCATATTTCCTCCATCTTACCTCTTGGGCATGGGTGAAGCATAGCGAAGCTCTTCAAATGAGTAATTTTCATATGCCTATAGAAAGAAAAAAAAGCAATTAATAACTCAGAGGAAAGCCGTTAATACTAAAACCATTCTATTTCTTTGTTCACTGTAATCTACCAAACATCTATGCAGTAATCACAGAAGAACCACTTTGGTAGTAAAAAAAAAAACTGTAATAAATATTGGAAGGGAAACAAGCAAGCTTTGCGCAGCTGTATTTAATCCTTTAACCACCAAGTACTGACCTTGCATCAAGCATAATATGCTTTGCAAAACATATTCAACGTATTAGAATCTTCATTGGTTGAATAGGGCACAGTTCAATACCCTAAATGTTGCATTTCTCAGTTTGGGAGACACCCCCCATTACTCTAACCCTACTAAGCTTTGCCCAATGTATACAGTGATGTCATGCTCAGCTCCACTGCTCCTTCTGACTGACTATCATTTCTGGTCTGCTAGTGTCTCTGGGTTAACACAGGACCAATGTGATAAAGGAGGAGATAACAGCTACAATTTTCTGATCTACATAAGAGACAGGATTATACAAAACAAAAACCTGCATCTACACTTCATAACTCCTATTTAGCTAAAAAGATTGGGTAGACAATGCAGGACAATCTTTGACACTGTAGTTGCAAAACTACAAATTTCCTGGTTATGGTTATGATTTTGCCCCACCCTATACACCTTTGATCAATGTGACTTATGATACACTAAGAGGCAGATTTATCAAATTGTGGGTTTAGAGCTCAATACATAAAAATTTACCCACATCCTATTCATTCCCATGGGATTTTAGAATGGGAATCAATGGGTGAAAGTTAGAGTTCACCATTTGATAAATACACTTCTAAAAATCTCATAGGAATGAACAGAACGCAAGTTTTTATTTATTATGCTCTATATTCACATTTTGATAAATCTGCACCTTATTGTGGTGGCAAAATTTAATAGAATTTGGGGACTTGGTGCAAGTCTGACCTCCTACAATTCTACATGTAAATTATGCATTATCATATATCTTGGACTCAGGGATGTCATTGCACCATGCAAACTGCTGAAATATGTGTATGTTTTGTTATGCAAATAAAGCAAAAAAAAAAAAAAAAAAAAAAGGTTAAGTTACCATTACCAAGAGATAAACATCTAGTTAATATATAATGGCGCGATTACCTTCATCATAGTAATGGCAATGTAACGGGCCTCTTTCACTATCATTGGCTCATAGGAAGCATCAAGTTTAGGTGAAGGAAGTCCACCAAATGTCATATCTGTGCCTGAAGTATTTGTAGTAGATGGGCTACCAGGTATACGAGGAAACTTCTTTACTTGCTCTTGCTGTAGGGAAGTCTTTTTCTGCGATACAGGGACAGCCTTAACCTCAACCTGCCAGTGGGAAGGGGAAATGTAAGAAAGAAATCCAGTTAAATTATGAAACATTTGTTCGTTTTAATAGTACAGTATGTCTAAAAATCTTACCTTGAACATGTCTAGAAATGCCATATTTTATATACTAAACTGGCTGCACTAACCAAAAGTTTCAGCATCACTATAGTAGTAATGATAAAGGTGTTTACAGTTGTCACAGGACAGGTGCTCCTCAGCTTGGATTCTGTTAGAACTGTCAAGGACAGTGCACATGCTCAGTGTGCTCTGAGCAGCTGTTGGGAAGCTGAGCTTAGGTGTTATTGCAAATTATCAAGCAGAAAATAAGGTTGGCCTGTCATACAAACTGATGCTACAGGTTTGATTATTACATTTTGATGCTAATTGCTGCCATGTTATGCGAATCCAAATTAATTACTAATCAGCCTTATATGGTTACATTTATATTCTATATATACAGTATATTGTCAGTCCCTAAGCTCAGGTAAGTGACAGCAGCACAGAGCATGTGCAGGGAATCAGCAGAAAAGACGAGGAGCTACTGAGGCACAGTTGAAGACACAGATCTTCCCTGCTAAAGGGCAGTGGTTGCCTTGGGCTGGTACAGAAGCCCAAACCATAATGTACAACATTTCTAGCCTATTTCTTTAGTTATGCTTTAGTTCACCTTTAAGTCACTCTACTGCCATTTATTCTAGGTTTGTTCTCCATTCCTGTCCTTTATTTCTTATATACAGGTATAGGACCCTCTATCCAGAATGCTTGGGACCAAGGGTATTCCGTATCAGGGGTCTTTCTGTAATTTGGATCTCCATACCTTATGTCTACTAAAAATCAATAAAACATTCATTAAACCCAATAGGATTGTTGCGCATCCAATAAGGATTATTTATAACTTAGTTGGGATCAATTACAAGGTACTGTTTTATTACTACAGAGAAAAAGGAAATCAGTTTTAAAATTTTAAATTATTTGATTAAATGAAGTCTATTGGAGACATGCTTTCCGTAATTCAGAGTTTTCTGGATAACGGGTTTCCGGATAAGGGATCCCCTACCTGTACATACATTTCTTTTCTACATCCCTTTTCCTTTCCTGATATCAGCCTCTCTGCCTTCTGTACATTTTTTGCCTTTCCACATGAGCCACTCTCTCCTACTTTAACCTTTCCTCCATTCTCTATCCCCTATATGGCTACAGCTGCCATTTTCCCACTTTCCCCATTCCTCTTCTATTCCAGGTTTTCTGCTCTCCATTTTTATCTTGTGTCTTGCACCTCTAATTCCCTGCACATAAGTAATAATTCACAGCAACATAATCTGTGTACTGCATGACAGTGCTTTTTTTAATTGGCATACTATAGAACTGGACATGGATCAGAGCATTTGGATCACATTCTACATGTATGAGTAAAACAACACAGCACTGTTATAGTGTCCAGGTTAAGCATGCTCCTGCAGTACAAGGAATGTGCTGCTGTGAATTATTTTATATATTATATAGAGGTACAAGGCACACCAAACAGAAAGGGCATTAACGAAGGCATGCAGGGGCCTTATTTACACCACTGACTTGTGTAAAAGCAGTTGGCCTGTTCTATTATATGGTTATTGAGATTTAGGATATTCTTACATTATATTTATTATACACACAAATAAACAAACAACCCCCCCAGATTCTGGAAAGTGAATACCCTTAAACATACCTTCATGTTAGGAACATGTACTACATCTCCATACTGATCCTTTGTCTGTACAGTTATGGTAGTGGGCCAGCCACATCTGACATCATCTTTATTAAGAATCAGTGACGTTTTCTGAGGATCAGCATAAGAGTCCGGCTGAAGCCACCTTATAAAATAAGTATAATATACATTTAAAATGTGATTACATAAAGAAACAAATATAGAATAAAGTAAAAACTATACAACCGATTGACCAGATGTGCATATTATTAAGATAGAAAGTTTCAAAATTTTGTTGAATAAACACTAAGAATTCATTAACTTGCTTTAAGTGTGAATGTAATTTTTTCGTCCTGTGCCCTGACACTAACCTTTTTTTCTTGAGTTTCCCTATTGTGTTCTGCAGGGGCATAACTAGAGATGAAATAGACCCTGCCCATAAGTACAGAGGGCCCAGCAAAGCCCTAATAAATGCGCAATTTCAATTTATCTTGGTATAATAGGCCCAAAATTGAATTTGTTGTGGTGCCCAGTAACATGTATTTATGCCACTGGTGTTCTGCTTGTTTTTGTAAAATTGTTTCTTTCTTTGCCAGTTCCTTCCTTTTATTGGTTTCATTATATTTCTTCTCTTTGGCAGTTTTTGTTTCCATCGAGCTACCCATGTTTTCCCATATTATTGCTCTTTATAAAAGTGCCCTTCTTTAAAAACACTTTTTTTCTTATGTCCCATCGCCAGTGAATGAACGGCGTAAGCTTGGGATCGTAAACATTTTAAGAAAGACACTGCCACCATAACCAGAGGATTTAACAGTACAGGTATGGGACCTGTTATCCAGAAAGCTCGAGACCTGGGGTTTTCCCGATAAGAGAGTTTTGTGTAATTTGGGTCTCCATCTTCTTAAAATAATAAAAAGATTAATTAAACCCAATAGGATTGTTTTGCCACCAATAAGGATAATTATATCTTAGTTGAGGTCAAATACAAGGTACTGTTTTATTATTACTGAGAAAAAAGGAAATCATTTTTTAAAACCTTGAATTATTTGATTAAAATGGAGTCTATGGAAGATGGCCTTCTGGTAATTCAGAACTTTCTGGATAACTGGTAACAGTATAGAATATAATCATTTACTTTACATTGTTAAAACTGATTGGTGATTTTATATAATTATTACCAACCAGAATAATAATAAATAAAGGAATGATTACTCCCAGTTGTTTAACCTCCCAAGCCAAGCCAATAAAATATAGCCAAAAAAAATATAGTGCCTTGCTAATCGTCCACCACTTGATCCAGGCACGCAGGTTATGAAATCCTCGAGAAATGACTGCTCGTTGCTTTGAATTTGCAGAGGAAGACTTCCTTCCAAGGCTTCCAGGATGGTTGGAGAGTGAGAAAGAGCCAAACCTTTTCCTAAGATGCCAGAATGTGTTTTACACACCTAGGGAAAAAAAATTAATTTAATGTAATTCTAAAGAAGCATTATTTACAAACAAAGAAAAATGTGTCCTTTATTTGTTTAGTGCAGTCAGAGTAATAAAAACATGAGAACTATGTATGGGAGTGGCACGCTGACCAATGCATTGATGCTCAATGCAGGGATATTGCCTGGAAATGTCCCCAAATAACCAAAAAAAAAAAAATAATAACGTATGCAAAAAAAAATAAACAACATTTTTCTCAGAATGAGTTCCCTGCTATATTTCAGTAATGAATGCAAGCATAATTTCCTAGTGCACACAATAAATAATATTTACAGAGCACTAGGGAATGCGCTGTCATTAAAAATTATTCTTTGTTATCCATATTGAAAACAAAGTGCACACATAAAAGGACCATCCACTTGGCACTTTTTTGTGTAAAGTTATTGTCTCATTGAATCCCTTTATCCATGCCTTCTATTTTGATGGTAGTACGGACCGTTATGGGTTAATGTTTTTAGGGGTTGAGTTTATTGTTGCTTTTAATTAGAAGGGCAATGGGATCTGTTGAGTGCTTTTGAAGAAGTGGAAGAAAGCCAAAAACATGGCAATCAGATGGCCCTTTTCATCTGTTCATCTTTGAAATGAAAAAAATATGATTTATAAGTACATCCTTTTCTTATTATAGACCATGGTTAAATCAATAGGAGCAGGACTGTATTTTTAGAACTCTCCCCATATAACCTTTCCCGCAAGGTAAAATCATTATAAAAGAAGGCAAACAGTGTCTTAACTTAAAACTATAAACTATAACACTTTTCTGATCTAAGTTTCCAAACGTGGCCACCATCTAAAGAAAAATTCATATAAATTTTCTTGCGTCTACAAAAACAACATCCAAAGAGTCCCCCTGGAGGGAAAACTACTATTTATTCCTCTAGTTACTACCGACTGCAGAACTTTACGCCCGAAGGCTGCCTCGGCCGAGGCGAAGGTATCGAAGCGATAGAATTTTGCAAAGGTGTGCGCGGAAGACCAGGTTGCTGCTTTGCACAGCTGCTCCGCGGAAGCCCGGTTCCTGCATGCCCAGGATGCCCCTAGTGCTCTGGTGGAATGTGCTTTTATCCCGAAGGGGGGTGTTTTTCCCAGGGATATGTACGCCCGGCGAACAGTTTCCCTGATCCAGCGAGCAATTGTGGCTTTTGAAGCTGAGCAGCCCTTACGGCTGCCTGACGGAATCACGAAGAGATTCCTGGTTTTGCGGAAGTGAGCTGTCCTGTCTACATAGACTTTCATTGATCTAACTACATCTAGTTTGTGTAGTTTGGCTTCTTTGGAATTTTTGGGCGAGCTACAGAAGGAAGGGAGAACTATCTCCTCGTTTAGGTGAAATGGTGATACCACTTTCGGTAGGAAGGAAGGAACTGTGCGCAGGACTGCTTTTTCCTCGTGGAAAATTAAGTGAGGAGAGTCGCACGACAGTGCACTTAGTTCCGAAACACGTCTTGCTGAAGAGATGGCCGTGAGGAAGACTACTTTCCAGGTAAGCCAGGGAAGCTCAATGGTGTGGATAGGTTCAAAGGGGGCCTCCAAGAGTGCCGACAAGACGAGATTGAGGTCCCAGGGTGGCACCGGGGGTCTCCAGGTTGGTGACAGGTGAGCTACTCCCTGTAAGAATGTTCTTACGTCTCCTAGCCTTGCCAGTTTCTTCTGTAGTAAGATGGACAAGGCTGATACCTGGACTTTAAGGGACCCTAGGCTCAAGCCCTTGTCCAGGCCGTCTTGCAGGAATTGGAGGATCAGAGGAACGTTTGCACTCTGATAAGCTACTTGCTGTTGTGCGCACCAGTGGATGAAGAGGTTCCAGATTCTATGGTATACCTTGGAGGATACCGCCTTCCTGGCCCTAATCATAGTCTGAGCCACTACCATCGAAAACCCTTTCCGGGTCAGAATAGCGGTCTCAAGTGCCACGCCATCAAATGGAACATTTGAGGGTTGTGGTGGAGGATTGGGCCTTGGTGAAGCAAGTCTGCCCGAACGGGAAGTGCCATGGGCGGATCGATGGAGAGATTTACCAGGTCTGTGAACCACGACCTCCGTGGCCAATTTGGGGCGATTATGATGAACGTGCCGCTCTCCTTCCTCATCCTCTTGATGAGACGTGGGTAACATGGCAAGGGGGGGAAAGGCGTAGGCCAGCGGGACCCCCCACGGTGCCGTCAGGGCATCCACCCCTGCTGCTAGATGGTCCCTGGTCTTGGAGATGAATAGTGGAACCTTTTTGTTGTGGCGAGACGCCATTAAGTCTAAGTCTGGTGTGCCCCATTGTTTCGCTATGATGTCGAAAACCTCGGCATTCAGTTCCCATTCCGTCGGGTCTAGTCTGTAGCGACTGAGATAGTCCGCTTCCCAGTTCAGAAGGCCTGGAATGTGGACTGCGGAGATCTGTGGGACGTTGTTCTCTGCCCAGCGAAGGATTTTGCTGATTTCGCCTGCTGCTGCCACACTCTTGGTTCCCCCTTGGCGATTGAGGTACGCCACGGCAGTGGCGTTGTCGGACTGGATTCTGATGGCTAGTCCTGTCAGTCGGGTTTCCCAGTGGGTCAGGGCTTTGAAAATGGCTCTGATCTCTAATATGTTTATCGGCAGTCTGGATTCCGCTGTTGTCCATAGGCCTTGTGCCGAAAGATTCTGGAAGGTGGCTCCCCAGCCCGACAGACTGGCATCGGTTGTGATGATTTGCCAGTCCGGGTCCGCAAAGGGTCTTCCATGTGTTAGGTGAGGTGGGGTCAGCCACCAATTTAGAGAGTCGATCGTCTGAGTCGGTAGGGAGATCCTCTGGTTGAGAAGGTGGTGTTTGCGCCACTCTGAGATGATGGTCCTTTGAAGGGGCCTCAGATGGAATTGTGCAAATGGAACCGCTTCTGTGGAAGCGACCATGACCCCCAAAACCTTCATGCAAAACCTGAGGGATGGTTTGGGGATAGATCTGAGTTGTCGGACCAGCAAGTGTGTCTTGTGGACCTTTTCCTCTGGTAAGAGAACTCTGCCTAGGTGGGTGTCGAGAAGGAGCCCGAGGAACTGAATTCGTTGTGATGGGAAAAGGCATGACTTGGTCATGTTGATCGTCCAGCCGAAGCTCTGAAGGACCCGGATGGACAGGTCCAGGTCCTCTTGTGCCTGGTGCCGTGAGGGCGCCTTGATCAAGAGGTCGTCCAAGTATGGAGTGATATACACCCCACGGACTCGGAGAAAGGCTGCCATGGTGGCCATTATTTTCGTGAAAATACGTGGGGCCGATGATAGGCCGAAGGGGAGGGCCGCAAACTGGTAGTGGTGATTGTGGTAAGCAAATCGCAGGAACCTTTGGTGAAGAGGGTGGATTGGGACATGAAGGTATGCGTCCTTCATGTCCAAGGATGTCAGGAACTCCCGGGGTTCTAGAGCCCGGATTACCGATCTCAGTGATTCCATCTTGAATCGTCGGTAGTACACCCATTTGTTGAGAAGTTTGAGGTCCAAGATAGGACGGTATGAGCCGTCTTTCTTGGGGACCACGAAGAGGTTCGAGTAGAACCCTTGGAACCTTTGAAGTGGAGGAACCGGAGTTATTACTCCGGCCAGTGCCAGTTCCTGTACGATGGATAAGAAGGCGGTTTGTTTTTGGGGTTCTATGGGAACCCGAGACATGAAGAACCTCTGTGGAGGTGTTCTGTGGAATTCTATCCTGTAACCGGAAGATATTGTGTCTATGACCCAGGGGTCGTCTATGAGTTCGGCCCAGGTGGTGGCGAAGTGTTTGAGACGTCCCCCGACCTGAATGTCTGGCCAAGTGTCGTGCGGCCAGTCATGCTGAGGAGCTCTTCTCGTTAGAGTTCTTGGTAAATGTCTTGCGAGACTGCCAGGTTGTTCTGCCTCTGGAGGTGGGCCCACCTCTGGCAGAAGAGGAGGATCTGGATGGAGGTGATCCTTTTGAGAAACGAGTGCTTTGGCCTCGAAAAAAGCGCTGTCTCTTGTAAGATGTATTAGAAGGTCTGCTCTTGGGTTTTTGCTGGGGCAACAGTGTACTTTTGCCCCCCGTTGCTTGTGAGATAATTTTTTCTAGTTCTTCGCCGAAAAGGCGGGAACCTTTGAAGGGAAGAGAGGTAAGTGACTTTTTTGAGCTGAGGTCAGCCGACCATAGTCGAAGCCACAGGGAGCGGCGTGCGGCTACTGAGAGAGCAGATGTGCGGGCCAGCAGCTTCAGGGAATCCAGTGAAGCCTCACTGAGGAAGGAACTCGCCTCTTGGATGTGTAGTGCGACGGACTCGACGTCCTCGATGGCGGTTTCGCTCTGTAGACCGGTGAGGATGGCGTCGGACCACACTTCCAGAGCCCGACTTACCCATGCCATGGCAAGAATGGGTCTAAAGGCTGTACCTGCAGAGGTAAAGATAGCTTTAAGGAAGCCTTCCAGTTTTTGTCGGTGGCGTCCTTAAAGGCAGATGCATCTGGAACGGGTAAGGCGGTGGCTTTTGACAACCGCGATACCGGAGCATCCACCAGAGGTGGGGTGCTCCATTTTCCCAGATCCTCTTTTGGAAAGGGATAAAGTTTTGAGAATTTTCGGGTGACTTGGAACTTGTGTTCCGGGAGGTTCCATTCCTCCTGGATGATGGCTTGGAGTTGTTCATGGGCTGGGAAATTTATTTCGTGCGAGGCCGTTCTGCGGAATAGACCCTTAGAGGTCTTAGCCCCTTTGTCAGTATCCTCAATGTTAAGGGCCTGAAGGACTGCCACAATCAGGTCATTTGGTGACCTGGCAGAGTCCTGGGCGGTTGAGGCAGAGTCGCCCTCTGATGCGGAGTGGGATAATTCCCCTTCGCTGAGCCCTTCCTGGTCCGAATGGGACTCAGGTGAGGAGGGTGCAGTAGAGTCATTAGGTAACGGGCACTTGCGTTTAGATGTGCTCTTAACTACATTAGGTGATGCTAGTTTGTCTAGGATTTTATCCAGAGATGATGCTAATAGTGGGATTCCCTGCAGGTTAGCTAGGGAATTAGATAGTGAAACTGCCCAGGCTGGAGCCTCAGGGGCTTCTGTAGCCACATTGCCCGATGTTGAGGGTAGTGCTGCCTGTACATTCTCCCCCTGGTCTGTTAATTGTGGCGTGGGTTGCTCTGCATCCGTGGTAGCAGTGGTGCAAGCTTTACAAACTGGGTCTTTTTGTGCCACCTTAAACTTTTTCTTGCATTGAGTACATGCAAAGAAAGTTACTTTGGACGCCTGTTTCCCCCCTCTGAGGAATAGTGCATCCCCTGACCCCTCAGCCATGTTGGCTTAGTGACCCTTTTACCGTATCTGTGCCTGGTAGAGGGAAGAGGAGAGATGGAGGGCGAGAGACCTGTGGCGTTCTGTCTGTGTTGGGAGCAGGCCTGCCGTGTAGCGTAGCTGCGAGTGCGCGCTCTGTCAGATGCCGGAAGGGAGGAGCCGACTGAGGGCGCGAATGTGGGGAGGTCACGTGAGCCGTGCGCACTTCCGGCGGTACAGCCGGAAGTCTCGGTGCGGCTATTGAGGGTGCGGAAGGCGCGTACCATCCATTACCCGCCGGCTCCCTCTGCCTCACTCTCTCACCGGCTGCGTCACAGCAGGCGCGCCGTGTGAGAGTGTAGGGGCGGCTGCCGGAGGATACCCTGACTCTCCGCCTGCCAGATGTAGGTATGGGGGAGAGGTTGGGATCTCCCGTGTGTAAGGAGGGGCTGTAAAACCCCTGTTCACTCTCGCCACCTGTGAACGGTGCGGAGGGTTAGAGGAGACTAGAGGGGACCTCATGCTCCTCTGTAATCCCGGGTTGGTGCCGTGGGCCCCCGTTGTAGGGGGGGGGGGGGGCGGCCGTCGGGTACATTGCCTTTTCTAGGCAGCAGGCTCAAGGAGCCGTCCAGCGTAGGGGGCTGACGCAGCGAGTGCAGCCTAGGCTGCCTCAGGTACCACCCCGGGTGTTAGGGCTAAGCCCTGAACCGTAGTGATCTTTTCAAGTTGTGTCTCCTAGAGACTCTTCTGTCCAACCTCCTGTTTGCGAGGACACTAAAAAAACTGAGGTACCTGGGTGGGGGAAGAGGTTATATAGGGGAGAGAAATCAAAATTATACAGTGTCCTGCCTCCTGATGGGAGGGGATTTAACCCCATGGTGCCTGTGTCCCCCAGGACGCAAGAGAAATAATGTTTAATGATACCAGCGCATTCCTGAGTGCTCTGTAAATATTATATGTGGTTTGGATTACATGGTTGATGGGAATCCAGCATATGTGTAGCACGGGACTTGCCTGGTGTTGGTACAACTGAATACAAAGCCATAGATAAGTGATTTCCTTGCTAAGGGGAAAAAGCATTACCAAAAGACAGCAGTAACAGTTTAGTCTGAATCATTTTTTAAATATATGAAGAATACAGCGCAACACATTTATTTACTTTGTGTTCTTTGCATTCACAAATATTTTCTAAAACAGAGCCACCACTCCAAATAATATTTTCATATAGATTTACTTTAAAAGCTCTTCATACAAATAACAGTTTTCAAGAAACAGAGTTTACCTGCAGTGCTGCTTCCTCAACTATTTCCAGATCTTCCTCCAGTTCACTTCCTATAAATATAAATTGAAAATTGAGTTTTTCCACATAAAACGAAAAAAAAAGACACTTAAAAATATGTCAAGTGAGTCTTATGACATTTGACTGAAGGAGAATTGAATTATACCCTCTTGTTCAGCATGAGTTCAATTCAATCTTGTGCCTATTGTTTTAACTAAGAAAATATATGGCTTTTGTGATTTGTGTTAAACAGTTGAAACGGAGAAGCTGAAAATACTTTCAGTTTTATCAGGCAGCAACAAAGGGGAGCAGCCCCAAAAGACAGTGCACCCCTTGGCCACATGCCACCCCCCCCAAAGCACACCACCAGCTTACACCCCCCAACTGTTAGCACAACCCACCTGATTCCCCTATTGCAAGAAATGGGGACTGGGTGGGCAGGATATTAAAACAGCTGTCAAAATCTGCCTCCCAGTCTCCAGTTCAGATGTGACCAGCGGGCAGCATGCCACCCCCAGATATTTGCCACCCTTGGCCCGGGTCTTTGGGGCCTGCCCACATACCTAGGCCTGAAGGTGCGTTAAAAATATGCAGGCTGAGAAAAGTGGATCATCCCCCACATCCTTATTTTACTCACCACTACAACATCTGTATTAATCATATAGGGGCATATGATTAATACAGGGTTATGGTTTCTAGCACTAAACATGAAAACTTAGAACAGGTGTGGGGAAAAGAGTTTGGTGCAGTTTAAAGGACTGCCTTATCAACATGGAAAATGAGGAAGAAAGATCCATACAATACTTCAGACACTCTTGAAATTTTTTTTAACCAAGGCCCAAGTCAAGGCCTGACAGAATGTTATAGTCTATAGTAAATTATTATTTTTTTTAATTTATTTACTTTTATAGTTTTTGAAATGTTTGTCTTTATCTTTTGGTTAGAAGTCACTAAACCCCACTGCTGATTTGTGAAACTAAAGTGGTGTTCTTATTTTACGAATCTATTTAGGCCCGCTTCATTTCATCTTCAAGTCTCTCATGCCACATGGGTATATTGTAAATTAAGAAACCTAATGTTGCTAAAGTTCAATCGTAATATTCCATTACTGGCTGCACAGGGCTTAATATGACACATGGCAGAAACTAAGATAGCTTGGCCCAAGTAGGATGAATATATTCTTGGGACAATATATATCCAAAAAAGACCAGCAACACCGAGTTATATTCCAAAAACAATCAATTGTGTATTAAAAACGCATGAACAGCCAACGTTACATTTCAGTCCCCATGGGGTTCGCTGTATTATAATATATTTTATATATATATATATATATATATATATATATATAAAAGTCCAATGTATGGTGCACACAAACGGCAAAATAAATATTGTGGGTGCGTAATAAGGCTCAAATCACAGCGAGTCCATCTGTGCCAAAATATACCGTCCAACTGAACGTGACGTTTCGGGGGCATCCCACCCCCTTTCTCAAGCGTAACTAGTGGCGATCACAAACAGTGATATGCATACAAATCAGTTCCTTGTATAGCTAAGAAGCGGAAGTGACGCAGCGGGTAACTATGGAGACGGTGTACACAATCAGTGTACACCATATCCACAGAAGCCGACACGCCAATGCCGCTGACAATGTTTGTATCAGCAAAATCAAAAAGTTCAATTTATACAGATGTAGTACAGTGGTCTCAAACATACTTATTTATGAAACAGTATCTAGCAAGGTAGTATCTAGCGAAACAATGTTTTGTAAACCAATATATATTCTCAGATCAAAAAACAAAACAAAACAAAACAAAGGAAGGAAAAAAGGCAAAAAAAACAAAAAAAACAAGTAATAAGAAATAAATAAAATGGAAATCAGAGTATGTTTGAGACCACTGTACTACATCTGTATAAATTGAACTTTTTGATTTTGCTGATACAAACATTGTCAGCGGCATTGGCGTGTCGGCTTCCGTGGATATGGTGTACACTGATATATATACAGAAAATAATAATCATCCGTGGCCAGCACACCCTTCAATGCTTTATCAAAAATTTATTGAAAATATATTGTTTAAAACCGACGTTTCAGTCCTCATTAGGACCTTTCTCAAGGATAAAATATATATATATATATATATATATATATATATATATATATATATATTTTTTTTTTTTTTTTTTTTTTTTTTCCCATCTAGTGTATGTAATTAATTTCTTACTAGAAGGAACTACTTCATTAGCATAATCACAAGTCCTTATTATTATTAAAATGTATTTATAAAGCGCCAACATATTCCGCAGCCCTGTACAATAAGTGGGTTTCATACATTGGACATACAGAGTAACATATAAAGCAATCAATAACCAATACAAGAAGTGAAGAGAGCCCTGCCCAAAAAAACTTCAAGTCATTTTAAATGACAAACATATCCTCACATTAATGCTAGCTAATTGGCAATAACTGTACATATATGAATATACATCCTAGTAAAGATTCAGCAGTGCATATACACAAGGCGTTTCTTGACTTACCAACAGGAAGCGCAAGATCTTTTTTCATTAGAGCAGCAGCACACGTTCCTCCAAGGTTGGCCAGTTCTTTTTCCAGCTGAATGATGCCCTGAAATAAAGAAACATATGATGATTTACAATGTGCATTCAAGACCAGCCAAGTCTTCAAAACTCATGAAGCAGCAAAATATGCTAAATAAAAAATAAAATGTAATCCTTTATCGGCTCTGCAGGTTTATTGACCCTTGCACGTGTGAGTTAATTGTTCTGTGGAAAGCTGGGTACTGTGTATAACCTGACCATGCACTGTATGGCCACCTAACAATTGGAACAGTAGAAAACAAAAAGGAATTGCAGCTACATTAGCTAATGTTAAGATTGCTTTTCGATCCTTTAGCTAAATATTGGTAAGAATTGTTGGGCCACCATAAACATGCTGAAAACAAAATGATTTTATTGGTTAAGTGCATGTGCAGCTTTTTTATCATGTGCAGCTTTTTTATCATGTGCAGCCTGTTAATGTTATCCGAATGTTAAAGGGGACCTGCTACCCTAAGAAAAAAATCCCAAACCCTTTTCAGCTGTCTCCCCCCATGTATATTGTGCTATGTAGAAACCCCACTCATATACTCACGGAGGCTCACAATTACAAATACATAAATGATTGATTTTACATCACTGATGTAGTAAAAAAGTGTTTAGTACACATCAAAGATCCCTTTCAGGGATCTACTGTGTCAAACCTAGGATAGCCATTTTTTATTGGGGGTTGTTCACCTTGAAAATAACTTTTAGAATGATGTATACATTGATATTGAGACAATTCTCAGTTATTTAGTTTTTTGTTTAGCAGATATCCAGTTTGAAATTTCAGCAGCTATCTAGTTGCTACGATCTTGTTTACCTTAGCAAACAGGCAGTGGTGTGAATGAGATAATATGAAATATGAATAGAAGAGGGACTAAAGAGAAAAGAACAAAAATAAAACTGCAGCTTCAAAGAGCAAACATGTTCTTGCCAGTGGGGTCAGTGACCCCCATTAGAAAGCTGAAATGATGCAGACAAAGAAGTCAAATAATTCAAAAACTATACAAAATAAATAATAAAAGAACAATTGTAGGAATAGTACAACATACTAAAGTTATTTTAAAGGTGAACCACCCCTTTAATAAGTGGTCCAAGGCCCTATGAGTTCATTTTGCTCCTCTGTTACAGAAGTACTTAAAAGGTAATTAATAAGAAGCTAACCTCATCAGACCCTGGGCTGTATTCATATCCAATAGCAAAGCACTTAAAGCCATAGAAGGAGGCCTTTTCATCTTTTACATAATCAGAGGCAGTTTCTAGAGAAAACACAGCTTCATTTCCTAGGAATAAAAAAAAACAAAAAAAAAAATTGTGTTGTTAATAGATAGTCAATAGCACAGATGGCTTGTTTATATTTAAGAAACAGTAATATTTGAATATGAAAATGGTATCAAGAATGTTCAAATGCTGTTCTGCCAGTTTGCACCTTTAGCTAACGATTATTGCTTAGTCCCTGAATTATTTGTATTGCATCAGGTTCAGGTGAAGTAAAGTTTGAGAAATACAGCATGGCCTACAAACGATACTATACAATTACTTGCTCTGGGAAATAAGGGAAGCTCCCATTCACTTTTAAGTAACTTCCCCTTATTAATGAATTCTAAAACACAACATTTCCCAAACTACATTTGATATAACAGGGAACAAAAATCAGTATGTTGCGGGCTCAATTTTTAAAGGAATACTTTTAAAAAACACATACACACACAAAGCTATGTATATCCGAATGTTAAAGGGGCCCTGTCACCCTAAGAAATATTTCCAAATCCTTTTCTATCATGTTCATTGAGCAAAATAAACTTTCCTTCCACTATATATTTAAATTTTGTTCTGTTCAGTTTTGGAATTCACAACAGCGGCAAGCCCCATTTTGTGCACACTATTATTAAGGCAAGTTTTCTATCATTACAAAACTTTGTCAATGCCCTAGGAGTGTGGGACCTAATGATAACGCCCATGCCCAAGCTACAAAATAATAGACCATTAGGAGGGAGGGGAAAATCGAGGAGTGCAGTGGTATTTAGGAAGTGCTGAATGGAAAGTGAAAGTAACCGACAGCCCCACTTCTATGCCTAAGACATAGAAGGCAGCGCAGCCAATATATAACTGACAGCTCAGATTTTTGAAAATAAACAAGATTATTTGGATAATAATTAATAATTATTAATAATAATTAAATAAAATGGGTTAATTTTCTATTATTCAGCTTTTTGTGTCTGGTGACAGGTCCCCTTTAAGGGTTGTAGATATTACTAGTATTAAGACTGAAAGGAACAGCATCTTTACTGCTATCGAAGAATTATTTTAAGTGTGGGGGGTATTATTCAGACCTGATTCATGAAGTTTTAGTTTGGCCAATGGCTCCGGATAGAACAACTGTCCTTTAGGGAAAATAGTAAATCAGTTAGGGAGAAGTATGGGATGTTTTAGATGACTACCTATGGTTAAAACACCACTTTAATTAATTTCTATTACAGGATTGGCTGATAAATTGGATGTTTCCAAAGAAATGTTTGGTTACAAAAAATACACATTGGAAACTGAATTTCTATTGTTGCTTGTCTTTTCTAGGTCTATACATAATTATTACATTGCACAGGGGCGGAGACTGAAGTGCAAGGTAATAAATATGTATATGGAGTCCTGTCTGCTGGAATGCTATAAGTATATACTGCATGTGTGCATTTCCCATAGATATATATATATATAGATATATATATATATATATATATATATATATAGATATATATATAAAACATTATAAAGCGAAACTACACCTATAGCTAGGCTGCATTTTCTGTTTAAAGGGGATCTTCCACTGTCACTCTAAAGGTGGCCATACACGGACCGATTTTTTACTTACAAACGACCGATTCCCGAACAATCCGATGCTATCGTTAAGTTATCGTATAGTTGGTGGTGTACGAACGATCGTCGGCCCACTAAACGAGCCGACATTATCGTCCCCAAAATCGATCGGCCAGGTTTAAAAATTTTGGTCGTTTAACGATAAAATCTGCCAGTTGGTGTGAGTGTCAGACATTTGTCTTTCAACGATTGTTCTCTGCGCATGTCACGATTGCCAGCAGCAGAAGTCAACGACATCGATCGTACGTAGATGTACGATCGTAGGTATTTTACGATAATGATGCGACAAAATCTTTCCCGAATTATCGTTGCCCGTGGATGGCATATCGTATGGGAACTCGATCGCCATACGATCGTTTGTCGATATAATCGTTCATCGCACAACGAGCGAAATCGCCTCGTGTATGGCCACCTTAAGAAATGATTCCAAATCCTTCTCTATTGGGCTTGTCAAGCAAAATAAACTTACACTATATCAATTATTTAGAATGTTTCCTTCAGTCTTGGAAATCACAATCATAGCAAGCAGGGAGGTCCCGCCCCATTATGTAAACACTGTTATTAAATTATGAATCTACATAAAAAGTTACCTATAGGTCATGTTGATCTTTCACTGTTAGGGTTGGTTTTGTAAGTAATTGGTACTTGAAGTTCCTTAACCTGACTGTTTGCCAACCTGACTGTCCCTTCTCAGTCTGTCAGTTACAGCTTCTAATGCTAACAGCCTACTGCTGCACAAATATGCCCGCCCCCTCATAGAAGAACATGGGGGATCAGATAAGGAATGGAAAAGCATCAGGAAATACTTTTTTAGCAAAATTAGAAAGCTCATGCAAAGACAATGTTATGATAGATGTAAAAAAGGCTTCATTTCTGGTGTCAGTATCTCTTAAATGCAAGCTCATCCCTAAATCTTGTTTATGTGAGAGAATAGGAATCTAATGAACATGCACAGGCAACAGAATGACATGGTGAGGAGGGAGGGGGAATGTGAAGTGACAACTAGGAAGAGCAGAGTGGAAAGTGAAAGAAATTGCAAGTCTCCTTGACTAAGGCATAGAGGTGGAGCAGGGAATACAGTTGCTTGCAAAAGTATTCGGCCCCCTTGAACTTTTCCACATTTTGTCACATTACAGCCACAAACATGAATCAATTTTATTGGAATTCCACGTGAAAGACCAATACAAAGTGGTGTACACGTGAGAAGTGGAATGAAAATCATACATGATTCCAAACATTTTTTACAAATAAATAACTGCAAAGTGGGGTGTGCGTAATTATTCAGCCCCCTTTGGTCTGAGTGCAGTCAGTTGCCCATAGACATTGCCTGATGAGTGCTAATGACTAAATAGAGTGCACCTGTGTGTAATCTAATGTCAGTACAAATACAGCTGCTCTGTGGCGGCCTCAGAGGTTGTCTAAGAGAATATTGGGAGCAACAACACCATGAAGTCCAAAGAACACACCAGACAGGTCAGGGATAAAGTTATTGAGAAATTTAAAGCAGGCTTAGGCTACAAAAAGATTTCCAAAGCCTTGAACATCCCACGGAGCACCGTTCAAGCCATCATTCAGAAATGGAAGGAGTATGGCACAACTGTAAACCTACTAAGACAAGGCCGTCCACCTAAACTCACAGGCCGAACAAGGAGAGCGCTGATCAGAAATGCAGCCAAGAGGCCCATGGTGACTCTGGATGAGCTGCAGAGATCTACAGCTCAGGTGGGGGAATCTGTCCATAGGACAACTATTAGTCGTGCACTGCACAAAGTTGGCCTTTATGGAAGAGTGGCAAGAAGAAAGCCATTGTTAACAGAAAACCATAAGAAGTCCCGTTTGCAGTTTACCACAAGCTATGTGGGGGACACAGCAAACATGTGGAAGAAGGTGCTCTGGTCAGATGAGACCAAAATGGAACTTTTTGACCAAAATGCAAAACGCCATGTGTGGCGGAAAACTAACACTGCACATCACTCTGAACACACCATCCCCACTGTCAAATATGGTGGTGGCAGCATCATGCTCTGGGGGTGCTTCTCTTCAGCAGGGACAGGGAAGCTGGTCAGAGTTGATGGGAAGATGGATGGAGCCAAATACAGGGCAATCTTGGAAGAAAACCTTTTGGAGTCTGCAAAAGACTTGAGACTGGGGCGGAGGTTCACCTTCCAGCAGGACAACGACCCTAAACATAAAGCCAGGACAACAATGGAATGGTTTAAAACAAAACATATCCATGTGTTAGAATGGCCCAGTCAAAGTCCAGATCTAAATCCAATCAAGAATCTGTGGCAAGATCTGAAAACTGCTGTTCACAAATGCTGTCCATCTAATCTGACTGAGCTGGAGCTGTTTTGCAAAGAAGAATGGGCAAGGATTTCAGTCTCTAGATGTGCAAAGCTGGTAGAGACATACCCTAAAAGACTGGCAGCTGTAATTGCGGCAAAAGGTGGTTCTACAAAGTATTGACTCAGGGGGCTGAATAATTACGCACACCCCACTTTGCAGTTATTTATTTGTAAAAAATGTTTGGAATCATGTATGAGTTTCGTTCCACTTCTCACGTGTACACCACTTTGTATCGGTCTTTCACGTGGAATTCCAATAAAATTGATTCATGTTTGTGGCTGTAATGTGACAAAATGTGGAAAAGTTCAAGGGGGCCGAACACTTTTGCAAGCCACTGTATATGATGAGAGTTAGCTGACATTTTTAAATGTCTTTATAAAACATGTATGGATGTTAAAAACAAACAAACAAACAAACAAAGACCACTTGGGTTTCATGTTTAATTTTGAAAATTTACCTGGCAAAATCAAGACTGAAGTTGGCCACCCAGTGGATCCTGAAAATTTCTTAACTTCAACCCAAGAATTAAGGCTTTCATGAACAGGAAACTTTGGTCCAAAACCTGATAAGTGAAAGTTTCTGCCAGGAATCATGAGACGTAGAACATCCTCAGACTGAGCTGTACCACATTGTGGGTCAAACTCCACTGAAATCCACCGTACACATTCAGGAAATGCTACCTACAATACAATAAAACACATAAACAATAGTGCTTCTTTACTTAACTAAATGGCCATACACTTTAGTATATATTTATTTTCCTACCTTAAATTGCATTACACTGGCTGGTTTGTAAGGGTGCTCGCTTTCAAGAACTGCATAGTGACTAGAAGTGGTACATGCAGAAAGCTGCTCAGGCTGATTTCCAGTAGTGCTGTCAGTAGATTGATTGGGGTTGAAAACAGGAGGTGCATATTTCTGATTCAGAATAGCTACTGATGGGAGCAACTGTTGGACCAAACTAAAAACTTCAACAGCAGCCTAGCAGGAAAAAAACAAAACATTATTTACACACATATTGTCATTATATTATGTATATATACACACACACACACATACATTTATGATTACATGCCAAAAAGTTTGCATGTAGTAAGCGACACAAACCACCTCCATGCTCATGGATACTGTAATAGTGTGAAAGGTTTATGAAATTTAAATTCTGAATATGTATGATTAAAAGGAAATTATACCCCCTTTCTGACATGAGCACATTCAGTTGTGTTTATGTAAAATGTGCATAAAAACTCTATGAACTTCCAGAAATAAATATACATGAATATAAAAGATATACCTTATTCCGTAGACAATAAGGAAACCATAACAGTCTGTGCGCTCATTTATTTATTTATTGGAAGTTCAGGTTAGTACAGGTATGGGACCTGTTATCCAGCATGCTGAGGACCTGGGGTTTTCCAGATAAGGGGTCTTTCCGTAATTTGGATCTCCATAACTTAAGTCTGCTAAAAATCATTTAAATAATGAATAAACCCAATAGGCCTGTTTTGCCCCAATATGGATTGATTTTATCTTAGTTGGGATCAAGTACAAGGAATCATTTTTAAAAATTAGAATTTTTCAGATAATGGAGTCTTTGGGAGATGGCCTCTCCGTAATTCAGAACTTTCTGGATAACAGGTTTCTGGATAAGGGATCCCATACCTGTATATCTGAATGACCGTTTCAAAAAGGGGGTTATAATTTATATGATGCTATTTTTATTGGTGTGTGTGTATCGTAAAGGACCAAAATGTTGATTTTGTGTGCTAGTCTTCATTTACGTAGCACATTTTGTTTGTACCAGTTTCTATACATAGGGGCAAAATTAGTTTAACAAGTTGATTGAAACAGTTTTCTACCTTTGGAATAGCAGCAGCTACAGGTCCAATGTATGCTATCAGCAGAGGAAGCAGCATAGAAAACAAACTTGAAGAACTAAGCAATTCAGGAATGTCTTCAGCTAATGAAAGGTGGAAAAAAATACATTTTTAGGTTATCACATCAGTTTGCAAATCTTTCTAAGTCTTTATCTAATAAAATGAAATTTAATACCATTTGCTGACAGAAAAGGATGTGTGAAACACAGCCTTTTAATTTATTTTGTTTGCTTTGCTAGATTCCTGCAACTACCTGGTGCTCCAGTTCTGGTCATGCAATAAATAAAATTGGTTGATTTTGGAATTATATGCCATTAAACTGTTTTGTAGTATGAAGATTATTATACAAAGCTAATATGTAAAGCTATGGGAGGAGATAAAAGAAATTATAGGACAAAAGATAGAACAAGGGAGAGAACCTTTAACTTCGAGGAGATCATCCTTTAAAGGCAGATAGTTCATGGCTCTTGTAGGCCAAGGAAATGGGGGAAAAAAAGGATCTTAACAGAGACAGCATAGCCAGAAATACTTAACAGTAGCACTAATAAATAATGTGTACTCTAAAAGGACTGACTGGTAGCATGGAAACTGAATGTACACTGAATTTGATGTAACTCCAGAGATGGACAGGAATGAGATGGTTAGTGCAGAAAAGGAGATTTTGTGTTACTCACCGTTAAATCTCTTTCTCCTCAATGGCTTGGGGGACACAGGGACAATGGGGTATAGCTCCACCTGCAGGAGGCAGGACACTAGGGAAAAAAAAAAAAAAGAATGCTCCTCCCTCTCAGCTATACCCCACAGCGCAGCCAAATGTAGATCAGTTTTGTCTAACAAAGAGGTAACCAGAGTAACCAATGAACAATATAACAATGTAACATAAATAACATGGCAAGGGGGGCAGAAAGAATTCCGCTTCCGGGGGAGGGAAGCCCTGTGTCCCCCAAGCCATTGAGGAGAAAGAGATTTAGCGGTGAGTAACACAAAATCTCCTTTTCTCACACAATAGCTTGGGGGACACAGGGACAATGGGGACATACCAAAGCAGTCCCCTGAGCTTAATAAGAGGTGGGCAGGAAGCGGAGTCGGAGTTAGACTGCCGCTGCTTGCAGCACCTTGCGACCAAAGCGTGCGTCAGATGCAGCAAAGGCGTCAAATTTGTAGAACTTAACAAAGGAGTGGATGGAGGTCCACGTGGCAGCTTTGCACAGTTGCTCAGCTGAGGCCTGGTTTCTGAAAGCCCAAGAGGTACTGACAGATCTAGTGGAATGGGCCTTGATCAATTGAGGGGCCTGTTTCCCCTTGGATATGTATGCTCTTCGAATAGTTTCTCTGAGCCATCGAGAGATGGTGGTCTTAGAGGCAGGTTGCCCAAGACGGGTGCCCGTGGGAATGACCAGGAGGGCATCAGACTTGCGGATTCCCTCCGTGCGGTGGACGTAGTATTTGAGAGCACGTACTGCATCTAATGAATGGAGAGCGACTTCCTTTGGGGATTTGGGATTAGGGCAGAAGGAGGGAATGGTGAGTTCCTGGTTAATGTGAAACTTGGTCACCACCTTAGGAAGGAAGGACGGTACGGTACGCAGTACTGCCTTGTCCAGGTGGAAGATGAGAAAGGGGGATTTGCAGGAGAGCGCACTCAGCTCAGACACGCGTCGAGCTGATGAGATGGCCAGAAGGAAGGCTACCTTACGAGTGAGCCAAATGATGGGAATGGAGGCGAGGGGCTCAAATGGGGGCTCCTGTAGTGCGCTTAGGACGATGTTCAGGTCCCACGGAGCGCAAGGATAGCAAAAGGGAGGTCTGATGTGCGTGACGCCCTGCATGAAAGTCCTGATGTCCGGCAGAAGGGCAAGGCGCTCCTGGAAGAGAACCGAAAGAGCCGAAATTTGAGCCTTGAGCGAACCCAGGGCTAAACCCTTGTCAAGGCCAGCTTGAAGGAAGCTCAGTATGGCTGGTAGCGAAAAGGTCTGAAATGGAACATGTTCCTGGGAACACCAGTCCCGGTACATTCTCCAGACCCTGTGGTAGGCCTGAGAGGATACAGGCTTCCGTGCCGCTAGGAGGGTTTTGATCATGGGTTCCGAGAACCCTTTTCTTCTGAGGATCAGGGATTCAGTAGCCACGCCGTCAAATGCAGAGACCTTGGGTTTGGGTGGAGGAAGGGACCCTGGGAAAGAATGTCCGGATCGTGAGGTAGATGCCACGGTTCTTCTTGAGACAGAGACAGAAGGTCTGAGAACCAGGTCCGGCGCGGCCAGTAGGGGGCGACGAGAATGGTCCTCACTCTTTCCCGTTTGATCTTTTTGATGACTCGGGGAAGCATGGGCAGAGGAGGAAAGATGTACGCCAGGTTGAAGGACCATGGTGTCGTCATGGCGTCCGTCGCCTCGGCCCGAGGGTCCCTGGATCGCGACAGGTATCGAGGTAGTTGGTGGTTGATACGAGAGGCCATCAGGTCCACCTCTGGTGTGCCCCACCTCTGCGTGAGTGCTTGGAACACGCTGGTCTTGAGTGACCACTCCCCCGGGTCCATCGTTTGCCGACTGAGGTAATTGGCCTCCCAGTTGTCCACACCGGGAATGTAAATGGCCGAGAGGAGGGTGTGATGAAGTTCCGCCCACCTGAAGATGTGACTGGCCTCTGTGAAGGCTTGATGGCTCCTCGTCCCGCCCTGGTGGTTGATGTAGGCCACTGCGGTGGCATTGTCCGTTTGGACGCGGATCGACTGCCCGTTGAGGAGAGTCTGCCAGTGTATCAGTGCAAGACGGATGGCCCGAAGTTCGAGGATATTGATGGGGAGCAGGGATTCCGAACGGGACCAGGAGCCCTGGGCTATCCGTCCCTCCAGGACTGCTCCCCAGCCGGATAGGCTGGCATCGGTCGTGAGGATGCGCCAGGTAGGGTCTGCGAGTGAGCGGCCGCGAGTGAGATTGTCGGTGTTGAGCCACCACCGCAGGGAGGCCCTGGTCTTTGAGGAGAGCGGGGTCTGCTGGGAGAGGCTCCTGTTCCTGTGCCATACCGAGAGAATATTCCACTGTAGCGGTCGGAGATGGAATTGGGCGAATGGTACAGCCTCGATGGAGGATACCATCGATCCGAGTACCTTCATGCAGAACCGGAGAGATGGTTGAGGTAACGAAAGAAGCAGCCGAACCAGGGCCTGAATGCGAAGGACCTTCTCTTGGGGAAGGAAGAGTCTCTGCGCTCCGGTATCGAAAGTCAAACCTAGAAGGTCATCACCTGGCTCGGACGGAGAGATGATTTGGCGAGGTTTATCTTCCAGCCGAAATCCTGTAAGATGTTCATGGACAGTCGGAGATGCTCCTCCGCTGTCTGGAAGGACGGGGCTTTTATGAGCAGGTCGTCCAAGTAGGGGGTGATCGAGATCCCCCTGGACCTGATGACTGCTGCAGTGACCGCCATGATCTTCGTGAAGACACGTGGGGCTGACGAGAGGCCGAACGGCAGAGCCGTGAATTGGAAGTGGAGGTTGCGGTAGGCAAATCGCAAGTATCTCTGATGGCGAGGGGCGATGGGGACGTGAAGATAGGCATCTTTTACGTCCAGCGCGGTGAGAAATTCCTGTGGTCCCATGGCCGCAATAACCGATCGCAGAGATTCCATTTTGAACTTGGTGTAACGGATGAATTTGTTTATGCCCTTGAGATCGAGGATCGGTCGGAAGGACCGGTCCTTCTTGGGAACGAGGAACAGGTTGGAATAATATCCCTGAAATCTCTCTGCCTGGGGGACCGGGGAGATTACTTCGGCCGCCAGCAGGTCTTGGATTGCCGTCTGGAAGGCCTGGAGTAGAAGAGGGTCCCCGGGAGTTCTGGACATGAAAAAGCGATGAGGAGGGGGGGCTGTGAACTCGAGGTGGTAACCTCGTGTTATGACCTCGCAGACCCAGGAGTCTTGAGCATGAGCCTGCCACTGTGCACGGAAGTGCTGCAACCTGCCGCCGACGGGGGTTTGCAGCAACGGGACTGACGGACAGTCATGCAGAGGTGGACTTGTCCGTCTGCTTGTGAGTGGGTTTTCGGGGCTGCCAGGCGGGGCGAGGCTTGTTGTTGAATTTACCGCGGGAGGATGATGGTTGCGAGGAATCAGAAGGCTTGGTGGATCTGTATCCGGAGCCACGAAAAAATCTCCCCCTGCGAAAGGAAGGCCGGGACTTGTTCTGTGGGAGGAAGGTACTCTTCCCACCTGTGGCCTGGCTTATGATTTTGTCCAATTCTGGACCGAAAAGTAACTTACCCTTGAAGGGGAGGGAAGTAAGGGATTTTTTGGAAGAGAGGTCCGCGGACCAGAGTTTCAGCCAAAGTGATCTGCGAGCGGCTACTGTAAGGGCTGAAGCCCTACAGGTTAGTTGGGCAGCATCAAGTGTTGCTTCGCAGATGAAGGAGTTAGCTTCCTTGATCTGGGAGATCATAGGGATGAGTTCCTGTCTAGGGACTCCCGAGAGGATGCTGTCCAGAAGTGTTTGGGACCAGGACTGAATTGCCCTGCTGACCCAGGCGGCGGCGAAAGTAGGACGCAAGGCTGTCCCAGAAGCCGCGAAGGCAGAGCGCAGAAAACCCTCGATTTTCTTGTCCATAGCGTCCTTAAAGGAAGACGCATCAGGGACAGGAAGGGCCGTGTTTTTGGAAAGGCGTGACATCGGAGCATCGACGACCGGTGGAGAAGACCAGGTGTCCATGGTTTCCTGCGGAAAGGGATAGAGACGTTGGAAGCGCTTGTTGGACTGTGAACGCCTCTCGGGATTATCCCATTCAGATTGCACAATATTATCTAATTGTGCGTGTGAAGGGAAGCATACGGATTGTTTCTTGTGCCTCTTGAAAAGAAGTTTGGAAGTGTCGGAAGGATTATTGGAATCCCCTAGATTGAGAGTTTCTATAACTGAGGCAATAAGGGCCTCAATTTCCTCAGATGAAGATTTGGGTAGGTCTTCGCCTAACGTATCTGAGTCTCCAGAAAGCTCTCCCTCACTTAGGGATAGATCTGGCTGAGTGGGAGAATCTGCCGTGAAGGGGTTGTCACTCTCCTCATCAGATGAAGGAGGTGCATGACGCTTGTGTGAAGAGGATTTAGGAGCGTCTAGCTTAGCCAATAACTTATTAAGGGAATCCGCGAGTCTGGGAATACCGCTAGAAAGTTGTAGGGCCCAATCAGGGGCAAACTGGTTAGTGGCAGGGGGGCCCGGCTGGGCTTGGTCTGTTGGTTGAGGGATGGCAGAGCCTGAGGGCTCAGCAGAATAAAAGGCCTGGGGCTGAGGAGCTGTAGAAGCAGATTCAGGGGGCTTACATGCCTCACAAACTGGTTCCTTGTGCCCAGATGGCAAAAGCTTTTTGCATTTGGCGCAGGCCAGGAATTTGATATTAGCCGAAGAGGCTGGGCCCCGGGGGAATAGCTGTTTGCTGCCCTCCGCCATATTAGCCTCACTATTAGGCTGAATGATGCCCCTGTAGTGCCCAGAAGTAGAAAAAAATCCCCCCTGTGAAACTGCGCTGCGGGGAAAAGGCAGGAGAAAAGGAGAGCCTACCTACAGGTGGAGGCACCCGCTGTCCGCAGAGCAAGAAGTGAGGAGTCGCAAGGCCTGCGACACTGAGTTCTCCCCGGGAGCTGCGCCAGTGCAGAGCAGAAGGGCGCGAAGAGAGGCGGCGGAAGTGGGCGGGCGGTATGACGGAGGGCGCAAATCGGCTCCTGTTCCTGAGAGAGCAGGAAGTATTGGCCAATGGGAGCGCAGTAGCCTGTGCGCGCCTATTTTAAAAACGGAAGTGGGGGCCCCCGGCGCTTCGGGTTAGAGATACCCGGTTGGCCGCATGGTGAGGGGGGGAGGGGACGACCCGAGGGTCCCGCCGGCGCTGCTCCGGACCTGGGTGCCTACTTACCGATGCGGTCCGTAGCAGTGCTGAGCGCTCCTCTGGCTAGCCTTCTATCCCTCAAGAGGGTAGGAATGCTGCTAGGTGGCCCGCACCGAAGTGACTTAGTGGCCCCAGGGGAAATCCAGCGGTGGGGGGAGATCTGTAAGGGACCTACTTCCTGAGGTCTTCAGTCAGCCCCCGAGTATCCAGGCTAATCCTGGACTTTTAAACCTAGATGCAGGCATACTAAGCCTGGTCCTACCTCCTAACACTAGGAGAAAAAACTGATCTACATTTGGCTGCGCTGTGGGGTATAGCTGAGAGGGAGGAGCATTCTTTTTTTTTTTTCCCTAGTGTCCTGCCTCCTGCAGGTGGAGCTATACCCCATTGTCCCTGTGTCCCCCAAGCTATTGTGTGAGAAACTTAGCTTGTACCATTTTTATACCAGTTATAAATCCAGTGCACAAAGGCCTCAACAGGATGTGCTGAAATAGGATTCGGCCAACCACCAGCAATTTTTGTAGGTTCTGGATTTGGTTAAATACTTTGTATTCAGTTAATTTTGATTCAAACCCTTTGCTTAGTGTCAGGCAGGCTTGAGCTTAAAACAGTCTTTTAGTAAAAAGAAAAAAAAAAAAAGACTAGCTATCAAATCCCTTAATTCAAACAAAAGTTGTAAAGCACTAAGTTTTTTTACCGTCAACCGCAAGTGCTCTGTGCAGAAGGTCTTTAGCAGCCCGTGTAACTGCATTTACAACAGCAAGTGCTCTGCTGCAGTTCTTGTCTTCTTCATTTGCTTTACTTAGGAGTTGTGATTGCAGATCTCCATCAAACTCACTCCTACATTGTACAAAACAAACAGGCACAAAAATGCCCCGGGTCAATATATTGAAAAGGAACAACACTGAGCTACCATCAAATTAGTAATGTTTAGAATTCAAACATAGCTTTCTTGTGAAAATAGGCACTTTTTCTACTTGCATATGGTAACATTTATTAAAGTATGAATAAGATTTAGGGTGTGCAAAAAGCAATTTGTTGTCCTAGATATTCTTTGAACTGTGACTGAATGGCTGGTAATGTTCAGCAGCAATTTGCAGTGACATCTCTACGAAATTAACACTCCTGCAATAGTACAGTGATCTACAGTGATGTTGTTGTTTGAAGAGCCCTTGCCAAATGTTATGTCTTTTTGTTGGGCTTCACAAAAAAATTAGGTCATGTAACACCTATAAATCACTGTATTTTAAACTCAATCTAAGAGGATTTCAACATCTTAATTCCTATTGCAGGAGTCCACAACCTTTTTAACCCTTGAGCCACATTCAAATGTCAAAAAATGTTTGGAGAGCAACACAAGCAGGTATAGAGTTCCTGGGGGGTGCCAAATATGGGCTGTGATTGGTAATTGGTAGTCCCTGTGTAACTTGGCAGCCTTTATTTACTTACATTTAACAGACACATAATCAACGTAATAGTTTTCCATTTATTACACTAACCTGTAGTATAATACTTGTGGAATTTGTCCACGGGTTTGATTTGTGCCATTACTGCTTAAACTGCAGGAGCTAAACGTGAATGTTACATTATCAGAACACTGGACTGTGGTCATTCCTCCATCCCCATTAGCTGTGCGGCTCCCATAATTACGCAGACGCACTGCATATTTCATATTCTCCTGCAAACAAGATGAACACAATCAAAACCATATGCCACATGCTTCATTTGCTACATTCATTACCCACTAGGAGAATAGTCATTTGATGTACAGCATATAAAGTACTTGCACTAGCTCATGAATTAGGAGACCATTTTTTTTTTTAAACTATGACAATATAAATGTGAAACAAAAGTGACATCTAGGGGCACATTTACTAATCCACGAATCCGAATCACGAATGGGAAAAAATCGTATTGGAAACGAAAATTTCCTAAGATCGCAAATATCACGAAAATGCTTACGAAAAAATCGTATTAGTCACGATAATATCGTATTGGCGATCCGAAAGTCACGAAATTTTCGTACCAAACAATTGTAACCAGCGGTAAAACCTTTCCGATTTTTTCGTGCAAACATCCGAAAAAGTCGTGTGGTGTACGAAAGAGTCGTGCGCCGTACGAAAAAGTCGGCGAAAATACGCTCGGAACGTTCGCATGAACGCTTGAGCGTTCGTGCTTTTGTAAATGTGCCCCTTAGTGTTAGAGCAGTAAAATGTTTGGAGAATTTGTCATTTGTATATAACACACCAGGTTCAAGAATTGTATTACCTTTAAAGGCACAGCTTTGTCAAGTCTGATTTCAGCAATATCACTGGGTGAGTCATCAGTAGTGTAGGTCCCTTTCATCAGCTCTAAAGATGTCCATCTGTGCGAATGAGCTGCATCACCAGAGTGGTCACTCTGAAAACAAAAACAAAAAACATGACAATATTCCTTGACCACCAATTATAGGTTTCTAAATATTTCACACATGAAAAAGTAATTTCAGGCACTTTGTCACCCTTAGGGAGTGTAAGTTTCCATGGGATACAAAGCTGAGTTGCATCAGCAAGACCTTCATCATGGCCATCAAGAGACTGATTTTATTAAAATGTATTTCTAATTGTCTACAGTTAATTTTCCCGCAAAATATTTTAAAAGACAACTAGAGGAATACTACTATATTATTTACATACATACTTACATCATCAACCAAAACTTCAAGCTCATATTCATGGATTCCTCCTCCTCCATAGACACAAAATCCAACCACAACCAGCCCAGGTTTGTCCACAGAAAAGCAGATTGCATCTGGAGAGCCATTTCCAGTATTCCAGCTCCTACCCTGGCTTGTTTTTGTGAAGCGATTAGGGCTGGACTTGACCGAATGCAAAGAATTTAACCCATCAACCTAAACATACAAAACATATTGCAGTTAGACGTACACAGATACATTTTAATGTGTTTCTGCTGTCACTTGAATACTTCTGTGTTTCTAATAAGATGATAAGTTACAACTAATAGTGATAAAACTGCCCTCAGAACATCTGGAAATCATGTTTAATGCACCAAAATGCAGAGTACCTTATAAGAGCTGCATTTTTAGGTATTTTTGCCCTGCAAAGCAGTTTAGGATTATATTGTGGCTTTGTAAAATGTAGCTGTTTAACAGAGGTTAAGTAAAAGGCAGTGGAATATAGTGCGTGCCAAAGGCTACTACTGGAAGCTACTAATTTTAAACGTCAGTTGCTTTTCTAAACTTTTGGAAAGATACCCTAAACCCCAATCCTTTCTTCAATATATTGAGCAAAATGGCATTGCCTTTTGCTCCTGCCCTGCCTGAAGAACAATGGAGGTTGAATAAAATGTATATAAATATTAAATTTCCCTGTCCTGCTTGCCCAATGCAAGCCTTATTTACTGAACTTTTTTTGATCTCAAAATATACAATGGCTATAAAAAGCATTCAAGGGCATTCTCCCACTTGGACCTTGTCAGATTCTGGACCAGGATCTATAATGCCATTTCCATAATTTATTACATATTAGTATGAAACAAGATCCAATGACTACCCTTTTAAATGGAAAATGTACAGGTTTTATGAAATCTGTGAAATAGTATGCCTGGAAGGAAGTTTAGTAGCGCACAGAGTTTTCAAGGCTTTCAAAAAAATGTTTTATATGAACAAACTTAAGGTGGTCTATCATTTATAAATGCAATACAATCGCCGAAAAAGACTTGCAAGGCTTTTTCGGCGATTTCGGGAAATCGCGCCACCGCGTGTGCCATCCCGCCGGTGACTTACATGTTCGCCGGTGGGATGGCAGGTCATGGCAACTCGGGGAGATTAGTTGCCCGCGAACAGGGAGTTTTGTCGCGGGCGACTAATCTCCCCGTGTGTCAGAGCCCTCAAAGTGCAAAAAATTGCCCTGCATTGTTCCTGAAAAGAGATTGCCACTACAGAGAATTGCTGGGACTTGCTAAAGGCAACAGTACCTAAACAACACTCAGTGGCTTCAAAAAATGCTGTGGTTTTATAAGTGTTGTAAATTATTTGTTGTGAATGCCAGCGGCTCTGCAAACAAACAACTACACTGGCGAGACAAGTAAGTGCTCACATGACTAGTTAAGAGCTAATTAAAGCAGACGGGGCCACAATGGAAAACCTAGTTGACTATGTAAACTTGCATCCAGATAGAGATATCTAGGTCTATTTCTTTCTAATGAATATATATATATATATAAAATTTTCTATCAAAGACCCAGGTGACTAGAAGGAATCATTTATGTCAGACAGCAATATACATTATGCCACAAAAATAAGTCCTTGTGAGGAAGATCTGTTTAGGATTGTTAAATACCATACATTCTGAGCCTTAATATTGCACCCTGAGCAAGTTTCAGCTCTATTGTATACAATTAGTTTAAATGGATGTTATATCAATAACTACACTCTGATCAAACTTTTTGCGATTTTGAGTAAATTTGCAGCAGCTGGAATTTTGCAAAACTGGTACTCATAAAGTATGCCAACTTTGGATGAGCAGTTTTCTAGATTATCAGTCATATGGTTGTGCATTAATGTCTACCACAGCTTTTTATTCAACTAGAAGTACTGTTACTTAGTTAACTGTTGAGACCCAGGATCATTTTCTGGTATCAAAAATCTTTGATTGCTTAAATCTCATGTGTTCTTCATGCAGAATACCACCAAATTATTAAGCAACACCAATGAAACTATAGTCAAAGTCAAATATTAGGCACCCCCAGTGATAATAGTAGCCTTCCTAATACCCTGGGCCATTATGCCTGTCAGCAGAAAACTGCACTGGCTTGGTGTACTCCTGTATAGTTGTGCATTGTGTTTTCACTGCTTCTTCCTTTCTCGTGTTGGGTGCACTTGCAAAGCAGAGTGGAAAGCTGAACTTAAAGCAAAAAGCCAGCTTTTTAATTCTACTGTGCATATGCTGGCCTGGGGCCATTAAAGAAGAAAGCAGACTTATTTGTAACATGGCGCTCATACAAAAAGTAAACCAGCCAATGCAGTTTTCAGCAAATACAAGCAGAGCATCAGGAAAGCTATTATAATCCTTTACATACTAAACAAAGATGAATGTTATAGTTCGATTACCCTACTGTGAATACCTCAGATCCAAGAGCAGAAGCTGTAAGCTCACTGACAATGCTAGCAAGCAGACCACATGTGTTGGACACCAGATGTGAAGAGAAAAGTTCATTTTCTCGCCTTAAGCTGTTCCTTACAGGCAAAACAACAATGACCAACATCTTTTCCAGAACCTCACGAAAGCTGGTGATCCCAGAGACATTCTCTTCAGTCTGTTCAAAAAGAAAGAAAGGGTGCCCTCCATTTGCAAATACACTATAGTTATAAAAATACACTATAGTATAGAGCTAGAATGATATTCATGCATACAAAACAAGAAAGTATAGTTTATATAAAAACACAGTGTTAGTCAAGGAGAAAAGGCACAGGTTACATAACAGATAAGCTTTGTAAAATACAATGGTGTTTTACAGAGCTTATCTGCTATGTGACCAGTGTCATTTAGTCCTATTTAATGTAAATATCTACCCTCATGTCTACAAAGCAACTTTGTTTTTATAAACTGTAGTAGTGTTTCTGAAGCAAACACACTAGTTTTAGTGCAACAGTATATTATATTTTAATTACCATTATACACTCTATTTTTAGGTGTTACTGTTCCTTTAAAGCCACAAAAAATGCACTCCCAAGGCTTGGTTCCACACTAGTGACTATTTACGGTTAGGCAAAAAAAAAAAAAAAAAAAAAAAACATCTCTGATAACACTTAAATAAAAATAATAATATGAATGCAGTTAGATATTGCACAGTGATAGTAAGAAGGTATTCAGCGTAAGAAGAGTAACATATTAAAGGAGAACATAAGGCATGAATACAATTTAACAGCCCTGCCTTGACCCAAAACCTGCTGGTCGGGATGTTCAGGTCGACCAATTGTCCCCAGAGAATGGTCATGGGTTTGCCATATTATTCTCCACCTGGACACTCCCAGCCCCACTACTGATATGGTGGTGCTGGTTTATAGCCTTGCTCTCCAGCTGCTTGATGGTGTCAGAGATTTGTGAAGCAAACATGTTTACTACACAATTTAATATAAAACACAAAAGATCTGAGTAAAGCAATTATACATTTTTTTTTTTTAAAAGCTAATAAGCACTGTCAGTGTATCTTTGACTAAGGGGCCATAATTTAAAAGGCAGGAAGCATTAAGATGGCCATACAGGAGCAGATTCCATAGTGTGAAACAAAAGATTTAAGGTCAATCCAATAAAATCCTCTACTTATTGTTACATCGATGGGTGTAAATGGATGTAAAATTGACAATTGTTCTGACCACATCATCCCAACAGCTGATCAGACATCGTTGACAAGTCTGTCAGTGGATGAGATGAACAGATCATCATTGTTAAACAAACATTCATTGTGTAAGGCTTTATTTTGAAGGGATGGGTTAAATGTGAAAATAAACATACTAACAGAGAGCCATTAGTTAATATGTATGATCTTGCAGCCAACATGACAAAGATACATCAAAATCTCTTTAAATATCATTAGTTATTGATGAATTAATTGTTTGCTAAAATGCTTGGTTAGTTAATGGTTTGCATGGTGGTGACAAAATATGCCCATGTATGGCCAGCTTTAGGTACAATATTAGTAAGAGGGGCAAATATCCTTAAAAAAATATTGAAGTACAAACCTGGCTGAGTTTCTCCATGGCTGACACAAGCAGAGGAAACCGGTGAGCCAAAGCAGTGTCATTTTCAGTACTAACTTGTTTCACCATAGAGCGTAAAAGTACCTCACCATCATAAGCAATTGGAAAGATGGAGGTGAGCTTCACTGAAGTATTGCAAAGAGCTGACATAACTGCTGCCAACAGACGACTGCTGGATGGTTTGAAATTTGCTTCTTGAATATCCTTAAATTAAATAATATCAAGAGTTAAAAACTGTGCAAACTGGGCTATATGTTATTGAAAATAGAAACAGGAAAAGAAACATTTTCATTTTAAATATGTAGGGAGGATAGTGGAAAAAAACAGTGCAAAGGCAAAGAACAAAAAGAAATGCACTTTTACTATTTACTTTAGTACATTCCAGTAAGGTTGACTGGAGTTTTTAAGGTCACTACTTATTTGTTAGGTCAATCTAACTGGGATGGGTACCGTCACTGTGATTTATTGTACCACTCATAAAAGAATCACACAAGTATAGTTTAAAAGTAAAGTTATTGGTATTGGGTGGCCTCAACTTAAAGGTTAATTTAATTTAGATGGGTGAATATAATGTAAAGTCAAGTTAGCCCTTTCCAGCTTATATCCTGAGAATACTGGATAGTTGATGCTCCAATCTATACCTTTTCTATACCTAACCCCTTGATTCCTCATTAAGTTTCTTGGTATATTTAGCAACAACTTGTCTTTATAACACTTAAGTGTAGGATGAAATTACAATAACACCACTATATTCATATTAAAATCTCAGCATTTTTAATGTGATATCCAGGCATGAATGTTTAATTCCACTGCAAGAAAATTCAAGAAAGTTAATGTTGTAGGTAGGGAATTACCTGATCCAAACAATTTAACAAATCACAAAGACATGCCCACTGAAGGGCAGGAGTGGGATAAAAAGAATGAAAGCAGGCAGTAAACGTATTATGGCACTCCTGGAGAACAGCTTCTAACAGGCTCATGGGCTGGCTGAGATATCCTTCGGGGTCATTGTCCAGCTTTGTCATGCAATTATCCACACCTTCAGAAAGGATTTTCCTCAGCAATGTCCTGGTTTTACCAATGCATTCAGCTAATTTGCTAGTTTCTTCTACAACTGCTTTTGTGGTAGCTAAAAATCAAATTACAAAATAAAATATATTTAATAAAGTTGCACTGGAAATCGTTCCCCCAAATATATGTAACGATATGATTTGAAAATTTAAGGAAACAGAAAACTAAAAAATCATTAGATTAAATAAATGATGACAAGTTTACAGTTTGTGTATGCATTTAAAGTGTTTATTTAACTCTCTTGTTAAGTATCACTGGGCTGGGGGCCCTTTTGTAAGAAATTTTTTCATAAGTCATATGAGTCATAAGCCTCATGAGTCATAAGGCTAAGGGTACTTGGCGAAATAAGAAAATGGATCTTTTATGGTAAGACTCAAAATGAAATAGAACTCAATCTATCCTTTGGAAAAACAACTTTCAGTACAGGGATCTGCTTCAGTAGTTCTGTTAACTGATACATTTTGAGAAAAAAAAAATCTCATTTTCCAATGACAGCATCTATAAGATATTCTAGATCTACCAAAAGCTTGAAATACCTGAAACTGGGTAGATTTCACAGATGTAGACTTTCAACAACCTCAAACAGCAGGTCCCTACAAAGCGTAACCGTTCCAAATCCAGCAATGTTGCAGTGTACTGGAAACCTTTAAGACTTCGAAGTTCTTCCACTCCAAGAACTAAAGTGGTCCAGCTCCAGTGTAGAATGCTTAACAGGGATTCAAAACAGTCCTGACATTCAAAACAGACATATATATTAAAGTAATGCTAACGTAGCAAAAATAAATAAATAAATAAGCTGATTTCACAGTGTTAGTATAAATTAACATTAAACATGACATGCAGTTAATGAAGGCAGTTACTACTGTATTGATTTATATAATTTGTTATTTCACCCAGTAAGCAGCACCTAATCAACTAAACAAGGATATTGGCAGTGAGGTGTAAAAAATGTGTAAAATCAGGTTAAGAATTAAAGCAGCTGTAGAATTAGGTAATATTTTTACATAAACCACTTTATCAGTGAGCATGTGAACTATTTTGGAACGGTTCTAAAAAAAAAAAGGTTGGCAGCCTGTTAAACCTCCAGAATCTACAAGGAAATCCACCCAAACACAATTTTTTGTATTTTGCATACTAAAAGAAAATGTCTAGTGATAAAGACAAAGCAGGTTCCCAACTGATAGATTCAGCACCACAATATAGAAGATTTTTAGTTTTTGATCATTATCAGCCATCAGAGATAATTATTTTAACCTGAACAGAAGTAAAGCAGGAATTATATATTTAAGTAAAAGCAAGCAAATAAACGTTCTGCTGGCACAATATAGAATATCACAAATATTTCCTTTAAAAAAAAAACCCCAAAAATGTATATATTGATACTTACCACTGACACTGTCCGTGCAAAAGATCTTTTCAGAATGTGCACTGGCTCAGTGGTTTGTGGTTTTCCTTTTGTTGCACTACCATCACTTGTAGGAAGTCTATCAGAAGTAAGCCAAACAGTTAAATAACCTATGTGCAAATATCAGTTTATACTTTGATACCTTCTGCCAATTTATTAAACACAGATGTTAGAGTGCCTTACCTGTATAGTAATTGTGGTATCTGCCCTGCATTGACATCTGTACCATTATTTGATTTCTTAGAACTTTTAAACTGGAAAACAACACTGTCAAGAAAAAACACATAACAATTAATGTAATATGTCTTTTTTTTTTATAAGTGATGAAGTCTGAAAAGATAAAAATGTAAAAATAAAAGGAAAAGGATGACATATCCTCTAAGAAAACTCTTTTGAATCATCAAGTTATGTCAACATTAAAACAACTGTAAAAGACTCAGCAGTGTAAAATATATATCTTATGAATTATCACTATGACCACAGTAAGGCAAAGCACTAACTAGATAATCATAATTAAGCAAACTAAAAGGTGTAAAAGGACACCGTGTAGCACTACAGTGATTGAATACAAAAGAAATGTGGTGCATGCAAGCAGAATGATGTGTGAACCAAAAGGCATTCTGTTATGGGAAAATACTAACAGCTAACTAAGCTCATGCATCCATATTGATGGCAAAACAAAAATGATTTGTAGCAGATATAAAGTATGGCGATCCAAATTACGGAAAGATCCCTTATGAGAAAAACTCTACATGCATTCCAGATCCTATCCCTGTACAAGTTTGGAATTTGGAAAAAAAATCAAATTTTTAATAGTGAATACACTATCCTACTAGTGCAAGGGCAGGCATTGTTATTTAGTTAAGGAATGATACAAAATACTTGTGTACATGTGTTTACTTTCAGCCAAAAGCCAGTATACCTTTCCACCTTCTAGTGCAAATGAAGAAATGTAAAGAAAAACACCCACTGTTGGAAAGGCCAAAGCTGTTAATGGTTAGAGATTTTTTTTCATGCCCCGGAATATAACATATACAGCTTTGTTATATGCAGAATGCATGCCAAATATGGTCATAATTCATCACTATCACTACTCAGTCATAATTACCCATCATCAGTTGTAATTGAGGCTTGGCCATGGGAGCCACAGTCACTGCTTGGACCGGACACTCGAGCCCACGCAACATACCACCAGCCAGCTTGTAAAAGGACAGGTTCATCAAACATCATTGCGTATTTTTCTCTAAAAACAGAAATTGAAGAACATAAAATGTTAAAATTCAGTATTCACAACTGTGTTTTTAGATCCTGTATTTAAAAAATTACACTGCAAGCTTTAATACTTATTCTTGCATGGATGCAGAACCTAATTTTTGACCACTAGGCAGCAGTATGGCTGCCATCTGGCAAAACCCTTAGTAATAACTGGGCCTCCCTCCAGAAACATTGTTTCCTCTAAGCTGTGTGCTCCTGCGCAGAGACTTTGAGGCCAGTACACACAACAAAGATGAATAATTGTGTGTAAAAACACAAAAATTCTGTATTTATTCTGACCTGAGCGCACAGTTTAAAAATGTGCATAGCAAGAAGGAATTAAAGAAACCATTTCACTCAACACAGCCAATTTCCTCCACCCAGTACTGCAGCAGGGTCAGAATGCATCATCTTCTGCTGCTTTATGTCCACTTTTTTCCCAGCATTGAGTGCAGTTGAAGCCAGGTCCGCTTCAGCTTTAAATACACATACTTGTAAGACTGTGGAGTGGTGGACCTGAAGCAGCGTCAACCCCACTGTGCAACTCTGCTTTACAGAAAAAGGCAGATGAAATGGCTGTTTAGCATGTCCTATGTTATGTGGTTCAGGAGTGGGAAGGGAGGTGGAATTTAAGTGTTTTGATCACCAGGGCACTACAGAACACACTCAATTAACATGCCAATGTCCAAATAAGGAAAAATAAACGAGAGGCTGGTTAGAATCCAATACATGAAAATAATATTACTGGCATTAAAAATATTTACACCTCTGCAGCCGTTAAATATTGTGATTTATGTATATAAAACATAACGTTCGTTCATGCTAGCCCGACAGATGTGCAGGTAGGACACAGGGGGGCGCCACGGGGGGGGGGGGTCGTGCACCGCGACCTTCGTTCATGCTCACCCGACAGATGTGCTGATAGGGAGTGCACCAAATGAGGATGTGGTTTGTGTGTGGTTGTCCTGCTGGTGAGTGTCTGTGTGTCAGAGCGTGTTTATTCCGTTTGGTGCTTGAATGCATTTTTCTCTTTGGTCACTAGCTGGAACAGTAATTTTCAGAACTGGCTGCTGGGAACTGATTGTCATGGGGTCTCGGACTTCCAATTTGTTTTTCTATGTATATTTTTTTTTGCATTATCAGAAGGGAAATTAGTAAGTATAGCAAGTTCTGTGAGTTGTTACTGGCAAATAATTAATGGTAACTAAATGTTGCATCTATATACATGGTCCTGTCGCTCAGAACAAGCATAGACATGACACAAACGAGTATTTATTTGAAATGCTACACTGTAGCACGCTATAGCTCTACAACAACTTGCTGCAGCCGCAGAGAATCAGAACAATGTGTGCAAATAATGGAGCAACAATCTGCAGCTACAGTAGCATATGCATTCTGCAGTATTATTACTTCAGCGGGTATGGCATAACATACAGTTATGGAAACATATCCTAACAGGGCAAAACTGTGCAGGACTATCATTACCTACACACTACAAAAATTAAATGAGATATTAACCTGTACAACCTTGCATGTAGTTATCTTATGTTGGATGCGCCTCATCTTCCAGCCCACGCCTTGTGTTTATTAATATGGTAGTCATGTAAGCACTTGTGAGTGTCCTTTTATTAAATAATTTGATTATTGAAACTTAGCAGTAGTGGCTGCATTTCCCACCCTAGGCTTATACTCAAGTCAATAAGTTTTTCCAGTTTTCTTAGGTAAAATTAGGTACCTCGGCTTATATTCGGATCGGCTTATACTCAAGTATATACGGTACATGGTTTTTGTGCCAGTAACATCAGTTAAAACTATTTCTATTGCAAAGGATAAAATATTAATTAAAAAAAAAAAAACTATTTTACAGGCTGTTTTTCCATGTGTGGAAAAACACTTAAAAACGGTCTCCCATCAATGTATTAGCAATTACCTGAAATCACCCTACTTTACATACTGAGGCTTTTTTCATGCATTGAAAAGCCTTACAGATTAAAAAAAAAATTGTGAGTGAAAGGCAATAAGCAAGAACTTAAAAATAAACAAATGTTTAGGGGCTGATTCATCAAAGTACGAGTTCGAATCCCAAAATGGGTAAAATTTGGATTAGATACGATAATTTATGATGATTGCAAATATCACAAAAATGCAAAAAGTATTCGTTGCCGTAATATCGTATTAGTGATCCTAAAGTCACAAAATTTTCGTATCCAAACAATCGTAAACGACGTGAAAACCTTTCTGACTTTGATCCTTCTGTGCATGTTTTTGAAAGCCTCCCACAGGACTCAATGGCACTCTGCAGCTCCAACCTGGCCAAAGGAAAGTCACAATACCGAAGCTTGAATGAATTCGAAACTTTTGTACTCGGCGAGACAAATATGATTTTGTCGCACTAATTGTTGCGCTTTTTGTCACAAAGTACGAAAAAGTCGCAAAAAAATACGCACAGTACCAAAAATACGATTTTTTTGTATTCGGAACTTTGATAAATGAGCCCCTTAGAATGAAACATTAGAAAAAGTACAAGGAGAGTTTGTATGGACACAAATCATTCACCTGGCAGCACAATCATATGCAAGAACATCCGTTTCTGCAAGGAGGTCTCCATCTGTTTCATGATCACCTCCATCAGGGCCCAACTCAAATAACTAATAAAAAAAAAGAAAACTTCATGAAATCTGCCCGTGTATGACCACCTTAACTTAATTCTAAATGACCCAAAAAGGTGTATTACAAAACAAACATGTCAATAAAATACCTTTATCTTTGCTGTGTATTCCCCTCGGCCACCAAACAGTCCAAGCCCTCCAAGTAAAATGTCTGTATCAGCACAAAAACGAATAGCTTCAACAGAATGGGCAGAGTAGCCCCAGCCTCCACCATGACCTAAAATTGAAGAGATTTAAAAGGGTGTATATATAGCAATAAGTTTACAGCATCAAGTGTTGCCTATTTTTTAATTAACTTAATTCTTACTTTCAAATCTGTTTACAACACTGTAATCTTCTTTGGAATACACTTTCATTACAGACTGAGTCTCCTCTTCGATGCTCGAAACTCCCATTTTTAAGTCCTGCATTGCAGCCAGTGTGTCTAGGCAACCTTAAAAAAAATAGAAACAGGCCTATGAATAAAAATTAATTATATTTTTATTTCCGTAAAATAGTTCTAAACATGTGACACGTGGTGGGCTGACAACTATGTTATTAACTATTATTCACCCAAGAAAATTCCAGTTAGGAAATTATACTTTAAAATAAAGTCATGAAGCTGTCATGTCTCCTAATAATATCAGTGATAACTGCAATGCTTTAGGAGCTCAAACTACTTTGAGAGAATAAAAAGTCACAACAACATTCTGGCAAAAACTGACCAAATAGCACAAATAATTATCGTGCAGTATTTCAGAAATACATATACATGTAAAAGTGACATTGCCAGAGAAAATGTGCAGTCATCATTTGGCAGACTGTGCAATATCACCTTTTATCTTACCTAGAATGTGCAAAGCTGCATGGGACCGAGTTGTTACAGCTTTCTGTCCTATAGGCAGTGCAAGTTCTGGACTAAGAATACTGCATCGAAGCTGCATGTCTGGAGCTGAAGGAAGCCTGGAGTCAGCTATCACTGCATTGTAACACCACAGTTCTTTAGTGCTGCCCTGAAATCTAAAACAAGAGAATCAACTGCTACTATAGTACTGTAATCAACAAAAGGGAATAAACTGTATTAACAAACAAGCTAGCCATTATATTTACAAAAAAACACATATACATTGGCTTTAACAATTGGATCATTCAGGGTTTGAAATCAGTAGAAGATTTGTTTAAGGAAAGTCATTCAGGACTGACTTCCACAATTAGCAACAGAGAAAGTGACCATACACGGGCCAGTCTTTAAAGGTATTTGACTGGAGTACAGAGTACTTCCTGTTATAGGAGTTCCAACATAGATGTGGGAAATATTTTAAAAACTATTAAGAGACAATTCACCTCCAAATAACATCATGAATTGGATCCAAACAAACACCAAAACCTTGCAAATCCTCTTGTTCAGAGTCATTAAAGGTTGCACAGTTTCCATCAACTTTGTTAATAAGAAGACATTTAAATGGAGGTGGTTCCGTCATATAGGCTGGGACCAAACCTGCAAAGGAATTAAATTAATTATCTCTTGTCTAAAGATAGACATTATATCAACTTTATTCAAATAGTACAGTGTAGACACATTTAAAGACATTAAAAAAAAATGATATAATGCTGTTTGCAAAATCATAGACTTTAATGGCCTGGCAAAGTCAATTAAACGTGGCCATTGATTTTTTAGTAGACCCTGGTGATTTAAATTACGAAAAGATCTCCTATACAGAAAACCTCAGGTCAAGAGCATATAATGCCAAAAAGTTACATAGCTCTTGACATTTTTTATCCTTCACATCAGTCCCTGCCCCAGTGTAGACAATTTACCTTAAACACAACAAACGCAAGCAACAGGGCGCAATGCCTGTAATGTATTTGAAGTGTAGCAATAATGTACATGATATAAACAGGGAAAAAAGTAATGTTAATGATTAGATAAAATAATGAAACCCAGTACATTGACCAAGTACAGGTATAGGACTTGTTATCCAAAATGTTTAGGACTTGGGTTGTTTTCCAGATAAGGAGTTAAATGAACTCAACAGGATTGTTGTGCCTCTAATAAGTTAGAATCAAGTGCAGGGCACTGTCATGCACTTACCTATGATGTGCCGGCTTGCAAATATTTCAGAAGTAGCAAGTACATGGGAGTTTATTAGAGCTTCATCTATCCTTAAAAAGGTCTGATCTCCACTTGCTCCAACCCAGGTTGCTTTTCGTCCATATTTGGAGCCTATGTTGGGCATGGGTGCTGGCTTAGCATTCCAGTAGGGAACATCCAAAATAGGTCTTCCAAGCTGTCCTTTCTGGAAAAAAAAAAAAAAAAAAAAATGAACTTTCAACAAAGACTTCATCATGTGCTTAACAAATTTTAGTCCTCAATGTAATAGGATATAAACAGGTTAAAAAAAAAAATTGGCAGTTACAAAAGCTAACTTCTACACTTTTCCATAGGGCCAAGAAATTAGGCAGTGTCCATGTCTTGCCAAATACAGAACTGTAGTGTGCAGTAAAGTACAGGTATGGGACCTGTTATCCAGAATGCTTGGGACCTGGGGTTTTCCGGATAAGGGATCTTTCCGTAATTTGGATCTCCATACCTTGAGTCTACTATAAAATCATTTAAACATGAATTAAACCCAACAGGATTGTTTTGCCTCCAATAAGGATTCATTATATCTTAGTTGGGATCAAGTACAAGGTATTGTTTTATTATTACAGAGATAATGGAAACCATTTTTAAAAATGTAAATTATTTGATTAAAATGGAGTCTATGGGAAATGGCCTTTCCGTAATTCGGAGGTTTCTGGATAAGGGGTCCGATACCTGTACTGGCTATTTATTTATATACTCATACTACTTAGTGAGTTTTTCTTCTCTTTCCGAAAAAGAAAAAAAATCTTGCTGGAGTTGGTTGATCCTATGGTAAAATCTAACTGAATCTGAAGATCTAGCGAGCTATTACACCATTGGATTCCCACTTTAAGGGCTAGGCATCATTTTATGAAGTGTCTGAACCTTCAAATAGTCCAAAACATTTTTGCATAGTACAGAATACCTTTACTCTTTTCACACACAGAGAAACTTAGGACCCTTCTACTAACCACAACCACAGTGAAAAAATACCATGCCCCCTTGTCCATCATATGAGAGTCACTTCTGCTCACTGAAAAATTTACTAACTGAATTCACTAAATGAAAAGGTAAAGCACCTGAAAAATATAAAGGTTTTAATATTTTTGTTAATCTGGTCCAATGAAGAAATATTTGCATATTCATATTTAGTGAAAAATGTTTAACTGCATAAAAATGTAAGGGTGTCTTAAACCCGTAAACAAATGTAACACTATCATTCCCTCTTATTATGCAGACACTTGTGGCGTATTATTCATATTTGAAATATCTGCTTTTCACTTACAGAGAAACTTCCAAATGTGAAAACTTGTCCATCCATTAAAAGAACAGCAGTGTGATTGCTGCCAGCTGTGACTTGAGTACTGGGGCCTGGCAGTGCCTGGATCAGAGTCGGACAGCCCCTGAACGAAAAATTAGCAAGTTAGCAGTCAAAATCAATAAAAGTGACGTGAATTTAAAGAGAATTTAAAGAGAAAACAGTAAATTATCACAGTACAGAAACTTTAGCTAATAAGCTGAAATACATTACAGTTCTCCATACAGCTAATTATATTTATTTTTAAATCAAGGAGCATTTCCAGGGGCAACACAAGCAAAACTGTTTCGTTCCTATACCTAAAACAAACATAGTAACAGTTGACAACTAGAGAAAACAATTATCTTGCATTGTCTTGGCATTAACCATGTGTTAAGTTTCACTACTGAAAGCTACTGGAAATTGTAGTAACCACAAGTAAAAGTTTGATTAGATAATACGTATTTTTTTTTCTACTTACCTACAGCTGACATCCCCATGGCCCAGCTGTCCATGTTGCCCATATCCAAATGTATACACATCACCGTTTTCCATTAAAATTACTAAAATTAAAAACATTGGCTTTTCTTTAAATTATATAGTAACAGAAGTAAATAGAAGTAACTTTAATTTTGCAACAATAAGTTTGAAATAATTTGCTTAGAATCATGGCATTACAATAAAATAGGCACTACTTGGGCATTGCAGCTCAAACACTGTAAAAAGAAACATTTTGTAAACAGTGAGCTAGCAGTAACTTGTGTTAAATACTAAACCAACAAATAATTTATATAAGTGACCTATAAAAGAATCTTACAAAACTGACATATACATACATGTGGGTTCTGACAATAACACAAAGAAGCAAGTATGTAAAAAACAAAGCTCTGTCCATGTACTGGATGATCTATTTAGCATCTATTTAGCATTTAGCAACAAGGCTGCCATCAGGAAACATGGGGACAGCCTTCATGTGTGCCACACCCTGACATGCCCATTATGCTAAACCCTACAACCCTAAAATCTACATAAACCTTCACCCACACCCTTAGAAACCTCATCTCCTTCACAAACATTTACATGTCTTGGGGCCCCTTATGTTACAGGGCCCACTGTAACCTCCTGATGGCGACACTGTGTATTTGTGCCTTTGATTTGTGTGTGAGCATCAAATCCTATGGGAGGACTTCAGCACTCAAAATGTTATGGGATTATCCAGTGGCTACTAGAAAAGTATAGTTCTCCTTTAAGAAGAAGAATTTTTTTTTTTATCAGTACATGAAAGCCAAACGTTGGGCTACAGAGACCAGGGCAGAGCAAGAAAAGCAACTTTATTTTAAAAGAAAGAATGCCTACTAGCATTCTTAGTGTGTTCATACTGTGAATGCACAGTACAGTACTAGCATGTGCATACGTCAATGCATACAAATTGAAGTAAATGTTACCTCAAAATCTATTACCTAACAAAACAGTCGCTGACTGACTAAAGCTGGCTATACACACACAACGATATCGTACGAAATGAGCTTTTGCACAATATTCGGTGCATGTATGGTGGATCAAAGAGATGACGGATATTGAAAAAGCCTTGGATATTGGTTGTCTTGTCCACATTAAAGGTGCCCGAGCAAAAGCTGCATTTAGGGCTTGACCATCAGGTAGGGGTAGAATTCCTATTGTTTCTACTTCCATATCTGAAGATTCAGTTCTAAACGTCAATGGATGGTGGGAACGATCTTTCCTGTGACCAATGATACTACTACTTCCATGTCTTTCAAGTTATCCGTTTTCAAATACACTTCATTATGTATACTGCCACTGCTTCTTAAAGTAGAACATTAAACACACATTGGGGGGTTGGGGGAATAAGGTTGGCAATTTTTAGCCCCCCACTGGGACTACAATCACTTATCAGTTACAACATGCCTGAATCTTTAAAAAATGAACCTACCCGGTGTCTTTTGCCATAGAATGCTAACAGGCTAAACAGGGAATGTTTTAAGTTAATATTTCTATTAGTTAAAGGGAACAAGAGAAATTAAATGAACAAATCCTTATAATGAGGAAGTGTTGTTCTTATGATGAATTTTGTTTTAAGATAAAAAAAAAGGGGGCTTGAGGGAGAGTAGCAAAAAAGGGATTTGGGGAAAGCAGCCAATGCTGTTGTTATCATCATGAGAAGATGTTATTAAAGTTCAAACAAAATTACACAGCAAAACCTTTCTATTATTACCTCTAAAGACCAACAATGACATCTACATGACATTTATCTATAACATTTACTTTGAGTCTGCTCAGTTGTTTAAGATTAAAGTTAATTACCCGAGTGGTGAAAGCCACAGCTAACTTGAACAGCCCGCAGTTCACAGTCAAATCGCACAGCTCCAGGAGGGTAAGTTGTGATTTTGCTTGCATCTTTCTCCCCTTGTTCTCTGCCCTCATCTGCAAGCAACATACACAGAAGATTAATATAAGATTAATATAACATGGTTTAGTCACTGGTGGTATTTCCACAGAATGAAAGGTGCTGAGAAAAGACACCATGGAATAATTAAGGACAGAGACACAGTACAAAATGGTATTAAGAATAAACCAGATTTACTAAAAAACAAAAGTTTGTTTAGACCAAATCTACCACACAGTTACCCCAAAGATAATTTTAAAAATGCTACAGTAAAAATATCTCGATAGTTTATGGCTCATGATCAGCAACCTAATAAATCGTCAACATATTTCAAGGAATCCATGTTTTCTCTCTCTGGAACAGAACATAAACATTCAGTTAAACCTAATCTCAATCTAACTGTCCGATTTTCTGCTTAGAGCAATGGACTCTGTGTGAGTTGCACTCAACATTGCAGGTCCAGATGTTTCACAAACAATTTCACAACAGTTAACATGGCTAAATGTGCAATAATGAAAGAGAGGGTTCTAAAAAAAAAAAAAAAAAAAAAAGGATGGAAACAGCCAAACAAGATAAATTAAAACATATTTCGATGAAGCGACATTGGGTTTGTGACAGTGGAGCAACTGGTAACTTTGTATGTCACTGGGCCCACAACAAATTCAATACAGTGCCCAAAAACATTGGTAAGTTGAATTACTCTATTAAGATATCCTGAAATTGAACACTAATTAAGGCCTCACTGCGCTTTACACTCCTGAGCCCCCCTACAACCACAGGTTGCTTTCTCTGTAGTTAAACCCTGGTTTGTGCAGATGGGTCTACAGCACAATGGGGTTGCATTCTTGGCAGGGCAAAAAGTTGGAAGAAAAGGGAAGATCACTGCATAGTGCTTTTAACCCTTTGCTTTGCGCCTCAATTTACTAAAAGCCATCTAAGCATGTACAGCTGCCCACAGTGGAAATGCAAAATTCCATTAGCAATACCATTAGTTTATGTGGGGAAGCATTGATTTTTTTTTTTCCCACTGATGTGGGCTTATTAGCAGTATAAGATCTAAGGCTGGTATTCCTTAAACTGAAGCTGATGTTTTTTTAACCTGCCTGCAAAATTACATCAGGGGTATAGGATGGAATTTCAAGCAGGGGACAATGTATTTATCTTATGGGAAGCACAGCAGACTTTCCCCAACTTAAGCACCTGCACTTTCTGAATAGTGGTTTAAAAACACAAAACAGATGGTATACAGTGTGACTAATCACTAGAAATAATTATTCATCTGATGTAGTAGATTCACAAGTTAATATACCGTATATACTCGAGTATAAGCCGAGGTACCTAATTTTACCTAAGAAAACTGGAAAAACTCTTTGACTTATAAGCCTAGGTTGGGAAATGCAGCCGCATATATTTTGAAACTACAACCAGCACCCAAGAATGCAACCAATTTTATGTGATGCATGGATCCGGTTTACTAGATACAACACAAGCATCCATTGCAAAGAAACAAGGACACGTATATCTGTTTTAGTACAAGGATAAGGACCTGGTTTGCAGCACAGCCTACCAAAGCTCATATCAAATGTAAAAATACAGACAGGAAAAGCCAAGATGAAGGACAAGAGGGTGGCTGAAGGCCAAGAGTGAAGGATGGTATCAGATTTCTGTCAATCTATAGAAGAACTTGGCTGGGCCTGGAACAGTATGGAGAACAGAAAAGCTGCTACCAAAGAGGACAACTTCCTCAGGTTCCCCTGCGGCTCTCTCCAGCTTCCCCCCCGCGACCTCTGTCCGTTTGTCTGTCTGTCCACAGGGGGGGAAATGGGTGCGCACAACAAACTCGTTCCATCTTCGAATCCTTATACTCCAGTATAAGCCGAGGGTTATTTTTTCAGCACATTTTTGGTGCTGAAAAACTTGGCTTATACTCGAGTATATACGGTAACAGCAGTGTACTGGTAAACCTAGCCTACACCATGATCTAATGTAAGAAAATGACTGCTCACATTAGAGGTTAATAGGAATGCACAGAATCCACTATTTTCGGATTTGGGCAAACCCCAAATCCTTCACAAACATTTGTGCAAATACCGAAGGAATCGCTAGAGAGAACTTACGCGTAGCACCTGGTGAAAAATTTTCAACTTCTGTGTTTATGTGATAAAAAAAAAAGGTCACATAATTTTAAGGTTTCGGATTCAGTTTGGCCAGGAGCATGGATTCGGCTAAATCCTAAACCAAATCCTGGATTCAGTGCATCCCTAGGAGGTTAAGCATTTCAGATCTAACCCTCGCAAAATTTATGTTTAGAGTTTGAGTTTGTAAAGATGCAAATATACTGACACTAAACAGATATTTTTTTTTATTATGGTATGGCTAAAGGGAAAACCAGCTACAATCAAATCACTAAATTGGTGGCCAGTTCTATTATTAACATCCTTAATTTATAGAGCCTTAACATATTTCACCTCCACTGGAGCTTATAAATAAGGCCTCTATTACCCACACCCAATTTATTTATTTTTTTTAACATATACAGTGGATATAAAAAGTCTACACAGCCCTGGTAAAATGTCAGGTTCCTGTGCTGTACAAAAATGAGACGAATATAAATAATTTCAGAACTTTTTCCACCTTTAATGTGACCTATAAACTGTACCACTCAACTGAAAAAACAAACTGAAATCGTTTAGGTGGAGGGAAGAAAACCAAAAAAACTAAAATAATAATACACCCTCTAGCTGTATTCAGAACTAAGCAATCACATTCAAAATTATGTTAAATAGGAGTCAGCACACACCTACCATCATTTAAAGTGCCTCTGATTAACCCCAAATAAAGTTCAGCTGCTCTAGTTGGTCTTTCCTGACATTTTTTTAGTTGCATCCAACAGCAAAAGCCATGGTCCACAGAGAGCTTCCAAAGCATCAGAGGGATCTCATTGTTAAAAAATATCAGTCAGGAGAAGGGTACAAAGGAATTTCCAAGGCATTAGATATACCATGGGACACAGTGAAGACAGTGATCATCAAGTGGAGAAAATATGGCACAACAGTGACATTACCAAGAACTGGACCTCCCTCCAAAATTGATGAAAAGACGAGAAGAAAGCTGGTCAGGGAGGCTACCAAGAGGCCTACAGCAACATTAAAGGAGCTGCAGGATTATCTGGCATGTACTGGCTGTGTGGTACATGTGACAACAATCTCCCATATTCTTCATATGTCTGGGCTATGGGGTAGAGTGGCAAGACGAAAGCCTTTTCTTACGAAGAAAAACATCCAAGCCAGGCTACATTTTGCAAAAACACATCTGAAGTCTCCCAAAAGCATGTGGGAAAAGGTGTTATGGTCTGATGAAACTAAGGTTAAACTTTTTGGCCATAATTTAAAAAAATATTTTTGGTGCAAAAACAATACTGCACATCACCAAAAGAACACCATACCCACAGTGAAGCATGGGGGTGGCAGCATCATGCTTTGGGGCTGTTTTTCTTCAGCTGGAACTGGGGCCTTAGTTAAGATAGAGGGAATTATGAACAGTTCCAAATACCAGTCAATATTGGCACAAAAGATTTCAGTTTGTTTTTCAACTGAGTGGTACAGTTTATAGGTCACATTAAAGTTGGAAAAAGTTCTGAAATGATTTATCGTTGTCTCATTTTTGTACAGCACAGGAACCTGACATTTTACCAGGGGCGTGTAGACTTTTTATATCCACTGTTTCTACAGATAAAAAAAAAAATCAGGAAGTAGCCAGGATGCATCTCTCCCCACCACTGCTTTACATTTTAGTTGGTGGGAAAGAAACAAGTCTTAGCCAAGACTTATTATGGGCAACAAAACATACCGTGTTTTTTGCCTTTATATTACATAAGGTCTGCAATGTTCTTTGTAGCATACAGAGGGCAAACAGGCAAAGCTTCTTCAAAACTCAACAGCTTTCCTTATGCACACACACATGCACACCAGCATTATTTGATTGTTACTTTTTTATTATCTTTAAATTGAGGCCATCTAATCATCTTTCACGGTCACTGAAATCACTGCCTGATTTCTAGGGTAAATAGGAGCCTAGCAAACAGATAGGCACTGAAAAACAAGTTAAAGATTAAAAAAAAACCCTAATTCAAATGGTCCCTTAATATCTTTCCATGTCATACTATAGGTTAATTTAGTGCCCCAACAATTTGCTAACAGACTATAGAAACAAAAGATAGTGATGTGCAATATAACTACAGTATCCTGTATTTTCCTAGTACCCAACATGAAAAGGAGGACCCTGACCATTGCGATTCGTTGAATACATATATGATACTTAAAAAGACAGAGAGGCTTAATGTACAAATAGGTTTTAAAGTGGTGTAGAGCTTTAGGACACTTAAGTGACATCCTCATTGCTTACGGCTTGTTCAGTATTGAAAAACATATAAGTACACATGTACTTACTCAAAATTCTTAAAGAGAAAGGAAATCTTAAGAAAAGGGGAAAGGCTGAAATAAAGCTTACACAAATTTTAGCAAATCTCTTTAAAAAGGGTTGAAGAAAGGACAAAAAAGTTTAAGTGTCAGCCCTTTCTCATAGAACAGGAATACTAAATACCTTTTTTCTTGTCCCGCTTATGCTTTAGCTGTGCTGGAAGAGATCTTAGTCTGGCTAGTGCCTGCTCTCGATGTTTCATAAAATTAGGACCAGGAAATACAAAAGGGCCTGGGGAGAGATATTTTGCACATGCATGGAAAAACTCACAAAATGGAAACAGGATTTAATAGAGTGTAACCAAAAAGAAACAATGAGCTAAATCAATACACATCCTTTCCCAAAGCAATATACCTCGGAAGGAAGTCATGTTTTTCCCTATATTTGCCAATTTCATGTAAACCCAATAAAATACGTGCTCAAGGGTGTGCACCAACTAAAGAAACATTGTTTGTTGTGCACCTAGGCATGGGGTGGAGCTGTGGTTATAGACATGTTACCTAACTGTGCCAAGTGGCAAACAGTAACATTATATTTACGCAGAACCTGCTTATTCTTTGGGCCTCAACTGTGTTTCTTATTACAATAAAACTACATATACATGAAATGAAATGGCCTATGATGCAAACAACTTAAGTCAGTTAGTGAGCTTTAGAAACATATCATTGGTGCAAAATGATCTCAAGTGTCATCAAAAGGATTGTAAAAAGCAATTTGTATTTTAGATTAATCTTTAATATCTGTCATATTGTTTTTTTAACTACAGTAGAAACTTATGTTTTAGATATGCTCACGTACAAATGTGTACATATTAAGTAATATAACACAAATAATACATCTGTAATAAAAGGAGTGCAGAGGATAGGGAAGTGAAACAAAATATGTTACTGAACAATTAACATTTAATTCCACATGTCAATTCAGAAAAGGGCAGGGAAAAACAAAAAGTAAACTAAGATGCAAAATAAAAAGAAAAAAGAAAAAGATCAAACAAAACCTTCCAGTAGACAAAAACCATTATGTGATTCATCTGTAACCTTTCTTTTTGGTCTTTCCAAGAGCTGCAGGGGTGGTGTTTTATTCCTATTCTATCCCAAGGACAAATAGAATTTTAAACATAAAAATGCACAATTTGCTGAAACTTAACGAGTTCTGGAGACTTTTTTGAATATATAGTAACTTGTATTAATACATACAGACCCTATTAAAAAATATGAATAAATAAACAAAACAAAAAATGATCTCTGTATTTAGGCATGGATCTATTATCTGGAATGCTTGGGACATAGGGTTTTTTTTCTAACAAGGGGTTTATCTGTAATTTGAGCAACATTCCTTAAAAAAGGTAGATTGTCTTTAAATTAACTTCAAGTATGATTAAGACATTGATAGTTGGGGATAATTTGCAATTGGTCGTCTTTTTAATTAAACCAGTGTTGCTAGAGTTTTCTGAAAATATTTCTAAAATATTTAAATTGAATACAGGAAAAGTTTCAGGAAAGGCTAGATATTTGCATTAATAGAATCCGGAAAAAAATTTCAAGGAATTTCATGTTCACAATTTATCTAATAAAATACAATAAAAGTGAAAATTGGGGTTAGCCGTACTGTGAGAAATTATCACCAGATACTTGCCACCCTTGACATAAATAAATCCTTGATATCAATAAAACCTTGATATAAATAAATCACAGTAGTATGCTATCCAGTGGAATGCTAATGGTGGCTTACGAATACTAAGTACTTAACCAGAGTTGCCAAGTGGTCAATGTTTTAATAATTTAAAGTCAAATTACCAGACAACATTTTTGATGTTCAAATATTCAAATGATAAAGTGCTACAGACAGTTTAAAATATCTAACCCTGTAGCTCAGAGTTATACTGTAGTATTGAAAATATTTCTTCAGCAATACAGATCTGAACAGTGGCACATTTATATTGCTGACAAGGAGGAAAAATGGCCAAGACCAAGGGATTGAGGAGTTATATTAAAGGTGACAAGCTATAAAAATCTAACAAATAATGTTCGAAAGGATATTCTCACAGAAACCACAGACCAATAAAGCCAACATATCTACTTTATGAAAGAACCACCATTTTTTTTACCATTTACAGCACTGCCACAGTACAGTACTGTCCCACAAACATTTCTGGCATTGCACCTGAATTAGAGAGTGTACACTAAATGGACATGTCTTACTTTGTTAAATTAAATAATGTAGGGCACCAAACCAGGCAGTGAGCCATTGATTTTAAAACATTTAAAACTGTTCCCATAGCAGTGGTAAGAGAGCTGAAAAGTACATACCAATAACTATCTAATTTACACTATAGCAACATTTTTCCAAGGATTGCAGATATAAGGGATTCTGTCATGATTTTTATGGTGTAGTTTCCATTACTAAATTACACTGTGTACATTACAAATAATTCATTCTACAATTTAAAATGTTATTCTTGAACAAAAAAAAAATATATATACATTTTTTAACTGTAATATTTGTGTTTAGGCAGCCATCTCTGAGCCCGAGCCACAACCTTTCAAAAAGAGCCAGAACTGCACAATACAACTGCTTTCAGATAAGCTCTTGCTTTTCCTACTCAATGTAACTGGAGTCATTTACTGGGTGAGCCGGACTTGGATTTTTACTGCTGTTATCATATCTACCATTAGTTGGGGCATGGGAGCATTTTTAGCAGTACAGGTGTCAGGAAGCTGCTATCTTGCTACCATCCCATTAATCTGTTGATCGACTGCTGGGAGAAAAGGGAGGGGGTAATATCACACCAACTTGCAGAGCAGGAGTAAACAGTGACTGAAGAAGTTTATCAGAGCACAAGTCACATGGCCGAGGGAACCAAGGAAACTAAGAATCTGGCTAGCCCCATGTCATATTTCAAAATTAAATTAAGTGCTATTAACTAGTGCATTTTGCAAAAAACATGTGTCCCCATTACAGAATCCCTTTAAGGAACCAGTACACTACACATATGAATAAAGCAGAGTAGCAACATTTTTCTAAGGATAGCAGATATTTAAGGAAGCAATACATATTCTTAATACTTCATACATTTTCTTTGAATTCGGCATTTTTGCTTACTTTGGAGGTCACCTTGCAACTTCTTCATTCTCCATTTAGAATTATGACATCTAACCAAAATGGTAATCCCTTATTTTACTCATTATTATTAACATTTATTTATAAAGTGCCAACATATTCTGTACAATAAGTCATTCTCATGCCACGTATTGTGTAATGATGGGCTTATGTGCCTGAAACAACCAAAGTTATATTCTAAGTTTTATGTACAGTCATGGCCAAAATTGTTGGCACCCCAGAAATTTTTCCAGAAAATCAAGTATTTCTCACAGAAAAGTATTGCAGTAACACATGTTTTGCTATACATATGTTTATTCCCTTTGTGTGTATTGGAACAGAACAAAAAAGGGAGGAAAAAAAGCAAATTGAACATAATGTCACACAAAACTCCAAAAATCGGCTGGACAAAATTATTGGCACCCTTAACTTAATATTTGGTTGCACTCCCTTTGGAAAAAATAACTGAAAATCAGTCACTTCCTATAACCATCAATAAGCTTCTTACACCTCTCACCGAGAATTTTGGACCACTCTTCCTTTGCAAACTGCTCCAGGTCTCTTATTGGAAGGGCGCCTTTTCCCAACAGCAATTTTAAGATCTCTCCACAGATGTTCAATGGGATTTAGATCTGGACTCATTGCTGGCCACTTCAGAACTCTCCAGCGCTTTGTTGCCATCCATTTCTGGGTGCTTTTTTATGTATGTGTGGGGTCATTGTCCTGCTGGAAGACCCAAGATCTCGGGTTGAAAACCAGAGATTTCTGAAACTGGGCTCTAGAGTGCGATCTAAAATCCTTTGGTAATCCTCAGATTTCATGATGCCTTGCACACATTCAAGGCACCCAGTGCCAGAGGCAGCAAAACAACCCCAAAACATCATTGAACCGTTCACCATATTTCACTGTAGGCACTGTGTTCTTTTTTTCATAGGCCTCATTTTGTTTTTGGTAAACAGTAGAATGATGTGCTTTACCAAAAAGCTCTATCTTGGTCTCATCTGTCCACAAGAAATTTTCCCAGAAGGATTGTGGCTTACTGTAGTCTTGCTTTTTTATGTCTCTGTGTCAGCAGTGGGGTCCTCCTGGGTCTCCTGCCATAGCGTTTCATTTCATTTAAATGTTGACGGATAGTTGGACACTGATGCTCCCTGAGCCTGCAGGACAGCTTGAATTTCTTTGGAACTTGTTTGGGGCTGCTTATCCACCATCCAGACTATCCTGCGTTGCAACCTTTTATCAATTTTTCTCTTCCGTCCACGCCCAGGAGTATTAGCTACAGTGCCATGGGTTGCAAACTTCTTGATAATGTTGCGCACTGTGGACAAAGGCAAATCTAGATCTCTGGAGATGGACTTGTAACCTTGAGATTGTTGATAATTTTCCAGAATTTTGGTTCTCAAGTCCTCAGACAGTTCTCTTCTCCTCTTTCTGTTGTCCATGCTTAGTGTGGCACACACAGAAACACAATGCAAAGACTAAGTGAACTTCTCTCCTTTTTATCTGCTTTCAGGTGGGATTTTTATATTGCCCACATCTGTTACTTGCCCCAGGTTAGTTTAAAGGAGCATCACATGTTTGAAACAATCTTATTTATCCACAGTTTTGAAAGGGTGCCAATAATTTTGTCCAGCCCATTTTTGGAGTTTTGGGTGACATTGTGTCCAATTTGCTTTTTTTCCTTCCCTTTTTTTGTTCTGTTCCAATACACACAAAGGGAATAAACATGTGTGTAGCAAAACATGTGTTACTGCAATACTTTTCTGTGAGAAATACTTGATTTTCTGGAAAAATTTCTGGGGTGCCAACAATTTTGGCCATCACTGTATAGTCCAGAATCTCAACAAATAATAACCTGTAGATTGTTTTGACTTTTTGTTACTTTCTGTACTTTTAGCGACATTCTCTGAGTTAATTCTAAATACTTAAAACAATTATGTAAACAAATTATTTCAGGTTTACTATGAGAACTCAAGAAAAGGAAAGATTTAGGCTGCACCTCAGAAAAGTTCCAAAGCAGTTACACGAGAACCATTCGCACCACATACCAAAAGGTGCATAATATATACACAAGGTGATCTGAAATACTTCAAAACATTTACCAGTTTTCAGGACATTCATCATACCTTACCTAAATCCCCATTAGGTTTGTTTCCCCCTAAAAAAAAAAAAAAAATACAAAATAAAAACTAAAAAAAATGTAAAACAAAATTTAAGGAAAATTACTTCACACTGCCTATGATTGTAAACAAGGCCTGATACTGGGGACCAAACAAACAAAACAGATGTGGTTTGGCCTCACATTCAAACATAAATTGCTTAACTCAGGCATTGAGAATGTCAAAGTTGACCCTCACATACCAGCTGAGGTCCTAAAACAATCACATGGGCCAAGGACTGCCAGGTGAAAACAGAATGATTCTGTTCTGTTATATTCCATTCTATTCTGTTCTTCAAATCTGTCCCACTACTGCAGGCATTAGTGGTAAAAACAACTGACAGACCAAATCTGTCCACATATTGTAAAATATACAAAAAGCATAACTAATAATTACTCTATTATAGAGATGCAAACAGTAATGCGCAATTTACCTCTTCCTTCATCTATTCTATGCCTCCTGTTGACCCGCTGTCTCTTGTCTTCCTGTCTTAATTGCAGGTGCTCATCTATGTTAACTCCAGGAACAGGTACTGCTACAATAAAATTAGAGAAATATTTATTTCATAATATGTTCTGTTAGTATTACTCTTTAAAATGTGAAAAAAACCTTCCAAAATTAACACAGTACCCCATGTAGCTCATGTACCAAAACACACAGTGAAAATTATTTAGAGATTCTACATTTGATGTTCTATTATATTGCTTCCAATTCCTACTCTAGCAATTTACTAAAGAAGGAACCATATTATTAAAGCAGACTCAACATACAAATTTTTGGAGGTTTCTAGCTTAAATCTACTTGGCTTAGCTTTAATTCTTTAAACCAGACAAAGTAAAGAATAACCTTTATCTCTGCTCTTTTTTTAGGTGCTGGTCTTTTACCCCGTTTTGCCACTCAAGAGTACTACATCTTTTTTTTTTTTTTTTTTTTTAAAGGTTTTATTTTGCATTTTTAAATTTTTAACAACATAAGGGAACAATCCCTTTAAGGAAAATAAGAAGAGAAGAGAGAAGAACAAGAGGAGTCAAAAGAAGAAGAAAAAGGGGGAATGAGCTGGGGGGGGGGTATAAAGTCCAAGGATTATATTTGTACAAAGCCAAGAGGGAAACCCTGTGTCTTTTTTGCCAACTGTTCAAAATCGGTTAAGGTGGTGCGTTTGCCAGGAGCCATGCCCCCCATATGGCCTCGAATTTGTCCGGGCATCCCCGAGCTTGAGTACTTCATCTTTGATGTATGAACATGCAAGTACAGGTATAGACCTGTTGTCCCGAATGCTTGGGGCCTGGGGTTTTCTGGACAAGCAGCCTTTCTGTAACTTGGTTATCCATTCCTTAAGTCTACTCAAAAATCATTTGAACGTTAATTAAACCGGATAGGACTGTTTTGCCTCAAATAGGGTTAATTATATTTTAGCTAGCAAAAAACTACAAGGTACTGTTTTATTACAGAAGAAAAAAAAAACAAAAAAAACAATTCAATTGGAGTCTATGGGGATGGCCATTCTGTAATTTTCACCATTCTGACCCCAATAAAAGCTAAGAAAAAAAATCAAAACTGGCTTTGCAACGGTTGCAGATATGAATTAATAAAATTATTTTTATTATTATGTTAGAAGGTTAATGCTTGAAGTCAGCAACATAGGTCATAGCAGACATTGCCAGTATCAGTGCACTTTTTCCTTTACGTTGCTCTCTGAATAATAATCTGCCTTGTGGCAGAGGTTTCTAGCTAGAGAGCACCACAATATGTGAGTGAAAACACCAGTAGCATGCTACTATTTCCAGTGATTTCCTTGGACATTAAACATCAACAAAAATACTGCACTTTGTAGTCTGTTAAATAGCCAATGTAAAAATTTCACTGACTGATCATTGTTCTGGTCTTCAAAAAGGCCATCTTCACAAACTAACAAATATATCTACACACATGCAGAAAAAATGAATACAAAATAAACAGAATAAGCCACACCTTTACCTAGTAGGAGATCCAATGGTATCATCTCTTTCACAGCATCCAGGATTCCTCTTTGCCTTGCCTCCTGGCCATCAAGCTCCCGAGCACAAGCTTTACAGCATCCACAAACACCACAACCAGATTCTCCCGATCCACAGCCACAAATTCTATAAAATTTAAGCTCCGATAAGATCAGTGAAAAAAGTAAAAAGCTACAAAAATCCATAAAGCGTCAAAACATAGTATCAAGAAGTCCTTACTATTACAAAGTGTTGTAAGATTATAAAGAAATGTGTTTTCAAAAATGCTTCAGGACTCTTCATGAAAGGTAAGGAAATCCTACTATATACCTACCCTCCTGGTACTCGATCAGGTCGTCCACTACTAACACAGCTGGCTCCATATCCTGTGCATTCTCCACACACTGTACAGACCATGCATTGTTCCAGCTTCCATTTATGCATTCGAGGAGGGCACATCATAGATTTTTCATCTTTATCATCGAGTTCCTCCTCAAGATCCTCATCCATTGCCGTTGCCATGTTTTCAACTCCAAAGGCTGACAAAGCCAGTAAAAATGTATATATCACACAAATATGCAAATATTTTCATCTATTCTCCCTAAACAAAAATTATGTTTCTTGTATTATATTACTGAACCTAACTAATAATTTTCTGTATTTCTGTCTTCTTAGTACAGTACTGCAATTTAAGCCTAAAAATATTAGTTAGGAGAGCAAACTTATTATATAAGTGTAATGTCCCCACAAATGAAAGCCATTTGGCAATTATGCCAATTATGTTTAAAGAGCAAGGAATTATTTATACACTGGGGGTGCCAAATTGTCAGGAGCCCTCCAAATGAATTAAAACTTTTCCCTGGGCCAGTGCTCTTCTTCAGAAATAACTGCAAAGGCTTGTACTTTTTTTTACTTTTTTTTCTCTGTCACCATTTTACCAACTCTTCCCAGGGATCCCATGCAGCCCACTAGACTTGCACATGCATAAGAGATCCCCAGAAAAACAGGGTAGGATAATTAATGTAGAAAAAGGGTGTACACTGCCACTTTAAGCTTAGCTCTCTTTAAAGGTGCAATTTTGTGTAAATCAAACAAAAAAAAAAAAAAAATCAATCAATATAAAAAAACAAACACTCAGACATGGCAAACATGTCTTACAAAATGTTACACTAAAAATTGTTATAACATAATAAAAAAAAAAATAAAGTTAAAAATGCAAGAAAGTGGTTTTCTTACCCTTTCCTCCTTGGTTCATAGCACCTGTGTCTCTTCCACACTGGCCCTTGTTGTTGACACCAAATGTCCAAACTTCCCCTTTCTTTGTCAGTACACAAGTATGGGCTTTCCCCATAGCGACTTGAGTCACCACATGTCCTTTCAAGTCTGTCACCAGGTCTAGACAGATCATTTTAAAGGATTAAGATAACGTTGTGCACATGTGCAAAACACTCAAATACAGACACATACCACACAGAAAAACACTGGTAGATGATACATGATGACGTTTCGGTAAACTATTCAAAAACACTTCTGTTGGTTAAAGTAATGCAACAGACAGTAATGCAAGGGCTTATTTACAAGTTTAAGTACAGTGCTTAAAGTGCAATTTAAGAAGCAAGTTGCCATCTATTTTAGCCACGACGCAGCAGTTTTTAATTTAAACATAAATGCTGTCATGAGGGGGAAGGTGTGCCTGATGCAATTAATGGATTTTGGATGCAAGTACCTTCAATAAATGGCATTGGTCACATTACAATGCCTAACTGCATACTACAGAACAATACCCATTGGCCTATACTGGTCAAGTTACTGGGAAACAAGTCTGTTCCCTTTCTAGCATTTTTTATCGATTTCAAATAGAAGTTAAATAACATTAAAAAAAAAATTAATTTTGATCTCCAGAGAAACAAAAACAAGATTATTATTTGTGACTGAACAGAATATCCATGTAAGTGTGTGTTGCTGATGTATAAAACTTTTGAAAATAAAAATACATTTTGTTTTCATGACTGAATGTAGTGATACTGAATCATCTATTTCAGGGGGCATGCATAAATAACGAAACAATTAAAACCATTGTTTATCTACAAAAGACTTACAATAATCACATTTTGTTAAATTCACTTACTTGAGCTGTCAGAATAAATGGCATCTTTTCCAAACATGTACAGTTCACCATCCTTGCTTATGATGGAGCTGCTCCCATTATTGCAGGCAGTGGCTACAACAATTTTTCCATCCATTTTCATCATTTTTTTTGGCTTATAGGGTTTAGATTGTCGACGGCTTTTTGCTGCTTGTGTCATTACAAAAATGATACAACAATAATAAAAACAAACAATACTAAATCAGTAACTGCTTTATTAAATGATTAGTAACACCAAATAATTAAAGTGTTTTAATAAGAAATGAAAATATAATGTATGTTTCCCTGAACTAATCATTTTGAAAAGGAAAAAAAGCACAGGTTACAAAGTCTGTGTAGAATACAATGGGTTTAATTCTTACAGAGAACGATAAACAAGGGTCAAATGTCAATTATGGCTCTTTATAGACCAACAGCAAAAAGTTCTCATATAAAATAGGACCTTGTTGCCACACAGTGGTTTATTTGTAGGTTTTGGATCAACATATACAAAACATTAAATGTATAAAATATACATTTCAGATTTTTGACATTACTGGTTACTAAACAATCTCTTCATAAACAAATGCCATGTAGCAAATCACTGCCCTAAGAAACTTCCATAAGGTAGATATAAAGCATAAAAACTTCTTTGTAGAGCAATATAAAGTGGATCACTTAAAAACAGGAAAAACGGGCTACGAATTTCACACCAAATGCCTGTTTTTAAAATAATTGTTTCCAATTACTTGGGAAGTTCGTTCCTCAGATTATTTATAAACCATTTCTCCACTGCTAATCTATGTTTTATCTTGGGCAGGGATGTCTTGTGCTGGACAGCAACTACTGAACCAGACTTTCTCCAGATGCAAGTGCACATTATTGCACTTGCATTTGTGGCTAAAGCAATAATAAAATTAGCTGTTACATAAAAAGTTACATATACTGCAAGCACAAGTTGCAACGAAATGAAACAAAACTGCTCATTTGAACAAAATAAGGTTATAATAAGAATAATACTGACACTTACTTGACTCTCCATCTTCCCCTTTACTAGCTGTGCCTGTAAAAAATACACTTCCATCGTCAGCAGTAAGTAATGCATGAGAACCATCATGGCCAACTGAGAACTGAACAATCTTTGGAGATTTTGTTATGGGTAGCTCAACCCATTTTCCTGTTGAAGGCCCACCCTGCTTGATTCCAAGGCTCTGATATTTGCCAGTGTAATACACCTAAACAGGGTACCAAAGAAAGAACATATTAATGAAAATATAATTTCAATATGATTTCATATTTACTAAGTAAAAAAAAAAAAAAAAAGTTAGTTATACGCATGACAATTTGAATAAGCAGCCTTAAATGTAAAATGTGCTAAGTTGGTACAACCATTATGCTAATTGTAAAACAAATAACTTTTCTTTATAATTTAACAAAATATAAACAGAATATAATGCCACCTTTCCGCTAGCAGTTTTCATTAGTGCAAACTCTCTTCCCGCTCCCAAAACAGCCAGTTCTTCATCAAAGCCCGTACCTAAAAAAGGGAGAACGAAAAAGAATAAATCACTTTAAAGATAAATACTACATCAAAATTGATCTCTGTTGTAATGCAGGGTATTCTAACTAGAGATGCACCAAATCTACCATTTTCGGATTCAGCCAAACACCGAATCCTTCGCAAAAGATTTGGCCGAATTCTGAACTGAACCCGAATCCTTATTTGCATATGCAAATAAAGCGTCAAAGAGAACCGCACACTGCAAAAAGTTTTCAACTTTGTGTGTTTGTGTGACAAAAAGTCATGTGAGTTTAAAGATTTGGTTTGGTCAGGAGCGTTCATTCAGCCAAATCCTGCTGAAAAAGCCAGAATCTTGGCCAAATCCCAACCCAAATCCTGCATTCGGCACATCCCTAACACAAAATACTCTTTCCAAACACTTTTTAATTCCACTTGTTTTCAGATAGTTCACCAGAAGCTTTTTTTTTTTTTAACTACTTCCTTTATTTTGATTTTTAATTTTCCATCTTCTAAGGTCACCCTGAAGCAGCTGGGGTTAATTTGTTACATTAGTTGATACATTTCTTATCTTTGGTCCTGCTGACCATAATCCCAAATTTCATTAAAGTTAGCTGTTATAATTTATACAATTACTGCTAATGCTACACAGATGCTGCCATACTTTAATGAATGTGCCCCTAAGTGTAGCAAATTGTAACAGAGTTTGCACCTGGATTACTGTGCTAGCTGGAAACACCAGAAAGAACAAAGTTAAACAAGTTAGTAAAAATGGTCAAAAATAAGAAATAGGAAGCAACTGCTTGGAAGATAAACACCATCTTTAATAGAACGTGTGAGATATTTTAGATCGCGGTTGCCTTGAGAGGAAACCGTATGCCATCCCACCAGCAATTTGCATTCTCACCGGTGGGATGGAATTTTGGGGAGATTAGTCACCCGCGACAAGGGAGATTTGTTGTGGGCGACTAATCTCCCCGTCTGCCCTAAAACAGAAACTTTAAGCTATGGGTCAGATATGAGCAGGAGGGTTTCTCGAGTTTTGATGACCAGAGAGAAAGCATTACACCTATTTAACACTTTGTACTGGTATGAAAGGCAGTATAAATGCTGATAAACTTAAAGCAACCCTAACAACCAATTGTTAAAGGAATACTGTCATCATTTTTATGGTGTACTTTTCTTTTTATTTATAAATAACACTGTTTACATAGCAAAAAATTCACTCTACCATTTAAAATTTTATTCCTGAACTAACAAATGTATTTTTTTTTAGCTGTAATGTGTAGGCGCCATCTCAGTGCATTGTGCCTGAGTCTGAGCTTTCAGAAGGAGCAAGCGCTTTCTGGTAACCTATTGTTTCTCCTACTCCCATGTAACTACTATCTTGCTACCTTCCCATTGTTCTGCTGATCGGCTGCTGGGAGAGGGGTGACATCATTCCAATTTGCAGCTCAGCAGTAAAGTGCAACTGAAGTTTATTAGAGCACAGGTCAAATGGCTATGGCACCCTGGGAAATTAAGAATACGGCTAGCCCCATGTGAAATTTAAAAATTAAATATTAAAAAATCTGTTTTCAATGCAGGATTCTGCTGGAGAAGCTCTATTAACTGATGTGTTTTGAGAAAAACATGTTTTCTCATGACAGTATTCATTTAAATAAAGCAAAGTACTACATATAGAAACATTTTTCACAAATGTTCTTACTTATAATGTGCAAATCTTTCTCCAGGTCAAACAGTGAGATGCCACATGCATGTAAACATTTCCTTGCAAGTTTTAGCTGGAGTTCCTGCTGTAATACAGGCTCTGTACTAGTTGCAAATATTCGAACAACGAATCCATCCTATGACAAATTAGAACAAAATGAGACAGTTGGGAGAAAGTCCTGTATCACAGATAATCAAATTATTTTGTTACGCAAACCTTGAGAAAAAAAAAATTAATTGGCACATATGCTAGAACATTTGAGACAAAGTAGTTATACCTCATATAGAAAAACAACCAAAGCAATATTAAACCGATTTATTTGAGGTGAACAGACAACTAACATTTCGGCTGTCACACCAGCCAGATTTACACAAACCCTATATAGTGTGTTTGGCGGGAAAACCAAACGGACAGTGGTATGGAAATGAAACAACCCTAGTGATGACATAATACACCCACCCCCTACGTGAAAACCATCACCCCAATATATATATTTATTTATATATCTCTCTCCTCAGGAGTTTTCCAAATCTCCTTCCCTCAGCAAAAGTTTCTCACTCTACTTCCTACTCCCCTCTACTAAATGTTGGTTTAACACCAATATATATTTGCACACATTTTTAAGTGCTTCATCATTTACATGTTGATATGATAAGGGACATTTTTTTTCCTTGAAAGTGCGCTACACCTGTTGTGTTTTGACAACAATATAAATGAATAAAAATCCAAAAAGACCCAATTAGCAACATATTTATAAATAAGCATCTTAATATAATTAAAAAAATACAGCTACAGCCCGTTTCATAACTTACATCCTTAGAAGCAGCAATCTGGTTTATGAATTCTCCATCACTGAAGAGGATATTCTGTCCATCAGTGTTACCATCTAATAAAAAAAAAAATGGAAAAAAAAATAAAGATATAAAAAAAAAAAAAAAAGTGGCCCTATGATGTAAGCTGTTGTACTCTGGGCATATTTATAATGTTGTTTAAAATTATTTATTCTAGAAAAAGGGTCAATAAGGGCTTGTGTTTGGATTTAGTATGCATAGGGTTATACCACAAAAGGTGCAAAATTTGCTACAGGTCCAGGCATTTATAAGATCCAATTAGCAGGTAACTGGAACTCTATTGTTATTCGTAGTAATGTCTGTAATTACAGACAATGGGTAAACCATAATGAACTGCCGGTTATAATACTTCAGCTGAGATTTTTATAAAATAATAAGTGCAATTGTATAAGTATAAAAGCTTAATACACTGAGGCATACTTATTTTAATGTGTTAGCCAACATCATTGGTAAAGTTGCCCATAGCAACCGATCAGATCTATGCTTTTGTTTCTATGGGTATAATATATAGGTATAAGCTGATCAGATCTATCCTTTTGTTTTCTATGGATATAATATATGGGTATAAACTGGCATACACTTTAAATTATATAAGCCCCTATAAGAGGGTGCCCTCTCCTGTTATTTGTTAGGGTAAAGTCATGTGAGCTTAATACGCCCGTACACTAAAAAAAAAAAAAAAACCTTCTCGTTGTGCCTGCACCCGGAAACACTGAATCGGATCAGGTGCAGGCGCACACAGTCAATATTCACCAACTAGCACAAGACTTGGCGGACATCGGCTGCATGTGCCTGCACCTGGACAGATTCAATGCTTCCGGGTGAAAGCACAACGAAAAGATTTTTTTTTTAAGGTGTACAGGCATATTGTCATCCGGCGCTTATCCACGGGCTGACCATATGCCCATGTGACCTTACCCTTAAGAGTTTAACAGCCTAGCAAAGACCACCTTTTGCCCTGTAACTACTACAACTGTAACTGTTACACCCGAAAGAACTTCTGAATTGTTAAGGTTACACAGATAAGTAGTTAGATATTTTGTGCCATTTGTATCTTTTGTACATTTGTATCAATTGTGCATTAACATTAGTCACCTGTATAAATGCTCACATTTTGTTGCTATAGGTTAATGCACCTTGGCAAACTTTGTGACATTTTATTATGTATGGGGGTTATATCCACTCCTGTGTGTGCACTTATGAGCCAGTGTCAGTGCAGTGAAAGCATGGATCGTAGCAGATCAGCATTTTCTCAGTGTAGGTGGGGAAAATACTAGTGTGCCATTGAACTTACTTAGCAGATGTATTCTAGTCATCACAGTCTTTAAATGTTTTAATTATATTATAGAATGGCCCATTCTGAGCAACTAGTCAGTTGGTCTTTATTATTTATTTTTCAATGTCTTGTTGCCTACCTGGCACTGTAACTGTCCCATCCTGTTCCAATGTCTCTGGATTTATCCTTTTAGCTGTCATGCCTTGATTGCTCGTGTCTCTGTAGAGTAAATAACCCTAAAAGGAAGTAAAATTAAAGAAAATAAAGCATCCTATCTTTTACAAGGCTTTCAATAAAATAGCATTAGAAAAAGGCCTTAGAAAAAGGCAAGGAGGAAAACAAAAACAGAGTAGTGTCATGGATACCAAGAGAATAGAAACTAGTGGACTACCCACAATAAATGGTTTGCAGTAAATCTGCTGAAGCTTTTTTCACACTTTTTGGATTTTTGTAGAGGAGGGGGATGTTAAAAGCAACATATTGTGTAACAAAACAAGAATGTACCAGTGCATTTAACTTTTAAATATAGAAACAATCTGCTTAAAATTGGGACAATTTATTGAAAGTCTTCCCCCAATTCTACTCATGTTCCACTTCCTGCTGCCTCCTTTTACTGGCTGTATGGGTGGTGTGGCCAAAAAGCTGTGATTGGCTCCCCCCTCCTACTGTGCTTCTGGCTCAGAGCATTAAAACACACTCAACCCTTATCTGAAACATGGACAGGGACTATATCATATCTATAGAGAACTTCAATAAGAGGGCCATATTTAAAGAGAATGGTCATTTAACCCAGAGTAAAACCAGCTCCGTATTGTATTCATTATTCATGTGGGGTTTAATGTCTTTAAAAAGCTGCTGGGAGAAATATTTTACAAGAAAAGGTATTTCTTGGCTTTTGCAGCTAGTAGGTTATTGGCGAGTCATAATAGAGGGGAAATGGTGTACCTAAAACCAACTGAAGGGGTTTAGGCAAACTATGGTTAGATGGAAAGCAGGTTAATTGGTTATATAGAAACTGCTTATGGAGAGAATAAGCAGTCATGACAAGAAAGTTACCAAGATTGAAACAAACAAGTGAGGGTTTTAGCAGTGAATGAGTGATTTCTGCATATTTTTATGTGTGTATGGGATTGAGAAGTATGAAGTAGCAAGACTGGAATGTAGCAGGTAGTAAGAAAGGGGGAAAACAACATTTTTCAACTTCCTCAAAGGCAACAGGGAGTTAAACAAAAAGAGTGAGGACCGTTAGACAGGAGTTTAAGAAGGGGTAAGGAATTAAATGCTGTGCAGGAGAGTTTAAAGGGGTGGTTCACCTTTAAATTTACTTTTAGTATGTTATAGATTGGCCCATTCAAAAGAACTTGTCAATTGTTCTTCATTATTTATTTTTTATAATTTTTTCTAATTATTTGCCTTCTTCTGACTCTATCCAACTTTTAAATAAGGGTCACTGACCCCAGGAGCTTAAAAAAAAAAATTGATTGCTCTATGAGGCTACAATTTTATTGCTAAAAGATACTTTTTATTACTTATTTATATATACAGGTCCTCTCATATTCATATACCAGTCTCTCATTCCAACCACTCCCTGGTTGCTAAGGTAATTTGAACCCTAGCAACCAGATAACTGTTGAAAGTCCAATCTGGAAAATTTTGAAACAAAAAGTGAATTCATAAAAGAAACCAAAAATTATAAAACAATTGCAAGTTGTCTTAAAATATTACTCAATACATCTTACTGAAAGTTAACTCAAAGGTAAACAACCCCTTTAATAACTGCAAAAATCTAGTCCTGACTGAATTTTGGGTGAAATGTAAGTGTTGTCAAACTCAAGCAACCCTCTTTGTTCCTTTTCTATAGGGGCTTAAGTAGTGTATGTACAGGGCTGCGGATCATAGAAAATACCTGCGGGCCAGAAGCTGCATGCTGGATGGCCCTGTGCTAGCTGATGTGGGGTCAAACAGAGCTCTCCAGCCTTTTAGCTTAATAAGTCTTACATGATGCATTTCCTGTCTTTCTGAAAATGCAGCAATCAACATGTTAAAACTTTTCATTTTGTCCACCGCTCCCTTACCTGAGCATAACCTAACCATGACTTCTTTTCTCTTCTACTTTTAATGCGGGATGTGGAATTATATATGTGGCCCTGAAAAACAAAAAAAAACGGAATTTGTAAAATGATATTTATAACGTAAACCAGATTTACATAATCAAAATTAAGTGATACTGCACATGGGGTGTTTCCTTCCATTTTAATTGTCCCAATAGCTTGTTCTCCCGAGCCTCTTCTGTAGGGTAATGCCTGGTGCTTGATACTGACGGGTCGGCACTTCTCCAGAAGTAATAATTCAAATCGAAGTAGAACCAGCACAGCAAGGAAAGTGAAGCAGGAAAACCCCTGCATGTTAAATTTTGTGGGAATGCCCGCAAAACATTACCATATAACATATTAATATGATTGGGAGGCGGCTTAGATGATGGTACTTCTCTACTGGATGAAATGCACTACCAGAGAAAGCTTCCTATGTGGCATCAGCATAATTATTAATTGAAACATACTGACTAAATGAATTTATAGTATTAGAGAACCCCTTATGATTAAGTCTGTAAAAATAATGGCAAAATACACACAGATTTACTAAAACATTTCTCATTTTTTGAAATTTAAAAATTTTAATAAATGCCAGAAATGTCTTGCATTAACTAAGTCTGAACTGAAAAGGTCTGTGCGGGAAAAGGCGCAGAAATCCCAAATATTGTCTTGTCGCACGAAAACTGCAACTTTTTAAAAATTGTTGCACAAAAACCTTTGTTGCACAAAAAATCTGAAAACCTCTAAAGTTTCAAAGGAAAGAAGGATCCAGCAGGGAAGGGATATCTGCCATTGACTTCTAGATGATCTCAGAATATTTTAGACGTTTGAAAAGCATAGTAAATCTTGGAGAAGGTATAAATGGGGTTCATGGGACAGGTCAAGGATAAGCAATAAATGAAAGGCAATAATAACAATTTTGTCTCAAACCTAATCTGCCTTAAGGTTCTTGGGCATTGATGACTCTAGTGACTAGAGAGTATTTAAACATATAGGTCAGAGACATAAACATAATTATATTTGGTAATGACCTCACAAAAATAAATGTTGTGCATGTTCAAAAACTTGCTAGCTACTAGCACAGTAAGCTTTGCCAAGGGGCAATCTGTCATAGCCAATCCACACACATTACATATATCACTAGCATAATACATGACACTAATTTGAGTTTCGATAATAAGTATATATCTATTACCCTCACTGTCCCACTATAGCCGGAGCCAATTTTGTAAAGGCCATCTTTGCATAAGAGATAAAGGAAAAAGCCATCGCTCTGAAGGAGGCACTGTTCATCTTCATCAACAGGAATGTCTCGAAGAGACCACTTCTGCATCAAGGCAGCTTTTTTAATCCCACTAGTAAACCAGTCCTGGATCTGGATTTTTCCCACCAGCACTGCTTGGACACTCCTTTGAAGGGAGTTTAAAATTGTTGGCACCTAAAAAAAGAGAGCAGTGGGCATAAATACAGATAGTTCACTAAGCACATACAAATTGCAAGGATAACATGTTTTTTCACATTCATACACATTCATTTAAATCCTTATTTAAATCGTTATTACAGACCTATTTATTGAAAGTTTGTGACAAAGCTGGAAGCAGCACCATTTGCTATTCTGTTCTGCCCCTAACAAACAATAGTCAACAGCTGACATTCCACTTTCCAGTTAAGGCTTGGATGTGCCATATTCAGACCACAATGAAGTCCTAATCCAATGAGAATTTCTTGCCCTTTCAATTTACATCCAATCATGGCTGGTAAGATTTGAACCAGGAAGACTACAGGTGTAGATCCACACAATTCCTAACCCCATGACCTCATGACAGTTTAAATAATACCGACGCTTTTACAATGGAGATAAAAAGTCTACACACCCCTGCAAAATGTTAGATTTATGTTTGATAGAAAAAAAAAAAAAAACCTAGATAAATCTATACAAAAAAAAAAAAGTTGAACACAAATCAAACAGTTTAGTGGAAAAAGAAATCCAAGTAAACCCAGCACACACAAACCTATGCCGACCTATCTATACACTCACATACATAAACTATATATACCAACATCAATATTAACTGTAGATTTTAGTATCACAATAGCCTTGGATACTATGCTTGTTCAAAAACTCATCCAAGCCCCTCTTAAAGGCATTAACAGAATCTGCCATTACAACATGACTCAGAAGGGCATTCCCCAACCTTACTGTCCTCACCGTGAAAAATTACCTACACTGCTTCAAATGAAAGTTCCTTTCCTCTAATCTAAAGGTGTGGCCTCTGGTGCGCTAATCCTTTTAATGGGAGTGAAGAACACCCCCTTATCTGCCTATAATCTGGTGAAACATATTGTTAAAGTTGCCGCATATTTGGCATAATATTTATTTCTATCCTCCAGTTTCAAGAAATATTTTCTTGAAAATATTGCATTCAATGAGGCATGGTATGGCTTTAAGCTCTACTGTATGGGCCATCTCCTATCTATTGGAAAACAAAGCTTGGTTGATTTGCATTCAGAAAAGCTATACACACTATACGTTCATAACCAGGAAAAGCCATACTAAATGTAGGTCATTTCTATTACAAATATAATGCTTTTTAGAAACATGCACTCAAGGTCCAAACTTTTAAATGTGATAGGCAACTGTAACATTTTTATTTACTGTGAGAAGTACCTGAATATTTTGGCAAGCATGGCTGCCATTATTAGTAAGAATAGCAGAGATAGCCTGCAAGATCTTTCCTGTTTCACCCCATGAGACCACCAAGCTGAAGAGGCAAGCACAGGAGACTGCAGTAAGCGTCTGCCCTGTGCTATCATTTGATCCTGTGCTGCGAACTGTAATTTCCAGAATGAGCTGGAGTAGAGATTCTGTAAATACACAAAACAAGAGAAAATCTTGTATTAAAATAAATAATACAAATAAAACAAAAAGTAGTCATATACACCCAAACAAAGGAGTTTTACATTTGTGTGGATATAGAAGAGTTTATTTTATGAATATATGTTTGTATGCAGAATATGTACAGCAGGAAAATCAATGGTTCTCACAAACCCATGGCAATAGTTTAACCAGTTTATTGGACTGAAAAATATTTTGCAGGTTTCTTCATTAACAAAGTATAAAAAGCTTGTTTCAGAGTCTACTCACAATACAGCAATTAAAAAAAGGTTAAGTCATTAAAATACTAACAAAAGTGCCCTGCCCACACTATGGGGCACATATATTAAAGTAGGAAATGTCTGATTACAAAAAAATTTGTATTTTTTCTAAAGTTTACAACTTTTGCGTATTTTCTGCGATATTCTAGTAAATTTGCTCAACTTTTTCGTACTTTGCGACAAAATCGTATTTGTCTCAACGAGTACGAAAATTTCGGATTCATTCAAGCTTCGGTATTATGGCTTTCCTTGGGCCATGTTGGAGCTGCAGAGTGCTATTGAGTCCTATAGGAGGCATCTAAAAACATGCACAGAAGGTTCAAAGTCAGAGAGGTTTTCGCGCCATTCACGATCGTTCAGATACAAAAATTTCAGATCGTACCACAATATTTTTGCACAAGCACGACGTGACTTTTCGCAAAATTAACGCACATCAGAAATTTTCGTATTAAATGCGAATTTTCGCAAATCATACTCGTAATTAGGACTTTAATGAATCTGTCCCTATATGTATACAAAATTACACAAATACTATCCGAAACCAATTAAAAAGCTAAAATTTAAAGGGGTAGTTTACTTTTAAGGTAGCTTTCAGTATGTTACATAATGTTCTGTTCTTAGCAACTTGCTACAAAAAGACACATATAGTTAACTTTTTCCCACTGATAAATACACTTCTAAAAATCCCATAGGAATGAATAAAAAGGTGAATTTTTCTGTGGTGAGCTCTAATCTCAAATTCTGATAAATCTACCCCTAAAAATACAAGTTGATCTACCAAAGAAAGGTTAATGCAAAAAATAATCAATAATTAATGTTTTGGAAAAATCGAATCATAAATCCTGACTCTCTCTGGTTTGCAGGACTGATCAACAGTTACCGGAAACATTTAGTTGTTTTCCTCAATAAATAAATGAACAAATATAATTTTTTTGGACTTGAATGAAAAAATCGAGCACCACTGTATAATAATGAATCAGAAGCAATTAGGCCTAAATCCTTAAGCAAAGTTAAGTTTAAATATTCAAAAGTTATCATGCTTATGTAATTGTATAAACCTGCCCATCTGGAACATCTTACACTACTGGCACAAAGATTTAAATAAGGTAGAGTTTCTTTTTTTATCTACAATCAAATAACAACAACTATAAAATTGATAAATACACAAATACAGTTTTAAGACTTTTATGTTGCCCCAAAAGGTTCATAATAAGAGAAAAGCAATAATACTTTGATAAAACACTATAATTAACGAAAAAGGATCTGCACAGAACAGATCTAGTGTACAAGTAGACCAAAGACAATACCGTAGAGATTTTTGTTTTAATAACTGAAGACAACATATAGACAAAGATAATCACTGTCATATAAGTAAAGAACTTTAGTAGGCTGGTAACATGTCCATAATGGATCAAAATAAAACAAGTAACATTTAGACCTTGTCTTAAAATGTTTAGAATTAGGCCTTACCCAGCACTTCTGGAGGTTCAGACTGGAGCCCTTCTGGCTGCTGTCCCTGAAGCACATTCAGCAATGCCTGCAAGCTTCTCAGACACAATGATGGATGGGAAAACCGTGTTTCTTTGATTAGCTCGAATACTTCGCATAAACCAATTTCAATAATCTGAGAGAAAAATAAATGTTAATATTTTGTATCTATATTTAATATTAACTAAATATTATTAAATTTGAGGAGGTTTAATAACACCCATGATGCATTTATTTCAAAACTACTTCACATTCAAGATTGTATTTATTTTTTGGTATCTATACAGTAGAAACCTTTGAAAATTAACACAACAAAAAAGTGGTTTAACATTGATCTCTTTATTGGCTAACAAAGATAATCATAGCAACTTTCAAAACTTTTCAGTTTCTTTTTAAGCTTTGGTTTAACTTGCCTTTGGAAGCTTAATTAATGGTTCTTTGGATTCTTCCTCATCATCACTGTCAGACTCCCCACTCTGGACAGAATTCTTGGCAGATAAAACCAAAGAGGTTTCTTTTCTTTGCCACTCAAGAACACAATGCCGTACATTGCAATAAACATTGAAGGCTGAAGGATTGCTGTGGAGTTTGAGGTCAGGTATGAAGAAAGCATTTTCCTGGTTGTCCACCTAGAGAATTAAAAAAAAAAAAAAAAAAAAAAAAGATTAAAATAATATATAAATATATACACACACACACACACACACACACACTCACAACACATTACAGACACTAGAGATCACTGGGGAATTCTGTGACTATATACAGTAGAACTCTAATTTTATGTTTGCATTTTATGATTGCATAAAAATGGTGCACATTACAAAAAGTAAAATCCGGGAGCCCTTCAGTTTTTTCTGGTGGGATTTTTCTGGTGGACTCAAAAAGGCCTCCTAACCTTCCACAAGCTTCTTACCCAACATAGACCCAAATCTCCCCAAATACTGCAGGAAAAAGAACAAAGTTCTCCTTCTGAAATATTTTTCTTTCACCAAATAATCATACTTTTCTCATTCCCAAGCACCACATTAAGCAACTATGGAAGCTTCATTATTTGAAAAAGGTGCCTATGACCCTTATTGACTGCAGTATATACTTCCATGATATATAACCAACTAACAGAATTACCCTTAGTCAAAATGCAAATACATGACTCTTCAAATCCAAAACCATGGGCGACTTATTGCCTAAAATCTGGGCCTCTATACATAAACTATCTCAAAATGTCAGTATAAAAGATATGGCCTACAAAGTATTTTTCTGATGGCATATTATCCCAACTATGTCACATGTGCTTTCGTGGATTTCCACTTCTAGGAGACTATATTGTAGCCTGCTGGCATTGCACAATATGTCAATCTGGACACAGGTCTTTCAGTAGGCAAACACATTTTCAACTGAAATGTTACTTTCTCCAGATATTGCACTACTCTGCTTGCCTTAAAAAAAAAACAACTTCTCACGCATCTATAAACTATTTTCTAAAATTCTGGCAGCAGCATGCTTGATTGGCCCTTAACTGACTAGCTCCTAAACTCTCCTTATTGCAACTATACCAAAGACTTAATTTCAATATATGCCCCAAGCAACAGCTTGGTTGAAGGACACAATAGGAATAGGCACATAGAACGAAGTATGGTCCCCTGGGACATTTATAGGAATGATTATACAATCCCAAAAGGTTGACATCATACCATTTGAAACCAGGATCTCCTTGTTTTGACTCCTGCTTATAAGGTTATAACTTCTGCCTATCTAACAAAAGTACATCGATGGTGTTACCAGCTCGGTCAACTCTATTTCAATCTACATCAGGCATATATTGTTGAGTTTATATTTTTTTATAAAAATGTGTAAAATAATTAAAAAAATAAAATAAATATAAAAAATAAAATCTGTGAATTAAAAAATTGCAACCTATTTTAGGCCGTGAAAAACAGGGTCAGTTCCAGGAAACCATGAAATATTTGTACTGTAAAGATACAATGCCACAGACCAAGTGTTTTTCTAGGGGTCACCTAACTACCATCTAATATTGATATATTTTTAAATTAAAATGATACAGTGTGAAAAGGTTTCCTGCACCCATTCAATATATGCTGCAGTTTTTTTAAAGAATGACAATTAATCTACATAACACAGCACAAAGGAAAGTTTAAATATAATAAAAAAAAGTTACAGTATTGCTTAACTTTGCATAAGCACATTTAAGCTCATAAGGAGCAACATATTACACAGGGAATTTAAAATGACTAACAAACATACATATATAAATGTTTTATAAAAAATGTATAAAATTAATTGCTCTTGAAAGCAGCTCCATCCATTTCTCAACTGCTGGTTAAGCATCTTAAAACAATGCAGTCAAAGTCAGCAGTGTATGCATCTTCATGGGTCTGCGGGTCAGCAAGCTACAGCTAATTTTTTTTTTTTTTTTTTTTAAAACACCAGAGTAGGGAATAAAAGGACAGGCTTTTAGGAGCAATTACATATACAAATATCTTTAAAACCATTAAATGTTTAAGTAAAGGAACAATAACACCAAAAATATGAATTTATGGATACAATTTATAAAAACGTCTTTATATAGTTTTTATCTAACAAAAACAGCTGTAGCTCTTACCTTGTTTCGCGTTTTCCCTTTTGATTTTGTTTTTTGCTTCCGCTTTAGTTTTTTCTTACTTATGATTTTTTTATTCCTTAAAAGAGGAGAAAAAAAAATTAGGCTACCGTCACCTGCAGATGAAAAAAATAATTTAATTCTTCCATGAAAAACTGCATTGTTGCCTGTTTCTAAGCACTATGTAAGTAGGGTCTACTGGCATATGTGTCACTGAAGTTGCATGACAAGGAAGCTTCGGAAAACTGAAGAACGACTTACATTCTTGCTGGTGGGATCGCATTTCGGGGAGTTTAGACGCACATGGAGCAAAAATTTATCGTGGGCAACTAATCTTCCTGTCTGCCACCTACCTAAAAAGCCAATGTGTAAAGTTCCAAATCCCAGGGGCAGATTTATGAAAATGTGAATCTAGAGCCTAATACATAAAAACTTACACATTCTATTCATTCCTATTGGATTTATAGAAGCGTATTTATCAAATGGTGAGAGCTAACTTTCACCCATTTATAAATGTACTTCTAAAAAGCCCACAGGAATGAACAAAGCGAGGGTGAGTTTTTAATGTAAAACTCACATTTTCATAAATCTGCCCCTACGTGTACCATTACATTACATTAATTATCTTTACTTTGTAAAAATAAGCAATATTAAATTATGCCTTGGCACTGAAATATTATCTTTCATATAACACAGATTATATGTAAGGGCAAACTAAGGGGACTATGTTTAATCACCACAAGACATTTCTATAGAATAAGGGAATTATTTCATGTTTAGGAGACAAGCGTTATAAATCCAGGAGGGAGCATTTCCTCAGAAAAACAAGCGTGTCACCAGGGAAACAGAGTTCTCAATTTGGCTTGCAGTTACAGGCGATGGCTGCAGACAACAAACCTATGTAAGCCAAACGAAATAGGCAGTAGGAGTACATGCTACCATCCAGGGTTAATAACAAAGATAACCAGACTACAGCCTGGCTCCTTGCCACGGTACCTTGCTCATATAGTGGCATGTCAAATGACAAATGCTACTTGCATGGCCCCAGCAGATGTGTTTACTGTACTAAAGTTTTACAGTTTTTAACCTTTGAGACTTTTGTCATGATTAATTTGCTTATTAGTGAATGAAAACAATGTCCTTTTTGCATTGCTATAATTGCATTATGATCCTACAATTGTACAATGCAGATTTTTACTCGGTTTAGCAACTTCAATATGATCTGCAATTCACTGCAAGTTCTCAGACAACCTCTCTCTCGTCACACACAAACCACTACTTCATATAGACTCATACACCTCCACCAGTTTCCATTCCATCGCCAACCTCTAAGTTCATGAGGCGCCTCAGCCTTAAAGGAGACATTTCATATAAAAATTAAGAATGTACCAGTGAATTAAGGATTGTGCTTAAAAAAAGTTGTGTTTCAGACAGATTTATTGAGATATTCCACCAAAACCCCACTATTCCCGCCCATCTGTTCCACTTCCTGCTGGCTGAATACTCTGGATGTGAAGGAAAGCCGGCGGCTCTCAGTAAATGGCACTGTAGGATAGAAACTAATCAGCAGCTAGGCTGACCTGATAGGGAACGGAAGCCTGTCTTTGCCTGTGTGAGTGCAAGGAACTGAAGCCTGTCTTTGCCTGTGTGAGTGCAAGGCTGTGATTGGCTATCCCCCTCCTACTGTGCTTCTGCAGACACTGTTAGGACACGCCCACTCTTCATTTGAAACAGGGACCGAGAACTGATCTATAGGATTTATAGGGAGCTCCAATAAAGGGACCATTTTTACAGATAGGGTTCATTTTTAGCCCAAAATGAAACAAGCACCATATATTATTTATAATTGCCTACAAAATTTGTTTTTTTTTCCATTTATTCAATATGTCTCCTTTAAGCAGTATGCACTTTATACGTTAATTAGCACAAAGTGTGTATGAGGTCATGACTTGCTCTATGTGAACTGTTTATTGTGTTGCATGCTGAGAGTTTTGTTTCTTAAAGAACTGATGAGCATTCTTCAGTCTAGTTTCCGCCCATGGTAGAGAAGATTTATCACTGGTGACTAATCTCCTTGTGAGTCACTGCCCTAAAGAGACTGAAGTCACATGGCTGCGGTACCTGGGAAACTAAGAATATGTCTAACCCCATGCAAAATTTTATTAAATATAAAACAAACAAAAAATCTGTTTGCTCTTTTGAAAAACAGATTCCAATATAGAATTCCAATGGAATGGAGTGCTATTAAAGGGGATGTTCTCCTTCTTAATCCCAATCTGAAAAGCCCCTGTCAGAAAAAACAATTTTGTAAGTCATCTTTATTATTTAAAATGTAGTTTTAAAGCTACAGACCCAGATTAGAGCTGCTAAAACTCTCCTCTGCACTCTGTTCTCCCATCGGAGGGGTTCTCTGACACCCACATGCATCCTGCCCAAACTGAACTGGTTACTGCACATGCCTTCCCTCTCCCACTTCATTTGCATATCTGAAACCATTGGCTGGCAAGATTCAGCCAATCAGATCAATGAAATGCAAATGAAGCAGGAGACAAAGGTGTCAGTGATTCCTTTCAAAGAGAGAGCAGAGAGAAGAGGAGAGAGTTTTAGCAGCAATGATTCTGGTCTGTAGTTTCATTTTAAATAATAAAGATTAATAAAAAAAAATTATTACAGTAGGGGCTCTTCAAATTCAAACTATTGGCTGAAGATAAACATCCCCTTTAACCAATGCATTTTGTAAAAAAAAAAACATGCTGAGAGGAAGGAGTGTAGAAGAGCTATATTAATGGCACAGTCTGTCAGCAACTGTATTTACATCATTATGCACTATTCTCAGCACAAGTAAGTTAAATTATTTGCTGACAAAATCTCTTCACAACACTATCATTAGAAGCTTAAAGTGGCATACACTTTAATGATATAATATACAATATTAAAAATTGTAATTATTAAAGGACATGTCAACCCCAAACATAATTTTTCCTAGTAAAAGAAATCATAATTCCAAGTTTCCAATGTGAATTTATTATTATTTTTTAGTGCTTTAAGTTATTTGTAGATGTACAGGTAAACAGGCATGTCTGCTGCCTTGTGTTACATTGTTTTAACAGTCAGAGCCACCAGGGCAGAAAATAGAAAAGGACAGACACTACTTCTAAAAGTAATTATATATATTAAAAAAAAAAAATTGCACATTTGTAATGAATGTATATTGCAAAGTTGCTTACAATTAAGTTTTCTTTTATTTGGCAAAAAATATATATTTTGGAATGACTTGTTCTTTGAGTGGAGGCTGTCTGTAGTGTAGGACCCTCATTGGAAGCAGCCAACATACACCTGACAAAACAATCCACAGAAGAAAAAAGGTGTAGCCTTCAACTTATCAGCATTAACACACACACCCCTAGACCACCCATATCCAGTACAACCTAGAACTGTAGTTGAAAGTAGTCCTAGAGATGGGTGAGGTCATTGGTATGGGTTATGCATAATAGTAACACCTGTAGAGTTCCATAGTGAGTCTTAGTTAACATTTGTACACTTGGTAAATAGCAAATATTATGGATTTAGTGCAACCTCATGCATCCATTCTATAATAAGATACAAGATAATGAGAAATTCCTCAGTAACTGAAATCTCATTACCTGCCACTAAAATGCTATAACTATCATATGCTATATTAATCATCACTGCAACAATAAATATAACGCTAGTAACGCAATGCATAAATAAAGGTTCAATGGCAAATAAAGCCAGTAGTAAACCATTTAAATACAAATTACAGCATTCTGAAGTTACAGCAGGTTCTTTTAACTATGAAAGTGTTAAACCTGGTTGTTATGTCAGCATCCACAAATAGTTCTGTGATGTAATCGTGCAGTAAAAGTAATGCTTCAAGACACCACTAGCATTACTGACAGACAATGCTATCCAAATTCAATTATTACTCTGAAACTGCATCTCTCAAACATGGCTATAGAAAAAAAAAAAACCATTTTATTGATATATACAAGGGAACCTATTGCTATATTACTCTTTGAAGAAATTGTTTTTCAGAAGGATACGTGCATTTTAATAGTATATAATATATACGTGGCTTATACAATCTAAAGTATAATATAAATGTTATGAAAATGCATAGCAGCATTCCACTACTTGCATTGTACAATTTAATACTTTAAGAAATGTTTTACTTCATTAAAGGAGAAAGAAAGGTACAATCACTGCGGGGGTGCCAAAATGTTAGGCATCCTGCCCCCCGTAAGTGTAATCACTTACCCAAGGATGGTGCGGTTTTCTCCTACCAGAAGCACCAGCCTGGGGTAGCGGCGAGAGCCCGATCCTCTTCCTTCTTCTGTCTTTGCGCCACTTGCACATGTGCAGTAGAGTGAAAAGTCAAACTTTAACAAAAAAAAGCCGTCTTTTCACTTTACTGAGCATGCGCCGGCCCCGGGATATGGAAGATAGATGAGTGAAGGAAAAGGATCACTTTTTCGCAGATACCCTGGGCTAGTACGGCTTTCTCCAAACAGGAGCACCAATCTGGGGAATAAGGTAAGTGATTACAATCACTGGGGGCTACCTAACATTTAGCACCGCCCAGAGATTTTACCTTTTCTTCTCCTTTAAAAACAAAACAAAAGAAAAACATTGCCATATGAACATGAAGAAAGGGCAATATAGTCCAGCATCAAATGGTTCATACAGACTGGTAAAATATCCCTTCATAAGAAAGTTACTGAAAAGAACTAAGCGCATAGAAATAGTAAAAACATGATAACACTAAAATGAAAATGATATTTAAATAAGACATATTGTGTAAAAAAACAAGAATATGCCAGTGCATTATTCTCTTTCAAATATTAAAGGAGATGTGCTTTAAAGTGGACCTGTCACCCAGAAATAAAAAGCTGTATAATAAAAGCCCTTTTCATATTAAACATAAAACCCAAAATCATTTTTTATTACCATATCCATACCCATTATAAAAGCATTTAAAAATCCCAGCTGTCAGTCATATATTGACTGCCCCTCCTCTATGCCTTAGGTCAAAACAGGATTCTGGGAACAAATTCCTTTAGGCTCTTAGAAATGTCCCATTTGCATGGGTTTATCCTATAGACTAATGCTTACCCACTGGGTTTTCAATGCAAAAGCCAGGATAATAGCTGATCAGATTCCCAACTACAGACCGGTTTCACCCTTCTTGGGGCTCATCAGTGTAGTTGAGGGTTTTCTGATCAGCTTAGGTAGAGCCAGGAATGGGGATTCACGAGAGGTGGGGCAGACAGTTACTTTCACTTTCAATTCAGAACTTCTTAGATGTTGCTGCACTCCTCACATTCCCCCTCCCTCCTCACCATGTAATTTTGTAACCAGTGCATGGATATGGGCATCAGGTTCCCCCATACTGGCACAGAAACAAGATTTTGGCAGGATGCAATGCCTGCTTTGATAACAGTGTCCACAAAATGCCACCTCCCTGCAATTGTGAATTCAAAGGCTGAAGAAAATAAGATTAAAATAATTTATATAGTGTAAGTAAAATTTATTTTGCTTGAAAAACACAATAGAAAACAATTTGGAATTATTTATTAAGGTGACAGGTCCCCTTTAAAAAGTTGTAAGTAAGCTCTATGTTTTCTTTCATTAGATATTTTTATTTGTTTTCTTTCATTTTCCAGCACTCTGCCTTCCCCAGTCATGATTATATTATTAAGCATTTAACTGTAGACGTCAGACTTAAGACAGAGGGTGGGGTTTTTTTGGCAACAGAAACAATATCTGTACCCAAGCAGGGCACCTAGAACACACACTCTGAAATACAAAAAATGTCTCATTTTACAGGCAATAGGTAGAAATAACTGGTGCCTTTGTTTAAATAAATGTTTAATTAGACTAAAGGTGGCTATACACGGGCCGACTATAGCTGCCGATATCGGTCCCTTGGACCGATTCGGCAGCTAATCGGCCCGTGTATGGGGAGAGCAGAGCGGCCTGGCCGACCGATATCTGGCCTGAAATTGGCCAGATCTCGATCGGCCAGGTTAGAAAATCTGGTCGGATCGGGGACCGCATCGGCTCGTTGATGCGGTCCCCGATCCGACTGCCCCATTGCCGCCCACATAATCCGATCGTCTGGCCCCAGGGCCAAACGATCGGATTATTATTTTTTTTACCTAAATGGTCCCCGATATCGCCCACCCGTAGGTGGGGATATCGGGGGAAGATCCGCTCGCTTGGCGACATCGCCAAGCGAGCGGATCTGCTCGTGTATGGCCACCTTAAGACCTAAATACTTGACCAAAACCTTATGTCTCTAAAGGCCCCCATACACGGGCCGATAGAAGCTGCCGATATCGGTCCCTTGGACCGACTCGGCAGCTGATCGGCCCGTGTAGGGGCAGAAACGAGGGGCCTGGCCGACCGATATCTGGCCTGAAATTGGCCAGATATCGATCGGCCTGAAATTGGCACCAGGGCCAAACGATAGGATTTTTGTTTTTTTTAAGCTACTTGCTACCCGATATCGCCCACCCATAGGTGGGGATATCGGGTGAAGATCCGCTCACTTGGCGACATCGCCAAGCGAGCGGATCTTATAGTGTATGGGGACCTTTATTCCCTTTTCCATTTAAAGTGTACAAACAGAATAGCATTAACCAGTAAGCCATGTTGTACACTTCTTCAATGTTACATTTTGATACATTTCTCAGCAGCAGATTTAGCCCCTATGCATTCTACTACCTTTACTTAAAGGACATGTAAAGCCTATATTCGCCTACAATATATATCAGTTGGGCACATCTCCCCAACCCAAATGGCATCATTTGTACTGCATATATCCCCTCCGTTTGCCTGCACCATCACATTTTCCTAAAGCTAATAGCATATTTCACCCGTGGCCATTTTTCCTCTGATACATAATCAGTTACATTTAAATCTGCAAGCAGCATACACACAGACCCTTATTCAGCATACATTTCATCAAGAATACAGGCTCACACAGGCACAACTGTCTCTGATAAAAGTTCTGCTTTGTTTGAGCAATGTAATGGTAAAGCTGAGCTCAGGAGAAAAAAAATTGAAGCAGACAGCTAGAGCTGAGTTTCTATGGGAACCAGCAATGCCATCTCTTTACTGGCTGCTAGACTGGGGGGGGGGGGGGGGGGTGTTTAGTAATCTGAGCTTAGAACAACTGAGCATGCCCACAAGCCAACAGCCAAAGCAAATTCCTGAGGGAGGGGGCTGAGTGGGTTTCAGGAGGAGACGGAAATCTAAGTGATTAAGGGGATGTTGCAGCCTTACTATTAACCTCTGCTACTAAGTAGCTCAGTGTGTCTTCACCCTTAGAAGGTTAGGTCTACTAGTTACTGCTACATATAAACTTTCTATGAAAAATTTTATTTCTTAATTTTTCTAAAATATATAAGGCTAATTATCTTTTTAAATCAGAAGACCCGTTACTTTTCCGTTGTATGCTTTTAATTCAGTGTGTCTATTTTATGATAGCAAAACATTTTGGTAAGTATCTCAGGAAAAATATTTGCTGGCTGCATAATTTACAAGGCAAAAGTTAAAGGAGAACGAACTAAAGAAGTAGGGCAGAAATGTTGTACATTGTTTTGGGCTTTTGTACCAGCCCAAGGCAACCACAGCCCTTTAGCAGGGAATATTTGTGGCTCCAAAGATGCCTAGTAACTCCCCATCTAAATCAATGCACATGCTCTGTGCTGCTGTCAGTTACTGAGCTTAGGGGCCGACTTAAAATATACTGCATAAATAGAATATAAATGTAACAGTAAAAGGCTGATTAGTATTTAATTCAGATTCACATTTAGCGACGGATCTGAAACTAGGGCAACTGCATCAGAACTGAATAACTGTCCCTTTAGAGTCAGCTCGTATGACAGACATATCTCATTTTCTACTTGATAATTTGCAACAACCCCTAAGCTCAGCTTCCCAACAGCTGCTCAGAGCTCACTGAGCATGTGCACTGTCCTGGACAGTTCCAACAGCATCCAATATAGAAAGCTCCTGTGACAACTATAAAGACCTACAGTATATCATTACTACTATTGCGAGGCTGAAACTTTAAGCCAGTCCAGCCAGATTATTATATAAAATATGGCATTTCTAGCCATATTCATTTTAGGGTTTAGTTCTCCTTTAACGATAAGAATGACACTCTGAATAAAGGCATAGTTAACATGTTGGCGATATCAAAAGTGAGAGTTTCAGAAGAGGGATGCAGTTAGATCTAGAGGTTAGATCTAGAATCCGCTATCACTATGATGGTTTTGTGGGATGGTAGATTTTTAGTAAATCATGTTAAGAAACTATACTCATTAGTTTAAGTTCCAAATACCTCAAACTCCCATGTCTTTGCAGGGATTTTTGATGGCCCCTATGAAATGTATAAAATAATCAGCAAAACATTTACACAATCAAGACATAAATGTATAAGTAAACTAGTATATCTCTTCTGCTACAAAATCGCCAAAGTACTCGGCCAAGAATGTCCGTCCACATCCTGTCCTAAAAGGATGTAAGTTAATGTATCTCACTAAAGGTGGCCATACACGAGCAGATCCGCTCGCTTGGCGATGTCGCCAAGCGAGCGGATCTTCCCCCGATATCCCCACCTACGGGTGGGCGATATCGGGGAGCATTTAGGTAAAAAAAAAAAAAATAACCCAGGGCCAAACGATCGGATTATGTGGGCGGCAATGGGGCAGTCAGATCGGGGACCGCATCAACGAGCCGATGCGGTCCCCGATCCGACCGGATTTTCTAACCTGGCCGATCGAGATCTGGCCAATTTCTCCCCATACACGGGCCGATTAGCTGCCGAATCGGTCCAAGGGACCGATATCGGCAGCTATAGTCGGCCCGTGTATGGGGACCTTAATACAGTAAAAAAAAAAATAGTGGCTACATTTACTAACTTGAACAATCAGCTGTAAAGCTAACACAAGCACAGGTTAAAGGTTTGCAAATGCACTTCTACAGATGCAGGCACAGGTATACATGAATAGCAATATCAATCCTTTAGATTGTAAGCTCCTTTGTGCAGGGCCCTCTTTACGTCTTGTATGGATTATTGGTTGTTTTTGTTATTATTTTGTTTGGTTAGCATGCACCCCTGTTATGGGTTACTTAACCATGGTCACTAGAATTCCCCTACAGCTACAGACAACTTTCATAATAAAGCAATAAATACAACCTCATTTTAGCCTTTTTTGAAAAAATAAGTATCCTGCACTCCAGATCTTGCACAAGGGTGTCAGAGGAGAGGGGGGAACCTAACAATACATACAGGCTCCACCATGAGCAGCTGTCACTGAGATTTTAGAGGTGCAGTTATACAACACCTGGAGGGCTGATGCAAATTCCCTCTATATCATATCTTTAGGAAATGGCAAAAAAGGGCATTTTTCAAGAGCCCCAGAATCACAGGGGCCACTTGGGTGTGGCAGATAAGATTTCAGTGGAATATGACATATAGGACGTTTCCTTGGGCTCCAGCATCACAGGGACACCTTGGGTGTGGTAGGTACAATTACAATGTTATATGACATAGACGATATTTCCCTCAAGCTCTGGTATCGGAGGTGCCCCTGGGGTGGTGGGTAAAATGATTATATTTAATAATTGGCTGCTATGCTCAATATTTACATGAGGTATGGGCGGAACCATCCTTCATGCATTGTCAGGTGCCTTCTCTTCTCTGACTCCTGCCCTTCACACTGATGTAAGTTGCACAGTAAAAATGGTTCCATATCGTCCATCCCTGCTTTATAGATTGATTCTTGAATGCTCTATGCAAGACCTGGCCTCACCTGCCCGACTGACCGGCCTGCTGCTCCCTGTCGCTGACTGCAGCCGTGTAGATATGCCGGTAACGATCTGCCAGTGCTCTTCCAGAGAGCAGTAGCATACCGACCAGCGGTCCCGCTTTGTGCGGGACAGTCTCGATTTCCTCAACAGAGCCCGCAGTCCCGGATCGCTGTTTATATGTCCCACAACGCCTTTAATATCCAGCTCCTTGGCTTCTGCCGGACAGCTAATTCCCGATGTTACAAGTCTCTTCTCGCGAGACTGTGGCGCGACTACATGTATATAAGCGCAGTGACGTGACACGCAGCTCCCTTAGTGGGGGAGTGACGGGATGATTGCAGACAGCTAGCTAGTCTGTACCGGGCACGGCGGTTTGACGGTGTCTGGTGGCAATTTTTTTTTGTATTGCACGCAGGTCCTATGTATCAGGCAACCAAAAAGAATAATTTGATTTGCTAGCCCTGCCCGCTGGCAACAGAGCTTTAGCTCCCATTATCTAATTTGAAGACTTTTATATTTTTTGCTCTGCGCCATCACAGGGTTTTTTACCCATTTTGACCGAAAGACTATATTTTTGCGCTAGCTAGGGCCGGACGAAATAAAGTACTCTTATTAGATTTGTTTGTTGTTTGAAGGACTGTGTTTTTATAGTCTTATAGTTTACAGTAGTGTAACCTCTTCTTGGCTTTAACCAAGCCAACAGCACGGCTAGTATAAGTTTACAGCATGGGGTACATACGACCCAATCCTTCAGCATTGGCCTTCGCTAAGTGGAAGTAACCAAACGGAGCAATGGTGTAGTGCAACTACAACCCACTGAAGTTTGTGCAGTGCAAAGTAACAAATGGGCGTAGAAGGTTTTTGCAGTTGAACAATAGAATTGGTTTATTGTCAGAGACAATCAATATGCAGGGTTATAGCAATACTCACATACAGCTTCTATAAGATAGTATTACTATGAGGACAGCACAGAGAGGGTGTACACCAGTTTATCCCAACTCCTGAGTCTGGGCAGGGTCAATGCACCTGGTCAGCTTGGCCACCCTTTGGAACAGTCAGATTGGATACTACACTCCTCAGGCGGAATACCTCTAGCTGTCAGGGTCCCACAGCAACTATGGATCAGGGTTCAGATAGTGCCTGCCTCCTATGTCTTAACCGTGGCCCTATGCTAAGGCAACAGTGCCTGTATGGAAGAATACTTCCAACTACTTTCCTTGGTGGAGCTGAAACTGCTCTTGCTTCCTTCCCTCTCTATCTCGCTTACCTAGAAAGTACTCCACAAAAGTAACTACCCGGTCTTCATTCACGGGGTCCCTGTCCCCGACTTCTCTAGAGAAGGTGCAGACTCTAGGCTAAAATGTTTACTGGGGTCCTGTTGATCCCAGGCTCAGTGGGACTTCCACCTGGGTCAGCAGATGCAGTGAAAGAGGAAGACCCACCCCTTTGCCAAACACTATATTTGCGTGCAGAGGGTGGAGTTAACCTATAAACCAATAAGGTATCTTTAAACTGATACATGGGTCTTTGACCAGTAACAGCAAGACTAAGGAAGTTGTAGGGTTTAAAGCCATACCCCTTGTATGTTGCTCCCAGTGCCCCCAAAGCAGGTGCTTATTTTTGAGCTCCCTGCTTGGAGGCAAGTTTTAGTTGCATAAAAAATAGTTGCACCCTCATGAACATTTTTCATGCTTGTGTTGCTCCCCAACTCTTTTTACATTTGAGTGTGGCTCATGGATATAAAAGGTAGGGGATCCCTGGTCTAAGGCATCTTCAGCACCCCCTCTGGCATTTGCCAGAATCAACAGACTGCCAATCCAGGCCTGGCCGCAGCAGCTTCCAAAGTCTTAGAGGTGCATCAGTGAATGTTTCCCCTGATTCACAGAAGTGTAAGATCGCTCCAGTAGTATCTCACATTTACCTTCAGTTATTTTGTGTAAAAGTCCTGTGTTTTATGTGAAGACGGGCAATAGTTTTCACAATTTAATGCATAGGATTTTGTGAAGATATTATTATTAAAATGTACTAACAGATCCTTCCAGTGTTTAGTTTTTGGCCACTAGTTTTTGTTCCAACAGGTTTCTGAAGGGCTAATCTAGGAAAATACAATGACTGAAATTGACCAAAAGTTGAGTTTCTACACTTTTTTATAGTGGCATCAAAGTTTTCAAGCGGTTTATGTAAAAACTATGGCCAGATTTTTTAGAATTTATAGACAAAACAAGAGCTAATTGAAAAACAGTGGGTGAAATATACCACCAGTAATCTTTGTTTTTTTCAGTCTGGTTTTTACTGTGACATCAGAAGTTCCAGTGTTTTTGTGTACAATAGGGCTACATTTTTTAAAATCTAGGGACAAACCAAGGGCAAATTTAGGAGAAGACAATGGGTGAAATTGGTAAAAGGTTCTTGAGTTTTTAGGATTTTTCTTTATTCTGGCAAAGGTTCCCTTTGTAAGAAAAAACTTTGCCTAATCAGGCATAATTAGAGTAATAGTATGTTTTCTTTCCACAGCTAAGGTTTTGTTTAATTGCTCATAAGCCTTGAGAATGGCACTGGGCAACACTGGAACCTTTTACTGGGGTAAAAAAAAAAAAAAATCCCAAATTATTCTTACATTTATCTGTGTGTATATACGACTTTCAGGCACCTTAGGAAATGAAGAGAACAGAGAGAGAGAACAACAGTATTTTTATTGTAAAATGCATCACGTTCTTTGCTAGTAAAGTATATAATATTTTGGGGTGGGGCATATTTAAGGCAACGTCAAGTCTAACAATGAGTCTTCCTTTAAAGGAAAAAGAAAGTCAAAGTCACTTGGGGGTGCCAAAATGTTAGGCACCCCCAAGTGACTTTGACCACCTACCTTTTACCCCGGGCTGGTGCCCCTGTGAGGAGGGAACAGCACCAGCCCGGGGTAGCTGCCGGCGCTTCCTTCTGCCGATTCACTGCGCGCGCATGCGCAGTAGAGTGAAAAGCGAACTTAAACATTAAAGTCGGCTTTTCACTCTACTTCTCATGCGCCCACCGCTGGCATTCAAGCAACGGAAGCCGGAAGAAGGAAGCGAACCGCTCCAGGTGCCCCGGGCTGGTGCTGTTTTCTCCTAACAGGGGTACCAGCCCGGGGTACGAGGTAAGCGGTTAAAGTCACTTGGGGATGCCTAACATTTTGTCACCCCCAAGTGATTTTGCCTTTCGTTTCCCTTTAAGATTCAGTAGTTGACAAAACACTGGAAAACTGGCTTGATTGACATCTTTCCCTCTGTGCTCGTTTGCATGTGTAGACATTGAAGTAGGCCCTAGAGCTTATACTCCTCCTTATACTCTGACCTTTAAGTAACACATCCTTCTTAAAAGAATGAGGAACAAGTTTTTTCTAAAGAAAAACGTTTAGTGAAATTGTTAACTAAGAATCTAACAGCATCAAATGTATAGGTCCTGCACCCTCAAAGAAATGCTGAAATTGCCTGCCTTTCAATTTTCCCACTTTTGCCAGGACAGTAACAGTGCTGACTCATCGAAGACTTGTAAGATGAGACTGTAGTATCACTTCCCATACTATATAAAGCATTGCCACTGCTGCCTTACAGATTTACTATGAAGACATTTACAGCTCTTGAATGTACCTTGATATTAGAGGGTACCTGTTGTGACTGGTGTAAATAGGCTAGTTAATTTCAATACTTAATCTAGTCTGTTTCTTTTGATCTTGACTTGGCTTCTGAAATCTTGATTAACAGTGAATTACATTTCCTGATGACATTGGGTTGAGATATACAGTAATATAAAAAAGTTTGGGAACCCCGCTCAGCCTTCATAATAATTTACTCCACGTGCAACAAAAAAAGATAACAGTGGTATGTCTTTCATTTCCCAGGAACATCTGAGTACTGGTGTGTTTTCTGAACAAAGATTTTTAGTGAAGCAGTATTTAGTTGTATGATATTAAATCAAATGTGAAAAACTGGCTGTGCAAAAATTTGGGTACCCTTGTAATTCTGCTAATTTGAATGCATGTAACGGCTCAGTACTGATTACTGGCAACACCAAATAGGTTGGATTATCTTGTTAAACCGTAAACGTCATAGGCAGGTGTGTCCAGTCATGAGAAAAGGTATTTAAGGTGGTCAGTTGAAAGTTGTGCTTCTGTTTGACTCTCCTCTGAAGAGTGACAGCATGGGATCCTCAAAGCAATTCTCAAAAGATCTGAAAACAAAGATTGTTCAGTATCATGGTTTAGGGGAAGGCTACAAAAAGCTATCTAAGAATGAGGAAAACATTTTTTTGCAAAGTAAAAGGTTTAGTAAAATTGTTAAATAAGGGCCTAATAGCAACAAATTTATAGATCCACCGCATCCAACGTGTGTCACCTCTGTTCTTCCTCAGTAAGTGGGTTTGAAGAGTGCCAGGAGGACAGTGTCATGTGGAAAGTAGACACTATTTAGGAAGTTATTGACAGTCTCGGGAGATTCATCAAAGTACGAATTCGAATCCCTAAATGGGTAAAATTCGGATTAGATACGATAATCTCTGATGATCGGAAATGTCACGAAAATACTTATGAAAAAATCGTAATAGTCACGATAATATTGTATTGGCGATCTGAAAGTTACAACATTTTTGCATCCGAACGATTGTAAACGGTTGGAAAACCTTTCTGAATTTGATCCTTCTGTGCATGTTTTTGGAAGCCTCCCATAGGACTCAATGGCACTCTGCAGCTCCAACCTGGGCAAAGGAAAGTCATGATAACGAAGCTTTAATGAATCCGAAACTTACGTACTCATTGTGACAAATATGATTTTGTCCCGTAAAATTTGTCGCAAAGTATGAAAAAGTTTCACAAATGAAAAATGATGATAATGAAAAAAAATGCAGAAAATACGCACAGTTCTATAAATAACAAAAAAATACAAATTTTTTGTATTCGGAAGCAATCGTACTTTGATAAATATATATTATAAGAAAATTATATATTATTACATATTATATATAAATTATATATTAAAAGACGTTTTCCTTGTTCCTTGCGGATCAAGCATGCACCTTACTAACATATCAGGAAAACCGGAAAGCAATTTTCATATTTATCATTTTAAGGCAGGTTCTTTTCAGTGGTTCAAATGTAGTGTAAGTTCGCGCTTTTAGGACCAGATTTAAATCCCTCAGCAGAACCAGTGGTCTCACTGAAGGTCTAATTCTCTTTAGGGCCTTAAAGAATCTTTTTGGTTTCTGTGCCCACGTGGTTCCAGAAAAGTGGGATATAACTGTTACATGTCCCTTGAGGGTAGCATTGCTGTGGCGAAATTCCGCTCCCTTCTACAAAAGTTTTACTAGTTGGATTTCTGTGGCTATTGACCCTGCACCAAGAGAATATCTCCTGTTTAGAAATATTTTTCTGTGGTGGAGATCTTTGTGGCTTAAGGAAGACTGGATATTGAATTATTGAACAGTATTGTGGCTCTCTTTCAAATGCCTGGGCTATCTTGCCCAAATAAGGATAGGCCAAGTTGTTCTGGACATTTGGCAAGGTGATGTGTAATCTGAAATAGTGTCCATTGGCAAGATGTAGACGTTGAGAGAACCAAGGTCTCGCTGGCCACCAGGTTGCCACTAGAACTACATCTGCCTCGTCTTCCCTAGCTTTCATCATATCCCATTGGTTCTGTAAGATACTGGCCCCAAGTTCCATTTGAGAGAAAATACTGAGGGAATCAGTACACACTCCTTCTGGACTCAGGATCCAATAGCAATAAATAGGATAGGAAGAGTGTGTTAGGATTTTTGCACTGTTCCAGCAAGCCATTACATCTAGTTTAAATGTTCTAATTAGACTATATTCTCTGTAACTTGAATTTTAATCAGGTTGCCTTTTTGCTTCTTAGTTTGTCTAAGGAAAAGATTTTGTAGAGTTGTCAGTAGATTTACCTGTTATCCGTTTGATATGATATCCACTCCCCATTGGTATTGTATTTAAAACTGTGCTGTGGAGCAATATCTCTATACTTTCCCACCATTAACTCCATTTTTACTTCCATACTCCATAATGTTACCTTGTAACAGTCTATAAAATCCCTGTGATTTCTTTGTCTTTCACCTTAAGTGGTGTCCAGTAACTGAATTTCGCTGACACCGTTATTCTTTATTTTTATCTTTTATCCCATTTGAAGGACTAAAAGGGCTGCATCTTGGATTTTTATATTGTCTGCTTTCTTGGAAGGATTCTTTAGTGTTTTTTGAAGAATACTTTGTAATGGGAAAGAAAAGCTGTATTCCGGGCAGAAGCTTTTACATTTTGTTGATACAGTTTGGATAGAAAAAAGGAGATTGTCTTTTTTTTAAAAAAATGTTATGTTTTGATTGTATCAAAAGATCAAAACACATTTGTATCAAAGAAGCTGTTTGGAATAATATTTTTTGTATAATTTTGTATTTACAATGTCTAAAATCAGTTCAGTCTCACAGTGCTATGTATCCCTACAAATCCCTATTTGTATCCCTAGAAATTGTTTTAAGGGAAAAAATATTTCTTGGTTACAGCGACATTTATTAATGACTTCACTGCAGCTTAACATCTACAGTATTATTTGTGCAAGTGCAGATACATTTTTCATAGCAACAGAAAGAAGTAGAGAAAGAGGGTGGAGAGGTAAAGAGATAGATTGTAGAGAGAAAAAGGAGAAGGAGGTGCATACAGGTGCATCATGTCACATTGTCAGTACAACCCTTCAGATTGGAGTGGTCCTTCATTAGCAACCTTTTGCATGGTGTCAGAGACCTAAGACAAAAGACTGTAAGAGTCTCTGATGTGATTGACCTGCATAATGTAAATTAATCGTTAGATCTTTCTTCAGATTAATCATTTTTATATGACGCAAAAAGCTACTAAGTATAATACTCATGTGCAAATTTAAATCCTTTCACAGCAGTGAGCTCCTGAGCTCTGTAACAGTCCCTCCTTTCTAGAGGCATTTGCTAATAACTTTCTTACTCTGTCTTCTTTTGCCTGCTCCTCCCCACTTGCCAGAAGCAGACAGCATCATTACATTACTATGATGCATTTTCTCCCATCCCCCCCTGCTCCCAGATTCTCCTGCTGTGGGACTTGGCTGTCTCTCTCAGTTCTGTTAGCTGTATTACCTTTAGTCTTATCCTGCTCTAATAGCATACCAAACATAAAGAATTGTGCATAATATAAAGAAAAAATAATAACATTGTTATTTACAACATCAAAATTTATTTAGCATTGGGTAAAGCAAATCATGTCAATATTCAATTTTGTGCTGTGGCCCAGGTGTTGGAAATAAACAATTTTCTATTTATCTGCATCAGATTTTGTTTATTCATGTATTGGTCATGAGAGATTACCTTTTTTTATAATCTTGTTGTTTAATTATGTTTCATTTATATAGTGCAAGAGACTCTTTTGTGTGACATGTATGCTGGAATAATATGATTTGTACAAGGTCAAAGTCAGTTTCAAGACTCCAGACTTAAGGTCTAGGTCACCTCCTCCCCCAGTTCTATGTCAATTTACTGAATTATTCTGCCAAACCTCTTTGAGCCATTTTATACAAGCATTATCATTAAGGATATGAATTTTGACCAAAGGTGAATTCACTCACTGTCAAAGGCTTTTACATTTTACTGGCAAAGTGTGTCAAGGTTGCATCCGTTTTTACATTAAAATGTATTGTTTAGTATACAACTGTGCATTTTTACAGAGCAAGCATGCTTGCCACTTGAATTATTGAATTATTTACCAACAACAGTAATATTTACAAACAGTAAGACATAGCCTGAACCCTATTTTTCACCCTTTGCTCCAGTTATAGCTACTGGGTATTGACCCCACTAACACTCCTCATTAGGCTTCTATACAGGCCTCACACTGGTTAGTAATTGATACAAATCCATCTTCTTTACTGATAGGGCTCTAAGCAGAAAATGAGTTTTGTCTATCATAAAAGCTGATGCTACAATGCTGATTTTAAAAGAATTTGTAAACCCCCCACAAAAAATAAAATCAACCTCTTTGAAATATTTAAATACTTGCCACTCCTGTTGTTAAAAGGTTAATAGTAAGGCTACATCATCCCCTTAATCTCTTGGGATTCGTTCTCCTCCTCTAGCCCAGTTGGCTCCTTTTGGATCTTGGCTAACTGAGCATGTTCAGTTCTTCTCAACTCAGGTTACCAAACACACCCTTCAGTCCAGCAGCCAATGAAGAGATGGCACTGCTGGTTTCCATTAAAACTCTGAGTGAAAGCATCTGTTTGTTTTAGGAAAATGTGATGGTGCACGCAAACAGAGGGGATTATATTTAATACAAATGGTTTGGTTTGGTAAGGGAGATGTGCCCAACTTTCATACATGTTATACATGTTACATCCATATCAATTGAGTCCACACCGTGCACAACGGGGTAAAAATGTCAAAAAACTAACATGAATAATTACTGAACCCGTGAGTCCTATGAGTGCTGTTCTTCTGCATTGTTTATATTGTTTCCCAGCTTAGGGACCCAGGTAAATAAACTTTTATGGTATGCACCTCACAAATAACTTATTCATAGCTTCATTAACTTCTTCATAGCCAGGAAGAAAAGGAAGACTGACACAAGAATGAGCTATTGCTATAGAGCAAGCAAGGGAGTAATTATATAGATTTGGTATTTATGCCCATGTACTGTATATGACTATATAAATATATAGCTATGACTTTTTATTTAGGATACACATTCATATACACATACCACATATGATGATAGTGCCACTGGAGTTGTAGACATCAAGAAATGCATTTTCTATCTAGTCACACCTAGGAGTGGGTGTAACCTCTGTGTTAAAGCTTTAATTATCAATAAGCACATGGTTTAGTCTGTAATTATTACCTGATAGTTATCTGAAACATGTGTGAATAAATCCCATGAATTAGTTGAGATACTTCTATGACTTCAATCCCTTAGCCACAATATAATCCTATCCGAAGCGGCAAATATACTGCGTGAACCTCTTATGTATGTTACAGTCGAGAAGATAAATACAGTTTATTTCAATGCTTTACATTTACTGCATAACTACAAGTTTGAGGGTTTTAGTCATGCCATTTAGTGCTTAATAATGTAGTGTCACTTGTAAATTATTGACGTAGGAAATAATCATTATATGTGTACACACATACACAGCTGTATGAGAGGTGCCACTGAGATACAAATACAGGTATGGGATCCTTTAACCAGAAAGCTCCAAATTATGGAAGGCCTGTCTCCCATAGACTCCATTTTAATCAAATAATTCAGATTTTTAAAATGTATTTGCTTTTTCTCTTTAATAATAAAACAGTACCTTGTATTTGATCCGATTTGAACTAAGATATAATTAATCCTTATTAGATGCAAAACAGTCCTACTGGGTTTAATTATTTTTAAAAATATTTTTTTTGCTTTTTTAATAGACTTGTAGACTTGAAGTATGGCGATTCAAATTATGGAAATACCCCTTATTCAGAATACCCTTGGTCCCAAGCATTCTGGATAACGGGTCCTATACCTGTATCAGCAACTGGTACAATATTGGAAAGTATCCCTGGAAAATAAAGTGCTTTTGACCTGAGTGTTTCAGATCTGCAAAAATGTAAATAAATGCAATGTAATGCAATAATTAACTGTTTAATTTAGAAACAAAACTATTTTCATATTGTAAACTATACTGAGCAGGGACTTCTCTTGTATCGGTAAAAGTATATGTATAATCTATATTTATGATGTATAAAACCTTCTGTTGTACAGTGCTGTTGAATATGTTTGCACAGATAACTACTGTATATACTTGAGTATAAGCCTAGTTTTTCAGCACCCAAAATGTGCTGAAAATGTCACCCTCGGCTTATACTTGAGTCGGGTGCCATGGGTCCCTCCAGACTAGTACCCTCTGTCCTTTGTGTGCAAATTAGGCCTCCCGCAACCAGACCCTCCAGTGCCCTGGTCCGCTCCCAAATTCATCTTCATCTACCGTTCTCACCCGCCCCATTCTGCACTAGACATTGCACTTTATATTAGATATAAACAATATATAGTCTTGAAGGATTTTAACTCTGTGTTTTAGCTTGGTTGCTGATTGAGCTAAGGGGGGTAGTACTCTTAAGCTCCACTTGAGCTAGTTTACTATTTAAATAAATATTTAAAAACACATACCCCACTCATTTAATGTAATTTTATTGGTATTTATTTTGATTATTGAAACTTAGCAGTAGCTGCTGCATTTCCCACCCTAGGCTTATACTCGAGTCAATACGTTTTTCCAGTTTTCTTAGGTAAAATTAGGTACCTCAGCTTATATTCGAATCTGCTTATACTCGAGTATATACGGTATGTTATTTTGATGACATATGTATGCATAATAAAATTAGCAGTGTCAACTTGTGATATTCAGAGCCAGCAGAATATACAATGGTAAAATATTCACGTTAAAAATATATAATTCTGTTTTTAAAAAAAAAAAAAAAAAAAACAATCTTTAGTAAGGCCTCAGTTTGAATATGGATTTGTTCACATTAGATAAGATGTTTCTTACATTTTTATTTAAGATTTTGATTTTGAGTGTGAAAAACAAATGTGAATAACAACCTCTACAGATCCCAAAGAAAGTATATCTGTATTTTCATCACAGATATGTGCTGGGCATTACAGAGTAGACAGTATTAGGGTACACAAAACTATATCTGAACTTTGCATCAAAATTGTCTTATGCTACTTTACTGTGCATTCTGGTCTCATCGTTTAAATTAGTCAGCAATGAAGGCATTGCTCTAACAAGTCGGCGTATGTTTTGTTGTTTTTAATTATGGCAAGCTGTTTCATGCCCTTGATTTGTCTCCATACATTACATACATTTTACTTCCTTGTAAAATACAGTTGCCATTCTAAGATGTTGCCCTTGCTTTTGTGTACACTAAAATATGCCACTGAATACTGATAGGTTCTATCTTGTAAAAGGATGTATTATTTGCCAACACTTAATCAATATTCAGACACTGCACATTCTAATTAATATTCTCTCATTTTGCTTCTTTCATTTAGAACTTGTAACAATTCTGACACAGGGTTTTTTTAGCTGGGTAACAAAAACATTTAGGGCAGATTTATAAAAACTCAAATTAGAAAAAATATTTTTGGTGGGAAAAAAAGGCTTGGAATTATGGTAAAAGCTTGAATTCAAATGTAGATACATCTGTGCAGTAATAAAACAATATGAAGGACACACCAGTGCATGAAGTAGTCTCTGGCGGCTGGGGTGATTTTTAATTTTATTTCCTTGTTTAAGTAAATGTATTATATGGACAACCAAGGGCCTCTCTCCTAAAGCTGCAGCCCTAGGCACTGGGCCTTTTGTCCCTTACCTTGGAACCTATTATCCACAAAGCTCAGCATTATGGGAGGTGCATCTCCCATGCAGTCAATAATTAGTTGACTAAGTTTTTTTTTTAAAATAATTTATTTTTTCTCTTTACAGGTATGGGATCTCTTATACAGAATGCTCGGGAACTGGGGTTTTCCAGATAAGGGATCTTTCCATAATTTGGATCTCCATAACTTGAGTCTACTAAAAATCATTTAAATATTGAATAAACACAATAGGCTTGTTTTGCCTCCAGTAAGGATTAATTATATCTTAGTTGGGATCAAGTACAAGGTACTGTTTTATTATTACAGAGAAAAATCATTTTTAAAAATTAGAATTCATTCATTTGTACTCATTCGTACTCAACTCTCACAAATTTTGTCGCAAGGTATGAAATTGTCGCGCAAGGTACGAAAATGACGCAGAAAATACGCTCGGAGCGTTCGTGCGTTAATAAATGTCCCCCTTAAGGTGTGAAGATTCAAATTACAAGAAGATCCTTTATCCTTAAAACCCCAGGTCCCAAGCATTCTGGGAGGGACCAGCTCCTCATATTTTACATTCTGAGTTACAATAGAAAGCATATTACTAAATAACCTTAGAGTACAAACATTCTGTTTTATGTGCTCCTAATATTGCAAGAAAAGTGCTATTTTTGTTATAAATATCAAAAACATGTAAAATACAAATATATAGTGAAGTCATAATATACTTTGGGTGCTTTTTGGGTTAAATCAGCTTTTTATTTGTAATTTATTGCACATATCACAGGGTTTGCCAATATTTCAGTGGCACTGAAGGGGCCATTGATTTTGTGCATGGAATTAAAACTCCACTTATTTTTCACAAAAATATAAAAAATTGTGTATCACCCACCTACGTTTTATTTACCCATGATCAGTGCCAGCCCTACACATGTACCCTGCCCACCCCTCAATCTATGCAATCTTTTAAACATATATCTTTTTAACATGTGTATACAGTGGCTTGCAAAAGTATTCGTCCCCCTTGAACTTTTCCACATTTTGTCACATTACAGCCACAAACATGAATCAATTTTATTGGAATTCCACGTGAAAGACCAATACAAAGTGATTTACACGTGAGAAGTGGAACGAAAATCATACATGATTCCAAACATTTTTTACAAATAAATAACTGCAAAGTGGGGTGTGCGTAATTATTCAGCCCCCTGAGTCAATACTTTGTAGAACCACCTTTTGCTGCAATTACAGCTGCCAGTCTTTTAGGGTATGTCTCTACCAGCTTTGCACATCTACAGACTGAAATCCTTGCCCATTCTTCTTTGCAAAACAGCTCCAGCTCAGTCAGATTAGATGGACAGCGTTTGTGAACAGCAGTTTTCAGATCTTGCCACAGATTCTCGATTGGATTTAGATCTGGACTTTGACTGGGCCATTCTAACACATGGATATGTTTTGTTTTAAACCATTCCATTGTTGCCCTGGCTTTATGTTTAGGGTCGTTGTCCTGCTGGAAGGTGAACCTCCGCCCCAGTCTCAAGTCTTTTCCAGACTCCAAGAGGTTTTCTTCCAAGATTGCCCTGTATTTGGCTCCATCCATCTTCCCATCAACTTTGAGCAGCTTCCCTGTCCCTGCTGAAGAGAAGCACCCCCAGAGCATGATGCTGCCACCACCATATTTGACAGTGGGGATGGTGTGTTCAGAGTGATGTGCAGTGTTAGTTTTCCGCCACACATAGCGTTTTGCATTTTGGCCAAAAAGTTCCATTTTGGTCTCATCTGACCAGAGCACCTTCTTCCACATGTTTGCTGTGTCCCCTACATGGCTTGTGGCAAACTGCAAACGGGACTTCTTATGGTTTTCTGTTAACAATGGCTTTCTTCTTGCCACTCTTCCATAAAGGTTAACTTTGTGCAGTGCACGACTAATAGTTGTCCTATGGACAGATTCCCCCACCTGAGCTGTAGATCTCTGCAGCTCGTCCAGAGTCACCATGGGCCTCTTGGCTGCATTTCTGATCAGCGCTCTCCTTGTTCAGCCTGTGAGTTTAGGTGGACGGCCTTGTCTTGGTAGGTTTACAGTTGTGCCACACTCCTTCCATTTCTGAATGATCGCTTGAACAGTGCTCCGTGGGATGTTCAAGGCTTTGGAAATCTTTTTGTAGCCTAAGCCTGCTTTAAATTTCTTAATAAATTTATCCCTGACCTGTCTGGTGTGTTCTTTGGACTTCATGGTGTTGTTGCTCCCAATATTCTCTTAGACAACCTCTGAGGCCGTCACAGAGCAGCTGTATTTGTACTGACATTAGATTACACACAGGTGCACTCTATTTAGTCATTAGCACTCATCAGGCAATGTCTATGGGCAACTGACTGCACTCAGACCAAAGGGGGCTGAATAATTACGCACAAACCACTTTGCAGTTATTTATTTGTAAAAAATGTTTGGAATCATGTATGATTTTCGTTCCACTTCTGACATGTACACCACTTTATATTGGTTTTTCATGTGGAATTCCAATAAAATTGATTCATGTTTGTGGCTGTAATGTGACAAAATGTGGAAAAGTTCAAGGGGGCCGAATACTTTTGCAAGCCACTGTATATAGGTTCCCAGTAGGCCTCCCCCACTATAAAGAAAATGCTCTGCATATGATCTGGAACAAGTGGATCTTTTGTACATCCATACAAACAAAGAAAGCTGGAGAATGCCTACAAACATTTAAAAAAGAAACCCTGATGATAAAAAAAAATTCCCAAGAGGGAGAGGGATTACCCGATAAATGTTATCCCCATGGTAACACTGTTACTATAAGCTAATAAAAGCCTGCTACACTGCAAGCACAAGTGCTTATTAATAGGTAAAATGAAACATTTTTTATTTATTTTAGATAACACTGCACCAGGCTAGAAACAGCAGTCCTGTCAGACTGTTTTTTGTAATAATTGTGTCTAGGCTGAATTTGGTGAGGTTGCATGCTGTCTGGCTGGCCACTAAGGTGTAGCTGTTTTTTTTAAACATAAAACAATGTCCTGAAAAAAATTAGTTTGGTGCTTTGAAATAAAATATCACAGGGAACAATATTTAGTAATTTTTTCATATAGAACATAGTGCTGCACTTAACTTGACTTCAAGAGGTCCAAGTACCTTCAGATGTCATACTATTTTAACCTCTTTTTTTTGTGACCAAGGATTTAATACAACTTGTTACGTGGCTTTGCAGCTGGTTGAGCAACAGTTTTGTTTTTATTTTGTTTGATCACTGTTTTCTTACTTGCTATTGAAATCTTATAGACTAGCTCATATACTCTACATCCAATTTGCCAGGCTGCTGAGAAAAAGCTTGCATTTTTCAAGTTTATATTGGTCTCTTGATACGCTGAAAATACATTCTTGGATGATTCCATAATGACAATAGATTTGCTTCTCTAATGCTGCTTACTTTATAGGAAGATTTTCCTGATCATAATCATATCATAATTACTTTCTGCAAGACAAAGCCACTTGAAGAGGGAGGCACAACAGGGACATTTCCTCATCTAGATGAAGCTGCTTTCAGAGCAAATTTTTGTTTTGTCAGCATTGTGATGTTCCTGTCTGCGTGCCAGCCTCACTCCTGGAACTGGCATGTTACCGCTCTGGTGAAGTGCCAGCTTGATTATCAGTACACCATGACCCAGTAGGAGGCATGTATGTAAAAGCATTTAGACCAGATTCCTTACTACTTTGTCAAGTAACCCTGATATTTACATTCCAGCAGTTTTCATAAAATAAAAAAATCTAATGTGTAGTGCTTCTTCATGCATTTTTTATTCAATAATAAAATATTTTTAATTTGTCAGCTCTCAAAGTTTAAAATATATCTAAATATTGAACTAGGTCAACTGTTAATTTATTGTCTGATATAATTTTGTGGGCACAAGGGTGTTTCTAGCAGCTGGTCAACGCTACAGCATGGGTAAGAACAAGCGCTGGTGATTTTTTTCCTGTCTTACGTGTACAAAATGTAACCAGATATGGCTTCTAGCTGCTATGTAGCCTTTAAAAAAATGTGTATGTTAATGAGCTGAGGCTTAAAAGCTCCCTGCTTCCTCACTAGAGCTTTTGAGCTAAGGGTAGGCTATTTTATTGTTTATAGCAGCTGGTCAACTCCAGAATGTGGGTTAGACCAAGCACTGACACAAGGGTGTTTCTAGCAGCTGGGCAACGGTACAGCGTGGGTTAGACTGAGCGTTTGCAATTTTGCGTTTTTATAATTTTGTGGGTTTAGAGACTGGTCCAAATGGCAACTGGTCCAACTCACAAATGGGCCCAGTCAACAGGGCTATGATGTGATGCACTCAGAACTGTCAGCTGTGTGGCCTGCACAGTGCAATATTCAGGCAAAATGGGCATTAGTGTTTAGTGACAAGCTTGCATGTTTTGCAGAATTGGGGGTCTAGCCTTGTCTGTCTGTTTCTTCTGGGTTTTCTCCCACACTCTAAAAATATACCCACAGGTTAATTAGCTCCTTATGAATTTGACCCTAAGCTTCACTGGAGCAGGGGCAACTTCTGTAAAGCACTAAGAGTGTCAGCAATAACTAAAAGCTAATAAAAAAAATAAAGTATTACTTTGTGTGGGGATAGTTTGAGCAAAGCAAGAAATTGTACATACACTGTAACTGTGACATTTGTGTACATAACTGTAACAGCAAAGAATCTTGATGTTTATATCATTAAGAGACAGATTTATCAGCATTTGGATTTTAATAGTTTTACAACTAAACTCATTTTCACAAAAATAGGAATGTCTAGTCATTTATTAAAAGACCTAAAAGCAGGAACAAAAAAAGACGTGGAAAAAAAAGTGTAAAAACTGTAACTTTTTCGTACTGTTGCACAAATGCAGTCTTCAAAAAAACTTTGAAAACCATGAAGCAAAAAAAAGATCTTCCAGTTGACTTCTACATTTCTACATGGTCTCAACAGTTCTTAGATGGCATATCTTTGCATTTAGATTTGTCACGGTTTTGCTGCCTAATAAATGGTGAAAAATCATATTTTTCCCTTGAACCTTAGTAAATGCCCCCCATTAATATATCATACCCTGTCAAATATTACTGATATTCTCTTTGCATAACAACCCAATAGACAATTTACAAGCATCGAGCCCTACAAATACTGTGGGGAGCAGATTTTCAGTAGTCACTACCCCTGCAATTCTAATGAATTCATGAGAATGAAAGTCACTCTGTGCAGTTTGTCTTTAGAGATGTTTGCAAACAAAAAGTCAGTCCATCAGCATTATGCCATATTTCTGAATATATTTCTAAAAAGCTTTGATGTTTTCTCAATTATAGTATGAAACACTTCAGTATTCTAGAGACAGTCTTCGTAGTTTTGCATTTAATAATTAAATTCAAACTGGGGGTTTCAACATTCAGTAAAGTCAGGGACACACTGGGCAGAGTACCAGAGAATCTCCTGGTGGGCCCTGGCCCTAGTGGACACCATTCTTGAAAAATTCCCACAAGCCATTTCTTATTTTCTGTATAAGTCTGTATAACTTCTATAGTATTTGGCACTGTCTCCATCAAATTGGACCCTGGATGTCAGGTTTCTTGGCAGGCCATTAGAGTCCCATATAATACTCGGTCAAGTAGATTTTATCTTTCATCTTTTCAGGAACACTTTTGGAACAAGCAGGATGTTGATAAATGACAGTACTTCTGCTATGATTAATAACAGCCAGATATTTTCTATATAAAGATTATGCAAAAGAAGCTTGCTTAAAAAGTGTGGGGAAGCACCCTACATGCAGCGTCTGCTGGTTGTCATGGTTTCTTATTTTCCTTCAAGCATTTCAGTGTATCATTAGATCTGCCTTGCCACTAAAACGAAAGATTGGAGCTAGAGAGAAATAAAATAAGGTCACAGACTCTTAATTATGTCTTACACTATAACTCAGCAGATAATGATGATATATCCAAGGGAAATATACATGAAACAAACCAGACAGGCTTTGAGCAAAATCATTTTTAGCAGTAACATGTTACTATATTTTTTGTAGGTAACGAATACACATAACAATTTGGATCCAAATAATTACCCATAAGCTAGGCAAAGAGAAAATTACCACTAATAAGGGAATGTTTTTATCAGCTGTTAACATTAAATGGGCAATGACAGCTCTATGAAATATTCATACTTTATCAGCAACTGATGAAGATTTAAAATTGATAGGAATGATAAATTCAGTCCCATTAATTCAAAACCACAACTTGGGTCTTCATGTAATGCACAAACTAGGATCTGGATAGTGAAGGTTATTAATTTTAGAAGCCAATCATTATACAGTAAGGGAAATGAAAGGTCCTTTTCATATACTGAATATGGCACCTTTGGATAGAAACATAACCCACAACAAGTGCAAAGAGAACAATTCCTCTGCGTCTAAATGATTCCCATATAATGTTTGTCATATATCTGTACCTCCTGGCTGTTTGCAGATTCTGATTGAAAAATGGCCATACACCTTAAGATCAGGGAGGACCCATACATGTTCTGAAGCAGCTTCTGCCTGTGTGTGGGAAGCTTTAGTTGACTGTCCTGATTACATTTTAAAACTCATTGGCATAACCATTCCTTGACCAAGCCTAAGTTATTTCTCAGGGCTGTATTTAGGGTGCCACCCTAAGCACCAGGCCTAAATGCGCCTCTCAGGTTGCGGAAGTAATGTCATGTGTGCACTGCACATGTATGTATTTATATATGTATAAACTTATTTATAAAGCGCTACAAGTACGCAATAGTCTCGCAATATACACAATTACACACAGGGAGGACAAGTGTTATAATAAATAAATATAAATACACTGAGATTAAGTGCTATGTGGTGTGAGATACAATAGGAAGGCGATCCCTGCCCCATAGAGCTTACAATCAATACAAAAGTGCTGTCACTTACACTGGAAGTACCATCACTTCTGCACTGCACTCTCCCTGGACACCCTCACCCCCCCAGCTCTGCTGCCGGATTTCCATAGGTTTCATCTCGTGGCAGCTAGGGAGGTTTTTTATTTTTTATATATAGGCACCATAGCGTAGACCCCCTAAAGCTGCCATCCTCAACACTATATATATGCCCCCAGGGCTTTCTTCTAGCTTATAATTCTATGAAAAGGAGGTGGTGCTCACTGTAGCCTTAGCAACAGTGTCTTGTAATAGGTTAATCACACATACAAAGAGAAAAGGGACTGCAAAAAAAAAGCTATTTGCCTACAGGTCCTGTGAGAATAAAAACCACACTGAGCAATTGGTAATTTTTTTTCAAAAATGGTTTAACCCTTAAAAGGCAAAGAATACTACATAACAATTGTCTCATCTATTGGCACATGGTTTCATTCATTTCTCAGTTGACTGTAATACATGTATTACATACTTAATCAACAGCAACAGTCCTACAGTAATTTTCTGTTATAACAGTGGCATTTTTTGTTAACTTACATGTTTATTTTATTAACGTTCCATTTTACAGTCTTCCTTGTCTGTTACCTAGCAACAGAAGAATAGCTTCTAAAATGCTTCTTCTGCGTTGCTGTCTGTTTCACGCTGCATACGAAAAACTCATATTTCATAATAAATGAAATGGTTTGCTGCAAATTACCAGATTTCTAAAGGTAGTCTCCTGCTTCAGAATGTGGCTTGTTTTTCAAAAGTTGGCTACTGAAACATTCTTAGAGATGCTATACCAACATCCCTCTAATTTGAAATCTTCAAGGAACGAACATTAAGCAGAGGCTGAACTTGCCTTTAGGCAGCCACAATGGAGTTATTTTTTTTGGACACCTTATCTCATATTTTCACATCCCAGCAGAGTTCTGTGTTATGCCAGCAGCAATCACATGGCACAGTGAGGTAATTATGATATAGACATGTACTGGCATTATAGAGGTATGGTCTCTTTTTAGCTGCACTTCATATCCTTTGGAACAGCAGAATTCTGGGTTCTAAGCAAAATAACGTAGCTGCTTGTTTTCACCTATGCTCCTCATGATGGGATATGGTGGGGTGAGGATTTCTGATTTTTTCATGGAGGTGAAAATTGGTTTGAAAAGTGTGAGGCAAAAAATGACATTTGTAAACAAGAGCTGCCTGTGAATAATCCAGTTTTGTATTCTGGCAGTGTTAAGAATTCAACCTGCAGATGGGTTGTTTGCATTCTTCGGTAAAGATGGAGCTTGATCGTTTTAGCTGCTATATTTGTAGTGCAATTATAAGAAAGGAGGTCCTGTGGTCCTGAGGAGGGTCAACCCTTATTATGGGAAGCTTTAGTATATGTGTTCAATGGGAATTAGGTAATTAGGTAAATCATTTTTAGATATTTAATAGTAATAAATAGGTTATATTTTTGATTAAGCCTATTAAGAGATAAAGACAATTTTTACAAATTTTTGTGTGTATTTGTGAAGCTGTACCCACTGATAAAATGAGGCTGTAGCTACTAGTTCTTGTACTCCTTGTGTTTCTGCTATCCTATTGCAGTATGTCGCAGGCAGCAGAAAAAACTCAGAGTGCAGAAATGCTGGTTCAAAGTTACAGGCATGTTGGGTGCGCAAATTATAGGTGTTCTAATGCCATGTTTTCAGCATGAAAATGGGTAAATCATTGATTACTGCTCTTACTTATGTAACTATTTGTAAATGCAGTATTGTACTCTCTATCACCTCTTGACAGGCAAACACTTCCATTTACTTAGACTTAGGACTAACTCTCTGCAGCAACCAGTAGAGCATGCATTACAGATGACTCTGGGCCCTTGCTGTATGGTGGTAGAGGTGGTGGAGGTGGAGGAAAGCATTTCACCCATTTTTTTTTACATCTGTAAATGACCTCTTAAATTATTTTCTCACATACTGGTGTCCTTGCTTCCTTAGCCAAATCAATAAGGATGTCAGGGATCAGCTATGCAAATTAATCACAAATGTGTCACTTATAACTACCACTGTAATTGTGCATTATAAAATGCATTCTTTTTTTCGTGATAGTTACATACTACACCCCAGATTATTTGGCATTTTTTATTACAATGTGAATTATGCACTATTGAATTAACTGAATTGTATTTTCTAAAGAAATCAGGCTTTCTTTTTCACTGTCAGCTGCTGCCATCTGCTGGTTTAGTAGGGGCAATCACTTTATCTCACTGTTTTTTCTGCCTTATAGCTATAGTTATCATATGCTTTATTTTGTGTGCTTTCCAAATTGCTTGTACAGGTATCGGACCCCTTATCCGAAAACCCATTATCCAGAAAGTTCCGAATCGCAGAAAACCCATCTCCCATAGACTCCATAATAATCAAATAATTCACATTTTTAAAAATTATTTCATTTTTCTCTCTAATAATAAAACAGTAGCTTGTTTTTAATCCCAACTAAGATATCCTTATTGGAGCCTAAACAATCCTGTTGGATTTAATTACTGTTTAAATAATTTTATTAGCAGACTTAAGGTAGGAGAACCGAATTACAGAAAGACCCTTATCCGGAAAACCCCAGGTCCCGAGCATTCTGGATAACGGGTCACATACCTGTATATAAAAGGTTATTGTCCTATATAAGTGTTTGCCTGGAGGCAAATTATTACCTTACCTATACATTGAATCCTTTGATGTATTGCTTCTGGCAGTAAGCTGTTTATATTCTATAATTGAAATCACCATTCCTGTTAAGGTGGCCATACACGTCAAGATCCGCTCACTTGGCGAGGTCGCCAAGTGAGTGGATCTTCTCCTGATATCCCCACCCTGGGCAATATCGGGGGAATTTAAACTAATTAGGTCGTTTAGCCCTGGGGACCAATATCGGCAGCTTGAATCAGGCTGTGTATGGCCACCTTTACTTGAAAAAGTGTCCTTGTCCCATGCTATTAGTTGTTTAATGATTTATTGTGCCAATCATTTAATTCCCATTATGCATATAGTGTATGGAGAGACACTTTTTTTTAAATTACTCCCAGTTCCATTTGAAGAGATCTAAAAAAAGTATTTTCTTTTAAACTGGTAGGAGCTAAGATAAAAAATGAAAAGCATAGAGTTTCTTTTCTTTTTACATATTTGCTTCATACTCCTGGATTTGATCTTTGGGGCTTGTAATTGTACAATTAAAGGTCAAATGACATTAATACTAAATACACCTGAGGAGTCTAATGTGTGTTGTGAAAGTAAACAAGGTATACAAATTTAGGGCAATTAGACAGTCCAAAAATGTGCACAGCCAAATCAAGGTAACGGTGAGAAAAAGAAAACTTCAGGATAAGCTGTTTTGCTGGCTGAAAAAATAAACTCATATAATTCCTGTTCCCTTGAAGAAATATATAAATTCTCAGTTTCCAGTGACTACTTTCTGTTTAACCTAAAGTAAAGTAAAATACGTTTTCTTAAACTATTGGAAAGCTTAAAAATACTTAACTAATAATCCCCTTCTATATTGAAACTGAGATTCCAAATATTAGTTTAGTAATAGTTGCTTAGTTCCTTTGCTTGGTAACAATTTTGCTAGATCCTCTTCTGTAGTAATTTGGTAGCATGCTGGTATTGCTCCCCTTTTTTAACTGCATGTATCTTTTTTTGCTGTCCTTGATGGAAACCCATGATATGAGCTGGTTACAAATTAGCTAATAATGAGTTGTTAGATCACTAATGCTACCACCACCAAGCAGTAAAGTACAGGTAGGGTCAATAGTAGCTATGCTAAATCTGTTGTCAGCCACTGATGTCCTTTTGATTGGCATTTGTTTAACCACTCCCTGAAAAAGAAAACTAATAATAGATATAAAACAGGTTATTCTACATAAGCTATAGCTGAAATATTATGGTGATGTCTAAGAATGGGAGGGATATTAACAAAGAGATTGTTGTATGATAGCGTTTGCATTAATTGTTAGCAAAAGAGTTGAACTCTGATATCCATGCAAGGTTTTCAAATTTGGTTGCTTTGTCAGAAATAGCATTCTGTGCTTTATATGAACACACTTCATAAAAGTCACGCACCCTTCATATGGTTCAGCCTGAAGCTAATGACCACCCCTACCTACTGTAAAATATCAAAAGTATCCAGACATTTGTCTGTCAAACATTCGATTTTGGGAAAAAGGGTATTAATATGAAAACAGTACTGGTTGGTAGAGTGTTGGTCTTCCATTTAGCTGCAAGAGCATTAGTGAGTATTTATGTTGGGTAATCAGACATGGTCTCAAGCCATTGCAATTCATCCCACAGATGTTCAGTTGAGTTATAGTCAGGGCTCCGTGAAGGCAACTCAAGTTCTTCCACTCTCATCTCATCAAACCAGTTCTGTAGCAACCTCACCTATGCATCAAACTTTAGCTTCTTGAAAGTGGAAAGGGTCTTTTTATACTGTGTAGTAAAATTTGTAAGCTTTGCTTTCACTGGAATCATGGGCCCTAATCCACACCAAACTTTACAGCAAATATTATATATTCACGCAGGCAATGTAATCCCGGCATTTGCCAAATCTAGCCAGATTGTGAAGCTGGTGCAGCAGTTCACCTATAAAAATCCATGCTTCCCATATGTAGTGCTTGCACTGACACTGCTTCCAGACACAGTTTGGAACTGAGAATCTGGTGTTCCAACTAAGAACATGCACAGTAAGTGTAATATTTGCCCTTTTCTTCCATCTCTTAAAGCATTCCTCCCTTAATTTTGTTGATGTTGATGTGAGGTGCTCCAATAAAAATGTGTAACTTAAAATAACTGGGACAGCGAGCTATGCTTGAGAATATATATGTATTTATAAAAGCAAAAAATGTTCTGCACACACAGGTGTTCTTTTAACCCTGGGTGGTGCTCCTGTTAGGAGAAAACTACACTAGCCCAGGGTATATGTGAGTGAGTGTTCCTCTTCCTCCTGTCTTCTTTCTAAGAATTCTGGGACCGGCGCATGCACAGTTGAGCAAAAAAGATGGCTTTTTTGTTAACATTAGCTTTTCACTCTACTGCGCATGTGCAAAGACTGAAACAGGAAGAAAGATTGGTAGCTCGCATACACTCTGGCCAGTGCAGAATTCTCCTAACAGGAGCATCGGCTGGGCAATCCAGGTAAGCATTACAATGACTGGGGTGATTCATGTAGCTTAGTTACTATTAAGTAAAAGGTACCATTTTATTATTACAGAGAAAAAGCAAATCATTTTTAAAAACAGGAATTATTTGATTAAAATGGCATCTGTGGAAGATGGCCTTTGTATAATTCGAAGCTTCCTGGATAATGGTTTTTTGGATAATGGATCCCATACGTATATATATATATATATATAGCAAATGTTTTAATGCAACCCACAGCTGACTCTTGAATTAAGTATAACATTTTGAGTGCCTATGCAGATAACAACTTTTCTTTTGCCTGTGTTTGGGATCACAGTAATTTCGATCAATATCTGGGGGGGCAAGATTCAGCTAAATCTGGCTCAACTGAATGGGAATCCTTAAAATCCCATGAAGTTTCCTCGCATAAACACAGAAAATGAAAATTTGGAATTGTGTGCTGAGTGTGTGGTTCTCTCTCACCCTTCAGTAGCACAATTTGTATATTTAAATTAAGATTTGGTTCAGCATTTGGCTGAATCTTTTATGACGGATTCGGGCTTCAGCAAAATCCCAAAATAATGGATTCAGTGCATCCCTAACTCTAAGGCATTTAATGATAACAGAATGCTAAGAAATAATTTTATAAATCTAGCAAGCTCCATGTAGTGCGGCTAATCTTCTTTCTTCTTTATAAATTCTTTTTCGTGGGTGTAGGAAAGTAACCAAACTAGTTCTCCTATAAGACATAATGGGTGTATGCAGTTCTGTAAACAAAGGAGGTTATTGCTTTTCATTTAAGAACTCATTAACACTGCATGAGATGAATGAATGGAAATAAACATATGTTGAGATTAAAGGGGAAGTATATACTAGCATTTAGTTTTATGACAATGGAAAGAGAAGGAGTCTAAGCCACGAAGCATTTTGGTCAGATCTGCTCCCTTAAGCACCTTAAAATTGATTCTGTATGTCTGCAAAAGAAAGCTGAAAATGCCAATTGCAGTGCCCCTGCCAAACAGAAATTATTATTACTTACTAGGAAATTAAGCTGTAGGTGCACCAGCATTTCATGACAGACACAATATAGCCCCCAATGTTCCATGACATATTGTGACCCCCTGCATTTTATTGCAGGCAAAGAGTGTGGCCCCACTTCATTTCACAACATGTGCAATATGCCCCCCCCCCCCCCCCAGCATTTCACAACAGTCATGGTGTGCCCCCCAGCAAGCAGTAGATGTAGGAGCGACAACTCTGCGGCAGTATATAAAGACCCTCAAAAAGTCTTGCATCTAAAAAACTGAGGTGGATTTATAGAGGTGTAGCAATCCTTTTGCAGGAGGCTGACAAAAGGAGGCAGTTGTGGCATAGAAATTAGGGTATTCCTGCTGCTAACATGACAGGCTTTAATCTGAAATATTTTATATTTTGGGTAAAATGATAACCATCTTCCCATTAGCTTTATCAGTAGTCCTTTACTGCCTTATAACTTGCTTCTTCAAACTGTCTCTGCAATAGTGTCTGAACGCAAGTGGAAGTGGATAAGAAACAGACTGGACCCAATCTAAGCTTGCTCTTCTGCCTATAACAGCCACCTTTGACCTTAGGCCTGGCCCTCAGGTGCTCAGGTGCTTACCTTACGAGAATCCAGGCACTCCCACAGAGGCAGGCATGGGTGACAAATGTATACTGCAGGGAAGAAGCCAGTAAGGACAGAACTAGACATAGTCAGGCAGGCTGGGTCAGTACCAGAAAGCAGCAGCAGTATCATGAGGCAAGGTCAGGAACCAGCTGGGGTCAGAACCAAGGAGTCACACAGGGAACAGCAAGGAACAAGCATGCTTGACCTACAACAGGCGATGCCTGAGTGCAGGAGAGAGGATTATACAGGCAGGTTGTTGGTTAACACTGAGCACCTGTGACCAGATTAACATCAGGTGAAACAAACCATGCCTACATTCATTTGTAAGAATAGGAAAACCCTGTCTCCCACCTGGTAACCAGAAGCTGTCCTCTGATATCTGGTAGCAGCTTTTCTCTGGTGGGTGCCTTCACCCTTTGCCAGACATTAGCCATAAACTGGGCAGACCGAACAGTGGGGACATCAGGGAGAGAACAAGAATGAGAAAAGGCTTTAACTATCTTAATAACAGTATGCCCATATTTTCCCAAAACATGTCCCTACAGATACAGCAGAGCAGAGATTCTTGCAAATACAACATGTATCAGGGAATTCAGTGTCAAGGGCCACTGTCTGAATCGGCTGCGGGATAGGAGTTGGTGATGCAGCAATCACTGCCTTGGGAACATCAGTAGCATTTTCAGAGATATCACTGAACTCCCATCACATTCAGGTAAGCTCTCAAGGACAGTGGCAGCAAGGTGTAAAGGGCACTTAATGCAGACCGACTTACAGCCAGGACCCCATTGTAATATCTGCCCAGTACTCGAATTAATGTGGGTTTTGTAACCGTAACCAGGGTAGCCTCAAGGATGCACACTGGATGAATGGAAAGCAATCTCTTCAGAATGTGTGCTACCAACATACATATCAAGTTTAGGGGTTACCGATGTAACAAATCCATTGCCAAGGGGATGGCAAGAGGGGAAAGAGGAATGGAAGGCCAAAGTGGCATCAAAGAATTCCAAGCAGCACCTGAATCAATAAAAGTGTTAACAACAACAGATGTGTTATTACAGGACAGAGTGAGAGGGACACAAATCTTAACTAGTGTTACAGGGAGTAGAAATACAACCTGAATGAATCTCTCCAACCTTATTTGACTGCAGAAGCTATCCAACCTTTACTGGGCAGGTGCAAACAAAATGGCCTTTGGCTCCGCAGTACATACAGAGACCTTGGGAACATCTGTGTTATCGTTTCTCAGGTGACAGTTTAGTGGTCCAAATCTGCATCAGCTCCTTAGGAAATTGTGCAGGAGGAACAGATTCAGAGGGAATTAAGACCTTGCTGCCAGAAGCATAACCAGGTCGCAAGACCTTTTTCTGATGTCTCTCCTTTAGTCTGAAATCCACCTGAATAGCCAGGTGCATTAAGGATTCAAGGGAGGTGGGTGGAGGATAGTGAACTAGGTTATCTCTAAAAGCATCACAGAGCCACTCTCAGCTACGTAAGGCTGTGTCTGTGAACTGGGTATCAACAGCCCAGCATCTGAATTCAATACAATATTCCTCTGCACGTCTCCTCCCCTGTTGCAGGTTGTGAATAGCAAGGGTCATCATAGAGTGAGGCCATGGTCCTAGAGTGACTCTTGCAGGGTCAGAAGCTAGGAATCGCTAGGCAAATTAAGGTCAGGAACTAGCCGGGGTCAGAACCAAGGGAGGGTCACACAGGTAACACGAGCAGGGAAGAGAGAATCAGAGCACCAAGGAATAAGCAAGCATGACCTACAACGTGCAGAGCGGAGGGTTATATATGCAGGTTGATGGTTAACACTGAGCACCTTTGACCAGATTAAAACGGGTGAAACAAACCATGCCTACATGCATATGCAAGGATACCATAGCAGGGAACCAGGACCTTAGATGTCTGCTCATACAGAGTGGTGGCAGTATATTACTGATGTGTGTCATGATGATCGATGTGAAATAAAGCTTCTGTTCCTTAACCACTTCCACTGGTGTTTGGAGTGCACTCATCTAAGAAATAGTGCTTGTGACTGCTAAGTCTGGCTGGTATGGGTTACTTCTCACAGGCAAATTTGCCCAGTGTTAAAAAAGAGCCCCACGTGAGCCTCTTGAAGCTGCAGTCTTGTTGCCTTAATTGAAGTGCCTGGTCTTTGTACAAGGCTCTCAGTATTGTCCCGGTCTTCCTACCCTTCCTGGATTTTATCGTGACTAGTTTCCTAGCATAACTCCATAAAACAACTGATAGCAAATGCAATATTACAATAAAAAATATTTAGGCAATTTTTAAATTCACATTTTGTGAAAGAAACCATGAGTAAGCCATAAGCATAACCAGTAAATTGGCATATTAATATAATTTTGCATTTATCCAGATCTCACATGGTTTCAGGTTTCTTCAGTTGGCTGAATTTAAGGAAAAAAACTGTTGTTGGAAAGCTTGGGAGCAGTACAACTATAAGCAACAGGTGTTTCCTATAAAGATATCCAGTTCTTTGTACTACTTCTTATTGTAACCTTTCTTTTGATCTTGCATACCACAGGTCAATTCAAAGCATTTCCAGGGTACAATGAGCATTAGCCTTCCATACTTGCTATACTGGAGATTCCCAATTCCCAGCTCACACAAAGCTTTGCTTTAGTTCCCAAGCAAGCATGCTTTGGTCTGGTTCAGCACTACAGTGAACTATGCACTGAGGCTTGGTTTTGCTGTGAAGGGAAAAAATAAAGGATGTTAAAAACTAAAGAGCATGGTCTCCTTTAACCTTTTAAAAAGTATAAGTATTTGCTGCTGACGTTCCCTATTCCAAAGATATGACAAAAATGCGAGAGCAGTTTGACACTCGCATACACTCCCTCGATAGGTGCAAGGTATTTTACAGGTGACACCCTTTTCCTCACCCCACCTCCTCCGTGCATGAGTCACACAATCAGCATTGCAGGAGTCAGAATGCTTCTTAGTCTGGGGATGACTCTATAGATACCTGCACTGTTCCCTGCAGGTCACTGCCTGAAAGATCCACAGTGCACAGTACCTGCTGCTGCCAGAGTGCATAAGGTAAGTTCTCTTAGCAGCCGTTTAGGCACTGTCATATGGCTGACAAACTTTGACTTTGAAGTTTGCTATCTGAATGTTGCTAATAATAATAAATAATACTTACATACACAGCCATTTTACAGCTAAAATGAATGTAACATTTTCAGTACACAAATGTAGTTTAAAGCAGATGGAAAATACACACTGTAACATGACTACATGGAACTAATATATATTATACAATACAACTTTAAACAAAAACAAGCTTGGGGGGGATGCTCCCAGTTATAGTTTGGTCACAGAGGGAGAGATTTTGATTGGGGCTACTTGTTTAAAAGGACAAGTCAGGGTTTACAATTGCTTTGGAAAAGAAACAGCAGTTCTGCATGATCTGTTTTGATCTCAGTTTTTCTAATGTAGGTGTAGCGCTCACATTTCATAGAGGTGTTTTCCCAGTGGATCTATATTGTAATTATAAAGCTTGTTCCTCACGTTTAACTGTGCACTCTGGAAAATGTAGGCATGCAAATATGAGAAGATGTTCTTCCAGTAGTGTTCCAGGATAATTCCGCAAACTGTCTGGGAAGCTTTTCTTGCTTATGAACTGCCTATGACGTGACAGGTGTAACTGCATATTTGCACAGGCAAATTCTATGGCAGACAGAGGCCAGACCAACGTCCTATTTACTGCAATGCTAGTGACAATTCTAGTCTGTTATCTGAGTCCCACTCAGCAGAGTTTAAAGCTTCTCCAGTCCGTCAGTGTCGACAAACTGCCTTAAGAAACAACCCACCCTGATCTGGTTAAACCAGTTCAGTCAGTCAGGTTTCTCATGAATAGACAGGGAGCTGCATTTTCATACCTACGACAGCACTGAGCCAGGTGGGATCTGCATTCTTTTCTTTCTTGTCAAAATGCAGTACAACTAACCTATAAAATACATTTTCGGAATGCTTTGATATATGAAGTTATATCCCTGTTATTCAAATTCACTTGCCTACAACAAGACTGACTTATTCTTATGTTAGTACTGTCATTGCATGATTTCCTGCAAGTAATATTAATCCTAGATATGTATACTAGTGGTCCAGTTATCAGTTATGTCCTACTAGTCTTGCCCTATTACTTAGCTTAAGCACCCATTACATAGAATAAGCAGAAATACAGCCTATTAACAAAACAGAATTTGTTGCACAGATTTGACCAAATCACAGTAATGCAAAAACATACTGCTTCCTTGATGGCTTTTGGAAATTCATTCCGTTCCCTTCATGTATTTGCTAGTTTATAAATCTAATTAGCAACTAAAGCTAATATTTTTTTAAAACAACAGAAGAATGAAATACCTTTTTCACATTTTTGCACAGTTACCTGGGATTTGTGCATGTAAAGTGTTTTAGGTGGGGCAGGTATATTCAGACACTTCGTGGCCCGCAGGAGAGGAGATTCCTTACAGGCGACAAAGTGTTCTGTCTATCATTGGCCCTAAGGGCAACGGCAAATGGAACATTTTGTTACCTTCGCTAAATCTGAGCAGGTAACAAGACATTCATAGTTTCCTTCCCATTGGCAAAAATATCAGTGGATGTTATCAGTGGATGTCGCACTAGTGATTCAAATTACTGCCCGTGGAAAGGAAGCTTTGTTGCCTACTTTGTTACCGCGGGCGACAAATGGGTAGTATATTTCTCCATTTAAACTGTCTGAACATACCTTTTGTCTATTTTTTTTAAATCACAAAACAATGTAATCTATGTATTTTTTTTTACGATAAGCAGGGCAAACAGGAAAATTTAAGCTACTTTATGTTTGTTCCATGTGGGGTAAATAGTTAGTCTAATGTCTAATGGAGCTGTTTATCGGCCTGGGGATAAACACCATACACATTATCCTTTCCCTGCACCTGCACCCAGAGCCATTGTGTTGGCCCAGGTGTAGTCACACGTTGTGGATTTTGGCTCTGAAATGCATACAGGGGCCTGTTGGGCCTGAAAGTCACTCCATGTGCCTGCATCTGGGCCAACTCAATGGGTCCGAGTGCAGACACAGGGAAAGACTGATGCCAGTGTAGGGGCTGATTCTCAGCCTGTATTTATCCATTCCATGTGGCATTAGCTTTAAATACAATTGCACAAATAATCCCCCTGCATAATAGACTTCTGCTTATTTTTACACTGGTGATATTATTGTCATCTTTGCAAGACCAAACATGGAGTAGCTTCAGTTTTCATGTCTGCCCAGTTTAGCTCAAGAAATAATATAAACGATTGATTTTTTTGTATTTAAAACAACAGGCAAAAGGTATGCACAAGCTCTATTCATTGAACTCATGTTGGAATTTGCTTATGGTGGAGTCTATGGGAGATGGTTTTTCTGTAGTTCTGAACTTTTTAGATTCCAGATAACGGATACCTGTAGTAGCTTTTGGGGGTATTGTTGGCTAAAAGCACACAAAATGTTTCAGTTTCACTTTTCTTTCTCCCCTATAGCAAGTAAATCTTGGTGAGTCTGTAAAAAGAATATAAAAGAATCTGTTCCAAGTCTGCACTATTTAATGCTATGGTAAATGTTGTTTCCAGGTATGATTATAATGAGTGTATCCCTTAAACTGCTGCAGTTGTAATTATATAGCACCGGGAATGAATAACAATGCAATAAAATATGGAGTATTTGCAGCTGGTAATATAACCTCTTTACAGGCTCTGGCACCTTAAGCTTCTTAATAGGGCTATAATACCACTATCACTACTCCAGTTGTTGAATGTATTATATCATTTTGGCAACAGCTCAGGGTGCCTGGCCATTGGTGGCGGGGTTTAAAATCAAAGGAATATCATTCCCAATAAAATGTATTTGTCATTTGTGAGTCACACGAGAACCTAAGATCTATCATAAAACTTCTCTAATGTTCCTGTCTATCTTCTTACTTAACCATCTTAATCACTTACCTTACCATAAGACTAATTTAAATGGAATCTAGCTTGGAATGTATTAATACCACAAGCTCTACACATACTATAAAAGGGGATCCCAAGTGAGAGCTAAATTTCTATTGTAAGTAGGAGTGTTTTCTGTTCTATACAATAGGGAAGCATTATTAGCCCCTACCTGTCATATTAGCATAAATGCTCCCCGACAGTATATAAATCACTACTGGGTTTGTTCTAGGTTCTTCCACTACTTCTGTCTGAGGGAAACACTAATTTTGTAGGTAGGTTTCTACTCATTAGTACTATACTTGATAAGTAGGCTAGTTTACATGCCCAGACCTTCCCAAACCAAATTTAGATACAACCACGTCAGTGTTGTTACAATCCTGTAGCCATACCCCATTATTTCTTAACCACACACCTTTGTTCCACCTAAGCTTTGTATAGATTTGTGTGGCACTTCACAAAATATGGTATGGTTCAGATATATCCATTTTTATATGTGCTGTATTTCTCTTGCTATCTGTTTGTCTTTCATTTTTCATTCATCTGTATTAATCTGTCTATGTATCTGGCTGTGTTTGTATGTCTAGCAATGTGTCTTTCTGCATTGCTTTCTCAACCCACCTTTCTTTACTGTTTGTTACTAAATAGTTCCATATAGTAATATTTTTATATGCTTTCTAAGTAACGGCACAGGAACTACCATATGGTGGTCCTAAGTAATTCACTAACACCTCCCTGCTTGGTTGCCTTGTCTTGGCAAAGGCTAGTCCTTCACCATTGTAACTGTAAGACAGCTATTTTAAGTATTACTTATTAAGTATAAGGGATGAGATTTGGGGATGCTTTAATGGCACAATAGTAGAAAAATATTCCAGAACTCTTAGCTGCAAGAGAGCAACAGGGGTGTATATTGTGTAGTGCTTTTGTATCATTTACACACCATATGTGTTGCAAGTCAGATTAAGTACATAAAGGTACATAATAATTGACAAACTACTATTAGGCCATTATTAGCAGTGGGGATAACTGATGCGCAAGATAAAATTATGTAGCTGTGAGGTATATGTTGGAGAAATACTGTCAGTGTCATGAATTAAAAGAAGCAGTTGTATGTGATTACATAAGTTTGTAAGCTTCACAGACAGGGGTTCTTTAGGATAACATTTAAAACTCTGCAGGATAGGAGAGTGTCTGATGTTGTGGGATAATAAATTCCATAGGTAGCAAGCTGCTCTGGTGAAATTCTGTATGTGTTCATGTGAGGCAGTTACTAGGGGAGAAAAAAGATGAAGGTCATTAAAGGAGTAAGATGGTCGATTTGGAGTGTATCTGGAGATAAGGCTTGAAAGTTAAGGTGGAGCGTTTTTACTTAGTTGTAGGTAAGGAGTTTAAATGTCATACAATAATGTATTGGTAGCCAGCACAGGGCTTTGCAGAGAGGTGCAGCAGAGGTGGTTTGATGAGAGGGGTGGCTGAGTCTTGCAGCTGTATTCTGGATAAATTGTAGATAGGCTAAGCAAGTGAGTGGTAGTCCAGTAAGGAGGAAGTTACAATTGTCTAAACTGGGGATGATTAATGAGAGGAGTAGTATTTTGTTGTTTCCTGACCAAGAAATGGTAGTATCCTATCAAAATTTTAGTCTGCGAGATTTTGTAAGTGATTGGATGAGATGTGTTTACAGTAACAGCCAATGTCATAGGGAGTGTGTGTGGGGAGAATACAATTGTTCTGATTTAGAAAAAGAGAGGCCATTCAAGATGATATGGCAAAGAGGCAGGTGGACACATCCAGAGGAGAAAAAGATCAAGGCAACAGATTTAAATGTCATCAGCATAAAGATGGTACTGAAAGCCAAATGAAATGCAGTACATAGTTAGAATGATAGTGACCCAAGGACAGAGCTTTGAGGGATCAATGATGCACCATGTATGCCAAGGTAGGGAAGGATGTCATAGAGGAGCTGGTCATTCCAGTGAAGAGATACGAGTAAGAGCTGGGCAGATGGTAGTTAGCAGATAAGTTGTGAAGGGATTTGATCAAGAGGGCAGGTGATTAAGTTTGTGGTAAAGAAAAGCTACCTCTTATTCTTTGACCGAGGAGCATTGTGACAGTGCAGCATGACTGCATCTGGGTGGTGTTTGTGTGACTAATGTGTTAGCTACTGGGCTGTGTATGACAGGGGTGGTGTTCAGTGCTGGAATCTCATTACTTATGGTGTATGTTTTCTTTTTAAAGTCTATGGCAAAATCTTGGGCTGTTAAAAAAGAAGAAGGGCCAGGCAGAAGGGAATAAAGTTGGGAGTTAAAAGTTCAAATCACACCTTTTGCACTGGGTGATTGTGAGGATCCTAATGTAGTAAAATAAATTGGTATTCTCACAAAGTGTAATTTTGTAGTGTACAAAGTCTGCTTGTGTGTAATTTTCTCCAGTGACATTCTGCAGTTCTAGAGCACCTTGGAGATTCAGGGTCAGGTGTGAGTGCCAGAGGTTTGGGTCATCTGTGGTGAGTACTAAGAGGTGCTATTTCAACAAGTGTGTTAGATAGAGTAGTTTCACGATGTTTAATTAACGTGTAGGGAAGAGAATGGGAGAAGATTACAGACAGGAATGACAATATTGGATAGATCACTTAGATTAAAATTATGGATGTGCCTTACAGTTTGGGTGGCTTTTGGTGGCTGTTGGATTACAGAAATGAGTGCATTAAAAGACAAACGATGGTGATCAGAAAAAGAGGAGTCTGAGAAAGTTTTAATATTGCAGTGATGAATGAATACCAGATCCACACAGTGTCCATCATAATGTATTGGAGATTTAACCCACTGATGGAGTTCAAAGGAATAAGTAAGGGACAAAATATGAGATTCTGCTAAACTGTTGTGATTGTCAATAAAGATATTAAAGCCTCCTAAAGTAAGAAAAGGCAGATTTGATTATAAAAAAACAATGGAACGGAAGGTGCAATGTGAGACATCCCTGCTGAGTCTTGTAGAATAGTGCTGACACGTTAAATGGATTGTGTCCATGAAGTGCACTGGGACTGGGACTGTGCAGTGGGACTTTTCAGTATAACTAGTTTGCAAGCAATTAGGTTATAACAGGTAATAAAAGAACAGTGTGCAGATGGAGTATGGTAAGTTAAGCAAGTTTCTTCTAGGCAGTCTTTAGTTTCAAAAGACTCAATCCTTTATTGCAGTGGAGATGAAAACTGTTCTTTGTAGATCATCCCAGTTGGTCAGTCCTTGTTAATTAACAGTTTCCTCTGTTTTCTTCCTGTTTATAATTATACATATTTATGAGCTAAGCTGTAAGAAAACAGAGGAAACCTTCCCTATATACATGTAGAACAAACTAGTAATAATCATATACTGTGCTTCAGCTTGACCTTTGATATACAAATCTGCAAACTGCCACTCTTTAACAAGTGAGCCCCACAATGGTCTAAATGGACAGTTTGTCCTAATAGGAGGGTAACCCTGGCATTGCCATTAAAACCAATGGAAGGGATGACCAAACTTATTGTAAATAATGGATTTTCCTTTTGTTTCAAGAAAACATAGATTGTCATAAACAATATTCTTTAGATAAGCAATAAATAAGACATTTAGAGCGTAATACATAAAACCGCACCCATGTTCTATTCATTTCTATGGGATTTTAAGAAGTGTATTTATCAATTAGAGAACCCTAATTTTCACCCGTTGATAAATACGTTTCTAAAAAACCCATAGTAATGAGTAGAATGTGTAAGTTTTTATGTATCAAGTTTCAAAATCACATTTCGATAAAACTGCCCCTAAATGTTGAAAACGTAATTTATTTAAAACATCAGTATTCTCAGCAAAAATCAGATATAGTTTCATACACCTGGATTGCTGGGACTTTTTCTATAAGTGAGCACTCCAGGATCCAGTAGTTGTGGTTATAAAAGAAGAAGCTTTATATCACATAATTAATTGCAGAAAACACGTTAGGATTTTTGTGAAATAAAGCTTCTTCTTTTTTAACCACAGCTACTGGATCCTGGAATGCACTCTCATGGAAAGAAATTGTGACTTTGACTGCTGGGTCCTTCCCTTGCTACAGGTCTGGGGCGCTGCACCCATACCGCCAGGATAGGGTGGTGAGAGGCCATGTGTAGGGGCGAATTTCCACATTTCGCAATTGGCGGATTTTCCAGCAAAGCAAAACGGGACAGATTCGCTCATCACTAGCCATGTGAACACATTGTCTGTACAAGAATAGTTAAGGAAGGGCTCCCCTTAAGTAATGGTTTTGGGGCATGGCACCCAGACCAACTTTATGAAGTGGTGAGAGAGTTTCTGTCTACTCTTTTTACCAAGAGAGATATGGAAACTCTTAATAGGGGTTGGAGTGAAGTATACATATCCATTTTTTGTGTGACTGGAATTTTTACTTTTATTGAACACTGATACTGGGCCTAAATTGGAATATGAGTCACATAGAATATTATCCATCTTACCTAACAAACTGTCATCGTATCTTCTTAATAATACATATGGGTGGGGGAATAAAAATAGAACAAAACATTGTTTCATCAATTATTGCACACGTGTGTGTGTGTGTGTGTGTATATATATATATATATATATATATATATATATATATATATATATATATATATAGCACATTTGAAATTCCGACACTCACGTTTAAGAAGACTATGACAGACTGGGATCAGTCCAGATGATGACGATAGTTCCCACAATGTAAAGGAATCCACACTCTCAGGACTTATTGTACAACAAAAAGTGGTTTTTTTTTATTGTGGAGCACACTGTTGTGGAGTGCGGATTCCTTTACATTCAGGACAAGCAAATGTTGTAAGAACCCACAATAATAACATACCATATGTGCAGTTAGCCTTATAAGGCACCAATATTACATGGGTGAATGTGTGTTCAATTCAGTTTTGCTTTTCCAAGCTAAGGGGCACATTTACTAATCCACGAACGTCCGAAAAGTGTCCGAATGCGTTTTTTCGTAATGAACGGTATTTTGCGAGTTTTTTCGTAAATTGTCGCGACTTTTTCGTAGCCATTACGACTTGCTCGTAAATTGTCGTGACTTTTTCGTAGCCATTACGACTTGCTCGTAAATTGTCGCGACTTTTTCGTAGCCGTCGAGCCGAGTACGAAAGTTTCGGACTCATTCAAGCTTCAGTATCGTGACTTTCCTTGGGCCAGGTTGGAGCTGCAGAGTGCCATTGAGTCCTATGGGAGGCTTCCAAAATCATGCAAAGTCGCAAAGGTTTGCCCGCCGTTTACGAGCGCTCAATACGAAAAAGTCGCGACAATATACAAGCAAGTCGTAATGGCTACGAAAAAGTCGCAACAATTTACAAGCAAGTCATAATGGCTACGAAAAAGTCGTGACAATTTACGAGCAAGTCGTAATGGCTGCAAAAAAGTCGCAACAATTTACGAGCAAGTCGTAATGGCTACGAAAAAGTTGCGACAATTTACGAAAAAAAATCGCAAAATGTTCGTTTCCAATCCGATTTTTTCCCATTCGAGATTCGGATTCGTGGATTAGTAAATCAGCTCCTAAGTTTTATATTTATAGGAATGTAATGAGAATAATTAAATTAACTGCAGGGTGGAGGTTATTAAATATTTAATATAGTACACAGTGTCATACAACTAGGGTCAAATCACGAAACCAGGAAAGTTATTTACATATGCGAATAAGGGAGGAACATGGGATACTAACTTGCTAAACTAGACTTGATTGCATTGCTACTAAATAACTTCTAAAAATACCAGAAACTACCAGATACTATGAATAAATAATTTAAGCGCTTAACATAATATAAACTAGTTGGTGTCTGCTTTTAAATGAAAAATTGGTAACTACTTCTTCAGAGTAATGTAAGTTATTGTCCTGGGGCCAAAAAAATAGAGGCCTTTGACTAAAAGATTTTTGAAGAGGTTCTGTGCAGGGGTTATTGCAAAACCAGGCAGTTTCACTGGGTGCACCGGCATATTTTGTGTAGGTGTGGAATGTGAGTCACAATTGCCTACTAATATGTTTTACAATCATGTTGAGCAACTTTATCTGATGAGGTTAGGCAGCTATGAACAACAGTCTTAATATTATGTCCATTGGAAGATAAATAAATATCTAATAAAAAGGTATTTGAAATTAGCAAACATATTGCTTCTGGGCTTACACTGCTTATTTTTTTAATGGCATTGCCTAAGTAACACAGTTGAAACAGCTGTAAGCCTACATTCATAACTCTCATATAAGCCTTTAGAGACAAAACTCTTGTCTCAGGAACCACTGAGCAATCAATGTGGACATACAAGACATTTTATGCAAACAGCTTAGACAAAAATGGGCCTGGTCCACATTATAATGCTCATAGCAAAGAAAAAAGTCTCCATTCAGCTCCTTTGTAGACCAATAAATGTGGTGTGATATTTTTACCTATGAACTGTGTAGACATTAAACGTAAATACATTCTAGTGACTACAGCAAACAATTTCTTTGACATCTCTATATGATCTCTATAAAGTAGGCATGTAATGCAGTCTACCATATGCTATGCAAATATACATTTTTTTATAGAAAATTTTGGCATAATCAGTTGAGTAAAATACTCCTATAAAGGCTGCAACTGCAAATTTAGCCAGAAAAAACCCACACAGCACTTAACTAAACTCAACTGGTCAAAATTTTTAGAGAGCATTCTGTACTAGGCTGAATCCAAAAGGGATGATGTCTTGATGGATCACTAGTTCGTCTTGTATATTACATAAGATTCACTAATTTAAATCTATTATACCTATTTACAGTTGTAATTTGGATCAGTGTACCTGTCTTACACTCTCACAATGAACTTTTTTCACTTCAGCTGCCAGTCCATGCCACGTGTTTACAGTTTCTCTATAAATTTTTTTAAATGTTTTATAGAATATCTGCTATCTCCGTTTTCCACCTAACTTGTGCAAAATTTTGCTAACAAACTGATACATTATACATTATAAATGAGGGGTCCCAAACCATTCTTACTCATGAGCCACAGTCAAATGTAAAAAAGACTTGGAGAGCAACACAAGCACAATAAATGTTCATGGAGGTGCAAAATAAGGGGTAAGGTTGGCTATTAGGTAGCCTCTATGCACACTATCAGACTACAAATACTGTAGCTGCACATGATGCATCCGTACCATATACATAATACAGTATATCTCATCACTTTACAATGCTTTAATCACAGTGTCATTATAAAAAATGATTATTATAGTAAAATGATGACATGTAAAAAAAGTCTATGAAGTTAACAGACCCCAGACTTTTCTTGTGTTTTGTCTCTTGTTGCTTCAGTTGTCCATTATAGGGATTTTTTCTGGTAAGCTTAACAAATTACGTGTGGCAGGAATTGCAGTTCAACAAGAGTTGTCTGATATAGGTAGACATTTCCTGCTATTTAATCCCCCTTTGCTGATATTTACAAGTTTTGCATAGGTGGCAACATCAGTTAAATTGCTTTCAGGTTTTTTTCTCATAAAGACAGGCAGGTACATTTTGGCATGTGATCATTTTAAGTTTTATTCATAATTAGTATAGACATTTATAATTGTTTACACATTTTATAATTTGTATCACTAAAAAGCACCAGCGTATTCCACAGAACAGCTAAAATAGTTGTAAATGTTGGCAAGTCACTAACAAACTGACACCAGATATTAAGCCCTTTTAATAATATTTTCATAACATTTTCTTTGCATGCTCTTTACAAATTTGACATAAAAGTATTTATTCAATGTTTTTACATTAGCTATCTGATCCCCCATGTCCCTCTATGAGGGGGCAGCGATATTTGTGGAGCCATAGTCTGTTAGCATTAGAAGCTATAAAACTGACAGGTTGAAAAGGGACAGTCAGGTTGGCAAAACAGTCAGGTTTAGGAACTTCAAGTAACAATTATTTACAAATGAACCCCTTTTAGGTCAACATGACTCATAGGTACCTTTTTATGCATATTCATATTTTGAGTAGATTTTTAGTGTCAATATCACTTTAGGGAAAATTGTTGTTACACGGTTCAGCATACAGTCTAAACTAAAGACGTGAATTTACCTACAGAATACCATCTTCTGGTTACAGACAATTTAAATTGCCATAGTGCTCTCTGATCACATTAAGATGTTTATTTTTGTAATTTCCTTGTAGATATCATTGACCAGTCATGTCTGCCTTCAGAAGTAATGCATCTTCAGGAAATGGTAATGGAAAAAAATCCTTCATGCTTAGAGAACCATGTGTCTGTACCTATGTCATCCTGCTATTTTAAATTCAGTAAGACAAAAACAGTGGCAACCTGTAGGAAAAAAAAGTGGAAATTGCAGCTCAAATATAGAGGCTTGTTTACAAACATACAACTTGTAGTAGACAAATCCAAATTAATTATGAATTTGTTGATGTGGGTGACTGCACTGGTGCAATGTATCTCTTATTTTAGTAAATCAGAACCATTGAATTCTTCTAGTACCAGTTTCTTTAAGTTTTTTTGAGTGCTATTTGCTGAATGTGAGTAGCTGAAACTTTCCAAAAAAATGTTGCTATGGCTTTTTGCTATGGCTGCTGAGCACATATCTGAATTAAATAATGAGGGACAAACTATGTTGATGATCAGTGTTTCACATAATATTTTTTTTGTCTGAAAGTCATATATATATAAACTGCCTAGACAAAACATGTTTGAAACTGTTGCGTAAATCTTCTTATGCCTTCCCCTAACAGAGTCCAAGAGTGCCACCCTGGGATCAGTTAGCAGGCAGAATGTTATACAGGACACAAATAAAAGAAGAACTCTTCTTCAGGACAGCAGTTGGATAAAAAACCGACCAACAGAAGAGGAAGAAAAAAGGTGAATTATTATATTTTTATCAATAATTTTGTAGTCTGGCACATACCTTAAAAATAGATTTTGAAGTTGTGTGAGGAAACCATATTTTATACTGTCTGCATCCTCTTTCTTGTAACATGCATTAGCAGCATTTTAACCTATTCTCAGTAAGGTTCTGTTATTTACCACATTAAAATCTACTTGTAGTTCTTCTTTTAACTTTTAGCTACCCATTTATTATTTTGTGCTGTCTTTTGCCCTTACCGTCATTATGAAAAACACTTAACTTTTGTATGCCTTGTCAATCCAAGGAGCAAACAAATCAATCTTTTTGTCTCCAGCATATGATAATTATTGAAACTGCTTGCACATAGCTTTACAATACACGTGCTACATCCATGCAATCTCCAGGCTATAGCACGTGTAATGCTAAGGGGCATATTCATCAGTGTACAATTGAGTCCGAATACAAAAAAATCGTATTTTTTGGCCAGGTTGGAGCTGCAGAGTGCCATTGAGTCCTATGGGAGGCTTCTAAAAACATGCACTGAAGGTTCAAAGTCAGAAAGTTTCTCGTGCCGTTTACGAACGTTCGGATACAAAAATTTTGTAACTTTCGGATCGTACCACAATATTTTCATACAAGCACGACGCGACTTTTCGCAAAATTAACGCAAATCAGAAAATTTCATATTTAATGTGAATTCTCGCAAATCGTACGCTTTAATGAATCGGCCCTTATGTGAATTAAGATTGCACAACAGGAATTGTTTCGTTCAATATGGCTGAGATGTCTTTATACAAATGTTTCATTCTTTATGGCTTAGATGTCTTTATACAAATGCATTCAAATTAGTAAGAATTTTTTTGAGATGACAAATCCATTAGAATCCTTTTACACATTCATTTGTAAATCCATTAGTTTCCAGTATCTATTTACACATTCTCTCAATGTCACCTCATGTATATGCAAGATATCAGTGATTCTTGCTGTTTGTAAAATGTAGCTTTATCATTTAGCACTTTAAAAATTGCCTATAAGTTGTACTATTTGTGCTTTTTGTTTGTGGCTTCTGTAAAGAAGGATCTTGCCTAAGCCTTATAGCAGAGACCACATTTTTACTGCTTTTCGTCAGGTCTCTGTTGGGAGAATTAAGTGCTTCAGGAATGGGAATTCTTGGTAATGAAGTCTGTTCTCCATGTGGATGAAAAATAATTTAGTTGGTGGGAAAAGCTTTGGTTTTCCTGCTGACAACTTTCAACATCGATATGATTTTCTTTTTTGACTTTTCACTCCTCAACCAACCACTCAAACCTATGAGCCAGTCCAAATGTATTGTATTAGAAAGTTTTATACCAGATATTTGACAGAGGAAGTACATAAGTACTGTACTTATATCCGTTGGTAGTGGCCTGATTAAAACAGGCAGAAGAGACTGGTATTTAAAGAGATACTGACATTGTCTTTGCATGCTATTAATAATTTTGCCTTAAAAGTATTTGCCCAATTTTTTCACATTACCTATCTGATCCCCCATATTCCTCTAATGGTCAGGATCACTTTATCTGGTTATGTTACTACCTCCAGTTACATATCCAGGTCAGCCTTCCATAATGGGATTCTAAATCATAACAACTGAAAATCAATTTTGTTGCTGTGAAACACTTCATATAACTGCTACATAAATACAGGAGCTCACACAAAATAAAAGGGTAGTTTTATACATATATAACTACATGCTGTATATACATATACATACGACAACTACATATATAATATGACAAATGACACATTTTGATGAGTTGATGTGAGTGAGGTCAAAAAAAGGATATTAGCTTTATAACAAGAAAAGGCAGAAATTACGAAAGGAAGGAGTTAAACAGTTACAGCCACCAGGTAATTCCCCACACCTTGCCCTGGGGCACTCTTGTCTTCTCTTTATTTTCTCTCTGCACGAGGAGCGGCTTTTTCTTTTGCACCCGGCTGTTTTCTGCTGCTGCAGATTGCCTGGGAGTTCAAGCACTTGGATGGATTAAAGAGAAAAAAAAACAAATCATAGTTACATAAGACAATATTATTATATGTATAAAACTTTTTCTAATGTGTACATGCTTTATTTCACAGCAGAGAGGAAAACTTTGGAAAAAGTATACTGAATCGCTACAAATCCCAGGATAATCTGGACAGGTAAAGTCATGTTTTGTTATTGTTCTCTTGTGTGTTGATTTTATGAGCATCTATGCAATCATGACTATAACTGTTATGTCACACTATGAATTTAATCTCTGCAATATTCAGAGGAATAAGTGCAGATTTATGAAATATCAAATCATTGAATCCTAAAGGATTTCCAGCAGTTCCCTCTTTTTTCTAGTATATAAATAGGGTATCAGGAAGCTATAGTAATCACTGGAAGTTGCCTAACATTTGGGTGGGACACCCCCAGTGATTTGATGCTTCTCCTATAATATCCTGCTGTATTTTGTACATGTGCTAGCCACATAACCCCCCTTCACATGCCTCTGCTGTCCTGCAGCTTGGGTGAGGAATGGGATCACTCTCTACATTAAAAAGACACAAGTTTCTTGCCCAGGGGCAACTTCTTGCCTTCCTTGGTTAAGTACCATCTGAGGCAGAAGTGGAACAGAGTGCTGTAATGAGAGTGAGCTATATTTGTAATAAATTGTAATATATATACCACTGTACGTACAATTCAGTCTAAAAGTGATAAAATTCATAGCAACCTAATCTATCTCTGTTCTACATCTATCTGTCTTTGCAGGCCTGAAGAAGATGACGCACCAAAACGCATACACAATAGGTTTAAGTCTGATGATGCTTTGGACAGGTATTTTTAAATATAGATTTAAAGAGAATCAAATTATCTGCCTCACATCAGCGGCGATGACCATGCAGCTATTTAAAAGTTAGTGGGAGGATGTATTTATCATCAATAGGCATGTTTGTATCACTGCAGAAACCCACTGCAATCATCACAATCCTTACTGAACCTGCAGTAAACTGATCTTACCAAATTTCTTTTGATTAGTTGCTATGAATTACTGCACTGAAGCAAATTTTCCCTATTTTAGTGAATGAGCCTCAGTGTCTACTAAATACCTATAATCTAAGGTGATTAGTAATCACATATTAAAATGCACATTATATACTGTAGGTGCATGGTGTTGTAAGGATACAAACATGATCCAGGGGTCACATTATTATATATGTTTTTCAGGCCTGTAAAAGCTTTTTATTGCTCAGTGTTTCCTCTGCTAGGGAACATGCCCACAGGGCTTTATCTTTGGTCCCTGCCACCCAAGTCACTGGACCTGGAATTGACCTTCCCTTGCAGGTGGCATATGTTATCTTCCAAGTTCTGCTGCTGGATTTTACCACAGTCTCTGGCAGAAGATGGGAGATTTCCTGTTGTGTAATGCTGGGCCCTTGGGAGCCTATATATAGATACAGACCTGAGTGCCCACAAATGTCTGCAAAATATATAATTTAGGATTAATTCAGGCACACCCAACTGTCAGTGCACACAGGAGACAATTTTAAACATTAGTCATAATGTAGCAACCATATGTTTGTAATCAATTCTACACAAGATATTTTTTGCGCAGACACAGGATACATTGCTATTGCTTATTCCCAGAAATGTTGATATTGTATATACATATTATATTGACCAACACTGCTAAACCCACAGTTTATATTATGTAAGGCACAGAAAAGAAATGTGTAAACAGGAAATAATTAATTTGTCTAGTAGTGGTAAAATACTGCTGTTTTATTAAATAAAGTACATGTTTTTATTGTTCAGTTTAACGCAAGTTTGTCAAGCTTACAAAATAAAATAGCCCAAATTTAACCAATTAATTTAGAAAATGTCCTTGCAGGCATTTATTTCTCCTTTGATACCTACTGTAATGAATGCAAGCTGCATGCTGTATTTGCATGTCGTGATAACACTTTGCTTATTATGCCAGTTAACCATGTACATCTAACTATTGTCCTTTTTCAAACATTGCATTTGTCTAATCGCTGTGTTTGTGGCAATATTAGGACACACATACAAAGTGTGTAATCACAAGAACTATATAGAAGTCAAAATAGAACTATAAGAAAGCCCCCTGCTTCCTGGGGATCTGGACCAATTGGCAAACAAAAACAAGTTGAACGTTTTATAATTAAGTTTATTCATCAATAAATATGTCAAACGCAAAAGGATATCCCTTAATATAAGAATTAAGGTTTCATCTTTGTGTGCATAATGTATCTTAAACTGCACTCTGGTTGGGAGAAACAATATCCTTTTGGCTCACTCATTAGCATGCATAGGGTGTCAACATGCAAACGCTTAACAGGCAAGTTGGGATCCTAAGCAACATTCGCATGTCTGTGTCCCAACATTGTATAGTGCTCGTTACCAACATTTTTTTCTCAAAATTGTAAAGTAGAATGGGCTAATAGAGCTAATAGCATTATAAGCCTTCACTTCTGGTGGGGGAACAATTTTTCCCCTATAGATACCCTTTAAGTTTAGGAACAGTGAGTAGTTTCAAGTGATGCATGTCACTATATGGCAAAATATAAAGTTACTAGGATTAAAGTACAATTCAAAGTTAAACCAGTGACTTTGCTTTCCTGGATGAAATGGAAGATAATTAGTATATTTAATGCACCAGATGAACAGTAAAATAATATTTTATAGTTTAATAATTATGCACTCCCAGGAACATTAAATGGCTTAGTAAACCAAGAAGCAAAGTCATAGCCAAAGCTTTTATGTAATGAATTTTCTCAGGTATAACAGCCAGTTATTTCATACACATGGATTATAACTATTAATATGGGCATCTTTAAATGCCTATTTTATTACATTTCACAATGCAGATTTTCTACGTAAACATATTACAGTTTTTTTTGAATATAAAGTGCTATGTTTTCCTACAGAATTCCACTGAAAAACACCTCAGAAAGGGGAAACAAAGCTGCAACTTTGGAAAGATTGCCCGTGAGGTAGCAACTTGTACAATACATAGCATTTATCTTAACTGTTAAGAAAAGAAAGTGCTTGGATCAAAATTAAAGGAAAACTATACCCCCAGAATGAATACTTCAGATAGTTTATATCATGTCAAGTGACCTATTAAAGAATCTTGCCAAACTGTAATATACTGTATATATCAGTAAATATTGCCCTTTTACCCTTTCCCTTGAGCCACCATTTAGTGATGGGCTGTGTGCTCCCTCAGAGATCACATGACCAGAAATAATGCAGCTTTAACTGTAACAGGAAGAAGTGTGGGAGCAAAAGGCAGAACTCTGTCCATTCATTGGCTGATGGGGCCTAGCATATATGTGTGCCTTGGCTTGTTTGTGTGCACTGTGAATCCTATGATCCAAGGAGATGGCACTTAATTATTAAAATAGCAGTTTTCTCTTGAGGATTACCCAATAGCACATACTACTAAAACAAGTAAATTTTTATGAAAATGGTTTATTTAAGTAAAACCAGTTTTTACATATGAGCTTGTTTATCCAATATATTTTTATAGAGACCTTCATTTTTTGAGGTTATAGTTTTCCTTTAAGAGACTGAAATGCAGTTGGCTAAGGAGTTCCCCTTCAGTCAAATTCTTTGTTTTTAGATATTGACATATCATTACTGAGGCCAAGACCAAATATTTTCATCAAACAGTAGGGGTTGATCATTATGGCCTGAAAATATTTCAAAAAACCACTGGATAACTCTCCAAATTATACCCTATAACGTTTTAACATTTTCACTCTGTCAACGTAGAGGTAATGAATTGATTATGTTTATTTAAGTTGCTACAGGTAATTAAGAACATAAAATAAATACTTTCCTTAATGTTTCCTTAACTACCATTAGTGCAACAACATATAGCTTGCACACGCGTATGTGAAGTCCTCTCCAGCAGCCCAGTAATCAAATAATGTAGGTAGGGAATAAGAAGCAGGCAGGAAACTGATTCCAAGATTAGGGTTTTTATGTACAACAGCTATTAATAATGTCTAATGTGTATGCATGCTTTGCTAATAATAAACTAACTTAAATGTGGATGCATTTGAAGAAAAAAACATTTTTTGAAGGACTTGAAACCTACATTTTCCCCAACAATGCCTGAATTTGGACCCCCCTCATGAGTATTTTACATTGTGCCAGCTGCCCACTATGTTATGTGGTTGTTACCCCCTGTGGTAGCCTTGTTGTATGGCCCACTGGCACATAGTTGCACAAGCGTACAGATGTAACCATAGAGAGTTGCAACCTGCTGAAATAGTTGTACATTAAATATCTGATAAATATCTTTTTTTATTACTGTGAACTTTAATTAGGCATTTTGTGTTTTTTTATTCCTTCCTACATGTAGTGAGAAATCAGAATATGAAAAAAAAAGGTAAGAGAGTGAAAATATCATGCCCTAGATTAGCGTTTTATTGATTTATAGTACAATATAATAGCTGCATTATTGTATTTTAACAGACAATCCTGGACTCCTGGAAGCAGAACAACAACAACTACTACAACTATAGAGGATAAAAGGTGAATAATTAGGCTAATTTAATATCTAACTATAATAACTGTATCAACGTATGCAAATTACAAGGAATTTTTTATTGTATATATGCTTATTTTATCTTATAAGTCATCATCCCCACAATAATTTTTCCATCTGTTGGTATACAAGAACTCTCAGCCAAAGAAAAGGTAGTAATGTAGGGCTTTTTAAAAGGCGTGTCATTATGAGATGCAGTTTATCCAGATTGTGTACAGAAAAATTGCTATATTATGGTAGTCAGTCATGTATAAATCATGTATAAATCAAAGCACCTGCTGGTGTGTTATTGTGTTGTGTGGTCTGGCTTTTTTGTAGCATGAAGCATTGTACAGTGTGTCTTAGCCAGTAACCCATCCCATACTCAAACATGGATGTATCAAACTATTCACATTCAGTGCTGCTTTGTAGCATTTTCTAGTACACATCTATGTGTGTTTAGTGTTGCTTTGACATAAATATATTTTTACATTAAATTCTTTCCATAAAATGCAATCCTGTAGAATTAAATGATCAGAGAATTATATGATTTAGTCATTGACAATTAATTACGGTCACTGAATAATATATCTGGAGATGCAAAAATGCAGGCTTATGTAGAAATATAGGCAGAAATTTCCCCAGGGCAGTAACTCACATAACCAATAAGACATTTGCTTTCGACAATCTGACGACTGTAGACAGACCAAAGCTATTATAAAGTTATTATTGATTGGTTGCGAAGGGACTTGCTTTTCTAGTATTACTGCATTAACCCTGTAATGTTTAAGCTATTTAGACATAACGCTCACTAGAAAATCTTGTAAAATAAATCCATTTGAATGTGTGAATTGATGATTACTATTATTGGACCACTTGTAAAAATGGGGGACGAATGCATATAGACCTATAAAATAGTCCCTGATAGGTGTTTCAGATATGCAGTAGTCCCTGGTAGGGTTTCTACCTGGCCAGTTAATATGAGGTAGGCTTTTTTTTAATTAAAACTGGGGAGGAAGTTCTGCTAATGCAGCAGCTGATTTGCTTTCAGTATTGTCACTATAAATGTATAATAGCTCACTGTGTGCTGTAGGTTTCTGGACCAGTTTAATTTTGCACCCTGGAGAGTATCCAGATAATGCCTTTTTTCCTAGTCAGGTCCTCACATCATGATGTGATGGTGCAGTATTTTATTGTTCATTCTGTGCAGATAGTGAACCACAGACTGGGAGAGTTTCCTAAGAAGAACATTTGAATGTTTACTCTTTCCAGTTTAGTGGCATGGGTGTGTTTATCAAAGAGGTTACTTATCCTTATTGTTACTTATATATTACTTATGTTGGAATAAAAAATATTTGTCGATATATGGTTATCCTACTAAGGAAATATTTGTTTCTTTGAGCAGAAACTCAGTTAAGGATTGATCCATTAATGAATATCAGACAAAGAGAGATTCCCTTCTAAAATGGATTCTTTTTAACATGATATCTATATAACAATACAGAGCTCAGCTTTTCATTAGATGCACTTGAGTTACACATCTGACCACTCATTCACTCTTATTAGTATACAGCTTAGCTATTTATGGCTCATAGTGTCAACAACAATTCTGCATAACCTTGTAGAATGTTTTTGTCCTTTCATGTCAACATAAACCACTTAGTAATATTCCATAGCACTTTCAATCAATTTGTTACTTGCTTTGAATGAAATATAGATCCCTGGTAAGAAATGTATTTTCCAGTAAGTTATAAATTTCCAGCCATAAAGGTCAGTAAGACTCTAGATCATTCTATATGGAGGCACATGGCATTTTCATTTAGGCTGGTGAGGATTTGTGCAGTTATCAGTCTATCCGAAATAATATTTACTAACCACATCATTATTGCTTCATAATCATTATTATCACCCATTTTCCAAGGTTGACAGTATAGTTGCCCCCTATTTTAGAGTAGTGACTACAAGGCATATGTCCCCAAACAGATTTTGGGTGGCAAAAGCAGTTACAGTTAAAAAGTTAGTTGAACAAAAATAGTAGGGCTGGGGGTTTCAACCATTGTTAATGAGCACTATAGCAACATTGTTTTTAGATATACAGCGGGGCCTTGTATATGATTTGTGTTAAGCTGCCCTCATGTCTACGAATAATAATTCTTTGTGAAGAGTAGCAGTATGAATCACTATTTTTGTTGGACATGTGCTGTTTGCTGTGGCAATACATTCCATCTCTGGGAAAACAAAATGAATGGCTGCACTGTTCTTCATGCTCTGTGTCACTATTGTTTTACATTCACTGTCGCATTAACCTACTTCAAAATACAGCACAAACAATAAAAGGCAAAACAAACATTCTAGTAAAAATGTTTCACTGGTAGTTTTGTTTCTTAGCATTATTAAAGGGTGTAGAACATGAAAGGGAAAAGACATTGCACAATTTTCAATGTCTGCTTATATCGTTGTATGAAAAACTGCTTACAATGCAGTGAAATACCCTGGCCCTCACACACCCTAACACATATGGGTCATTTGCAAAGTTTTTGCTGAAATCATAGCAAATGTCAGTATTGCAAAGGTCATTAAATATTTATAGACAATGCATTACTCCAGAGTTGCCTGGAAAGACATGTCATGAGTATATCAATTGCATAAGAGCAGGGTAGTGTGAAGAGAGAAATACTGAAGTTGATCAAATGAAAGTAGATAAGAAAAATAACAAAATTAATCAAATCATACAGTATGCTGTATGGCACCCATCACATTGATATAGTACATAGAACAGTAATTTCAGTGCAATGTGTGCTGCATGCATGGAGGGATACTTATCAATTTTTTAATATTTGAATCACCCTAGTACTATGTAGTTCGCATAGTCTGCTACTGGAACCTTGTGTGAGGCAATTTCTTTTTCATAACCGTAACTTTATAGAATCAAATAAATGTTGTATGACAATGGAAGTTTGGACCTTCAGGATAACTGTTGAATTCTCTCTACTTAATACAGAAAATCTTGGGCACCACTGAACAGGAGCACCATCACAACGACTGAGACGAAACCGTAAGAGTGAAGCAGGTTACATGTTGAGGACTAGCAATGACATTACAGACACTTTTTAAAATGTGGTTGCAAGGTTCAATGTTAGTCCTACTATTTTATTCTTCCATTAAAGCAACCAATTAGATACTAGTATCAGAAGCAACAGCAACCACATTGGCAGTCAGCTAGCTATAGAAAAAATGTAAATCATATATACAAAACTTGCAGTAGAACTGCAAGCTAAAATATGAAGACCAATGGCATATTGTATACAGCAACTATACAGTAAGTCTCCCTTACTAAATGCTAATGGACACAGTGTTTCCATACATGTGCCAGTGCACCTAACTTCAATGCTATATCCTTCTCCCAGTGTCCTCTAATAAGTTTGTGAGAAGATAGATGTCAAGAATTAGTTTACATTTATAGGCTTATTTATCAATTTTCTCATTTGTGAAATTGAAAATATGGCTTGCCTAGGACAACTCCCATTGACTTCTGCATTAACTCGCAAGCTTTTAGATGCTGAAGTTTTACATACAAGTTTTCAGATTTTTTTCCTTTAATAATGCCAGACATTTGAGTTTTTGAACCATAATTTGAACTGTGCAAGTTTTAATGCTAAAAAAACCGAGCTTTAGAAATAAAACAAACTCCAACGTTGATAAATCACCCCTTTAAGGTCACTACAAAGTTATTGCAACTTCTGCTATATTATTGCATCCTCTACCAACTACTGTACTTTGTGTGTTAGCATATGTTAGGTGTCCATAGGCTATTAACTAAATAGGCTAAATGCATATTGGAGGCTGCTTGTGAGCTAGGTACCTGTTTGGGAGTTTCATGGCTTGAGACAACAAGACTGTTAGGTGTAATCAGAGAAATAGGAAACCACTGATATAACAGTGGCTGAGAAGCAGGGGTGTAGACTTTTGGGTAGAACCTTTTTTAATAAATAAGCTCAACTCCCTGTTTCTGCATGTATGCTTAATATCTTGGTAAGTATTTACCAACAAACAGTTTAATAAAAAAAACTTTATTTTTAGCACACTACAATCTTTTTGTGCATGACTTTTCTAGACAAACAAAGAAACCTATTCCTGCATCTCATAGTTTAATGTAAACACCTTACTGATATTCTGCTTCTATTATGTGAATATTACTGAGCCCAGCTCCAAGTGGCAGATGTAGGCCCCTTACTGACAAATCAAATTTCACTGTACATTATAACATTGTGAGAAAGTCAAATTAATTGAAGTTATCTTACACTAGACTAGTATGTATGTTTAGCTTGGAAAAATCCATTGCATCCATCTTGGATACAATATAGAGTATTAAACTAAAATGTTAACCTTTACCTATTTTAGAGTGGGTCACTATTTTTTCTGACCTAATTTTATTTATACTGTTCCCTAACTTATTGGTCATTTTTTAGTGTCATTTGCAGATTCTGTCACAAAAAAGAACCAATTCTGTATGTAGTGAGATGGAAATACCACTTAGTTGCAAAGAATAAATTAAATGCAATAGGGAATAAAATGCTGTCATTAAATTACAGCAAAGTATGATGATATATTTGTTATGTTTTGCTTGTGAATACAATGGTTACATATTATTATGATGCTTATATATTGTTGTTTAAAATACTGCTATACCCTTCTTATTTGTTGTACTTATAAATTGATTTTTAAGTTTTTAAAGTCATCTTAATAAAGTTAAATACTTAAGGATTCTAGAAATAAATTGTTTGCTGGATACAATGTATACAGTGAAATTGTGAAGAAACTTTACATTGGTTTTCAGCTCATCTGGTGGAACCACGTATTTAACAGCTATCAATGCTATGCTTACTTTGTAGCTTCAACCAATCAACTGATAAGTCAGCAACATCAAGTTGGGTTGACAGCGCCAAATCAAGGTAATTACTAATATGGTGATGTTATGTATATGCTCAAAAATCATTTTTTTATTAACAAAGGAAATTTTAAAGAGACCTATAAACCAAAGACATCTTTATTAAACAATGTTTTTAAATGCAATATTGCATATTGTATATAATAAACTCAAGTTCATGATAGTAATGTGATATAAAATATGACAGCATTTGATACATGAAGAACTATTCAAGCCTTCAGGATACATTAGATTTGTCTGGCAGATGTCCCTTATAAAGAAAATATAATATGTAACTCAAATCACATTGCTCTGTGACACTCTCCTGTACCCCCTACCCCTGCTATGCGAGTTAGTATTGGCCAAAACTTCCTCTGTGCATTAGGCTTAGGCCTTGAAATTAAATTGCCCTGCAGTATTCAGACTAAGTATAGCTAAGTATATCAAGTAGGCTCCAGGCGGATCAGTAAAAAGATGGCAGATCTACCTGTTGGTTCTCTTAAGTGCTGTCTAACTTCTGTGGTACAGAGGGACAGATTTTTTCTGGCCTACGTGCTGAAGGGCATCATAGAAGCCAGTTTGACTGCTCCCTTTTTTTAAACCATGCTAACTTAAAACCACACCAATGTTATCACAAGAGCATTTGAGACCATGCCCACATTAATGGTGGTAGCACATAACAAAAAATGGCTTAAACCCCTCAGGGACACTCTAACAACTATTTACAAATTCTGACAAACTCCCAGAACAAACCCCGGCAAGGTTCACCTCCCACAGGCAGCATAGGGCAGGCAGAGTATTGCACACACAGGCAGCATAGGGCAGGCAGAGCATGGCACACACAGGCAGGGTAGGGCAGGCAGAGTATGGCACACACAGGCAGCATAGGACAGGCAATGTATGGCACACAGGCAGTGTAGGGCAAGCATAGTATGGCACACACAGGCAGCATAGGTCAGGCATAGTATGGCACACAAGCCGCATAGGGCAGGAAGAGTATGGCACTCACAGGCAGCGTAGGGCAGGCAATATGGCACATACAGGCAGGGCAGGCAGAGGAGGGAGACACAGCGAAACCTATCATGTCTATGTAAGTAACTTTAATTTAAATCATAATAGAATTATTCCTGCTTCAGTCATTTCCTAAGTATGGGGGGTGCCTGTAATTTACAGCATACACTACGTGCTTTTAATACTTTCATATATTTATTTGTTAAATTGGAATAAAATTTGTATATTTAAACAACTTAATATAACAGTTGGAAGCATAATTTAGTGTCAATAGCTTCATGGTGTGCCCTTATATTTCAAAACTCTGTTTTGGGTCTTACTGTGCCAATATTATTTGTAATATAAATGATTCATGGTGGTAGCCCACAAATTGTCTGCTTGGTTTTCTATTAGTGAAGTGAAGGGGTTAATGTTTCTGCTACTGCTGTAGTTTTTTTTTTTTTTTTATCTCCTCAGCTGACTTGAAGTAATAGGCATTTTATAAGTTGCTATAGTAACATCAGCTTGAGCTTTCAATTGAATGTGAGTGTGAGCATTGCATTGCTGCTTGTGGATACCTAGAAACGTCAATATCGTATTCTCTTGCCTCTCTCTCTCTCTCTCCTGCATGTATGTGTGTTTATATGAAATAATTTGAGCATCTGTAGTTTGGTTCTTTAATACTCAATCGACAAATTTTACCATATTAGCATTGACTTTTATTTTCAGATTTCAAAAATCTGAAGAAAAAATACCTGCACCATCATCTTCATCTGTAGTAAGGAGTAGCGTCAGGTAATTATGTTTTTTATTATGGTGATAAAGTTGGATTTGTCCCAATAATTATTTAATTACATTCTTCTTTGCTTCTCATCCAATGAGATAAGCTAGTTCCACATATTTATTGTCTTTATTAATATATAGCATACATCTAATCAGAAGGTAGATTGTCACAGTCCGTTAGTTGCATATCTTTACCTCTATTGAAAAAATGCATCATGAAGATCCATGCAGAACAGGGTGAAGCCCTGCAATACAGAATATAATTATCAATGGGAGAGGAGTACGTTTCTCCTAAAACAGCTCCACTTTAGAAGTCTGTGGCAAGCTCACTCTTCTCCCTTTGAAAAACTTGTTCCAGGAGGGATTTTACTAACCTCCCTTAAAAGCTACAGTTTAGGGTGATATTAAAGGTTTTTTCAGCAGCTGATATATTCACTAACAATGACCATCTTTACAGATGGGTAGTAACTGTATTTAATACATTGCTAGACATACTAGATTTTTTTCTAGACAAAATACTGGTTGGGGTTTTTCAACAGCAATAGATATAATCAAAGGACTTCAAGGTGATATAGACCCCAAATATTGAATTGGTGTAAACCTATTCAGAGTGGCCCTTTGAGCACTTTTGCAATTTGCATTCTTTTTGTATTTTAAAGGAGAAGAAAGTAATTTTGGCATTTTATTGCCAATAGATTAGTCACAACAGTGCAAGCTAGAATGCTATATTTTTTCTGCAGAAAGTTTTACCATACCTTAGTAAACAGCCATTGAAGCTCCCTCTGTTTGTTTAAGATAGCAGCTGCCACTTTAGCTTGGTCTCAGTAGCTTCAGTGCTGCAGCTCTAGCTACTGGTAGCTCAGATTACACAGAGTTGGGAGGGGGAGAGACAAGCAAACTGAGCAGACTTGCCCTGAAGGATTTGGGAAAGGAAGTCTGACACAGAAGAATATGTGTACACAAAAGAAGACAAGGAATCCTGTGTTTCTTTTGATAGGGGACTCAGTGTAGTTTTTTAGTGCAGTTTTTCTGTGAGTGCTTATGGCCGTGTTTACATAGACCTTTCTGATAAAGCTTATTTACTTTTTACCTTTCCTTCTCCTTTAAGTGGTTTCTGAGATAACAACAGTTGTAAATGCCTGTTTTTTTACTGCCATGTAGGCTTTTAGGCTGATGTCCCATGCAGAGATTAGTTGCCCACCTTAGATCTCTACTACTGAGGGTCACTAATCTCTCCTTTATGCCTTTCCACCGGCAACAAAGGGAATCGCCGGTGGAAAGGTCTATGCATCACTACGGTTTTTTCATTACAGTTTTTTCTGATTGCTTAAGCACATTTTTTGTAACTATTGGCTATTTTTGCAAAACTCTACACACAAATAAGAAAACCTTTCACCCAATTATCAAAACATTGTAGTTCTCTTGCAAAAGCGAACACAGCTAGATTAACTCTTCACACCTTCGTAAAAATGGTGTTTTCGTATCAAACAGTACACACAAGCCATCATCTACTAAGCACACAATGCGCCAACTGCACACTGATGGTATGAATACAAAACACATCTGGCTTTTGCTTTCTCTGTGTACAGATGTCAATTTGAGGTCATACTTTTGTCATAGTGTCATGTAAACATACAAGGATCCAAACTTAAAGTATTGGTGTTTATTCACACTCATCAAAACCAAGACAAAGTCAGAACACAAAATAGTAATTTCACAAAAAAAAAAGGGAAAAAAAAGACAATCAGCCTACATCATGTCGTCTTTCTGGGTTCGGCCACAAAATTTCGTCCACATTGCATGCGATATCCTCCAGTCCAGGGCACCGGGGAAAATAACTCCTAGAATGCCGTATCCAGGCCTGACATGATGCCTGGTCAATATCTCCACATGCCTCCTCCATTGCCTGTAAAAGGGCTACCTGTTGATGAGGATGACGGTCGTACACTTTCCAGCGCCAGGCAGAGAAGAACTCCTCGATGGGATTTAAGAATGGAGAGTATGGAGGGAGGTTGAGTGCCATGAAGGATGGGTGGTCTGTAAACCAGTTGCGGACCAAAGCAGCCCTGTGGAAACTAACATTGTCCCATATAATGACATATCGGGTATGCTCTGGTCTCTGAACAGTGAGCATGTCATGTAAGGTGTCCAGGAATGCAATAATGTGTGCAGTGTTGTATGGGCCTATGGTTGCATGATGGTTAACAACACCATTTTGGCTTATAGCTGCACACATGGTTATGTTACCACCATGTTGTCCTGGGACATTGATGATGGCACGGTGTCCAATAATGTTCCTGCCACGTCTCCTGGTTTTACTGAGGTTAAAACCGGCCTCATCTACAAAAAGTAGCTCATGTCCCATGGCATCTGCTTCTAGTTCCATCACTCTCTGGACAAGACAAAACAAATGCAACACATCAGGCCCATGCACAGCACTACAGTATGTACTTCCAAATTCAGAACCAATGACACTATAGCTTACCTGCAAATAGTCATATCGCAGTTGCTTTACACGTTCTGTGTTTCTCTCGAAAGGAACTCTGTAAATTTCCATCATTCTTACAGTATTCTGTGGCGCGCAAGTACACGACTTAGTGCAGAAATGCTTGCACTGTGTATATTTTGAAAGATGGTGTCATTATCAATTATGCGCTGCTGTATTTTGCGCAGTCTTATTGCATTATTGGCAATCACCATGTTCACTATATGGGTCTCTTGCTCTGGAGTGAACATTCTTCCTCTGCCCCCAACATCTGGACGTCTAGCAATTCTGTAAAGTAACAATTTCAGTATTTTTGCATGTATGGTACTGTTGTGTTTCTCATTAAAGTATGACAGTGCACAAAGTACTTACCGATTCTCATTTCGAAATGTCCTAATGATGCTTGCCACAGTGTAGCGGCTCAAATTAGGCTGAACCCGTTGGCCAGCTTCCCTCAGGGTCATCCCATGGTTGATGACATGGTCCACTATTGTAGCTCTGATGTCATCAGTTATTCTATTTCTTACTCTTCTTACCCTTCCTCTTTCCCCTCCTCGTCCTCTTCTTGCTCCTCCTTCTCCTCTTCCTCTAACTTCCCCTAACCCTCTCGCTTCTTCGCCTCAACGTCCTCTCCCTCGGCCTCCTCTGATTCTCACTCTTCTCACTCTTACTGCTCCTTCCATTGTACTCCACATAGACAGCTTACCTGTGGCTTATAGTGCTTAGGCTGATTGAAAAGTGAACTAATTATCTAAAACAGTTTTCACATGTGAAAGTGTGCCAGACAGTTGGCAAAATAGTGTTAATGATAGCCATACATGTGTATAATTTTGCTAGGAGTGTGTTGGAAATGTGGTAATTGAGTGTAAGCAGTGAGTTGTGTTTAAAGTTCTGCAAAAAGAGTGTTGTGCAGTGAATTGCGCCTACAGGTTTGCAAAGTGTGTGTTACAAAATTGCAAACTGAGTGCAAAGCAGTGTTTGTGCTTTTAGTTTTGCAAACTCAGTGAGTGGTTTTGCTATAAGTATTAATATTTTTAGAAATTGTGCTATAAGAATCACAGTTATGGTTTAAGCCATCAGAAAAAACTGTAATATGAGGAGGCCAATTTATCAGCATTCTGGTTTTAGTGGTTTTTAAAACCACAAAAACTATTCTCATTAAAACCACAAATGCCAGGTAATTAAAAAGCACAAACGAAAAAATCTGCAAAAAGACTCTAAATGAAAGAATCTGATTTAAACCTCAAAATCATTGTTTTCCCAAGAATTGTCATGCTCCTAACAAATGCAAAAAAATCCCTAAAACCAATAATGACATTAAGATTGTTACAATTTGCCTAGGACAGCTCCCATTGACTTTAGATGACTTCTCCATCTTTTAGATGGCAAAGTTTTGCATTATGTTTTTCTGGTTTTTGTGCTTAATAAATCAAACATTTTCATGTTTTGTAATAATTAGTATAATCCATGAGTTTTAGTGCTAAAAATATGATTCGTTAGAATGAAAAAAAAATACAAACCTTAGTAAATAGTATTTAGATTAAATGGAATTTACACTAATACATTGTGTAGGTTTAAATAGGTTAAAATGATAAGTATGTAATTTTGGAATTAATAACATAAAAACATTGAACTTTGCAATTAATGACATAATATTTTATTGTTATATATAAAATATTTACAGACCATTATGTTCAGATGTTGCACAGTGTCTTTTTTATTTAAAAAAAAAAACAATAATAAAATTATTCTCTGCAACATACTATACATATGGCCATATCAAAAACATTTTATATTTTTTTATAGTTCTGAAAAACCAAAAGTAGTACCACGATCACCTACTGCCAACACAGATAACAGGTAAGGCTTACATTTTTTTTGAATGAGAAAATACCTGAGAAAATTTTTCTTGATTTGCACAACATTCCAATATACTTTACTGGTAAATCAGCAAAAGAATTCTTGAGTAACTGGAGTGATAGAATGTTTTCCATTTAACGTAAACCTGGTCTGTCCATTGGACTGAATGCAGTTTTTAATTGAAAAATGACCCAAAAATGAGAAGACTGAACAAAAGACTGAATAAAATGTTTATCTTACGAAAATATACAGCCTTTTGTTGCCATTTTATTGTAAGAAGGATCTCACAGCAATGCTAAGAAGCAAAACTTTCCTAAAATTCTATTCTTCTGAAATAATACAGAATTGAAATAGATAGTTTTTTTATGCAGATTTGTGCTTATTTATGGAACTCTTTCTTTATTTAGGAACCAAAACATTGATAAGTTTGTTGAAGTATCAAGCACAACAATAAAAAGCACTAAAGGGTAAGGTATACTTTTTTAAGATGATACATATAATTTACAAAATCGTTTACTCACCCTCTCTTGCACCCCCTCTGCACTGCAAAACCTTTTTTAATATCAATATACAACTATCTCTTATCCAGAAATTTGCTATCTAGCAAGCTGTGAATTAAAGAATGCCATTACCCGTCCATGTTATGTATATAATTTGAATTTGTTCACAATAATTTTCTTTTTCTCTACTCCAATAAAAAAGAAGCTTGCATGAACAAATACTTTAGGTTTTTAGTTAATGGTTTCTAAACAAACATAGATAACAGTAAATTTAATAACAAAGGGAAAAAAGTATGTATAGAGAGAATAGACAGAGCATGGAGAGCCAATCTAGAGCCGGAGGTGCTCAGTTTACTTGAGTTCTTGCTGGTTCAACCAAGATCCCCAAACAGCCTCAAACTTTTCCCGGCATTCCTGGGTGAGGTACACCAGCTTTTGTTTAGGAAGAGAATCATGAACCAGTTTTCTCCAGATTACCAGGGAGGGAGGAGTAGATACTTTCCAGTTCAGCAGGATGGGTTTTTTTGGCATAGAAGAATACTTGTAAGTAGCACAGCTTTTCACAAATGCACATATTTAGCTCTTACTTAATACTCAATAGGCAGAGACTAGGGTAAACGTTTATATAATAAAATGATTTTTAGCAGACTTTAGATATGGTGATCCAAATTAAGGCCAAAGCCCTTATCTGTAAAACCCTAGTTATCCCATGTAATCTGGATAATTAATCCCATACCTGTATCTCATTGCTATGATCTTGACATGCCCTCCAGTGTTATTATAAACTGCTTTCTCCATTTGTTGGAAATAATGGTTTTGAAATGGACATACAGTATGTACAACAAGACTGTTGTCACTGTATGTATTTGATTTCATTTTTGGTAGTGGGAGGTAATTCAGTAAGGACAGTTATGGCTACTTTTAGGGAAAATCCAGAAAGCTTCAGTTCTGTCTTGTGATTTATCAAACATTTTCTGTCAAATGTGTCAAAGCAAATAACTATATAAATTCTTCAGAAGGCTGTTAGTCGCAGCACAGAGCAAAATCTTTACTCACTAATGCAAATTACATGTAGGGAGTAAGAATTTAATTATTTTTTGTGCTAAAAGCATTAAAAATAAATAGATGAATCTCAGTAAGCTGCAACTGATCAGTAGCAGTAACTTTAATTAACAAATGGTACTATTAGTCCACTATTAATGAACCTGTTCCATGTATGATATATCAGAGGCATTACGGAGGCATGCCTTAATAGAAGCTCAATGCAAACATAATAGTGTGGTGCCAGTCTAGATCATGAATGACCCATATTTCTATATATGTTTTCTAACTCCAAAAGAACCATGGCATGTTAATAAGGTAATCAGCAACAAAAATATGAAGAAGATTGGCAGCAATTAATTTCCCCTCTAAAAGCAACCTCTGACTATACCAATCTATAAATGCCAGATATTGGTTCACAGATTAGTTATGTAGGTAGGATTGCTTAAAATAAGATATAAAACAAAATGGTACAATTCCTTTAACAAATGCAAATATTTTTTTTTTATACTTTTTACCATAGTACTGATGAGCTGGACAACCTTATTGACATCAAGCCCTCTGCTATCAAAACCCAAGAGAAACACAGGTAATGCTTCTTTAAAACATACAAGAGGTAATTTTCAACTGCCCCTACCTCATGGGTCGGCAGCGGTGGGGGAGGTGGCAGGTATTTGCCTTCCCCTGTCCTCCCCTCATAAAACTCTGCCATACGTATTAATTTTATAAAATTAATATTTTCTACTTTTCACCATAGGACTGATGAGCTTGACAAACTTATTGACATCAAGCCCTCTGCTATTAAAGCAAAGCCCAGGTAATGCTTCCCTAAAACTAATAAAAAGTTATTTATAACAGTGTAGTTCTGCAACTTGTACCAGATCAAATGTGAAGTGCAGAGTGCAGCGGCTGTGGGAACAGGACAGCCCTGTCCTTATTGCCTACCTAGGGTTGCCACCTGTTCACTGCCAGAGTGTAGCTCTGCACCTTGCACCAGATCAGATGTGAAGTGCAGAGTGCAGCCACCTGTTTTGATTTGGAAAATCCGGTTTTCATAAGGGATGTCCAGTTCAAAATTGCCTGCCCAGTTTTCCAAATTAGAACAGGACTCCCTTTGAATGACACGTCAGCCAACAATAAGCCAACTCCTGATTTCCATGTCATAGCCCTGCCCCCTGGTACCACAGTTCCACCCCTGAAATCATTTGCCCATCCGAGTGATGTCACTTTCCCTCATCTGCCTGAGGTTACACAAAGTGAATGCCTACTATAGACAGTCAATATTAGGGATAATTCACAACTGCCCCTGCCACAAGTGCAGAAGTGCTGTGGGTTGCAAAACTTGAGCTCCCTAGTACTCAGTATTTAGTTTGGACTTGCAGCAGGGGCAGTGCCCTGCTCTAAACATTGTGCCAGATTTTAAATCTGCCGCAAGCTGCAGACCACCACAGCTGTGGATACATGGCAGCCTAAATTACCTGTCACAGGGCAGGCTGTAAGTAAAAGGCCCCATGTGCCTGCACATGCTTCCTTACATGCCCATATATGCATGTTAGCGGGGTGGGTAGGTGACTGGAGGGGGAAACTGTACATGCCTTCTCTACACCCATGTATATGCTTTCCCCTGTCCTTATGAAACACTGCCATACATATTAATTAAATAAAATTAATATTTTCTACTTTTCACCATAGGACTGATGAGCTTGACAACCTTATTGACATCCAGCCCTCTGCTATTAAAGTGAAACCAAGGTAATACTTCTCTAAAACTAATAGAGTCATTTACAACAGCCCCTGCCACAGTGGTCTGCTTTGCACTTTGCACCAGACTGAAAATCACATTGGTTCGTTGATATGGTCCTCAGTCTGATAGCCCATATACCCACCATTTTTATTAGATCGTTTGGCCTTAGGGTACATGTTAAAACAACACCTAGCCATGATATTTAGAGTAAGGCAGTGATCCCCAACCAGTGGCTCGTGAGCAACACGTTGCTCCCCAACCCTTTGGATGTTGCTTCCAGTGGCCTCAAAGCAGTGGGGTATTTTTGAATTTCTGGATAGGAGACAAGCTTTGATTGCATAAAAAAACATTGTAATTGTGAAACAGAGCCTTCTGTAGGCTTCCAGTCAACATAGAGACTATCTAATATGCAATAATAGCTCTCATTGGCACCTCCAGCTACTTTTTCCATGCTTGTGTTGCTCTCTAACACTTTTTCCATTTGAATGTGGCTCACGGTTATAAAAGGTTGGGGATCCCTGGAGTAAGGATAAGGCCTTATCTAATTTAAAGTGGAGGAAGTCATTGTGGGTAGGCACACTGGAGGAAGTGGAGGAAGTCATTGTGGGTGGTTTCACTGTAATAGTCCTGATTTAATATATACACACAAATGGGCATCTTGGGGGTGTATTTATTAACATTGTAGACAAATATCACCAGTGATTTTGCCTATAGCAACCAATCAGCAATTAGATTTGACCATTCACATACAAGTTAGAAAATAAAAGGAATGATTTGATTGGTTGATGTTTATCTCCAATGTTAATAAATACTTCCTCTTATGTATGTCTTCTTCTTTTTACAATAGGTTGCATGATTTTTGATAACCCTATTGACATACTGGGGCTCATTTACCAACGCATCGCAACGCTGTAATAGTCGCAGAGGCAAAACTTTTGCCCTGCGCATAAGCATATTTAACAGTATAGCGCAAACACGGTCGCTTAAAGTTTCATGCGCTAGTTTTGACGCAAACTGCTGCGCCATACAAACATGCACATATGATGTGGCAAAACTGCACATATGATGACGCAAAACTTGTCATAAATGATGTGCATAGATGGTGCAAGCTAATGCTCTAATAAAACCATACCAACTACATGCTCCCTAACTTAACAACCCAGTCACATTAAGGGAAACTGCCTTTATATATAAGAACAAAGTTAAAAAAGGGTTAATATAATTAAAACATTGTAAACAAATTAACAATTATATCTTTATAATAATGCTAATTAACATATCATAAATTTGAGAAACATTAACATGATTTTATTAATGACATACCTAAATTAGTTTATTGTAGCGCAAATCTGCGAATATACTAGCGCAAATGGTGAAGAACGAGCAGTCAGAAATACACCACAAATGAACAGGCGTAAAGATTTCAATGCAGCCGTGCCTGCGCAAATCTGCCCCTATATACACACAAATAGCACATATATAGGTGCAAAGGGCGCACTCACGCAAAAATCAGGCACTTAAAACACGCCCCTAGCCACACCCCCAAAAAACACGTTGTTGCTTGCGACATTATTGCCCAGTATTTGCGTCATGTGCATAAAAAGAACTGGCGGAAAAATAAATGAACCAACGCAATGTAACGCATATGCAATTGCGTGTGCGCACAAAATGGCGCATAATCATAATTGCGTCAGTTTGTGTGCTGGGATGCATTGATAAATGAGCCCCACTGTCTTCTGCAAAGAGAACAAAATGTACCCCTTATGTCTTGTTATAATCAAGTTGCCTGTGCCACAGTGGCCATTTATTAGTATATATATATACAGTATATAACAACTGGCCTATTTGTTTAGCTCTGAAAGGTAGGCATACAATTGCCAGTGCTATTAGTAATTAGGATCTAACAAGTAATTGTAGCTAGTTGTCTGATTGATATTTTCATAAACTGTCTATAGACTGGGTACACACAGCTTAAGTGTCTCTGAACAATAAATTACATAAAGCACAAATATACGTGGAGGAAAGAAAAACATTGCTTCCATTAGAATGCTCACTCAATCTTTGGCTTACTAGAGTGGTTCAGAAGATGATGCTGGACTCGATTAAATCGAGTCACAGTTCTTTCCATTGGTCTTGCTAATGCAAAAAGATTGTTGCCTCAGTGTTCATTGACATTTGTAGGTTGTTGTATGACTGCAATATGTTTCAATTTGCACCATATTATGTTTATTGTTATTCCAGTTCAAATACCATCTTAAGAGAAGAAGACCTGGATGACTTTATTCAAGTAAAAGGGGATGTCACAAATATTCGTTCTAGGTATAACTATATATTTGCTATTAGTTCCCTATTTAATTCCATTTGCTTTGTGATCGTAACAATAACTTTATATAGTGCTAAAAATGGCAAAACCATAAAGGAATTGCCTTAAATGTTCTGCACTAGAAGCATTTGCAGTGGTATGTTCTCCTAATTCGTCTTGCAATAGATGCATTTAGTAGTTATAAGTAAACTCACAGCATTTCCCATTGTTTAGAAATTTGCAAAACTACGGAAAATTTCATAAAACCATCACATTTTGGCAAAATGCATTGGAGTCAATTCAAAGACAAAATAACAGTCATTATGGTGGTTCTGGTATAGTATATACATTGCCCTACCTTGATGGAGAAACTGTTTTTAATTGAAAAAAAAGTCTCCAGTGCTACCAATTTCTACAAACACAATTCCCAGAAAGCTCCTTAGATCGACAGAAGGGAGGGCTTCAATCCCATTGGTAGATGTAGAAGGTAAGGGGTGGATAATAATGAGGTTTGTGATTAAAAAGACTGTTTTTATTTTTTCGGCAAAGGAGAAGCATGTGGTTAAAAATTCTCAGATAGGTAACTAAAATCTAGATTAAATAAGTTACTTTTAGTCTTCACTGATACGTTTATACCATAAGTGGGCAGACCCTGTTTATAGAGTACCGACAGTCAGGTAAAACTAGTGATTGTAACTCATGATACAGCCACGTTGAAAATTACAGCTGCAGTAGTGAAGCCATTTCTGCTAGCTTTCAGCAGCACCTTGAGCTGGACAGTGTGATATATGAGTACCTTCCAATTTTCAGAACACTATATTTACTACTCTGTTATTATTATTTTCATTTTATAGAGATGAAGGCAATAGGAATCTAATTGAAAGTAGAAAACCTGAAGCCAAACCAAGGTAACAGCTTAGTGACCTTGAGCATTTTACTCTTTTGTTTCCTATCTGTAAACACTTAAATAATTTATCTCAATGGATACCTTGCACTAGAAATGCTTAATAAGAAAAGTATAATGATATGTCATGATATGTTCTGCAATACATATTGGTAATAATCATGCATGTATTCTAGCACTAAATTTCCACTAAGGAAAAGCTGAATGGAATCTAATTAATGAGTGTACAAATTACAGCTGCTTTATTTGTCCTGGGGCCTACAGGAGTCTTTCTTCATAGAGAGTTAAAACTTCATGAGAAAGACACCTAAAACTTTCCCATAGGGTCCCATTATGGTTGCAGGCAGATAAGTCAGTCTAACTATAGTATCTATTACTTCACATTTTGTTGGGTTACTATAAAACAATGAAGTCATACATAAAGCTAATCCTATGCAGCTGGAACTTTAAGAATCTGAATTCTTACTAAGTAACATAATTCATGGGCTGGGACACAAAAAAGAATATGCTGCCTACTTAGTATAGCTGGTGAGGATCCAGCTACTCTTCACTGGCATTTTGGGCAGCAAATGTGCTGCTCTCTATGAAACTGTGACTTCCTTCTATTTAGGGTTTGCTACAACAAAACAACAAAGCCAACACGGTTTTCACTTTTCTAGACTGTGGCACCAGAAGATAAAAACAACTATCAAACTGCCTGAGATTGCAAAATGTGCCCTTACATTAGGAGGTTATAATGTTCTTATAATGTATCTGTCCTTTCAAGCAAAATTGGTCTTTTATTTCAGATCACAAAATCTTGATAACCTTACTGATGTTAGAAACACCTCCAATAAATCTAATAGGGGGTAAGTAAAAGTTTTCTTTTTTGTTTCCTAATTTTCGGAAAGCTTTGCAGAATGGCCCTTTGGCATAGAAAGGTGTCTTAACTCATGATGCATTCGTCAGAATGAGTACTTGCCAAAAATATATGGTTTTCTGGGGGTCTCTGTACAGTTAGGGGGTCTTATGACACATAATATGCAGTCCAGGGGCTCTGTGTGAAGAAACTGAGTTAGCAAGAACAGAAAATTCATATGTAAGATTTGTGTCCCGTACATACCTTATACTTTGTTATATCTATGCATATTGGGCACAAAACTGTTCAGTAGATCACTGGTGTTCATATTTGGGATGATTTGCCTGTGTACGTAAAGATAAATGAGGCAAATTGGCGCATTTGTTAGGAGATTTTCAGAAGTGCTGTCAAAACTGCTAAATTTAGAAAAGCTTTGCCATTTGGTAATTTGGGATAGAAAGAAATATTTATCCATTTTGTCTGAATTTGTACTTTCAGGGGACACCCTACATTTTGCAGCTTTTATACCAAAAAACTGCCTGTGTTTATGAATTAGGTAAATGTAAGCCATTAATTTAGTATGCACAAGCTATGTTTTGGGGTCTCTAAGTGCCATGTACTTTGATAAACTTATGTACATTGGGCATCAAGCTTTTAAGTATTCCTCTGCTATTCATATTTAGGGTGTTTTATATGGTTATCTAATGACCTGTAGGGGATAAGATGCTGTGAAGTGGAAGTTTTGAGGTGATTTTTGGAATATTTTGGAATCCTCAATTATAAGAAAACTTTGTGGCTTGGTACTTTGGAGTAGAAAGATGTGTACTCAGATTTGGTGGAATATGGTTTTCTGTGATGAACTTACTTTTTTGTAGCTTTACTCTACATAAAATGATGGGGCCTCTACATGCAATATACTTAGGTAATTCTATATATAATTGGCATTAAACTGTTTATTGGACCCCTGGCATTTATTTATTTATTTAGAGTTTCTTATCTTGGTACCTAACGATATGTGTAAGATAAGATGCTGCAAAGTGGAAGCTTTGAGGTGATTTTTAAAAAATGTCATCAAAATTACCAATTTTAAGAAAGCTTTGCAGAGTTCGTTAGTTTGGAGTAGTAAGACACGGGTACGCATTTTAGATTATGGAAAAGTGTACATTCCAAAAATATGTTTTTTTGGGGTGAACTTAATTTTTTTGTATTTTTTTTTTTCTATAAAAATGTATAAATTTAGGACACATTTCAACTTTGTATTTTGGAGTAGAAAGACACATCTACCTATCCCAAATTCCTCAGAATCCTTTTTTTCAAAAAATGTATAGTTTTCTAGGGTAAACCTACTGTAAATGGAATATTTGGCCTTGAAATCTAACATATACAGTTTACTGTAGCAGTGCTTTGGAAATTTGATAGTGTACTGCTGGGAGTTTTTGACCTATGCAAGTGAGAATTCTCTATAACAAATATGCATATTTGGTATCGGGGCATTCAGGAGACATTGGACTTTCTAAATCGGTTGTATTTACATGCATAAAACTATTTGTTTCTGATATATGTGTTTATATTATGGAAAGTATGATTTTTATTTATTTTGTAGATCTTTAGAAGCTTATATCTTGTGCAATTACACAAAAATCCTAGCAGATTTTGAAAGCTTAGGTTTCCCCCCAAAAAAAACAATATGTTGCTTTCCCAGGTAAACTAAAATTACCCCCTAGAAAAGGCCTCTAAAGTGAAAGAGTGCAAAAAAGTGACCAAATTGTCTGGCAGTGAAAGGGTTACTGCTGATATCTATTTACCCCCATATCAAACCCCCCCCCCCCCATCTGACCATCAAATTGTACTACTCCATAGCTCAGAGAACAGTCATGTTGTTACAAAGGACAAAAATAGACTTAGGGGGGTAAAGCTTCAATCTGCCCTCAATTTACCCCCAAAATGTATGTGTATGCCTCATCTAACCAAATGTTTTCATTCAATAGTTTAATTCAAAAATCATGCTTGTGCCACTCTGGGCAATTAGATTGTGCCATATCATAGTGTTGATAAAGTACTTAGCAGTACATTGTTGCAGACCATATACACTGGGGGTTTGAGGGGCTAAATTTGATTATGCTGTAACTGAGTAAAGCCTTGTTTTGTTGAAAAACCCTCCCACAAATGCACTGTTGTTGTTCATTTCATTTAATATTACACTTAATTATTGGGTACTTATACTGCTTTTCTAGTGGTCAAGGTCTGGATGATCTCATTGCAGTTACTGGGGATACAAACAAAGGGTAAGAAAATGTATATTTAATAATCCATCTTTGTTATCAATAAATAAGTACGGTACTCAAAATGGAGTTTAAAGGGATTCTCCACCCAAAAAAATGTAATGTAATTATAAGCAACTTTCTAATATACCAGTGACATGACTGCAATGTTTAAAGGCCAAGAGAACAGAAAGGGATAATCAATCATTGCGTTCAACTTACATTTCACTAAAAAATCATTGTAAAATAATAATAGAATAATTTCGAATTATTTTCTTTAATTCTCTTTTTTGGGTGGAGGATCCCTTTATGTATGGTCTGATTAAATCTTGTGTTTGTGGGCTGCATTTCTGAATGGTTGCTACAAAATCCAGTACTTTTAGTCTGCTCTGCATTAAAAGGGACTGCTATTGAGCGTGTCAGATGAATCAGCATTTACTTTCCTAAAATAAAACTGCTTTCGGGATCTATTTCTAGCTGAAAATGAGCATAACTAGCTTTTCTTCTGTGTTTGTTGCCTGGTGTTTCTGGTGCAATCTGCTATAATCTCATGAGAGATGAGCGGACAAGCAGAATTTGATTTGTGTTAGAAACTACTAAATTCTGTCTTAGTCTTTACAAAATATTTTTAAAATGCCTTTTTTCACAGTGATTCCCCTATTTGATATAAAGTATTTAACATTACTATTTAAGGGGATGATAGACCTTTAATAATACTTGTTAGAAACTATGAGTTTGATTTTAAGAAAACGTGAAATATTAGGGAACTTCATCTTTACTCCTTGTTACTCCTTGTCCCTGACACAGTCTCCACCTTTTTCTTACACTCAATATATAATGGCAAATGGCACAAAGAAGAAAGGTTGGTTCCTGAAATCTGGACCAGAGATCTAGAAACCTTTTTATCCCACTTTTTCTCTTAAATGTAAATTTAAGAGAAAAACAGTAAAACAGTTGAAGCGGATTTACGGTTTGCCCCTACTGCACATGCTCAAGCAGGGTCTGTATCGGCGGTAAGAACTTAAACATTTTCTATTGAATGGAAGATGGTGCCCAGGTACGCTGCTGTGCTGCTCTGCTTTTTTAGGTTGGGTTTTTTTATAGGACCACTTTTTAAAGTTATAGCCTATGCGAAAAGGGAGGGGTGAGGGAAGTCAATGCAGGCCAGTTAAGGGGGCTTTTGTACCTGGGGGGTATACTTCTCCATTAAACAAACAGTGTAAATGATACAGAACACAATATGTTTCCACATCTTTAGGACAGTGAAGCCATCATCTACCAATACCAGTAATGTGACCAGCCGAAGTTCTACAACTTCTTACACATATACTGAGAATAATCAAAATGTCCCGAGCAGAAGTTCTACTACAACATACACAGTGACTGAAGATACTCACAATGTACCAACCAGACATTCAACCTCAACTAACAGAGTTACTGAATCTGCCAATGCTGGAAGCCGCCGCTCAACATCTTACAATTCTGATGCTCCAAACCAACGTTCCAGTGTCAACTATACTCAGGAAACAAGGTAATGTAAAAATAAGGGGACCTCGCCCCTGCACCCCCCCTCGCATGTGCTTCGGTGCCAAGCGCGTGGGGGGTCATTGCCCCCACCACGTAATGACAAGTTGTGGAGGCAATGACAAAGGAACGCGGACTAGGGGCAGACAGGAGAGGCTCCTGCCTGGTGCCCCACAATCGTTGAGCCCTAGGCAGGTACCTTTTCTGCCTACCCCTAGTTCCGGCCCTGCAGTAACCCATAGTGACCAATGAGCAGGTAGCATGTACTGGTCACCTGTTTAAAAGCAAACATCTTTTTGGTTACTATGGGTTACTGTTCCTGGGCAAACTTAGTGCCTTTCATTACATATGGGGGTGGTATATTAGTAAGTAATTGTAAACTCTTGCAAGTAGGGCCCTCTGATCCTATTCTACTCTGTAACCCTTCTTTGTTAAATTTTTGTTATAAATGTATAATTGCATAACTTGCTGGCAAAACATAAATAAATGATGTAATTTTTATAATTTTGCAGATCAGTTTAAATAATGATTAAATATTAGATGTTATTGTATCTCACCGTTCCATTTTCCATAGCTTTACATATAAATTATATATTTTTAGCTATTCGTCTCCTGCAACTAATACCAATGTCTACAAAACATCATTTGAGGACAACAGGTAATTTTTAGATTCATGAAACATCTTATTTGTAATATTTGATTAACAATGTGCATACTATAAAAATAAATTGCTTATCACTCTCCTTTAAGATTTACTGCTGGCCTACAAGGTCTCACCATATTTATACAAGCCCGTTTTTCTTTAAAAATGTAACTTTTGAATGTCAGATGTAATGAAATCTAACTGTGAAATGTTTACTACCATGTCACAAATTACAATCTTCTCCCAGCATTGGATCTATAAACTGCTAAGCAACACTTTAAGTCCACAATGCTTTAGTCTGTTTCCAAGGGCAACTGAGCAACCTGCTATTAGAGCATAATAAAGTACTGTGGCTTGACAAGAGCACTTGTGTAATTTCATGTTAAATATTTCTATTTGTAACTCAGTTTTAGCTATTGATAACATAGACAACTGTAACTTTTATTCCACCATTGTTTAGTAATATTCAAAATTTCAGATTAGGGTTTGTTTGTAAAATGAAAGTATGTATATATATGTGTGTATATGTGTTTGTGTGAGAGATACTGTGTTTAGTATCAAGCTTGACTCTCAAGGAATGGACATACTTTCATGCCAACTAAATTGTATAAAGGGCAAAGACACACGGGGCGATTAGTCACCACAACTTTTTGAAAAGTCGCAGCTACTGCGCAGCAAAAATGCGCGAGCGATTAGTCGCAGTGACGCCCATCGTACTCTATGTGCAAAAAGTCACCACGATTAGTGGTCGCCGCAACTAATCGCCCTTTGTGTCTTTTCCCAAAAGGGTAAGCATGCTTTATTTAGCACATATAAAACCATCTTTAATTTGTGCCACTTTCTATTTGGTATACAGAGATCCAGCTGTTCATAGATCATATGAAAACAATATTGCAGCAAACTCTATCAAAACTGTTTATTCTACCTCTGATCGGTAAGTGACCTAAGGGGTACACACACATGATCCTGATTCATAATATTTTTTAGAATAACATCTACATAGTTCATTGGTTTGTGCACTTATTGGAATTCATATCACTTACTACAGGTCAGTTATTGAAAAAGATATGTGCACCTACTGTCGCAAGCCACTTGGAATTGATGCCAAGATGATCCTCAAAGACTTAAGCATATGCTGCCATGCATCTTGCTTTAAGGTAAATGAAAACCTAACCAAACAACTGCGCAGTTAATTAACACCCATATTTATTTGTTATATTTAACAATGAGAATTCCCAGTACCAATACTTTACACATTTCACCTATTTATTAGCTGCCTTTGTGCTTTTATAGTTACCATCCCTCCCTGTCATTAGAAACTCACTTGATTCTATAGCACAATTACAACTAAATTCCCCTTCACCTTTCAACAATGAAAGCAATGGTGCTCTATGTTCTGTATGGTTGTGTATAATTGTCTTATTAAATTAATATTAAATTCACCCACTAATCTTCATTCATATAGTCAACATATAATCATGTGATTATAGTTTTGACGCCTTTAGATTTTTTAAAAAAATACGCATGTTGGATAATTGAAAAGGCATCTTGGACTATTTTAATCCCTTATAACATTTATTTTTTCAGTGTGAAGTATGCAAAGGGGATTTGGGAGGCTTGAGAGCTGGCGATAGCATGTGGATCTATAAGCAGTGTATTCACTGTGAACCTTGCTATTTTGCTGCAAGAGGTAAGATCATACTGTAGACTTGCTGTTATTCTATATTATTTTTATCTCATAAGAAAATGACTGCTTTGTATTGATCTTAAAAAGTTTCTCTATTGCTCATAAAGTCATAAAAGCCAATTTTTGTGCAAAACACATTTGAACTTGAATGTACTCCAGCTAGTACCTGTGACTGGACTGTAGCTAGTGCCCAGGATTGTAACTAGTGCTCAAAGTATTAGTACACAATGAGCAACTTGTCATCACTCTTTCTTTTGCTGTAGTGAGGGCTAAATGATTGCATGTTGTACGTTTGTTTCCAATTTATCAGGCCACATTGTCAATATAACAGAGCACAGATATGTGTTTATAATCAAATTAATGTATTTGTATTTTCGCTCACAGTTTATACAAAGTTCAATAGGAAAGGTTGCTAAAGAAAAGGGAAATAAATTGTGGGAACATCTCAGAAACACCTGTTGTAGGGTAGTAGTTGCATTTGTTTTTCTATAATCTACCTCACAGGTGTTATAACACACTTTTATTATCAGTTTAAATGTATTTCTCTTAGGGATGGGCATTTTTCCCTTCTCACTCTTGGTTATACTCTTTGGTGTCTTTTTGAACAGTGTTATAGAAACATGCATACTGTTATTGGAACTATCTATTTAGTGCTTTACACAAAAACAGGAATGAAATGCAGGTAAATAAAAGCTTTAATAAGTGATTCAAAGCAAAAATGAACAAAGGAAAGCGCTGGCTGAAAATATTGGAGGCATTAAGTCAGTGTAAATGGCAACAAACAAAGTTCATGAGGCCAAGGGTCATACCAGAAGATTAGCAGTGGCAATAATAAGACAGACAGGACTACACTTACTAAAAAGGAGCAGGATACTTACTCCAACAAAAGGAGAGCAGGGGTTAAAAAGCCCTTTAGTTGGGAAATTGCCTGCAAAGGTATGAACAGTCATCACCATTCGTTATCACCCTGAACTCCTACTGCCTCCTGTGTCTCAGCCAGGAGGAGCAGCAACCATGACTGGGCTGATCCTAACAGCTATGGATGCTGCCAGTACGTAATCTCAGGGAGAGTTTCTGGCAAAACGTTTTGCTTCTGTTCCTATTTTTTAGTACTCTTACTAAGGTAAAATAATGGAATTATTTCCACATAAATTAGTCTAATGTCACAAGTGATCTTTTTTTTGTTTCTTTACAAAATATAAGGTGCTGTAAAAATGTCATTCAAGATATGTCCAGCACAGAATTGATGAACCTAGTGGCCATAAACTACACAGCTGCTCTTGCAAATAGAGTACTTTGTCTTATGGGCCACACTCCACATTATTTTTAGAACTGAAAACCTACAATAGGATTATTTACTTAATAGTATGTTGTAGTGTATTGCCAAACAATGTCACATCTTTTATTTCCAAAAGGATCTATACCTGTATTCCTATACATTAATATATTTTATTATTATATTTCAGAGAAATGGATTATATAAATGCATGACTGCAAACTCAAGAGATGCTGAATATGGATTGCCTATCATACACCTATTTATCCAGACATATTAATTTTAACATTATTATTTTAATACTGAAATTGTATTTGGGTTTCCTAGTGGTGTTACAAGATTTATATAAAACAATATTAACATTATTTAGTTCTCAGAGATCATGCTGTGCTGCCTCCTGTTTAGCTATAAGTTACCCTTTCCTTTAAGCAAGTCATTCTTGGTGTGTATCTGCAGATGCATCTGCTAGAGTTATCCACCCAGTAAAAATATGGTGGTGCCCCAAAATCTTATATCTCCATCTGCACCAGTAAATGCAATGTTGTGTCTTAAAGCATATCTTCCATTATATATCAACACTGTATAACTCTTCCTTGAGAGCCAAAACTTTGTAACTCCACATTTATTTTCAAACATTTTGAAAACTGATCAAGGTGAGTGTAAAATTAATCACCTGAAATTCTATTTTAGTAATGTTGCTCTAAGCATAATAGATACATCAGTAGATAAGCTTTACCTAATGGAGCACAGTTCTTTCATTAGCACTGTGTTTTTTGATAATACTGTAATTTATTAAGATTCCAAATGTCATACAATTACTATTTTCAACTTGCCCCTGCTGTAAGCAATACATGTAAATAATCCATATACTAGTTTGTGGGGAAATTTCGAGATTAAGTCTATCGTTTGCCACACTGATGAGCTTTCCTGCACAGTTTGCAAACCTTGGCACTCTTAATGGGTGCAGTGAACACATTTTCTGTGTGGCTGCTCCCTAATAAGTTTATGGCTGCTCCCAGTGGCAGCCCCTGTCTGGCTTTGCCCATTCAGCATAAGGTACCTGTTCTGCTACTCCACACCTGTGCCTTTATTACGTCAGAGCCCAAATACACATACAAAAAACATCTTAAATGTGGCTCAGAGGACATTAGCCCTCAGGCAAAGCTAGTGGCTTATACTGAATGAAAAAGGCACATTACTTTGTTGTTGAAAAACAAGTTTCTTGTGTCTTATAAAGGCTAATGGGATTTGCATAGTATTCTAAAGGCATATTCCCTTCAGAGCAGTACTTGTTATGATAAAATGTTACATAGGGTGTTTTATGGCCTTGCTCGTGTAGGATAAGTATATGTGGGGTTTTTTTTATATGAAAATGCATTATCTCTTTCTTAAATGTTTCCCATTTTCTCATGCATGAATACTCAAAAATAAAAATACACTGGGAGAAATTAATAAATCTAAAAGTCCTGTTTACTTTTTTTTTCGATATTAGACTTATTTTAAACTACCTCTTGGTTTTGTCACAGCAGATCTCAGTAAAGCATGCTTTGCCAAAGGACCAGAGTTAATTGTAGGTGGTTTATCCAATAAGAACATATCATTTGCTCTGTGTTTTTGATCTGTGCCGACAGCTGGAGGGGCAGTGCCACAGTTCTCTATCTCTCCCTGTCACTTAGTATTGGTTCCAGTGCCTACACTAGTCCAACATGGATCTGATAAAGTGGCCTGTCAATTCTAGAAATGTATCTTTGGTCTTTCAGCTATTAATTAATCTTAAAACCCAGTATCCCTTAGCTTTCAGTAGCTGTTGGGTGTGGTCCATGGAAGAATATAGCTGCTTCAGAAATCACTGGGACTTGCTACAAACACAAACTCTTACATTAAATGACCAGTAACACAAAAATATTTGAATAACTTCTTCATCCCAAAACGTCTCTAATAATAGGCCTAGCCTTTTCCCCCTTGAGTTTTTTGAATGCTTCAGGTAAAATTTTAGTTACAAACTGCTCCATAGCACCAGCGCGAAAAGGCGACGGGTGCTTGAATTACTGTGAACCAGAAGCGGCTTTGCATCAGAGGAGTGCCTTTAAATTTATGCTTCTGTCCCCCCCCCAACAGTTTTTGGATTAATGATGTGATCATAAATTTCAACTACAGACGTAGTTAAAAACAAATTCTTAAGAACCTAGCCACAGGCAGAGTATGGCACACACAGGTAGCATAGGGCAGGCAGGGTATGGCACACACAGGTAGAGTATGGGTCCTTACAAATGTGAACAATGCCGGGCCTTCCAGGTGTGAACTATTCAGGGTCTTAAAGCCTGAATCTGAAATGTGAACAATTTAGGGGCCAGTTAATCTCAGTACTGATACTATTAAAGCTTACACAAAGGTAAGCAGTCACAGCAGCCATACAGATGTGGGGCTACACAAGGTGGGGCCACCAGTTGGACAGCACTGCCATAACGAAATGCAATCTGATCTGACAACTACAAGTAGTTATAAGGAGTGCCCCATGGCACTCCACTCTTCACTGGCACCACATCCAAAATGGTAGCCTCCATAAGCACCATGTGGGACACGGCACTGGTTCAGTGATGTCATCACGTCTCATCTGGCTCGAAAAATTTAAATAAATAGACATCAGGGACCCAGGTTCAATGCTCAAATATAGAACTTATTCTATAAGTGCCTGGCTGTGTTCTGGCTTTGCCTATTCTGTTCTGACTATCCTGATTGCCACCAGCCCCGACCTGTGCCTTCTGATACTACTAACCCTACTTTGAGCTATTTGTTTGACTGAACTTAAGCCTTTTTATGGTTCTGATTACAATCCCGTCAGAAGCCGAGCAGGCCTTTACAATAGGTACTTAATCAAGTGTCTTCATAGCCACTTAGGCGTATTGAATTTACAGAGTTCTTGCTATGCTTTTCAACGTGGATACCTGGTTGTTTTTTGAGAAGTCTTTAGATAGCATACTAGTTATAAGGATTGAAAAATACACCTGTCAAGCTAGGTAAAATAAATAAAGGCAAAACATTCATCATTCTGATGGGGTAGTGGAAAAAAAATATATTAATATACAAATAAATTAAAAAAAAGTATTTAAAAAAAATTAAGACCTATTGAAAATATGCCAAGAGTAGGCCATACTAAAAGTTAACCTGCAGGTGAACCACTACTTTAAGTACTTCTCTGAAAATGCCCCAAAAGCTATATGAGCAAAAATAAAATTATTCTCATTGTTAATTGTTAATAAGCTTCAGTAGCCAACTGAACCAATACGGAAAATGACCACAGAAGAAATACATCTGGTGAAAAATATACAATACCATGCACAGTTAAAGTAATACACTGTTTCCAATTTTTTGTTGAATGGCATCAAGGGAAGGCTGACAGGAAAATACATATAATTATTCAATCAATCAATGCAGCCCTTGTGTAAGAAACAAACTGGCTGGCACTGATAATTGCAACATTTTGGCACACCATGCTGTAACGTTCTTTTTATATCTGCAGTTGGAAGCAGAAAGGAAAAATCAACATTTTATTTTCAAGAATCTCAGTTATCAAGAGCTTTTAATATGTACTTGTATTTGTGATTTCATTTGCTTTGTAGCAAAATATAAATGCAAATTCCCAAATGGATTTGCAAATAAGCTGCAGATATCTTCACTTGCAACTGCTTAAAGCATGTTTTAAGGAAGAAAGCGTTCAGTCAGAAAGCTGCATCTTTACTAAATGATGGTTAATTGTAGCCCTGATCATATCAGCTTTAATTATAGCTCAAAATTCAGGATTGTCTTCTAGGGTGGAACCACAAAAGAACTCTCAGTAAAAGCATCAACAATGTTGCAGAGACATAAAAGCTGATTTAGTTAAAAGCTAAATTTAGCAGTCGGGCCTTACTTTTATTTTCTAGTGAAGATACAAAGAAAGCTCCTGCAAAACCACAGGTAAAGAAAGCTACTGTTCCCTTAAATGAAAAAAATCGTGTTGGTCACAATAATATCGTATTGGTGATCCAAAATTCACGAAATTTTCGCACCGAACGATTAAAAACAGCGACAAAACCAATCCGATTTTTTCCACGCTAAAAATATAAAAAAGTCGCACAAGCGTAGAAAAAGTCGCGGAAAATACGATTGGACCGATCGAGCGAACGGTCAGAGTGTTCGTGGATAAGTAAATCTGCCCCATAGTCTTACAAACTGAGCATGTTCACTTGGTCTGGGTGTCTGTGCAGGAGCGAGGCATTATGGGAACTTTCTTTACACAGCTCAGTGTTTTTTCTTCCTGTTTGGCTTCTGATCATCTGAACAGGTGAAATATGGGGAGACTTAAGGGCACTATTGAGACAACTGAAGGTATGCCTGCAGCTAATGTTTATTTTTTGCATTTTTGATGCCAAAAACAGAATTATTTTGGAGAAAGGTGCTTTTCTGACACAGCAAAAACATAGAAAATTAAAATCCAAATTGCTTGCTATGTTTTCACACCCTGCATTTACTGTAAACATATGGTATATATTGTTAGTAATTTTCTTTCTGCATCATATTAATTTTAGAAGTAGAATTGCTACAGTCATTTGCAATTGTCTAGACCCTAGTGCAAAACTGTACTCTTTGCCGTCATATTGGTAAGAGTGAAGAGTTGTGGATTTGGGCGTAACATGCAAATTGTCTAAGGTGAAGGCACATTGCTCCATGATAATAAATGAACTCTAAGATCTCTGTATTAATTACTAGGAGTTTGTCAGTAAAGGTCATATACATATATCTTTTGTGCTGAGAGATGCTCAGTGATGTAAGCTACGCTGCACAAAGCAGGTCTGGCTATTATCCATTTTACAAGGTCCATAGAGACAACAACCATTGCTGTGTAGAGTACCTAAGCTGAACACTATAAACTTTACAGGGGATGAGAGGTCATGAGAACTTTTAGCCTATTCAATGGCTACATTTCATTTGCAGATGCAAATATTTTTGTGCTATATATATATAGAGAGAGAGAGAGAGAGAGAGACTGAGTACCATACAGTACATGCTGGGACTTAATATACAGAAAAAAAGTTTTTATTTCTGAAATAATACTCTGTCTCTATATTTTGTTTATTTTGACCAGCACCAGATCTCCGTTTTTAGGGTTGTGCTCCTCTCTGCACCAATATATACATATATAAACACACTACTTCTGCATTACAACTACTTTGGCTTTGGTTTTTGCTTTTTATATGTAAAAAATTATGCAGTTTTTGCAAAAACATGTAGATTTAGGTTAAGAATGTCTGTCCCCTATACACAATATTTTTTCCAAACAATATAATGAATTGGTAGTCTGAGTGAATAAGGATACCTGTGTCCTGGCAAGTCACCTGCTGCACAGGCTATATGTACATTCTGGATTTGAATACTTAAACCTACATGGTCTTAGTCTTACTGGTTACAGCCTTCCTTATTTAATATAACAGATTGATTGGTTTCTAATCTGATGTACAATCTGTGCAAATCCCTGAAAAATAATAATTATTAAGTGGACATGTGTCACTCTTGACTTCTAACATACATTAAAATCAAAATATGTATGTAAGAAGTGGTGCATTTCTTGATATTTTTCTGCCTGGACCTGTAAACCTTAAGTCATGTCCTTGTAAATGAATTTCACCCTTCCCCACCCCCTCACTTCTGTATTCTCCTCCTGTATTTTTTCTGTATTTTTGCTGTGTGTTTAACATTCAATTATCTTTATCTCCTTTAATCAATTAACTACATCTGCTTGTTTTCTGTAGATCAGCACAGCAACTTGTACATGGCTGTAATATGAACATATCACTCCCCTTCGCTAGCCAGTAGCCACAGTTTAAAAAAGACAAAAAAAATTTTTGTGATCATTTGATAACATTTATTGGCTAATAAAAATGCAAGCTTTTCACATTAAAATAAAATGACAGCTCTTCATTAAGCATAATAGATTCAGGATAGGAGCAGCTTGTGCAATGCATGGAGACTGGCTTCTCTTTGTTCCCAATGTGTCTCTTCCTCCCTCGCTTTGCATTTGTGGGAGGGAGCCTGGTGCACACATTAATATTCCCACTGCTGACAGGAGGCACATTCAGTGAGATCTGAGCAAGATGCAGCCCCTGTCCCTGCTGTATGGGAGCTATCAGAGATCCTGACTGCAGGTACCTGGATTTATCAGCCAGGGCAGCATCCTGGAACATTACCCCCTAGGTGGAATTACAAATTAAGGCCGCTGGGGATTTGAGACACTGGCTATAGAACGCTGCAGCAGTGTGAGCCATGGCAGAGGTAAAGTGCAGCAGCAGCACTGGGTCTCCCACTACTAATGGGCTGGTGGCGAATGCAGAGCTGGAGGTGAAGAAGCTGCAAGAGCTGGTGAGGAAGCTGGAGAAGCAGAATGAGCAGCTGAGGAACCGAGCCAGTGCAGTGAGCAACTGTACGCCAAGCCCACACCTGCTGCTGCAGCATCCTCCTTCTGTGGTGCATCAGTCAGGGACATGCATCCTCTCTTCCCCTGTGCTCACACGGCCCGCAGGGCTCTGCCTTCCCAGTCCCGTGCCCACCTTGCTGTGCACTTCAGCAGTGGCCGGCAGCCTGTTTTCCCCAGAATCCATGGGCTGTTTTAGTACCAACAAAAGGCTGCATTTGTCCTGCATCAATGCTGCAGAGGGGCCCCAAAATGACTGCCCAGTTCCAGGATCTACCCTACTGGATGAGGTGCAGGTTCTGGATTTGGAAGACGGGTATTGCAGTGGCGATGAGGATACCTGGTAATGATATACTGGGGGTTTGGAAGGCTCTGAAGTTGAGAACAAATGATAAGCTTTGTATACATTGCATTCACTACATTTAAATTTGTACCTTTAAACAGCTCTATACTTGGTTATGGGTGTGCTGATTTACATTCAGATTAGTTAGCAGTCGTTGGACTGGGTGGGGAACTGTTTTGTATGGTACTACTGGGTATGGGAAGAAAGATTAAAAGTATATGAAGGCATGCAGGAGCATTCACTCCAATAGGAAAACTACATATTTGCCAAAGAGGTTTTAGCTTGTTATTCCTCAGTGATTGGGAATAGTAATACAATCTGCTTTAGGCAATAGGATTTGCTTTTATCTCAGCCTAAATCTTACAGAGCTGCCATCATTTATTTATTAACTGCTTCAGCACTTGAGATTGAGTTTATATTCAACTCTCACTTGCCAAATGCCTTTGTGATTTTTTAATTAATGGTGAGGATCTTGGCATCAGGTAATATTTTAGGGCAGGTTAAATTGAAGGACAGAGGGCTGTTTTAGTTTGCACCATGCCATCTCTGCATTTCAATACTCTGTAGGATCAGAAGAGAAATGCTTGCTTTTCTTTGCAATTGTTTTAATCCTTTTGTAATAAGTGATATATACAGTATCTATAAGTAACAAATAATCTTTTGGAAAATACTGATATTAAGTTTATTGGCAAAGTGTGTGTGGAGTGTGTGGTAAAGTAGTCTCATGATAGCTAAATATATCCCTCACCTGATTTATACAGAGCATCATCAAAGCACATGCTCAAGCGGGAACCTGGAAGACAGAAGCCCTCACCACAAAGGCCAATCTGTAACATCTTTATATAGATCACACATTTTTTCATGTAATGAAAAGCACAGACTTGTATCTTCTGTACAGCTGAGTGAATGAAACTGTATTTCAACTTGGAACCACAAGCACATCTAGGGGAAAGCTCACCCAGGGGGTGGGGTCAGTACAAGTGTATTATTACCCACCTGTTGAGCTTAGAATTGCTTAGGTAGCAAAACAATTTCCTGCAATAGCCCTAAGTGTTCTTCAGTCTAATTTGTCAAAAATGAACAAATTTGCATCAAATTCAACTATTTAATTGACATAGTAACATAGTAAGTTGGGTTGAAAAAAGACATACGTCCATCAAGTTCAACCATAATGCCCTATATACTGTATAACCTGCCTAACTACTAGTTTATCCAGAGGAAGGCAAAAAACCCATCTGAAGCCTCTCTAATTTGCCGCAGAGGGGAAACAATTCCTTCCTGACTCCAAGATGGCAATCGGACCAATCCCTGGATCAACTAGTACTAAGAGCTATCTCCCATAACCCTGTATTCCCTCACTTGCTAAGAATCCATCCAGCCCCTTCTTTAAGTTATGTAATGTATCAGCCAGCACAACTGATTCGGGGAGGGAATTCCAGAACTTCACAGCTCTCACTGTAAAAAATCCTTTCCGAATATTTAAATGGAACCTCCCTTCTTCTAAACGGAGTGGGTGCCCTCGTGTCCGTTGGAAGGACCTACTGGTAAATAAAACATTAGAAAGGTTATTATATGATCCCCTTATATATTTATACATAGTTATCATGTCACCTCTTAAGCGCCTCTTCTCCAGTGTAAACAGACCCAACTTGGCCAGTCTTTCTTCATAACTGAAACTTTCCATACCCTTTACCAGCTTAGTTGCCCTTCTCTGGACCCTCTCTAACTCAATAATGTCCCGTTTGAGCACTGGAGACCAAAACTGAACAGCATATTCTAGATGGGGCCTTACCAGCGCTCTGTAAAGGGGAAGAATAACCCCCTCCTCCCGTGAATCTATACCCCTTTTAATACAGCTCAAAACCTTGTTTGCCCTTGCAGCTGCTGCTTAGCATTGCTTGCTACAGCCAAGTTTATTATCTACAAGGACTCCAAGGTCCTTCTCCATTATGGATTTGTTACTGCACTTAGCAAAAAAGCCCTTTGGTGAATCAAATATTTCATCCATATGAACAACCTGTCATATATGCCAAATAGAAATTGTTTCCTCACTGTCCCATTTTTTTATATGAATGCCAACATAATTGGGGTGAGTTATAGCCCCAGTCAGACTATTGAAATGAATTGATTGACTTGTTTTAGCAGTTTTAGAAAATGGTTCCTGACCTATTTAACTCTAAAACTCTAATCGAATTACATATTTTGATTACATATACAATATTGCCTACATTTTTATCAATTCAGCAGCAAGCCAAAGCAATAGGGTTGGGAAACTGGTTTGCATTTTCTGCAATTACTTGCCCCAACTAAAGAAGGGCAAAGACTAATAAATATGTCCATTACACCACTTTCCTCCTCCTGCATTTGGTACACAGGTGCAGGAAGGCACATTCACTTCATGCGGTCAACCCTGTAGCTCCATTGACAGGCCGTGTGTCAGCCTGTGTGGAGCTACAGGCAGCAGAGATTGACGTACAATGCTATATGTGTCCTTGGCCTTACTGATTTACCCTACTGGCTAGTTTTCATTAGGAAGCAATTTATATTTAACTTAAACAAGCACACTTACAGGTGATCCCACATGGAGATCAGTCTCAGCTACCGCGGCTACTCATCTCCCTGAAATGCATTTACACCGCACCACAATCTCTGGTGGCAAGGCATACTGCATGAGGAAACTTCACGCGAATTTGGAAAACAAAGCAACGCATATGCCTTTCCACTGGTGATTTACTTTATTGCTGGTGGAAACACATTTTGGGGAGATTAGTTGCCCATGGTAACCGAAATTAACCATGGACGACTGATATCCAAATAGGACATCACCCTAAAACCCCACTGCAGAAGGCCTGAGCATTGTAAACAACATGATTTATGTACAAATTTTACGCGACAAAATTGTATTTGTTGAAAGTTTGAGACTTCCAAAAAGGAAGGATCAAAGTTAGAAAGGTTTTCCCACCGTTTACGATCGTTCGGATACGAAAATTTTCTGACTATCGGATGGGCAATACGATATTATCGTGACTATTACGATTTTTCCGTAAGCATTTACAGGAAGACATTTACGAAATTATCGTATCTAATATGAATTTTACCCATTTCGGGATTCAAACTCGTACTTCTGCCCCCAAGTGTCAGTTTGGTAGTCCATTCTTTTGGCCCTATACCTGAGTCAATAAACTGCTGCTTGAGAGGGTAGTCACTCAGCAGATGGTAGCCAATGTCAGCTTGTGTATTGCCACTTTTACTTATAGTCAAATGTTTACCGCCAGTTGCTGATTGGCTGCTACAGGTAACCTTTCTGGTGCTGTTTTAAATTAACATTAGTAAAGTAGGTAGCCTCAGCATAGTCACTTCACTCTATATCAATGATGTACCTTGCTGAAAATAAATTAATTAATTAGATTAGCGTTAATGTTTATTTCAGGATCCTGTTAACCCACAGTTCAACTCTTCATCCTATAAATCGGCTTATTTACAACACATCATTAAATCTGTGTTACTGCAGGTGACAAATCTCCCTAAAATTACTTGCCATTGCATAACATAAAGAAGGGAGGCAATTTCCCATTATTAAGCCAGATCACTAAGGGGCACATTTACTAACCCACGAACGGGCCGAATGCGTCCGATTGCGTTTTTTTCGTAATGATCGGTAATTTTGCGATTTTTTTCGGCGTCTTTACGATTTTTGCGTAAAAACGCGAGTTTTTCGGCGTCTTTACGATTTTTGCGTAAAAACGCGAGTTTTTCGGCGTCTTTACGAAAGTTGCGCAAAGTCGCGATTTTTTCGTAGGGTTAAAACTTGCGCGAAACGTTGCGCCTTTTAAGTTTTACCGCTACGAAAAAGGCGCGACGTTGCGCGCAAGTGTTAACGCTACGAAAAAATCGCGACTTTGCGCAACTTTCGTAAAGACGCCGAAAAACTCGCGTTTTTACGCAAAAATCGTAAAGACGCCGAAAAAAATCGCAAAAAATACGAAAAAGTCGCAAAATGTTCATTTCCAATCGGAATTTTTCCAATTCGGATTCGAAATCGTGTCTTAGTAAATCAGCCCCTAAGAGTAATACTAATGTTATGCTATGGTAAGTAATTTTGGGGAGATTTGTCACCCATGGTAGTGCAGATTTAGCCACGGGTGACAAATGATGCCATGTGCCAGACAGCCAGACTTTCAGACTGTCTCCTAAATGAATTAGGATATAAGCTTTTCTCATCAAATTTAATCTGGTCCAATAGGTTCAAAATGACCCCTCCCTAGAATGGCCATCAGTTCCTCTCCAGCATAAAAACACTTTTAGATACCAAAGTTTTACATTTGAGTTTTTGTTTTTTTTGTACCTTCCAATAGACATTTTATTTTTTGAACCATAATTTGCATTTTGAGAGTTATAATTTAAACAAACTTGAATAGTGGAAAACATATACTGTAAATTTGAACATTGATAAATCACTCCCATAGTGTAGCTTGCTATCATAGTATAGCACTAATTTATCGAATTAATACTTTCAAACAATTATAATTGATGACTTTGGCATGATAACATTTTGCTGCTTTGAGTAAATGGCCTGTACATAACACCCCATCTGTTTAATGAACATGAATATGTTCATCTTTTCCTCTCTCTTGATAATCACTTCAAGCTGAATGACCAAAATGTCAGCAGAGGCAAACAAGTCTTGTGTTAGATTGCCATGAAAAATACTATCGGTGGTGGTGGTCTGGTGTCTAGCCAAAAAATAAAAAAGTGCCAAACCTATCAAATCTATATTTTAAAATGGCAAAGACCAGCAGTAATACATGGTAAAAATCCAATGTGGCAATACCTGCACTTCTCCCTGTGAATATATGCCGTGCCTCTAAAAAAGGCAGTTACCCTTTGTTCAACAGGACTTTGTGCTTACAGTTGGCTATCCAATTCATCCCATAATTAGGCAAACTTAGAAAAAAGTGACCTGTAGGGCAGAAATCAATCTCATTTACCTCTGCAGAAAGAACTACAGTTTTGATAACTTTTGGTATGTTATATGTTCTATTCTTAGCAGCTTTTCAACTGGTCTTTATTTTTTGTTTTTTAATTATTTGCTTTCCTTTTCTGCATCTTACCAGCTTTTGAAATGGGAGTCACTGACCTTGGCAGTGAAGCTAAAATTTTTTGCAGTTGTTACTTTTTTATTGCTTATTTTTCTATTAGGCACTCTTCATTTCACATTCCAGTCTTTCCTTTACACCACTGCCTGGTTGCTAGGGTACAATGAACCATAGCAACCAGGTAACAGCTGAAATTCCAAACTGCAGAGCTGTCAAACAAAAAAATGAAGGCCAATTGCAAATTGTCTTAAAATATCACTGTCTGCATTATACTAAAAGTTAATCTAATGGTGAACTACCCCTTTAGAAAATAACACTAACACCCACCTTGCAATATGGTACCTTTAATAAAGGATGTATGAACAGAACACTGGAATCTCTGCATCCTCAAGTCAAGTGCATTCATTTTAACAGTCTTGTTAGAGTAGTGCAAAGGTAAAGGTGCTGTTTTCAACTCCTGAACAGAACCTAACTCCATGGCATTTGTTAGAAATATAATAAAAGACACCGATAGAAAGAGAACAGACAGATGTAAGTGTAATATGTAGTGTTGGAATTTTTTGGCCTGTTTTTGCAATTCATTATATTACACTTTCCATCTCATTAAAATAAAAAACCATACCAGTTAGATTACTCTTGATCCATGTCAGTTTACATCAGGCAGGCCTCCTATCTACCCAAAACCCTCTTCTCTTCCCTCCTCCTTATTCAGGGCTGCCCTGTTTAACTGGGTAGTATGTTATATCACAAATAGGAAGTAAAAACATTTGCTACATACATGTTTGCTTGCATTGCCCTGCCTTCTTACGTATGTTATCTATTTAATTTCGCCTCTTTATACCTTATGCCAAATAATTTATATGGAATGGAATTTTTAGAAAGCCGGAATGGATCATGATCTGCCTGATGATATGGAGTTAACTAAGATCTCTGGCTAAAGGTGTGGGAAGCAACATTATGTTCCTTCATTATTTCCTATAAATACCATATTGTAATTGCAGCAGTTGTTGGACACAGTACCTCTGCATCCTGGGAAAATTGAGTAGTTTGTCTTTTCCATGCCAGGAACCGCAAATTGTGTTTACTTAGCTTTGTGATGTTATTCAAATGATAATCGGGGTAGCTCACCTTCCATTGTATGTGCAAGATAAGTTGGTAATTGTTTATCTAATGAAAATATAATTGTACGGAGCCATTTTAACCCTATAATATACGATATTCCTATTAGTAGATTAAATAAAGCAAAAAACAGATGTAAGCTTTATTCTGGCATGGTAACCTGTAGCAACCTCTTGAGTATTGCATCTTACTGATCCAGTTGCTGCTTACTGATCCACTCTCATTGGTTCTTATTTGGTTTATAAGGTTGAAATACACTCCCTTTTAATGTAGGACATATGGACAACTTATTCTCATGATGGTTAACTAGATGCCTTGTATATCATTTTGTACTATGATTCTCAGAAATCCAACTGAGAGCCCATGGTGGGTATCAGGTTTTTCATTTCTGCCCCATAGTCATGTTTGATGCTAATTTCTGACTGCTTTACATGTGAAAACCTTAATAATCTACAGCCCTTCTATTTATAGTAAAGAAAGCTTTTTTATAGATAACATGGGGTTTTTGAATTATTAAATCCAGATTTGAAATATATTTTTCATGTGTTCTTTCCCTTAAACAGCTCTCTCTCCCATTTGTGACATATATAGGTTTCTAGAGTCAGCAGTTAAAGCAGTGCCATTAGGAGCAGCTTGTGCAATGCATGGAGACTGGCTTCTCTTTGTTCCCAATGTGTCTCTTCCTCCCTCGCTTTGCATTTGTGGGAGGGAGCCTGGTGCACACATTAATATTCCCACTGCTGACAGGAGGCACATTCAGTGAGATCTGAGCAAGATGCAGCCCCTGTCCCTGCTGTATGGGAGCTATCAGAGATCCTGACTGCAGGTACCTGGATTTATCAGCCAGGGCAGCATCCTGGAACATTACCCCCTAGGTGGAATTACAAATTAAGGCCGCTGGGGATTTGAGACACTGGCTATAGAACGCTGCAGCAGTGTGAGCCATGGCAGAGGTAAAGTGCAGCAGCAGCACTGGGTCTCCCACTACTAATGGGCTGGTGGCAAATGCAGAGCTGGAGGTGAAGAAGCTGCAAGAGCTGGTGAGGAAGCTGGAGAAGCAGAATGAGCAGCTGAGGAACCGAGCCAGTGCCGTGAGCAACTGTACGCCAAGCCCACACCTGCTGCTGCAGCATCAGCATCCTCCTTCTGTGGTGCATCAGTCAGGGACATGCATCCTCTCTTCCCCTGTGCTCACACGGCCCGCAGGGCTCTGCCTTCCCAGTCCCGTGCCCACCTTGCTGTGCACTTCAGCAGTGGCCGGCAGCCTGTTTTCCCCAGAATCCTTGGGCTGTTTTAGTACCAACAAAAGGCTGCATTTGTCCTGCATCAATGCTGCAGAGGGGCCCCAAAATGACTGCACAGTTCCAGGATCTACCCTACTGGATGAGGTGCAGGTCCTGGATCTGGAAGACGGGTATTGCAGTGGCGATGAGGATACCTGGTAATGATGGTGGGATTGGGTTCAGACAGGAGCCAATACTCACATCACTGTTTGAGCTGAACAGATAGGTAGCTGTGTAATCCCTATTTAGTATCTGTTTCCCTTTAAAACGATCCTTCTCCTTTGGGGCTATGGCACATAAGCCTCTATTTCTGGCATTAGCTGCTTGTGTGCGCTGAGCACATCCGTGATTTGCATGTAGATTAGTTTGCAGTGGTTCCTCTCAATCTGAGGTTATGTTTTTTTCGCACAGCTCTGAACCTAGATCTGAAAGACTAAATGAAGGCGAGGAGGAATATTTCTGGCAGCAAAGGCCCTGATTAGCTAAAAAGGCTTTAGGCATTCACAGTAATAGTCTGTTCCAGGCAATAGGATTTACTCTTATCTCAGACAGATATTTATATCTGTTCAATTCCTCTGTTAACTCCTTCAGTGCTTGAACTACATTTCTGTGGTATGTTGAATGAGCATTTAATGGCACATTGCATAGGATAAGTAGAAAGATATGGGGTCATTTGGTTTTCACCATATTTCATAAAATTGCCTTTTGGTTAATTATCTGTAGCAAGCTTAATATACATCTGTAGTCCTGTTAGCACAGTTTGCACTACTATTTGTAGTCTGTAGGGTTTTAGGATTAAACCACCTTGTCCTAACATACATTACATCCACATACATCATGACTGATGATGCACCCATGATGGAGCCATGTAGAATGTATCTAAATTATCCCTTTAGTATATACATTTTATATTTTGTTTTCTCAAGATTTTTTTCATGTGCTGGATTCTGCAGTCCTCCTATTAATGTGCTTTGATAAATACCCATCCCAGTGTTTACACTTTTTTTTAACACTTTCCATCATGTCAGAGATTGACCATTGTCCTGTCCTATCAAAACTCTCCTAAAGAGTTAACAGACCCTATTTTTTTTTACTGAACCAGTACCAATGGGACACAATATGCAGAGTCTCATGTGCATTTAACTCCTTATGAAAGAATAGACTGTGTTAACTCATGCATTCCAGTGCTGCCCAACCCATAAGTAGGCCGCAATAAGTAAATACTCATTTGTAAGGGTCCTAACCCATTGAACCCTCTTACTTTGTAGCTAATTTACTAAGATAGATACTAATTTGTACAAGTTGCCTATAGCAACCAATGAGAGCTTTGCTTCATTTTTTAACTGGTAGATGAAACTAACTGATGATTGGTTGCTATGGGTAACTTGTGCTATTTAGCACATATGCTCTGAAATGTCTCCAGAGGGAGATTTTATCAATAATCTCGGCAACTGTAATTTTACATGTAATATATATAAAAAATTGACCTAAAACCTGTTGGAAGGAACAGTCTAAGTATAGCGCTGTGGAGTAGGTCTAATAGAAATTAAGGTTAATAACAAACCCTGAATTAATCTTTTTTGACACTTTTTTACTTCTTCCTGAATTATTTAACTGGAAATGAAAATGCATCATTATTTTGTGAAGAAGAAGGAATTTAATTTCCGATAAAAGACAAGTGTCCCAATCAGAAAGGCTTAGTTCCTATGGATGTACAGTGTAGTGCTTGTATGTTGATGTGCATTGTGCACAGTATTTCTTTAGGGAAGATATCAGCTGGATGTTGATATGCTCACAGACAGGCAAGTCATAAATAGGAATTGATAGTGCAATTAGTGTTTTAATTATTGATTTTTAGAAAAAATTATTTACACTATAAAATGTACCATTTCAAATTAAAATACACTAAATTGACCACAAGGCCAAATCCAAAGATTTTTTTACTAAATCTTAAAGCTAGCTATATGCATGATGACATTTTCTTTCTAGCCAACCTATATATTGGCTGCTACTGGCAAATAGAATGTGACAAGTTTTGCACCTTTTATGTTGTAACTCTTGGGGAATAATGTAATAAAAGGTTCAAAGTTTGCTGGCAGTCTTAAAACTCCTAGCCAACAATCGGCAGGTAGGATTTACTGATCAGCTGCTTGAAAGCAATCTTTGCCCTTTTTATTATATTATTAAAAGCACAGGTGTACAGCCCCATAAGAACACTCCATCCCATCCATATGTAATAACAGGCACTAAGTTTGCTCAGGAGCAGTAACCAAAATCAACTAATAAGATGTTTGCTTTTTAACAGGTGACCAGTACATGGCACCTGCTGTTACTGTACCAATGCAGACTCAGTGCCTTTTATTACATGCCCATATTTATTTTAGCAATTTTATTGAAGCAATAAGAATAGACTGAAACGGATGCAGTGTTCCAGCCTGCCAGGAACACTTTATTTCATGAAAAGCTGGAACATTGCTTCTGCAGCAGTCGGTGCCCATTGCTCCAGGACTTAGGAGTGTCTTCATGGTGCTGTACAGTTGTGCTTTTGACTGCATTTAAACAGATGATCAGTAAATGCTATATTCTGATTGGTTTCTATAGGTTACTAGACTAGTAATAAACATTGCACCTTTTATTATATAACCCTGTTAGCCAAAAATACTATGTTTTAATATATATGATATATAAATATAGATGGATGTTTAAATGTACAGTGATAGTTGGTGATGTAGGCAGTTGGTTCAAGCCTCTCCACTTTGTTATTGATTATGTTGCAGGGGGCTCACATTTCCTAAATGCTCCAAGAACTGCAGCCGGGCTCTGATTCAAGTAGACCAACCAGGCCTGTTTATGTCGACAGAGACGCAGCTGTTTCATTGTAGGGTGGTCAGTTCACTAAAAACTCCAGGATACGTTTAATAAATCTTGTTGCAGGAACACTGGTATTTTCAAGTAATCTGGTCACCCTAGTTTACAGTGGCCTTGATTGAGCTCTTTTGCTTATAGAAAATGCAGAATTTGTAGACTACAGGAAATCAGATTGATTGCAGCTAACAGTAAAGATTAACACTTCCATTAGTAGTGCTAATCCTTAGCGAGGTGTTTCTGTGATTTCACTGTGCCCCCTAGGTGAATGTTATGCTGCCCACTGAGGAGTTCCATGGCTATATAAAAGCACAAGGCTGCATGCTGAGTGCTTTATAAGACTCATGTAACTCTCAGGTGACTTTTAATATCCTTATATTTTACAATGGGGGCACATTATACACAAGTTTCTCTGGGGCATGTGACACATACTACATCACAAGGCATGGATTATAACTGATTACAACACACAGCACTGTTTATTAAATATTTTACAGACTGTTTATGGCTCTTGTGTACTGCACACACACTCACACACTTACCTGGTGTTAGGTCACAGCAAACACTGCATTCTTATTTCACAGTACTTACATAGGTAATGAAGTGTGCTTCTCATTAGAAACCAATAAGATCTTTGCTTTCAAAGTAGTAGGCATATCAAAACTTAGGGAGAGATTTACTAATCCACGAACGCTCCATGCGTGTTTTCGGCGACCTTTTTGTACCTTGCACGACTTTTTTGTACTTTGCGACAAAATTTGTGTGACAAAATCATATTTTTGTGCCGAGTACGAAAGTTTCGGATTCATTCAAGCTTCGTTAACGTGGCTTTCCTTGGGACAGGTTGGAGCTGCAGAGTGCCATTGAGTCCTATGGGAGACTTTCCTTGGGCCAGGTTGGAGCTGCAGAGTGCCATTGAGTCCTATGGGAGACTTTCCTTGGCCAGGTTGGAGCTGCAGAGTGCCATTGAGTCCTATGGGAGACTTTCCTTGGGCCAGGTTGGAGCTGCAGAGTGCCATTGAGCCCTATGGGTGACTTTCCTTGGGCCGGGTTGGAGCTGCAGGGTGCCATTGAGCCCTATGGGAGACTTTCCTTGGGCCAGGTTGGAGCTGCAGAGTGCCATTGAGTCCTATGGGAGACTTTCCTTGGGCCGGGTTGGAGCTGCAGGGTGCCATTGAGCCCTATGGGAGACTTTCCTTGGGCCAGGTTGGAGCTGCAGAGTGCCATTGAGTCCTATGGGAGGCTTCCAAAATCATGCACAGAAGTATCAAAGTCGGAAAGGTTTTCCCGCTGTTTACAATCATTTGGTACGAAAATTTTGGATCACCAATACAATATTATTATGACTAATACGATTTTTTCGTAGGCATTTTCATGATACTTGCGATCTTCAGAAATTATCATATCCAATCCAAATTTGTCCCGTTCGGGATTCGAACTCGTGTTTTCATGAATGTAGCCCTAATTGTTGATTGGTCACAACTGGCAGCTGCATTGGTGGGATTCTAGATAATGACATAGCAGTATAGCTAAGGTTTATTTACAGATCAGTTTATTGGTATATTAGTGCTACTAGTCAAAAAATATGCTTTGGTAGAAAGGCCTTAAGCATGGTCTAAAATCTATATACAATGCTTTTTATCAATAGTGATTGACAGGCAATCAGATTTAGGGTGATGGCACAGGGTGATGGAGATTAGTCGCTTGCAATAAATCGGTTCTACCTCAGGCGACTAATCTCCTAAAAATGTTTTCCCCCTGGCAATACTCTAAATCACCTGTTCATTTTCCTTATGTATGGCCTTAAAATCCATTTAATCTAGTTATAGGATTAAAATCTGTATCCTGTATATTCTGGTGTTGGAATATTGGGGTACAAGCCAAGTTATTTGGGAGGGGGGCAGGGCGAGTTGTCATATTTTAATGAGGCTGCAATAAATCATTTTAACTCCTGCGGCGTCCACCCTAAATATGCTCAAAATGCAAAGCACATGGCTGTGCACCTGACTGAGATTCTCAAGCCAAACTGGAATACTATGCAGTTCCGCTATAATTATATAGTTCCACCTTAAGGCACACACCTGTTGTGTCACAAAAGTATGTTAAAGGAATACTGTCATGGGAAAACATGGTTTTTTTTTTTCTTCCAAACGCATGAGTTAATAGAGTTTCCCCAGCAGAATCCTGCGTTGAAATCCATTTTTAAAGGCACAAACAGTTTTGTTTTTTTTTAATAGCCATGTTAATAGACATGTGACCTGTGCTCTGATAAACTTCAGTCACGCTTTACTGCTGCGCTGCAAGTTGGAGTAATATCAACCCCTCCCTTTCCCCCCCAGCAGCCGATCAGTAGAACAATGGGAAGGTAGCAAGATAGTAGCTCCCAGTAGATATCAGAATAGCACTCAATAGTAAGAAATCAACGCCTGGCTTGGGACTCCTCCAGTTACATGGGAGTAGGAGAAACAATAGGTTACCTGAAAGCAGTTCTACCATGCAGCGTTGGCTCCTTCTGAAAGCTCAGACTCGGGCACAATGCACTGAGATGGCTGCCTACACACCAATATTACAACTGGTAGGGGGCAGCTATCACAATGAACTATCATGTATTTTTTGAACACTTTAAATATTGGGATGCACACCACTAATCTTTCATGGGACCAGAATGTAAGGCATGAGCGGAGTGAGGCCAGTTGGCTTCTAAACCTGTTCGTAAATAGCCTCACCTTCCTAAATGAGCCCAGCTCATCACCTCAAACTTACATCATCAACTAAAACAAGACAGTAGTCACCTGTATGTTTTTACATAATTTAAAATGGTATGAAATTAAGTAATTTAGTTATAAGGAAAACAAATCTTCATGTCAGTATGATAGTTTAGTGCAAAAGTATATTTGCTGTGGCACACCTACAAATGTCTAACTAGGGTCTTTGAAATGGTGAAACTAGTTAGAGGTAAACTAAAATAAAACCTTCAGGGTGAAGACACACAAAGCTACTTAGTAGCAGCTACTTGTCATGGCTACTAAACTCCATAAAATACCCTGCCATAGACAATACGGAAAATTGCCTCTGCTAAAACACACGTAGAGACAATAATCAGTAAATAATCTGATTGTCAGTTTTGGTAGCTGAGACAAGTAGCTGCTACTAGTAGCTCTGTGTGTCTTCATCCTTATAAAGTAAGGACTCTAGGAAATACCAGCCATCAGATAACTGAGAATAGGCACGCCTTTGCTTCATCACTTAGGTACTGAAACACTCCCCTGAGAATCTACTGATAGTGTTGCTGTTCTTCAGGATGGTGTGTGGACAAAGCTTCTACTACATAACAAATGTTGTCTCCAGCTGCTTACAGCAACATAAAGCAGTAGAACTGTGTACAGCATTTATTGTTATGGTTTTTAGCAAAGGATGAATTTTGTAAAAAAAAAATCCCATTTTTGACAAATGGATCATGCTTCCGTTGCTGGAATAAGTCATTGAACCCAAAAGCCTCCTTGGGGGTTTGTAACAGTACACTCTCTCACAATTCAGCTTGTTCATCACAGATGCTTACAGAGGTCACAGTGCAGAAGTAATACACTGTATTATTCATTCTTCCCCATTAAAATCGCTAATGGGCCATCTGTCATATTAAGAAAATGATACCACATCCTGACAAATAGACATTTTTGGAGTTATTTTATGAAAATAAATGTTGGGTGGCAATCATTTTGGAGTTAAACTTTATTTAACCATGCATATTAAATTAAGCAGCCCCCATGTCATAAATCTGAAAACATATTTAAACACACGTATTTAAACATGTGATTGCAATTTAACAAACTGGCTCTGGTTACTTTTTTGGAGTTAAGTTTTTGAGTTTTTTAAGACATTATTGCATTCTATTAAATAGATGTCTGTTTTTATTGGTAACATGGCTGCAATGGCTTCAAAGTACAGGAGTCCTTCCTGCCACAGTTAAGATACAGCATAATGTGTCCCCTCAGAAACCATGTAACTGTGTCTTGGAAATGGAGAAAGACTGTTTCAATTTTGTACAGTCTGTTTGTTGCTTGGCTATGAATTAAACTGATACGTTTCAGGGGTAAATTATATGTCTTGTCTTACATTTCACTAAAATTGAATGCTCTCTATCAGTTTGAGACTGGGTCTCCTAGGGTCCGTCAGAGAGCCTCACAACTTTGGGCCCTTTTTCCCAACACTTAGATACATACAAACGGTATAGGCACTGTGAGCAATTAGGATGGGCTGATGGGATTTTCAAGGCCAGGAGATTCGCTAATAAATCATTCTGACTCTGCTCTAAACTCTTTTTGGTTTTAGGCAATGGAAATATTAGAATTGTCTTCTAATATATTTGTTTCTTCATGAGGGCTTTTTGGTTCATTTATACCCTTTTTCCCCTTAACTGGCTTTTAAATCTACTCCGGTATGACATATCCCAACAGAATCCCCCCCTTCCCCAGAAAAGAACATAATGTGCAGCACAATGCAGACATATAGATGGGGTATGTAAAGCAACAGTTAAGAACAGCAGAGGATAGCAAGTGTATGGGGCAGATTTATCAAAACACGAGTTTGAATCCCGAATGGGAAAAATTTGGATCGGAATCGAAAATGCTTACGGAAAAATCATATTAGTCACAATAATATTGTATTGGCGATCCGAAAGTCACGAAATTTTCGTACTGAACGATTGTAAACAGCAGCAAAACCGATCCGATTTTTCCGCGATAAAAATGAGAAAAAGTCATGCAAGCGCCGGAAAAGTAGCGGAAAATACAATTGGACCGATCGAACGAACGCTCGGAGCATTCGTGGATAAGTAAATGTGCCCCTATAAGTGCAAGATGACAATAGTAGGGTACCATGTAGATTAAAACCTTGGTCATTGCTGAAGTGCAATTTCCAGTGCCAGTTTTGTTTTACCTTTTGTCATACCAATTGCAGCCCTCCAAATCAGACAGACTGTTAACAGGCTGCTTAATTAGTCAGTTGCAAATTCATGACCCAGTTTAATTGTTTTCTTCCTTCTTCTTAAGCCTTTTAAGCTGTTGATACCAGTCTATCTTCTTAGTGGCCCAGGAGCTGGGTTACTAAACATTCCACAGGAAGGCCTGCAGATTACCTTTATATTCAGAGCAGGAACCAAGCAAGAAAACAGTCCCATTCCTTGAATCAGGACAGAATTGTAACTCCAGAGATTGTGTGGCTTTGACATTTGTGGCAGTTTATTGAGTAACACAGGCGAAAGGTGCAGTGGCTTTTGAATAAATACAATAATTATACTGGTCGCCGTGATTTGGAGTGAGGCCATATCAGCCTCTAAAAACCATTGCAGTTTCACAAAATGTGTATTAAAGGGGGATATATCATGCCAAGAACAAATAATTTTGAATACAGAAAAAAATGTCAAATTTCCAGTAAAAAGGTAATAACTCACCAAAAGTAACGTGGGGACCAGGTGCTCATACCCAGACTTTCAGCTTTAGGAGTAAATTTGAACTTTACATTCATGCTGGTGGCGAAGACTACCGGGTCCCTCCCTAGGGCTAAAGTTGTTTAGGTATGGGACCAGTTATCCACAATGCTTGGGACCTGGGGTTTTCTGGATAAGAGATCTTTCTGAAATTTGTCTCCCCATACTTTAAGTCTTCTAAAAAATCATTTAAGCATTAAATAAACCTAATAGGATTGTTTTGCCACCAGTATGGATTAATTATATCTTAGATGAGATCAAGCAGAAGGGACTGGTTTATTATTACAGAGAAAAAGGAAATCATTTAAAAAATTATTTGCTTAAAGGAAAAGTAACACTAAAAACTTTTAAGTAAAAAATCTATTCTACCCTGCTCCAATAATTGCCCTATCCTGCACACCATTTATTAGTTTGAATGCTTTATTAGCTATACAGAAGGAAGGCTAGGTTCGATCAATCGATCGTCGCATAGTGGATTCTTCCCTGCGTCACCGTATCACCCTATTGCAAATGACCGGAAGCCAAGTTTTAGCAGGTATTTTCTAATAAAGCATTCAGAATAATAAATGGTGTGTAGGATAGGGCAATTATTGGAGCAAAGTAGAATAGATTTTTTACTTAAAAATTTTCAGTGTTACTTTTCCTTTAAGCAAATCATTTTTTTAAATGATTTCCTTTTTCTCTGTAAATAATAAAACAGTCCCTTCTGCTTGATCTCATCTAAGATATATTTAATCCATACTGGTGGCAAAACAATCCTATTAGGTTTATTTAATGCTTAAATGATTTTTTAGAAGACTTAAAGTATGGTGAGACACATTTCCCATAATTCTGAACTTTCTGGGTAACAGGTTTCCAGATAATGGATTCCATATCCATTGCACATATTTTTTGTATTAGGAATTGAGGCACACAGTGACAATCAAAAACTGCATTTTAATAGCGGCTGCAGGTAGAGTCCCTCAAAACTCTGTGTGTGCCACGTCCCCTACATCTCCTTTTGTAGTTCAAATACTGCAGCTCAGCTCATGCTTTGTGCAATAAATCTTACCTTTGTTGATACTACATTCTTGTTTCATGCAAATTATTCCTTATTTTCAGGTTATATGTCTCACCTACAAAGGATCAGAGGACATTTGACTCATCCGTGAGTCCACTGCAGTGGTGTAGGCAAGTTCTGGACCATCCATCGCCTGAGATAGAAGCAGCTAAGCGATCCCTGTGCTTCAGACTAGAGCAAGGTGAGCAAGAGAGATGGATTCTACATTTTCTATAAACACTTTTCTTTTAGTACTATGATCCTCAAATACAGTACAGTATGTATATTTTTTCTGCAGACACTGAGGCTGTACCCTCTATACCTGCTTCCTCTGGCCGCACCGCTCTGCAAGTGGCAGGTGATTTTGTTGCTGATTCAGTGCAGAGGGCTATATGCTCTGCTGTTATTCTCCCTGTATTCCTTATCTAAGTGACTGTTCACAGCTAAAAAGTGCTATAATTTTCAGAAACTCTTGTCGTAAACTGTTGTAATCTGAAAATGCTATAAGTATGACCATGCAGAGCAAATCTGGTAAAATGCAATAGAATATGAAGAATCATCCTTGATGAGCAGATAAACTGCACTGAAATATCTATAATATCTTCACATTTTTTGCGTGTACTAAGCACAAAGCCCGTACAATGACATTTTGTTTTGCAGTAGACTTTCCATAAGCTCATTGTGAATACATTTCCATACAGGAAATGGCATTTCCATTTTATGTACCTGTTCACGTTATTATTTCTCACTAGCAGGAAATTAATAGATATTATTTAAACATTTGTTCAGAGGCTGAAATAAAGTGAAATGCCATAAAGCTAACATTCCTGCAGAAGGAAAGTTCAGAGGTTTATATTTTTTACTTTGCAGAAACATATAAATCCCTATACCTTGAAAAATGATTGTTGAAATGTATGCATGTATATATGTATATATATATATATATATACACCTGTATGTGTATATATATATATATATATATATGGATCATAGGAAGCCGGCACTCACGTAAAATCGATGTCATTCGCCTGGGTGCAGATACCACAAGGAAACGATTTGTAGTTAAAGTTCAGGAACCGCTCACACAGGTCTTATGTAAGTTGAAATAAATTTATTGAAGGTGAACAAAC